>NC_139245.1:69417179-70077003 GCF_977018435.1 Lepisma saccharinum
CATGACGGTGATGTAAATTTTAGCTTCACTGGGTGGTCTCCTCTCGAAGGTGGTTTTCATTCAACAGAAGAAAGAGGATACACAAAAATAATTGTGTTCTAGGATTTCTTTTCCACCAGTTGAAATAATAATGTGCGCACTTGAGAGGCGATTGCCAAGTTTATGTTTTATTTTTCATTACTGGGTTTTCTCCTTCATGGCGCGTGATGCTTATACCGTCGACTGTTAAGAAATAAAATTTTCTTATGTGGGATTTGGTTCCACTTCTCTTTGGCTTTTTCCTATTTGGAACTGATAAAGCTATTGAGTGGTGGCACCGCATCCCTTTCATCGATAATACAATGTATTAGTCCAGAAGTTAAAATTCGTTAATATTGCAAGTTTTTAAAATCTTGAAGGGAAACACTCCCATTCTTGGTGTTCTTGGTTAAATTTCTCTGGTTTAATATTTTGGATGTAGGGAATTCATATCAATGCTTTTATGTAAGAAAATTATATTTTAAAAATGATACGTAAGCCGTTTCTTTTAAGGAAAAGAAGTTCCTTGTGTAATTTCATTTTCATTGGATATTGTTGAAGTTGTCATGCTGTAACCAAATGTGCAGGCGAGTGGGAAGTAACTTGCTTCCCTCCCACTCCACCGACTGAAATTTGAGATGCCTGGGACGTTGATAACTTTCATTTGCTTGTTTGCTTTCTGAGACGAAGGTTGGCAAGTTTCCGATTGCAGTGTTTGTAAATCTGTACTGTGATATAGTGTAGGATAAAGTTGATCCTTACTTATGAAATAGAAGCAAATGGTACGTATATTTAGCAGGGATTCATCAGATGTGGATAGATTTTTGCGTTATTTACTTTCGTTTATGTTTAAATGTAGTTTTATCAAAATTTTCAGTGTTATTTTAAAAGGAAATGTGTTGGGACCTCTTTGGAGGTGAGCTTATTACAGTGATTAACATTAAAACTCACTGGGTGGTCTCCTCTCGAGAGCGGATCTCATTTTTGTCAACACCCGAGTAATTGTATCTTGCCGAATTACGATTGTTATTTGTGGCGTGCTGAAAATTTTTCTTTGGCGAACGTTAAGCAAGAATTCATGGCACACACCTGAGGGGAGAAATCCGAGTTTAATGTTTACATTTTTCATTACTGGGGTTTCTCCTCCATGGTGCGTTACCTTCAAATATACAAGTTTGCCAGATTGCAAATATTTTTATATGTTTCGTGCTTTATAATTTCGGTTATCCGTTAATACTATATTATGGTGCCAGTTGAAATATAAGTTCACGGAATCCCCTTCGAGGTGAGATCATGACGGTGATGTAAATTTTAGCTTCACTGGGTGGTCTCCTCTCGAAGGCGGTTTTCATTCAACAGAAGAAAGAGGATACACAAAAATAATTGTGTTCTAGGATTTCTTTTCCACCAGTTGAAATAATAATGTGCGCACTTGAGAGGCGATTGCCAAGTTTATGTTTTATTTTTCATTACTGGGTTTTCTCCTTCATGGCGCGTGATGCTTATACCCTCGACTGTTAAGAAATAAAATTTTCATATGTAGGCTTTGGTTCCACTTCTCTTTGGCTTTGTCCTATTTGGAACTGATAAAGCTATTGAGTGGTGGCACCGCGGCCCTTCCATCGATAATACAATGTATTAGTCCAGAAGTTAAAATTCGTTAATATTGCAAGTTTTTAAAATCTTGAAGGGAAACACTCCCATTTTTGGTGTTCGAGGTTAAATTTTTCTGGTTTACTATTTTGGATGTAGGGAATTCATGTCAATGCTTTTATGTAAGAAAATTATATTTTTAAAATGATACGTAAGCAGTTTCTTTTAAGGAAAAGAAGTTCCTTGTGTAATTTCATTTTCATTGGATATTGTTGAAGTTGTCATGCTGTAACCAAATGTGCAGGCGAGTGGGAAGTAACTTGCTTCCCTCCCACTCCACCGACTGAAATGTGAGACACCTGGGACGTTGATAACTTTCATTTGCTTGTTTGCTTTCTGAGACGAAGGTTGGCAAGTTTCCGATTGCAGTGTTTGTAAATCTGTACTGTGATATAGTGTAGGATAAAGTTGATCCTTACTTATGAAATAGACGAAAATGGTACGTATATTTAGTAGGGATTCATCAGATGTGGATAGATTTTTGCGTTATTTACTTTCGTTTATGTTTAAATGTAGTTTATCAAAATTTTCAGTATGTTATTTTAAAAGGAAATGTGTTGGGACCTCTTTGGAGGTGAGCTCATTACAGTGATTAACATTAAAACTCACTGGGTGGTCTCCTCTCGAGAGCGGATCTCATTTTTGTCAACACCCGAGTAATTGTATCTTGCCGAATTACGATTGTTGTTTGTGGCGTGCTGAAAATTTTTCTTTGGCGAACGTTAAGCAAGAATTCATGGCACACACCTGAGGGGAGAAATCCGAGTTTAATGTTTACATTGTTCATTACTGGGTTTTCTCCTCCATGGTGCGTTACCTTCAAATATACAAGTTTGCCAGATTGCAAATATTTTTATATGTTTCGTGCTTTATAATTTCGGTTATCCGTTAATACTATATTATGGTGCCAGTTGAAATATAAGTTCACGGAATCTCCTTCGAGGTGAGATCATGACGGTGATGTAAATTTTAGCTTCAATGGGTGGTCTCCTCTCGAAGGCGGTTTTCATTCAACAGAAGAAAGAGGATACACAAAAATAATTGTGTTCTAGGATTTCTTTTCCACCAGTTGAAATAATAATGTGCGCACTTGAGAGGCGATTGCCAAGTTTATGTTTTATTTTTCATTACTGGGTTTTCTCCTTCATGGCGCGTGATGCTTATACCGTCGACTGTTAAGAAATAAAATTTTCTTATGTGGGCTTTGGTTCCACTTCTCTTTGGCTTTGTCCTGTTTGGAACTGATAAAGCTATTGAGTGGTGGCACCGCGGCCCTTTCATCGATAATACAATATATTAGTCCAGAAGTTAAAATTCGTTAATATTGCAAGTTTTTAAAATCTTGAAGGGAAACACTCCCATTCTTGGTGTTCTTGGTTAAATTTTTCTGGTTTAATATTTTGGATGTAGGGAATTCATGTCAATGCTTTTAAGTAAGAAAATTAAATTTTTAAAATGATACGTAAGCCGTTTCTTTTAAGGAAAAGAAGTTCCTTGTGTAATTTCATTTTCATTGGATATTGTTGAAGTTGTCATGCTGTAACCAAATGTGCAGGCGAGTGGGAAGTAACTTGCTTCCCTCCCACTCCACCGACTGAAATTTGAGACACCTGGGACGTTGATAACTTTCATTTGCTTGTTTGCTTTCTGAGACGAAGGTTGGCAAGTTTCCGATTGCAGTTTTTGTAAATCTGTACTGTGATATAGTGTAGGATAAAGTTGATCCTTACTTATGAAATAGACGAAAATGGTACGTATATTTAGTAGGGATTCATCAGATGTGGATAGATTTTTGCGTTATTTACTTTCGTTTATGTTTAAATGTAGTTTTATCAAAATTTTCAGTATGTTATTTTGAAAGGAAATGTGTTTTGTTACCTCTTTGGAGGCGAGCTCATTACAGTGATTAACATTAAAACTCACTGGGTGGTCTCCTCTCGAGAGCGGATCTCATTTTTGTCAACACCCGAGTAATTGTATCGTGCCGAATTACGATTGTTGTTTGTGGCGTGCTGAAAATTTTTCTTTGGCGAACGTTAAGCAAGAATTCATGGCACACACCTGAGGGGAGAAATCCGAGTTTAATGTTTACATTTTTCATTACTGGGTTTTCTCCTCCATGGTGCGTTACCTTCAAATATACAAGTTTGCCAGATTGCAAATATTTTTATATGTTTCGTGCTTTATAATTTCGGTTATCCGTTAATACTATATTATGGTGCCAGTTGAAATATAAGTTCACGGAATCTCCTTCGAGGTGAGATCATGACGGTGATGTAAATTTTAGCTTCACTGGGTGGTCTCCTCTCGAAGGCGGTTTTCATTCAACAGAAGAAAGAGGATACACAAAAATAATTGTGTTCTAGGATTTCTTTTCCACCAGTTGAAATAATAATGTGCGCACTTGAGAGGCGATTGCCAAGTTTATGTTTTATTATTCATTACTGGGTTTTCTCCTTCATGGCGCGTGATGCTCATACCCTCGACTGTTAAGAAATAAAATTTTCTTATGTAGGCTTTGGTTCCACTTCTCTTTGGCTTTATCCTATTTGGAACTGATAAAGCTATTGAGTGGTGGCACCGCGGCCCTTCCATCGATAATACAATGTATTAGTCCAGAAGTTAAAATTCGTTAATATTGCAAGTTTTTAAAATCTTGAAGGGAAACACTCCCATTCTTGGTGTTCTTGGTTAAATTTTTCTGGTTTAATATTTTGGATGTAGGGAATTCATGTCAATGCTTTTAAGTAAGAAAATTAAATTTTTAAAATGATACGTAAGCCGTTTCTTTTAAGGAAAAGAAGTTCCTTGTGTAATTTCATTTTCATTGGATATTGTTGAAGTTGTCATGCTGTAACCAAATGTGCAGGCGAGTGGGAAGTAACTTGCTTCAATCCCACTCCACCGACTGAAATTTGAGACACCTGGGACGTTGATAACTTTCATTTGCTTGTTTGCTTTCTGAGACGAAGGTTGGCAAGTTTCCGATTGCAGTGTTTGTAAATCTGTACTGTGATATAGTGTAGGATAAAGTTGATCCTTACTTATGAAATAGACGAAAATGGTACGTATATTTAGTAGGGATTCATCAGATGTGGATAGATTTTTGCGTTATTTACTTTCGTTTATGTTTAAATGTAGTTTTATCAAAATTTTCAGTATGTTATTTTAAAAGGAAATGTGTTGGGACCTCTTTGGAGGCGAGCTCATTACAGTGATTAACATTAAAACTCACTGGGTGGTCTCCTCTCGAGAGCGGATCTCATTTTTGTCAACACCCGAGTAATTGTATCTTGCCGAATTACGATTGTTGTTTGTGGCGTGCTGAAAATTTTTCTTTGGCGAACGTTAAGCAAGAATTCATGGCACACACCTGAGGGGAGAAATCCGAGTTTAATGTTTACATTGTTCATTACTGGGTTTTCTCCTCCATGGTGCGTTACCTTCAAATATACAAGTTTGCCAGATTGCAAATATTTTTATATGTTTCGTGCTTTATAATTTCGGTTATCCGTTAATACTATATTATGGTGCCAGTTGAAATATAAGTTCACGGAATCTCCTTCGAGGTGAGATCATGACGGTGATGTAAATTTTAGCTTCACTGGGTGGTCTCCTCTCGAAGGCGGTTTTCATTCAACAGAAGAAAGAGGATACACAAAAATAATTGTGTTCTAGTATTTCTTTTCCACCAGTTGAAATAATAATGTGCGCACTTGAGAGGCGATTGCCAAGTTTATGTTTTATTTTTCATTACTGGTTTTTCTCCTTCATGGCGCGTGATGCTTATACCGTCGACTGTTAAGAAATAAAATTTTCTTATGTGGGCTTTGGTTCCACTTCTCTTTGGCTTTGTCCTATTTGGAACTGATAAAGCTATTGAGTGGTATCACCGCGGCCCTTTCATCGATAATACGATGTATTAGTCCAGAAGTTAAAATTCGATAATATTGCAATTTTTTGAAATCTTGAAGGGAAACACTCCCATTCTTGGTGTTCTTGGTTAAATTTTTCTGGTTTAATATTTTGGATGTAGGGAATTCATGTCAATGCTTTTAAGTAAGAAAATTAAATTTTTAAAATGATACGTAAGCCGTTTCTTTTAAGGAAAAGAAGTTCCTTGTGTAATTTCATTTTCATTGGATATTGTTGAAGTTGTCATGCTGTAACCAAATGTGCAGGCGAGTGGGAAGTAACTTGCTTCTCTCCCACTCCACCGACTGAAATGTGAGACACCTGGGACGTTGATAACTTTCATTTGCCTGTTTGCTTTCTGAGACGAAGGTTGGCAAGTTTCCGATTGCAGTGTTTGTAAATCTGTACTGTGATATAGTGTAGGATAAAGTTGATCCTTACTTATGAAATAGACGAAAATGGTACGTATATTTAGTAGGGATTCATCAGATGTGGATAGATTTTTGCGTTATTTACTTTCGTTTATGTTTAAATGTAGTTTTATCAAAATTTTCAGTATGTTATTTTAAAAGGAAATGTGTTGGGACCTCTTTGGAGGCGAGCTCATTACAGTGATTAACATTAAAACTCACTGGGTGGTCTCCTCTCGAGAGCGGATCTCATTTTTGTCAACACCCGAGTAATTGTATCGTGCCGAATTACGATTGTTGTTTGTGGCGTGCTGAAAATTTTTCTTTGGCGAACGTTAAGCAAGAATTCATGGCACACACCTGAGGGGAGAAATCCGAGTTTAATGTTTACATTTTTCATTACTGGGTTTTCTCCTCCATGGTGCGTTACCTTCAAATATACAAGTTTGCCAGATTGCAAATATTTTTATATGTTTCGGGCTTTATAATTTCGGTTATCCGTTAATACTATATTATGGTGCCAGTTGAAATATAAGTTCACGGAATCTCCTTCGAGGTGAGATCATGACGGTGATGTAAATTTTAGCTTCACTGGGTGGTCTCCTCTCGAAGGTGGTTTTCATTCAACAGAAGAAAGAGGATACACAAAAATAATTGTGTTCTAGGATTTCTTTTCCACCAGTTGAAATAATAATGTGCGCACTTGAGAGGCGATTGCCAAGTTTATGTTTTATTTTTCATTACTGGGTTTTCTCCTTCATGGCGCGTGATGCTTATACCGTCGACTGTTAAGAAATAAAATTTTCTTATGTGGGCTTTGGTTCCACTTCTCTTTGGCTTTGTCCTGTTTGGAACTGATAAAGCTATTGAGTGGTGGCACCGCGGCCCTTTCATCGATAATACAATGTATTAGTCCAGAAGTTAAAATTCGTTAATATTGCAAGTTTTTAAAATCTTGAAGGGAAACACTCCCATTCTTGGTGTTCTTGGTTAAATTTTTCTGGTTTAATATTTTGGATGTAGGGAATTCATGTCAATGCTTTTAAGTAAGAAAATTAAATTTTTAAAATGATACGTAAGCCGTTTCTTTTAAGGAAAAGAAGTTCCTTGTGTAATTTCATTTTCATTGGATATTGTTGAAGTTGTCATGCTGTAACCAAATGTGCAGGCGAGTGGGAAGTAACTTGCTTCCCTCCCACTCCACCGACTGAAATTTGAGACACCTGGGACGTTGATAACTTTCATTTGCTTGTTTGCTTTCTGAGACGAAGGTTGGCAAGTTTCCGATTGCAGTTTTTGTAAATCTGTACTGTGATATAGTGTAGGATAAAGTTGATCCTTACTTATGAAATAGACGAAAATGGTACGTATATTTAGTAGGGATTCATCAGATGTGGATAGATTTTTGCGTTATTTACTTTCGTTTATGTTTAAATGTAGTTTTATCAAAATTTTCAGTATGTTATTTTAAAAGGAAATATGTTTGGACCTCTTTGGAGGCGAGCTCATTACAGTGATTAACATTAAAACTCACTGGGTGGTCTCCTCTCGAGAGCGGATCTCATTTTTGTCAACACCCGAGTAATTGTATCTTGCCGAATTACGATTGTTGTTTGTGGCGTGCTGAAAATTTTTCTTTGGCGAACGTTAAGCAAGAATTCATGGCACACACCTGAGGGGAGAAATCCGAGTTTAATGTTTACATTGTTCATTACTGGGTTTTCTCCTCCATGGTGCGTTACCTTCAAATATACAAGTTTGCCAGATTGCAAATATTTTTATATGTTTCGTGCTTTATAATTTCGGTTATCCGTTAATACTATATTATGGTGCCAGTTGAAATATAAGTTCACGGAATCTCCTTCGAGGTGAGATCATGACGGTGATGTAAATTTTAGCTTCACTGGGTGGTCTCCTCTCGAAGGCGGTTTTCATTCAACAGAAGAAAGAGGATACACAAAAATAATTGTGTTCTAGGATTTCTTTTCCACCAGTTGAAATAATAATGTGCGCACTTGAGAGGCGATTGCCAAGTTTATGTTTTATTATTCATTACTGGGTTTTCTCCTTCATGGCGCGTGATGCTCATACCCTCGACTGTTAAGAAATAAAATTTTCTTATGTAGGCTTTGGTTCCTCTTCTCTTTGGCTTTATCCTCTTGGAACTGATAAAGCTATTGAGTGGTGGCACCGCGGCCCTTCCATCGATAATACAATGTATTAGTCCAGAAGTTAAAATTCGTTAATATTGCAAGATTTTAAAATCTTGAAGGGAAACACTCCCATTCTTGGTGTTCTTGGTTAAATTTTTCTGGTTTAATATTTTGGATGTAGGGAATTCATGTCAATGCTTTTAAGTAAAAAAATTAAATTTTTAAAATGATACGTAAGCCGTTTCTTTTAAGGAAAAGAAGTTCCTTGTGTAATTTCATTTTCATTGGATATTGTTGAAGTTGTCATGCTGTAACCAAATGTGCAGGCGAGTGGGAAGTAACTTGCTTCAATCCCACTCCACCGACTGAAATTTGAGACACCTGGGACGTTGATAACTTTCATTTGCTTGTTTGCTTTCTGAGACGAAGGTTGGCAAGTTTCCGATTGCAGTGTTTGTAAATCTGTACTGTGATATAGTGTAGGATAAAGTTGATCCTTACTTATGAAATAGACGAAAATGGTACGTATATTTAGTAGGGATTCATCAGATGTGGATAGATTTTTGCGTTATTTACTTTCGTTTATGTTTAAATGTAGTTTTATCAAAATTTTCAGTATGTTATTTTAAAAGGAAATATGTTTGGACCTCTTTGGAGGCGAGCTCATTACAGTGATTAACATTAAAACTCACTGGGTGGTCTCCTCTCGAGAGCGGATCTCATTTTTGTCAACACCCGAGTAATTGTATCTTGCCGAATTACGATTGTTGTTTGTGGCGTGCTGAAAATTTTTCTTTGGCGAACGTTAAGCAAGAATTCATGGCACACACCTGAGGGGAGAAATCCGAGTTTAATGTTTACATTGTTCATTACTGGGTTTTCTCCTCCATGGTGCGTTACCTTCAAATATACAAGTTTGCCAGATTGCAAATATTTTTATATGTTTCGTGCTTTATAATTTCGGTTATCCGTTAATACTATATTATGGTGCCAGTTGAAATATAAGTTCACGGAATCTCCTTCGAGGTGAGATCATGACGGTGATGTAAATTTTAGCTTCACTGGGTGGTCTCCTCTCGAAGGCGGTTTTCATTCAACAGAAGAAAGAGGATACACAAAAATAATTGTGTTCTAGTATTTCTTTTCCACCAGTTGAAATAATAATGTGCGCACTTGAGAGGCGATTGCCAAGTTTATGTTTTATTATTCATTACTGGGTTTTCTCCTTCATGGCGCGTGATGCTCATACCCTCGACTGTTAAGAAATAAAATTTTCTTATGTAGGCTTTGGTTCCACTTCTCTTTGGCTTTATCCTATTTGGAACTGATAAAGCTATTGAGTGGTGGCACCGCGGCCCTTTCATCGATAATACAATGTATTAGTCCAGAAGTTAAAATTCGTTAATATTGCAAGTTTTTAAAATCTTGAAGGGAAACACTCCCATTCTTGGTGTTCTTGGTTAAATTTTTCTGGTTTACTATTTTGGATGTAGGGAATTCATGTCAATGCTTTTATGTAAGAAAATTATATTTTTAAAATGATACGTAAGCCGTTTCTTTTAAGGAAAAGAAGTTCCTTGTGTAATTTCATTTTCATTGGATATTGTTGAAGTTGTCATGCTGTAACCAAATGTGCAGGCGAGTGGGAAGTAACTTGCTTCCCTCCCACTCCACCGACTGAAATTTGAGACACCTGGGACGTTGATAACTTTCATTTGCTTGTTTGCTTTCTGAGACGAAGGTTGGCAAGTTTCCGATTGCAGTGTTTGTAAATCTGTACTGTGATATAGTGTAGGATAAAGTTGATCCTTACTTATGAAATAGACGAAAATGGTACGTATATTTAGTAGGGATTCATCAGATGTGGATAGATTTTTGCGTTATTTACTTTCGTTTATGTTTAAATGTAGTTTTATCAAAATTTTCAGTATGTTATTTTAAAAGGAAATGTGTTGGGACCTCTTTGGAGGCGAGCTTATTACAGTGATTAACATTAAAACTCACTGGGTGGTCTCCTCTCGAGAGCGGATCTCATTTTTGTCAACACCCGAGTAATTGTATCTTGCCGAATTACGATTGTTATTTGTATCGTGCTGAAAATTTTTCTTTGGCGAACGTTAAGCAAGAATTCATGGCACACACCTGAGGGGAGAAATCCGAGTTTAATGTTTACATTTTTCATTACTGGGGTTTCTCCTCCATGGTGCGTTACCTTCAAATATACAAGTTTGCCAGATTGCAAATATTTTTATATGTTTCGTGCTTTATAATTTCGGTTATCCGTTAATACTATATTATGGTGCCAGTTGAAATATAAGTTCACGGAATCTCCTTCGAGGTGAGATCATGACGGTGATGTAAATTTTAGCTTCACTGGGTGGTCTCCTCTCGAAGGCGGTTTTCATTCAACAGAAGAAAGAGGATACACAAAAATAATTGTGTTCTAGTATTTCTTTTCCACCAGTTGAAATAATAATGTGCGCACTTGAGAGGCGATTGCCAAGTTTATGTTTTATTATTCATTACTGGGTTTTCTCCTTCATGGCGCGTGATGCTCATACCCTCGACTGTTAAGAAATAAAATTTTCTTATGTAGGCTTTGGTTCCACTTCTCTTTGGCTTTATCCTATTTGGAACTGATAAAGCTATTGAGTGGTGGCACCGCGGCCCTTCCATCGATAATACAATGTATTAGTCCAGAAGTTGAAATTCGTTAATATTGCAAGTTTTTAAAATCTTGAAGGGAAACACTCCCATTCTTGGTGTTCGTGGTTAAATTTTTCTGGTTTACTATTTTGGATGTAGGGAATTCATGTCAATGCTTTTATGTAAGAAAATTATATTTTTAAAATGATACGTAAGCCGTTTCTTTTAAGGAAAAGAAGTTCCTTGTGTAATTTCATTTTCATTGGATATTGTTGAAGTTGTCATGCTGTAACCAAATGTGCAGGCGAGTGGGAAGTAACTTGCTTCCCTCCCACTCCACCGACTGAAATGTGAGACACCTGGGACGTTGATAACTTTCATTTGCTTGTTTGCTTTCTGAGACGAAGGTTGGCAAGTTTCCGATTGCAGTGTTTGTAAATCTGTACTGTGATATAGTGTAGGATAAAGTTGATCCTTACTTATGAAATAGACGAAAATGGTACGTATATTTAGTAGGGATTCATCAGATGTGGATAGATTTTTGCGTTATTTACTTTCGTTTATGTTTAAATGTAGTTTTATCAAAATTTTCAGTATGTTATTTTAAAAGGAAATGTGTTGGGACCTCTTTGGAGGCGAGCTCATTACAGTGATTAACATTAAAACTCACTGGGTGGTCTCCTCGAGAGCGGATCTCATTTTTGTCAACACCCGAGTAATTGTATCTTGCCGAATTACGATTGTTGTTTGTGGCGTGCTGAAAATTTTTCTTTGGCGAACGTTAAGCAAGAATTCATGGCACACACCTGAGGGGAGAAATCCGAGTTTAATGTTTACATTGTTCATTACTGGGTTTTCTCCTCCATGGTGCGTTACCTTCAAATATACAAGTTTGCCAGATTGCAAATATTTTTATATGTTTCGTGCTTTATAATTTCGGTTATCCGTTAATACTATATTATGGTGCCAGTTGAAATATAAGTTCACGGAATCTCCTTCGAGGTGAGATCATGACGGTGATGTAAATTTTAGCTTCACTGGGTGGTCTCCTCTCGAAGGCGGTTTTCATTCAACAGAAGAAAGAGGATACACAAAAATAATTGTGTTCTAGTATTTCTTTTCCACCAGTTGAAATAATAATGTGCGCACTTGAGAGGCGATTGCCAAGTTTATGTTTTATTTTTCATTACTGGGTTTTCTCCTTCATGGCGCGTGATGCTTATACCCTCGACTGTTAAGAAATAAAATTTTCATATGTAGGCTTTGGTTCCACTTCTCTTTGGCTTTGTCCTATTTGGAACTGATAAAGCTATTGAGTGGTGGCACCGCGGCCCTTCCATCGATAATACAATGTATTAGTCCAGAAGTTAAAATTCGTTAATATTGCAAGTTTTTAAAATCTTGAAGGGAAACACTCCCATTCTTGGTGTTCGAGGTTAAATTTTTCTGGTTTACTATTTTGGATGTAGGGAATTCATGTCAATGCTTTTATGTAAGAAAATTATATTTTTAAAATGATACGTAAGCCGTTTCTTTTAAGGAAAAGAAGTTCCTTGTGTAATTTCATTTTCATTGGATATTGTTGAAGTTGTCATGCTGTAACCAAATGTGCAGGCGAGTGGGAAGTAACTTGCTTCCCTCCCACTCCACCGACTGAAATTTGAGACACCTGGGACGTTGATAACTTTCATTTGCTTGTTTGCTTTCTGAGACGAAGGTTGGCAAGTTTCCGATTGCAGTGTTTGTAAATCTGTACTGTGATATAGTGTAGGATAAAGTTGATCCTTACTTATGAAATAGACGAAAATGGTACGTATATTTAGTAGGGATTCATCAGATGTGGATAGATTTTTGCGTTATTTACTTTCGTTTATGTTTAAATGTAGTTTTATCAAAATTTTCAGTATGTTATTTTAAAAGGAAATGTGTTGGGACCTCTTTGGAGGCGAGCTTATTACAGTGATTAACATTAAAACTCACTGGGTGGTCTCCTCTCGAGAGCGGATCTCATTTTTGTCAACACCCGAGTAATTGTATCTTGCCGAATTACGATTGTTATTTGTATCGTGCTGAAAATTTTTCTTTGGCGAACGTTAAGCAAGAATTCATGGCACACACCTGAGGGGAGAAATCCGAGTTTAATGTTTACATTTTTCATTACTGGGGTTTCTCCTCCATGGTGCGTTACCTTCAAATATACAAGTTTGCCAGATTGCAAATATTTTTATATGTTTCGTGCTTTATAATTTCGGTTATCCGTTAATACTATATTATGGTGCCAGTTGAAATATAAGTTCACGGAATCCCCTTCGAGGTGAGATCATGACGGTGATGTAAATTTTAGCTTCACTGGGTGGTCTCCTCTCGAAGGCGGTTTTCATTCAACAGAAGAAAGAGGATACAGAAAAATAATTGTGTTCTAGGATTTCTTTTCCACCAGTTGAAATAATAATGTGCGCACTTGAGAGGCGATTGCCAAGTTTATGTTTTATTTTTCATTACTGGGTTTTCTCCTTCATGGCGCGTGATGCTTATACCCTCGACTGTTAAGAAATAAAATTTTCTTATGTAGGCTTTGGTTCCACTTCTCTTTGGCTTTGTCCTATTTGGAACTGATAAAGCTATTGAGTGGTGGCACCGCGGCCCTTTCATCGATAATACAATGTATTAGTCCAGAAGTTAAAATTCGTTAATATTGCAAGTTTTTAAAATCTTGAAGGGAAACACTCCCATTCTTGGTGTTCTTGGTTAAATTTTTCTGGTTTACTATTTTGGATGTAGGGAATTCATGTCAATGCTTTTATGTAAGAAAATTATATTTTAAAAATGATACGTAAGCCGTTTCTTTTAAGGAAAAGAAGTTCCTTGTGTAATTTCATTTTCATTGGATATTGTTGAAGTTGTCATGCTGTAACCAAATGTGCAGGCGAGTGGGAAGTAACTTGCTTCCCTCCCACTCCACCGACTGAAATGTGAGACACCTGGGACGTTGATAACTTTCATTTGCTTGTTTGCTTTCTGAGACGAAGGTTGGCAAGTTTCCGATTGCAGTGTTTGTAAATCTGTACTGTGATATAATAATAATCCTTAGCGCGACAGCCCATGAAGGGCCTTGGCTTACCTACCGACTGCCGGTCTCCCTCCCACACTTTCTCTCGTCACCTCTAAGCGTGGAGATCTTCAACCAGTATTGGAATAGTCGGGGGGTCAGCCCGACGTATCCCCAGCCGTTATAGTAGGTCGTCTCGACCGGATTACGCTCACTCACTCGGAGCTTCCCAATTTCCTCACGATGGTGGGTTGCCACCGGCCCTATACGTAGGCCGAATAAATTCCGACCAGAGCCGGATTCGAACCTACGCCGTCCCGCAGCGAACGATCTCAAGACGAGTGAACGCCTTAACCCGCTCGACTACGGAGGAGGACTGTACTGTGATATAGTGTAGGATAAAGTTGATCCTTACTTATGAAATAGACGAAAATGGTACGTATATTTAGTAGGGATTCATCAGATGTGGATAGATTTTTGCGTTATTTACTTTCGTTTATGTTTAAATGTAGTTTTATCAAAATTTTCAGTATGTTATTTTAAAAGGAAATGTGTTGGGACCTCTTTGGAGGCGAGCTCATTACAGTGATTAACATTAAAACTCACTGGGTGGTCTCCTCTCGAGAGCGGATCTCATTTTTGTCAACACCCGAGTAATTGTATCTTGCCGAATTACGATTGTTGTTTGTGGCGTGCTGAAAATTTTTCTTTGGCGAACCTTAAGCAAGAATTCATGGCACACACCTGAGGGGAGAAATCCGAGTTTAATGTTTACATTGTTCATTACTGGGTGTTCTCCTCCATGGTGCGTTACCTTCAAATATACAAGTTTGCCAGATTGCAAATATTTTTATATGTTTCGTGCTTTATAATTTCGGTTATCCGTTAATACTATATTATGGTGCCAGTTGAAATATAAGTTCACGGAATCTCCTTCGACGTGAGATCATGACGGTAATGTAAATTTTAGCTTCACTGGGTGGTCTCCTCTCGAAGGCGGTTTTCATTCAACAGAAGAAAGAGGATACACAAAAATAATTGTGTTCTAGGATTTCTTTTCCACCAGTTGAAATAATAATGTGCGCACTTGAGAGGCGATTGCCAAGTTTATGTTTTATTTTTCATTACTGGGTTTTCTCCTTCATGGCGCGTGATGCTTATACCCTCGACTGTTAAGAAATAAAATTTTCTTATGTGGGATTTGGTTCCACTTCTCTTTGGCTTTTTCCTATTTGGAACTGATAAAGCTATTGAGTGGTGGCACCGCATCCCTTTCATCGATAATACAATGTATTAGTCCAGAAGTTAAAATTCGTTAATATTGCAAGTTTTTAAAATCTTGAAGGGAAACACTCCCATTCTTGGTGTTCTTGGTTAAATTTCTCTGGTTTAATATTTTGGATGTAGGGAATTCATATCAATGCTTTTATGTAAGAAAATTATATTTTAAAAATGATACGTAAGCCGTTTCTTTTAAGGAAAAGAAGTTCCTTGTGTAATTTCATTTTCATTGGATATTGTTGAAGTTGTCATGCTGTAACCAAATGTGCAGGCGAGTGGGAAGTAACTTGCTTCAATCCCACTCCACCGACTGAAATTTGAGACACCTGGGACGTTGATAACTTTCATTTGCTTGTTTGCTTTCTGAGACGAAGGTTGGCAAGTTTCCGATTGCAGTGTTTGTAAATCTGTACTGTGATATAGTGTAGGATAAAGTTGATCCTTACTTATGAAATAGACGAAAATGGTACGTATATTTAGTAGGGATTCATCAGATGTGGATAGATTTTTGCGTTATTTACTTTCGTTTATGTTTAAATGTAGTTTTATCAAAATTTTCAGTATGTTATTTTAAAAGGAAATATGTTTGGACCTCTTTGGAGGCGAGCTCATTACAGTGATTAACATTAAAACTCACTGGGTGGTCTCCTCTCGAGAGCGGATCTCATTTTTGTCAACACCCGAGTAATTGTATCTTGCCGAATTACGATTGTTGTTTGTGGCGTGCTGAAAATTTTTCTTTGGCGAACGTTAAGCAAGAATTCATGGCACACACCTGAGGGGAGAAATCCGAGTTTAATGTTTACATTGTTCATTACTGGGTTTTCTCCTCCATGGTGCGTTACCTTCAAATATACAAGTTTGCCAGATTGCAAATATTTTTATATGTTTCGTGCTTTATAATTTCGGTTATCCGTTAATACTATATTATGGTGCCAGTTGAAATATAAGTTCACGGAATCTCCTTCGAGGTGAGATCATGACGGTGATGTAAATTTTAGCTTCACTGGGTGGTCTCCTCTCGAAGGCGGTTTTCATTCAACAGAAGAAAGAGGATACACAAAAATAATTGTGTTCTAGTATTTCTTTTCCACCAGTTGAAATAATAATGTGCGCACTTGAGAGGCGATTGCCAAGTTTATGTTTTATTATTCATTACTGGGTTTTCTCCTTCATGGCGCGTGATGCTCATACCCTCGACTGTTAAGAAATAAAATTTTCTTATGTAGGCTTTGGTTCCACTTCTCTTTGGCTTTATCCTATTTGGAACTGATAAAGCTATTGAGTGGTGGCACCGCGGCCCTTTCATCGATAATACAATGTATTAGTCCAGAAGTTAAAATTCGTTAATATTGCAAGTTTTTAAAATCTTGAAGGGAAACACTCCCATTCTTGGTGTTCTTGGTTAAATTTTTCTGGTTTACTATTTTGGATGTAGGGAATTCATGTCAATGCTTTTATGTAAGAAAATTATATTTTTAAAATGATACGTAAGCCGTTTCTTTTAAGGAAAAGAAGTTCCTTGTGTAATTTCATTTTCATTGGATATTGTTGAAGTTGTCATGCTGTAACCAAATGTGCAGGCGAGTGGGAAGTAACTTGCTTCCCTCCCACTCCACCGACTGAAATTTGAGACACCTGGGACGTTGATAACTTTCATTTGCTTGTTTGCTTTCTGAGACGAAGGTTGGCAAGTTTCCGATTGCAGTGTTTGTAAATCTGTACTGTGATATAGTGTAGGATAAAGTTGATCCTTACTTATGAAATAGACGAAAATGGTACGTATATTTAGTAGGGATTCATCAGATGTGGATAGATTTTTGCGTTATTTACTTTCGTTTATGTTTAAATGTAGTTTTATCAAAATTTTCAGTATGTTATTTTAAAAGGAAATGTGTTGGGACCTCTTTGGAGGCGAGCTTATTACAGTGATTAACATTAAAACTCACTGGGTGGTCTCCTCTCGAGAGCGGATCTCATTTTTGTCAACACCCGAGTAATTGTATCTTGCCGAATTACGATTGTTATTTGTATCGTGCTGAAAATTTTTCTTTGGCGAACGTTAAGCAAGAATTCATGGCACACACCTGAGGGGAGAAATCCGAGTTTAATGTTTACATTTTTCATTACTGGGGTTTCTCCTCCATGGTGCGTTACCTTCAAATATACAAGTTTGCCAGATTGCAAATATTTTTATATGTTTCGTGCTTTATAATTTCGGTTATCCGTTAATACTATATTATGGTGCCAGTTGAAATATAAGTTCACGGAATCTCCTTCGAGGTGAGATCATGACGGTGATGTAAATTTTAGCTTCACTGGGTGGTCTCCTCTCGAAGGCGGTTTTCATTCAACAGAAGAAAGAGGATACACAAAAATAATTGTGTTCTAGTATTTCTTTTCCACCAGTTGAAATAATAATGTGCGCACTTGAGAGGCGATTGCCAAGTTTATGTTTTATTATTCATTACTGGGTTTTCTCCTTCATGGCGCGTGATGCTCATACCCTCGACTGTTAAGAAATAAAATTTTCTTATGTAGGCTTTGGTTCCACTTCTCTTTGGCTTTATCCTATTTGGAACTGATAAAGCTATTGAGTGGTGGCACCGCGGCCCTTCCATCGATAATACAATGTATTAGTCCAGAAGTTGAAATTCGTTAATATTGCAAGTTTTTAAAATCTTGAAGGGAAACACTCCCATTCTTGGTGTTCGTGGTTAAATTTTTCTGGTTTACTATTTTGGATGTAGGGAATTCATGTCAATGCTTTTATGTAAGAAAATTATATTTTTAAAATGATACGTAAGCCGTTTCTTTTAAGGAAAAGAAGTTCCTTGTGTAATTTCATTTTCATTGGATATTGTTGAAGTTGTCATGCTGTAACCAAATGTGCAGGCGAGTGGGAAGTAACTTGCTTCCCTCCCACTCCACCGACTGAAATGTGAGACACCTGGGACGTTGATAACTTTCATTTGCTTGTTTGCTTTCTGAGACGAAGGTTGGCAAGTTTCCGATTGCAGTGTTTGTAAATCTGTACTGTGATATAGTGTAGGATAAAGTTGATCCTTACTTATGAAATAGACGAAAATGGTACGTATATTTAGTAGGGATTCATCAGATGTGGATAGATTTTTGCGTTATTTACTTTCGTTTATGTTTAAATGTAGTTTTATCAAAATTTTCAGTATGTTATTTTAAAAGGAAATGTGTTGGGACCTCTTTGGAGGCGAGCTCATTACAGTGATTAACATTAAAACTCACTGGGTGGTCTCCTCGAGAGCGGATCTCATTTTTGTCAACACCCGAGTAATTGTATCTTGCCGAATTACGATTGTTGTTTGTGGCGTGCTGAAAATTTTTCTTTGGCGAACGTTAAGCAAGAATTCATGGCACACACCTGAGGGGAGAAATCCGAGTTTAATGTTTACATTGTTCATTACTGGGTTTTCTCCTCCATGGTGCGTTACCTTCAAATATACAAGTTTGCCAGATTGCAAATATTTTTATATGTTTCGTGCTTTATAATTTCGGTTATCCGTTAATACTATATTATGGTGCCAGTTGAAATATAAGTTCACGGAATCTCCTTCGAGGTGAGATCATGACGGTGATGTAAATTTTAGCTTCACTGGGTGGTCTCCTCTCGAAGGCGGTTTTCATTCAACAGAAGAAAGAGGATACACAAAAATAATTGTGTTCTAGTATTTCTTTTCCACCAGTTGAAATAATAATGTGCGCACTTGAGAGGCGATTGCCAAGTTTATGTTTTATTTTTCATTACTGGGTTTTCTCCTTCATGGCGCGTGATGCTTATACCCTCGACTGTTAAGAAATAAAATTTTCATATGTAGGCTTTGGTTCCACTTCTCTTTGGCTTTGTCCTATTTGGAACTGATAAAGCTATTGAGTGGTGGCACCGCGGCCCTTCCATCGATAATACAATGTATTAGTCCAGAAGTTAAAATTCGTTAATATTGCAAGTTTTTAAAATCTTGAAGGGAAACACTCCCATTCTTGGTGTTCGAGGTTAAATTTTTCTGGTTTACTATTTTGGATGTAGGGAATTCATGTCAATGCTTTTATGTAAGAAAATTATATTTTTAAAATGATACGTAAGCCGTTTCTTTTAAGGAAAAGAAGTTCCTTGTGTAATTTCATTTTCATTGGATATTGTTGAAGTTGTCATGCTGTAACCAAATGTGCAGGCGAGTGGGAAGTAACTTGCTTCCCTCCCACTCCACCGACTGAAATTTGAGACACCTGGGACGTTGATAACTTTCATTTGCTTGTTTGCTTTCTGAGACGAAGGTTGGCAAGTTTCCGATTGCAGTGTTTGTAAATCTGTACTGTGATATAGTGTAGGATAAAGTTGATCCTTACTTATGAAATAGACGAAAATGGTACGTATATTTAGTAGGGATTCATCAGATGTGGATAGATTTTTGCGTTATTTACTTTCGTTTATGTTTAAATGTAGTTTTATCAAAATTTTCAGTATGTTATTTTAAAAGGAAATGTGTTGGGACCTCTTTGGAGGCGAGCTTATTACAGTGATTAACATTAAAACTCACTGGGTGGTCTCCTCTCGAGAGCGGATCTCATTTTTGTCAACACCCGAGTAATTGTATCTTGCCGAATTACGATTGTTATTTGTATCGTGCTGAAAATTTTTCTTTGGCGAACGTTAAGCAAGAATTCATGGCACACACCTGAGGGGAGAAATCCGAGTTTAATGTTTACATTTTTCATTACTGGGGTTTCTCCTCCATGGTGCGTTACCTTCAAATATACAAGTTTGCCAGATTGCAAATATTTTTATATGTTTCGTGCTTTATAATTTCGGTTATCCGTTAATACTATATTATGGTGCCAGTTGAAATATAAGTTCACGGAATCCCCTTCGAGGTGAGATCATGACGGTGATGTAAATTTTAGCTTCACTGGGTGGTCTCCTCTCGAAGGCGGTTTTCATTCAACAGAAGAAAGAGGATACAGAAAAATAATTGTGTTCTAGGATTTCTTTTCCACCAGTTGAAATAATAATGTGCGCACTTGAGAGGCGATTGCCAAGTTTATGTTTTATTTTTCATTACTGGGTTTTCTCCTTCATGGCGCGTGATGCTTATACCCTCGACTGTTAAGAAATAAAATTTTCTTATGTAGGCTTTGGTTCCACTTCTCTTTGGCTTTGTCCTATTTGGAACTGATAAAGCTATTGAGTGGTGGCACCGCGGCCCTTTCATCGATAATACAATGTATTAGTCCAGAAGTTAAAATTCGTTAATATTGCAAGTTTTTAAAATCTTGAAGGGAAACACTCCCATTCTTGGTGTTCTTGGTTAAATTTTTCTGGTTTACTATTTTGGATGTAGGGAATTCATGTCAATGCTTTTATGTAAGAAAATTATATTTTAAAAATGATACGTAAGCCGTTTCTTTTAAGGAAAAGAAGTTCCTTGTGTAATTTCATTTTCATTGGATATTGTTGAAGTTGTCATGCTGTAACCAAATGTGCAGGCGAGTGGGAAGTAACTTGCTTCCCTCCCACTCCACCGACTGAAATGTGAGACACCTGGGACGTTGATAACTTTCATTTGCTTGTTTGCTTTCTGAGACGAAGGTTGGCAAGTTTCCGATTGCAGTGTTTGTAAATCTGTACTGTGATATAATAATAATCCTTAGCGCGACAGCCCATGAAGGGCCTTGGCTTACCTACCGACTGCCGGTCTCCCTCCCACACTTTCTCTCGTCACCTCTAAGCGTGGAGATCTTCAACCAGTATTGGAATAGTCGGGGGGTCAGCCCGACGTATCCCCAGCCGTTATAGTAGGTCGTCTCGACCGGATTACGCTCACTCACTCGGAGCTTCCCAATTTCCTCACGATGGTGGGTTGCCACCGGCCCTATACGTAGGCCGAATAAATTCCGACCAGAGCCGGATTCGAACCTACGCCGTCCCGCAGCGAACGATCTCAAGACGAGTGAACGCCTTAACCCGCTCGACTACGGAGGAGGACTGTACTGTGATATAGTGTAGGATAAAGTTGATCCTTACTTATGAAATAGACGAAAATGGTACGTATATTTAGTAGGGATTCATCAGATGTGGATAGATTTTTGCGTTATTTACTTTCGTTTATGTTTAAATGTAGTTTTATCAAAATTTTCAGTATGTTATTTTAAAAGGAAATGTGTTGGGACCTCTTTGGAGGCGAGCTCATTACAGTGATTAACATTAAAACTCACTGGGTGGTCTCCTCTCGAGAGCGGATCTCATTTTTGTCAACACCCGAGTAATTGTATCTTGCCGAATTACGATTGTTGTTTGTGGCGTGCTGAAAATTTTTCTTTGGCGAACCTTAAGCAAGAATTCATGGCACACACCTGAGGGGAGAAATCCGAGTTTAATGTTTACATTGTTCATTACTGGGTGTTCTCCTCCATGGTGCGTTACCTTCAAATATACAAGTTTGCCAGATTGCAAATATTTTTATATGTTTCGTGCTTTATAATTTCGGTTATCCGTTAATACTATATTATGGTGCCAGTTGAAATATAAGTTCACGGAATCTCCTTCGACGTGAGATCATGACGGTAATGTAAATTTTAGCTTCACTGGGTGGTCTCCTCTCGAAGGCGGTTTTCATTCAACAGAAGAAAGAGGATACACAAAAATAATTGTGTTCTAGGATTTCTTTTCCACCAGTTGAAATAATAATGTGCGCACTTGAGAGGCGATTGCCAAGTTTATGTTTTATTTTTCATTACTGGGTTTTCTCCTTCATGGCGCGTGATGCTTATACCCTCGACTGTTAAGAAATAAAATTTTCTTATGTGGGATTTGGTTCCACTTCTCTTTGGCTTTTTCCTATTTGGAACTGATAAAGCTATTGAGTGGTGGCACCGCATCCCTTTCATCGATAATACAATGTATTAGTCCAGAAGTTAAAATTCGTTAATATTGCAAGTTTTTAAAATCTTGAAGGGAAACACTCCCATTCTTGGTGTTCTTGGTTAAATTTCTCTGGTTTAATATTTTGGATGTAGGGAATTCATATCAATGCTTTTATGTAAGAAAATTATATTTTAAAAATGATACGTAAGCCGTTTCTTTTAAGGAAAAGAAGTTCCTTGTGTAATTTCATTTTCATTGGATATTGTTGAAGTTGTCATGCTGTAACCAAATGTGCAGGCGAGTGGGAAGTAACTTGCTTCCCTCCCACTCCACCGACTGAAATTTGAGATGCCTGGGACGTTGATAACTTTCATTTGCTTGTTTGCTTTCTGAGACGAAGGTTGGCAAGTTTCCGATTGCAGTGTTTGTAAATCTGTACTGTGATATAGTGTAGGATAAAGTTGATCCTTACTTATGAAATAGAAGCAAATGGTACGTATATTTAGCAGGGATTCATCAGATGTGGATAGATTTTTGCGTTATTTACTTTCGTTTATGTTTAAATGTAGTTTTATCAAAATTTTCAGTGTTATTTTAAAAGGAAATGTGTTGGGACCTCTTTGGAGGTGAGCTTATTACAGTGATTAACATTAAAACTCACTGGGTGGTCTCCTCTCGAGAGCGGATCTCATTTTTGTCAACACCCGAGTAATTGTATCTTGCCGAATTACGATTGTTATTTGTGGCGTGCTGAAAATTTTTCTTTGGCGAACGTTAAGCAAGAATTCATGGCACCCACCTGAGGGGAGAAATCCGAGTTTAATGTTTACATTTTTCATTACTGGGGTTTCTCCTCCATGGTGCGTTACCTTCAAATATACAAGTTTGCCAGATTGCAAATATTTTTATATGTTTCGTGCTTTATAATTTCGGTTATCCGTTAATACTATATTATGGTGCCAGTTGAAATATAAGTTCACGGAATCCCCTTCGAGGTGAGATCATGACGGTCATGTAAATTTTAGCTTCACTGGGTGGTCTCCTCTCGAAGGCGGTTTTCATTCAACAGAAGAAAGAGGATACACAAAAATAATTGTGTTCTAGGATTTCTTTTCCACCAGTTGAAATAATAATGTGCGCACTTGAGAGGCGATTGCCAAGTTTATGTTTTATTTTTCATTACTGGGTTTTCTCCTTCATGGCGCGTGATGCTTATACCCTCGACTGTTAAGAAATAAAATTTTCATATGTAGGCTTTGGTTCCACTTCTCTTTGGCTTTGTCCTATTTGGAACTGATAAAGCTATTGAGTGGTGGCACCGCGGCCCTTCCATCGATAATACAATGTATTAGTCCAGAAGTTAAAATTCGTTAATATTGCAAGTTTTTAAAATCTTGAAGGGAAACACTCCCATTTTTGGTGTTCGAGGTTAAATTTTTCTGGTTTACTATTTTGGATGTAGGGAATTCATGTCAATGCTTTTATGTAAGAAAATTATATTTTTAAAATGATACGTAAGCAGTTTCTTTTAAGGAAAAGAAGTTCCTTGTGTAATTTCATTTTCATTGGATATTGTTGAAGTTGTCATGCTGTAACCAAATGTGCAGGCGAGTGGGAAGTAACTTGCTTCCCTCCCACTCCACCGACTGAAATGTGAGACACCTGGGACGTTGATAACTTTCATTTGCTTGTTTGCTTTCTGAGACGAAGGTTGGCAAGTTTCCGATTGCAGTGTTTGTAAATCTGTACTGTGATATAGTGTAGGATAAAGTTGATCCTTACTTATGAAATAGACGAAAATGGTACGTATATTTAGTAGGGATTCATCAGATGTGGATAGATTTTTGCGTTATTTACTTTCGTTTATGTTTAAATGTAGTTTATCAAAATTTTCAGTATGTTATTTTAAAAGGAAATGTGTTGGGACCTCTTTGGAGGTGAGCTCATTACAGTGATTAACATTAAAACTCACTGGGTGGTCTCCTCTCGAGAGCGGATCTCATTTTTGTCAACACCCGAGTAATTGTATCTTGCCGAATTACGATTGTTGTTTGTGGCGTGCTGAAAATTTTTCTTTGGCGAACGTTAAGCAAGAATTCATGGCACACACCTGAGGGGAGAAATCCGAGTTTAATGTTTACATTGTTCATTACTGGGTTTTCTCCTCCATGGTGCGTTACCTTCAAATATACAAGTTTGCCAGATTGCAAATATTTTTATATGTTTCGTGCTTTATAATTTCGGTTATCCGTTAATACTATATTATGGTGCCAGTTGAAATATAAGTTCACGGAATCTCCTTCGAGGTGAGATCATGACGGTGATGTAAATTTTAGCTTCACTGGGTGGTCTCCTCTCGAAGGCGGTTTTCATTCAACAGAAGAAAGAGGATACACAAAAATAATTGTGTTCTAGGATTTCTTTTCCACCAGTTGAAATAATAATGTGCGCACTTGAGAGGCGATTGCCAAGTTTATGTTTTATTTTTCATTACTGGGTTTTCTCCTTCATGGCGCGTGATGCTTATACCGTCGACTGTTAAGAAATAAAATTTTCTTATGTGGGCTTTGGTTCCACTTCTCTTTGGCTTTGTCCTGTTTGGAACTGATAAAGCTATTGAGTGGTGGCACCGCGGCCCTTTCATCGATAATACAATGTATTAGTCCAGAAGTTAAAATTCGTTAATATTGCAAGTTTTTAAAATCTTGAAGGGAAACACTTCCATTCTTGGTGTTCTTGGTTAAATTTTTCTGGTTTAATATTTTGGATGTAGGGAATTCATGTCAATGCTTTTAAGTAAGAAAATTAAATTTTTAAAATGATACGTAAGCCGTTTCTTTTAAGGAAAAGAAGTTCCTTGTGTAATTTCATTTTCATTGGATATTGTTGAAGTTGTCATGCTGTAACCAAATGTGCAGGCGAGTGGGAAGTAACTTGCTTCCCTCCCACTCCACCGACTGAAATTTGAGACACCTGGGACGTTGATAACTTTCATTTGCTTGTTTGCTTTCTGAGACGAAGGTTGGCAAGTTTCCGATTGCAGTTTTTGTAAATCTGTACTGTGATATAGTGTAGGATAAAGTTGATCCTTACTTATGAAATAGACGAAAATGGTACGTATATTTAGTAGGGATTCATCAGATGTGGATAGATTTTTGCGTTATTTACTTTCGTTTATGTTTAAATGTAGTTTTATCAAAATTTTCAGTATGTTATTTTAAAAGGAAATGTGTTGGGACCTCTTTGGAGGCGAGCTCATTACAGTGATTAACATTAAAACTCACTGGGTGGTCTCCTCTCGAGAGCGGATCTCATTTTTGTCAACACCCGAGTAATTGTATCGTGCCGAATTACGATTGTTGTTTGTGGCGTGCTGAAAATTTTTCTTTGGCGAACGTTAAGCAAGAATTCATGGCACACACCTGAGGGGAGAAATCCGAGTTTAATGTTTACATTTTTCATTACTGGGTTTTCTCCTCCATGGTGCGTTACCTTCAAATATACAAGTTTGCCAGATTGCAAATATTTTTATATGTTTCGTGCTTTATAATTTCGGTTATCCGTTAATACTATATTATGGTGCCAGTTGAAATATAAGTTCACGGAATCTCCTTCGAGGTGAGATCATGACGGTGATGTAAATTTTAGCTTCAATGGGTGGTCTCCTCTCGAAGGTGGTTTTCATTCAACAGAAGAAAGAGGATACACAAAAATAATTGTGTTCTAGGATTTCTTTTCCACCAGTTGAAATAATAATGTGCGCACTTGAGAGGCGATTGCCAAGTTTATGTTTTATTTTTCATTACTGGGTTTTCTCCTTCATGGCGCGTGATGCTTATACCGTCGACTGTTAAGAAATAAAATTTTCTTATGTGGGCTATGGTTCCACTTCTCTTTGGCTTTGTCCTGTTTGGAACTGATAAAGCTATTGAGTGGTGGCACCGCGGCACTTTCATCGATAATACAATGTATTAGTCCAGAAGTTAAAATTCGTTAATATTGCAAGTTTTTAAAATCTTGAAGGGAAACACTCCCATTCTTGGTGTTCTTGGTTAAATTTTTCTGGTTTAATATTTTGGATGTAGGGAATTCATGTCAATGCTTTTAAGTAAGAAAATTAAATTTTTAAAATGATACGTAAGCCGTTTCTTTTAAGGAAAAGAAGTTCCTTGTGTAATTTCATTTTCATTGAATATTGTTGAAGTTGTCATGCTGTAACCAAATGTGCAGGCGAGTGGGAAGTAACTTGCTTCCCTCCCACTCCACCGACTGAAATTTGAGACACCTGGGACGTTGATAACTTTCATTTGCTTGTTTGCTTTCTGAGACGAAGGTTGGCAAGTTTCCGATTGCAGTTTTTGTAAATCTGTACTGTGATATTGTGTAGGATAAAGTTGATCCTTACTTATGAAATAGACGAAAATGGTACGTATATTTAGTAGGGATTCATCAGATGTGGATAGATTTTTGCGTTATTTACTTTCGTTTATGTTTAAATGTAGTTTTATCAAAATTTTCAGTATGTTATTTTAAAAGGAAATGTGTTTGGACCTCTTTGGAGGCGAGCTCATTACAGTGATTAACATTAAAACTCACTGGGTGGTCTCCTCTCGAGAGCGGATCTCATTTTTGTCAACACCCGAGTAATTGTATCTTGCCGAATTACGATTGTTGTTTGTGGCGTGCTGAAAATTTTTCTTTGGCGAACGTTAAGCAAGAATTCATGGCACACACCTGAGGGGAGAAATCCGAGTTTAATGTTTACATTGTTCATTACTGGGTTTTCTCCTCCATGGTGCGTTACCTTCAAATATACAAGTTTGCCAGATTGCAAATATTTTTATATGTTTCGTGCTTTATAATTTCGGTTATCCGTTAATACTATATTATGGTGCCAGTTGAAATATAAGTTCACGGAATCTCCTTCGAGGTGAGATCATGACGGTGATGTAAATTTTAGCTTCACTGGGTGGTCTCCTTTCGAAGGCGGTTTTCATTCAACAGAAGAAAGAGGATACACAAAAATAATTGTGTTCTAGTATTTCTTTTCCACCAGTTGAAATAATAATGTGCGCACTTGAGAGGCGATTGCCAAGTTTATGTTTTATTATTCATTACTGGGTTTTCTCCTTCATGGCGCGTGATGCTTATACCCTCGACTGTTAAGAAATAAAATTTTCTTATGTCGGCTTTGGTTCCACTTCTCTTTGGCTTTGTCCTATTTGGAACTGATAAAGCTATTGAGTGGTGGCACCGCGGCCCTTCCATCGATAATACAATGTATTAGTCCAGAAGTTGAAATTCGTTAATATTGCAAGTTTTTAAAATCTTGAAGGGAAACACTCCCATTCTTGGTGTTCGTGGTTAAATTTTTCTGGTTTACTATTTTGGATGTAGGGAATTCATGTCAATGCTTTTATGTAAGAAAATGATATTTTTAAAATGATACGTAAGCCGTTTCTTTTAAGGAAAAGAAGTTCCTTGTGTAATTTCATTTTCATTGGATATTGTTGAAGTTGTCATGCTGTAACCAAATGTGCAGGCGAGTGGGAAGTAACTTGCTTCCCTCCCACTCCACCGACTGAAATGTGAGACACCTGGGACGTTGATAACTTTCATTTGCTTGTTTGCTTTCTGAGACGAAGGTTGGCAAGTTTCCGATTGCAGTGTTTGTAAATCTGTACTGTGATATAGTGTAGGATAAAGTTGATCCTTACTTATGAAATAGACGAAAATGGTACGTATATTTAGTAGGGATTCATCAGATGTGGATAGATTTTTGCGTTATTTACTTTCGTTTATGTTTAAATGTAGTTTTATCAAAATTTTCAGTATGTTATTTTAAAAGGAAATGTGTTGGGACCTCTTTGGAGGCGAGCTCATTACAGTGATTAACATTAAAACTCACTGGGTGGTCTCCTCTCGAGAGCGGATCTCATTTTTGTCAACACCCGAGTAATTGTATCTTGCCGAATTACGATTGTTGTTTGTGGCGTGCTGAAAATTTTTCTTTGGCGAACGTTAAGCAAGAATTCATGGCACACACCTGAGGGGAGAAATCCGAGTTTAATGTTTACATTGTTCATTACTGGGTTTTCTCCTCCATGGTGCGTTACCTTCAAATATACAAGTTTGCCAGATTGCAAATATTTTTATATGTTTCGTGCTTTATAATTTCGGTTATCCGTTAATACTATATTATGGTGCCAGTTGAAATATAAGTTCACGGAATCTCCTTCGAGGTGAGATCATGACGGTGATGTAAATTTTAGCTTCACTGGGTGGTCTCCTCTCGAAGGCGGTTTTCATTCAACAGAAGAAAGAGGATACACAAAAATAATTGTGTTCTAGTATTTCTTTTCCACCAGTTGAAATAATAATGTGCGCACTTGAGAGGCGATTGCCAAGTTTATGTTTTATTTTTCATTACTGGTTTTTCTCCTTCATGGCGCGTGATGCTTATACCGTCGACTGTTAAGAAATAAAATTTTCTTATGTGGGCTTTGGTTCCACTTCTCTTTGGCTTTGTCCTATTTGGAACTGATAAAGCTATTGAGTGGTATCACCGCGGCCCTTTCATCGATAATACGATGTATTAGTCCAGAAGTTAAAATTCGATAATATTGCAATTTTTTGAAATCTTGAAGGGAAACACTCCCATTCTTGGTGTTCTTGGTTAAATTTTTCTGGTTTAATATTTTGGATGTAGGGAATTCATGTCAATGCTTTTAAGTAAGAAAATTAAATTTTTAAAATGATACGTAAGCCGTTTCTTTTAAGGAAAAGAAGTTCCTTGTGTAATTTCATTTTCATTGGATATTGTTGAAGTTGTCATGCTGTAACCAAATGTGCAGGCGAGTGGGAAGTAACTTGCTTCTCTCCCACTCCACCGACTGAAATGTGAGACACCTGGGACGTTGATAACTTTCATTTGCCTGTTTGCTTTCTGAGACGAAGGTTGGCAAGTTTCCGATTGCAGTGTTTGTAAATCTGTACTGTGATATAGTGTAGGATAAAGTTGATCCTTACTTATGAAATAGACGAAAATGGTACGTATATTTAGTAGGGATTCATCAGATGTGGATAGATTTTTGCGTTATTTACTTTCGTTTATGTTTAAATGTAGTTTTATCAAAATTTTCAGTATGTTATTTTAAAAGGAAATGTGTTGGGACCTCTTTGGAGGCGAGCTCATTACAGTGATTAACATTAAAACTCACTGGGTGGTCTCCTCTCGAGAGCGGATCTCATTTTTGTCAACACCCGAGTAATTGTATCGTGCCGAATTACGATTGTTGTTTGTGGCGTGCTGAAAATTTTTCTTTGGCGAACGTTAAGCAAGAATTCATGGCACACACCTGAGGGGAGAAATCCGAGTTTAATGTTTACATTTTTCATTACTGGGTTTTCTCCTCCATGGTGCGTTACCTTCAAATATACAAGTTTGCCAAATTGCAAATATTTTTATATGTTTCGGGCTTTATAATTTCGGTTATCCGTTAATACTATATTATGGTGCCAGTTGAAATATAAGTTCACGGAATCTCCTTCGAGGTGAGATCATGACGGTGATGTAAATTTTAGCTTCACTGGGTGGTCTCCTCTCGAAGGTGGTTTTCATTCAACAGAAGAAAGAGGATACACAAAAATAATTGTGTTCTAGGATTTCTTTTCCACCAGTTGAAATAATAATGTGCGCACTTGAGAGGCGATTGCCAAGTTTATGTTTTATTTTTCATTACTGGGTTTTCTCCTTCATGGCGCGTGATGCTTATACCGTCGACTGTTAAGAAATAAAATTTTCTTATGTGGGCTTTGGTTCCACTTCTCTTTGGCTTTGTCCTGTTTGGAACTGATAAAGCTATTGAGTGGTGGCACCGCGGCCCTTTCATCGATAATACAATGTATTAGTCCAGAAGTTAAAATTCGTTAATATTGCAAGTTTTTAAAATCTTGAAGGGAAACACTCCCATTCTTGGTGTTCTTGGTTAAATTTTTCTGGTTTAATATTTTGGATGTAGGGAATTCATGTCAATGCTTTTAAGTAAGAAAATTAAATTTTTAAAATGATACGTAAGCCGTTTCTTTTAAGGAAAAGAAGTTCCTTGTGTAATTTCATTTTCATTGGATATTGTTGAAGTTGTCATGCTGTAACCAAATGTGCAGGCGAGTGGGAAGTAACTTGCTTCCCTCCCACTCCACCGACTGAAATTTGAGACACCTGGGACGTTGATAACTTTCATTTGCTTGTTTGCTTTCTGAGACGAAGGTTGGCAAGTTTCCGATTGCAGTTTTTGTAAATCTGTACTGTGATATAGTGTAGGATAAAGTTGATCCTTACTTATGAAATAGACGAAAATGGTACGTATATTTAGTAGGGATTCATCAGATGTGGATAGATTTTTGCGTTATTTACTTTCGTTTATGTTTAAATGTAGTTTTATCAAAATTTTCAGTATGTTATTTTAAAAGGAAATATGTTTGGACCTCTTTGGAGGCGAGCTCATTACAGTGATTAACATTAAAACTCACTGGGTGGTCTCCTCTCGAGAGCGGATCTCATTTTTGTCAACACCCGAGTAATTGTATCTTGCCGAATTACGATTGTTGTTTGTGGCGTGCTGAAAATTTTTCTTTGGCGAACGTTAAGCAAGAATTCATGGCACACACCTGAGGGGAGAAATCCGAGTTTAATGTTTACATTGTTCATTACTGGGTTTTCTCCTCCATGGTGCGTTACCTTCAAATATACAAGTTTGCCAGATTGCAAATATTTTTATATGTTTCGTGCTTTATAATTTCGGTTATCCGTTAATACTATATTATGGTGCCAGTTGAAATATAAGTTCACGGAATCTCCTTCGAGGTGAGATCATGACGGTGATGTAAATTTTAGCTTCACTGGGTGGTCTCCTCTCGAAGGCGGTTTTCATTCAACAGAAGAAAGAGGATACACAAAAATAATTGTGTTCTAGGATTTCTTTTCCACCAGTTGAAATAATAATGTGCGCACTTGAGAGGCGATTGCCAAGTTTATGTTTTATTATTCATTACTGGGTTTTCTCCTTCATGGCGCGTGATGCTCATACCCTCGACTGTTAAGAAATAAAATTTTCTTATGTAGGCTTTGGTTCCATTTCTCTTTGGCTTTATCCTATTTGGAACTGATAAAGCTATTGAGTGGTGGCACCGCGGCCCTTCCATCGATAATACAATGTATTAGTCCAGAAGTTAAAATTCGTTAATATTGCAAGTTTTTAAAATCTTGAAGGGAAACACTCCCATTCTTGGTGTTCTTGGTTAAATTTTTCTGGTTTAATATTTTGGATGTAGGGAATTCATGTCAATGCTTTTAAGTAAGAAAATTAAATTTTTAAAATGATACGTAAGCCGTTTCTTTTAAGGAAAAGAAGTTCCTTGTGTAATTTCATTTTCATTGGATATTGTTGAAGTTGTCATGCTGTAACCAAATGTGCAGGCGAGTGGGAAGTAACTTGCTTCAATCCCACTCCACCGACTGAAATTTGAGACACCTGGGACGTTGATAACTTTCATTTGCTTGTTTGCTTTCTGAGACGAAGGTTGGCAAGTTTCCGATTGCAGTGTTTGTAAATCTGTACTGTGATATAGTGTAGGATAAAGTTGATCCTTACTTATGAAATAGACGAAAATGGTACGTATATTTAGTAGGGATTCATCAGATGTGGATAGATTTTTGCGTTATTTACTTTCGTTTATGTTTAAATGTAGTTTTATCAAAATTTTCAGTATGTTATTTTAAAAGGAAATATGTTTGGACCTCTTTGGAGGCGAGCTCATTACAGTGATTAACATTAAAACTCACTGGGTGGTCTCCTCTCGAGAGCGGATCTCATTTTTGTCAACACCCGAGTAATTGTATCTTGCCGAATTACGATTGTTGTTTGTGGCGTGCTGAAAATTTTTCTTTGGCGAACGTTAAGCAAGAATTCATGGCACACACCTGAGGGGAGAAATCCGAGTTTAATGTTTACATTGTTCATTACTGGGTTTTCTCCTCCATGGTGCGTTACCTTCAAATATACAAGTTTGCCAGATTGCAAATATTTTTATATGTTTCGTGCTTTATAATTTCGGTTATCCGTTAATACTATATTATGGTGCCAGTTGAAATATAAGTTCACGGAATCTCCTTCGAGGTGAGATCATGACGGTGATGTAAATTTTAGCTTCACTGGGTGGTCTCCTCTCGAAGGCGGTTTTCATTCAACAGAAGAAAGAGGATACACAAAAATAATTGTGTTCTAGGATTTCTTTTCCACCAGTTGAAATAATAATGTGCGCACTTGAGAGGCGATTGCCAAGTTTATGTTTTATTATTCATTACTGGGTTTTCTCCTTCATGGCGCGTGATGCTCATACCCTCGACTGTTAAGAAATAAAATTTTCTTATGTAGGCTTTGGTTCCACTTCTCTTTGGCTTTATCCTATTTGGAACTGATAAAGCTATTGAGTGGTGGCACCGCGGCCCTTCCATCGATAATACAATGTATTAGTCCAGAAGTTGAAATTCGTTAATATTGCAAGTTTTTAAAATCTTGAAGGGAAACACTCCCATTCTTGGTGTTCGTGGTTAAATTTTTCTGGTTTACTATTTTGTATGTAGGGAATTCATGTCAATGCTTTTATGTAAGAAAATTATATTTTTAAAATGATACGTAAGCCGTTTCTTTTAAGGAAAAGAAGTTCCTTGTGTAATTTCATTTTCATTGGATATTGTTGAAGTTGTCATGCTGTAACCAAATGTGCAGGCGAGTGGGAAGTAACTTGCTTCCCTCCCACTCCACCGACTGAAATGTGAGACACCTGGGACGTTGATAACTTTCATTTGCTTGTTTGCTTTCTGAGACGAAGGTTGGCAAGTTTCCGATTGCAGTGTTTGTAAATCTGTACTGTGATATAGTGTAGGATAAAGTTGATCCTTACTTATGAAATAGACGAAAATGGTACGTATATTTAGTAGGGATTCATCAGATGTGGATAGATTTTTGCGTTATTTACTTTCGTTTATGTTTAAATGTAGTTTTATCAAAATTTTCAGTATGTTATTTTAAAAGGAAATGTGTTGGGACCTCTTTGGAGGCGAGCTCATTACAGTGATTAACATTAAAACTCACTGGGTGGTCTCCTCGAGAGCGGATCTCATTTTTGTCAACACCCGAGTAATTGTATCTTGCCGAATTACGATTGTTGCTTGTGGCGTGCTGAAAATTTTTCTTTGGCGAACGTTAAGCAAGAATTCATGGCACACACCTGAGGGGAGAAATCCGAGTTTAATGTTTACATTGTTCATTACTGGGTTTTCTCCTCCATGGTGCGTTACCTTCAAATATACAAGTTTGCCAGATTGCAAATATTTTTATATGTTTCGTGCTTTATAATTTCGGTTATCCGTTAATACTATATTATGGTGCCAGTTGAAATATAAGTTCACGGAATCTCCTTCGAGGTGAGATCATGACGGTGATGTAAATTTTAGCTTCACTGGGTGGTCTCCTCTCGAAGGCGGTTTTCATTCAACAGAAGAAAGAGGATACACAAAAATAATTGTGTTCTAGTATTTCTTTTCCACCAGTTGAAATAATAATGTGCGCACTTGAGAGGCGATTGCCAAGTTTATGTTTTATTTTTCATTACTGGGTTTTCTCCTTCATGGCGAGTGATGCTTATACCGTCGACTGTTAAGAAATAAAATTTTCTTATGTGGGCTTTGGTTCCACTTCTCTTTGGCTTTGTCCTATTTGGAACTGATAAAGCTATTGAGTGGTATCACCGCGGCCCTTTCATCGATAATACGATGTATTAGTCCAGAAGTTAAAATTCGATAATATTGCAATTTTTTGAAATCTTGAAGGGAAACACTCCCATTCTTGGTGTTCTTGGTTAAATTTTTCTGGTTTAATATTTTGGATGTAGGGAATTCATGTCAATGCTTTTAAGTAAGAAAATTAAATTTTTAAAATGATACGTAAGCCGTTTCTTTTAAGGAAAAGAAGTTCCTTGTGTAATTTCATTTTCATTGGATATTGTTGAAGTTGTCATGCTGTAACCAAATGTGCAGGCGAGTGGGAAGTAACTTGCTTCCCTCCCACTCCACCGACTGAAATTTGAGACACCTGGGACGTTGATAACTTTCATTTGCTTGTTTGCTTTCTGAGACGAAGGTTGGCAAGTTTCCGATTGCAGTGTTTGTAAATCTGTACTGTGATATAGTGTAGGATAAAGTTGATCCTTACTTATGAAATAGACGAAAATGGTACGTATATTTAGTAGGGATTCATCAGATGTGGATAGATTTTTGCGTTATTTACTTTCGTTTATGTTTAAATGTAGTTTTATCAAAATTTTCAGTATGTTATTTTAAAAGGAAATGTGTTGGGACCTCTTTGGAGGCGAGCTCATTACAGTGATTAACATTAAAACTCACTGGGTGGTCTCCTCTCGAGAGCGGATCTCATTTTTGTCAACACCCGAGTAATTGTATCTTGCCGAATTACGATTGTTGTTTGTGGCGTGCTGAAAATTTTTCTTTGGCGAACGTTAAGCAAGAATTCATGGCACACACCTGAGGGGAGAAATCCGAGTTTAATGTTTACATTGTTCATTACTGGGTTTTCTCCTCCATGGTGCGTTACCTTCAAATATACAAGTTTGCCAGATTGCAAATATTTTTATATGTTTCGTGCTTTATAATTTCGGTTATCCGTTAATACTATATTATGGTGCCAGTTGAAATATAAGTTCACGGAATCTCCTTCGAGGTGAGATCATGACGGTGATATAAATTTTAGCTTCACTGGGTGGTCTCCTCTCGAAGGCGGTTTTCATTCAACAGAAGAAAGAGGATACACAAAAATAATTGTGTTCTAGTATTTCTTTTCCACCAGTTGAAATAATAATGTGCGCACTTGAGAGGCGATTGCCAAGTTTATGTTTTATTTTTCATTACTGGGTTTTCTCCTTCATGGCGCGTGATGCTTATACCGTCGACTGTTAAGAAATAAAATTTTCTTATGTGGGCTTTGGTTCCACTTCTCTTTGGCTTTGTCCTATTTGGAACTGATAAAGCTATTGAGTGGTATCACCGCGGCCCTTTCATCGATAATACGATGTATTAGTCCAGAAGTTAAAATTCGATAATATTGCAATTTTTTGAAATCTTGAAGGGAAACACTCCCATTCTTGGTGTTCTTGGTTAAATTTTTCTGGTTTAATATTTTGGATGTAGGGAATTCATGTCAATGCTTTTAAGTAAGAAAATTAAATTTTTAAAATGATACGTAAGCCGTTTCTTTTATGGAAAAGAAGTTCCTTGTGTAATTTCATTTTCATTGGATATTGTTGAAGTTGTCATGCTGTAACCAAATGTGCAGGCGAGTGGGAAGTAACTTGCTTCTCTCCCACTCCACCGACTGAAATGTGAGACACCTGGGACGTTGATAACTTTCATTTGCCTGTTTGCTTTCTGAGACGAAGGTTGGCAAGTTTCCGATTGCAGTGTTTGTAAATCTGTACTGTGATATAGTGTAGGATAAAGTTGATCCTTACTTATGAAATAGACGAAAATGGTACGTATATTTAGTAGGGATTCATCAGATGTGGATAGATTTTTGCGTTATTTACTTTCGTTTATGTTTAAATGTAGTTTTATCAAAATTTTCAGTATGTTATTTTAAAAGGAAATGTGTTGGGACCTCTTTGGAGGCGAGCTCATTACAGTGATTAACATTAAAACTCACTGGGTGGTCTCCTCTCGAGAGCGGATCTCATTTTTGTCAACACCCGAGTAATTGTATCGTGCCGAATTACGATTGTTGTTTGTGGCGTGCTGAAAATTTTTCTTTGGCGAACGTTAAGCAAGAATTCATGGCACACACCTGAGGGGAGAAATCCGAGTTTAATGTTTACATTTTTCATTACTGGGTTTTCTCCTCCATGGTGCGTTACCTTCAAATATACAAGTTTGCCAGATTGCAAATATTTTTATATGTTTCGGGCTTTATAATTTCGGTTATCCGTTAATACTATATTATGGTGCCAGTTGAAATATAAGTTCACGGAATCTCCTTCGAGGTGAGATCATGACGGTGATGTAAATTTTAGCTTCACTGGGTGGTCTCCTCTCGAAGGTGGTTTTCATTCAACAGAAGAAAGAGGATACACAAAAATAATTGTGTTCTAGGATTTCTTTTCCACCAGTTGAAATAATAATGTGCGCACTTGAGAGGCGATTGCCAAGTTTATGTTTTATTTTTCATTACTGGGTTTTCTCCTTCATGGCGCGTGATGCTTATACCGTCGACTGTTAAGAAATAAAATTTTCTTATGTGGGCTTTGGTTCCACTTCTCTTTGGCTTTGTCCTGTTTGGAACTGATAAAGCTATTGAGTGGTGGCACCGCGGCCCTTTCATCGATAATACAATGTATTAGTCCAGAAGTTAAAATTCGTTAATATTGCAAGTTTTTAAAATCTTGAAGGGAAACACTCCCATTCTTGGTGTTCTTGGTTAAATTTTTCTGGTTTAATATTTTGGATGTAGGGAATTCATGTCAATGCTTTTAAGTAAGAAAATTAAATTTTTAAAATGATACGTAAGCCGTTTCTTTTAAGGAAAAGAAGTTCCTTGTGTAATTTCATTTTCATTGGATATTGTTGAAGTTGTCATGCTGTAACCAAATGTGCAGGCGAGTGGGAAGTAACTTGCTTCCCTCCCACTCCACCGACTGAAATTTGAGACACCTGGGACGTTGATAACTTTCATTTGCTTGTTTGCTTTCTGAGACGAAGGTTGGCAAGTTTCCGATTGCAGTTTTTGTAAATCTGTACTGTGATATAGTGTAGGATAAAGTTGATCCTTACTTATGAAATAGACGAAAATGGTACGTACATTTAGTAGGGATTCATCAGATGTGGATAGATTTTTGCGTTATTTACTTTCGTTTATGTTTAAATGTAGTTTTATCAAAATTTTCAGTATGTTATTTTAAAAGGAAATATGTTTGGACCTCTTTGGAGGCGAGCTCATTACAGTGATTAACATTAAAACTCACTGGGTGGTCTCCTCTCGAGAGCGGATCTCATTTTTGTCAACACCCGAGTAATTGTATCTTGCCGAATTACGATTGTTGTTTGTGGCGTGCTGAAAATTTTTCTTTGGCGAACGTTAAGCAAGAATTCATGGCACACACCTGAGGGGAGAAATCCGAGTTTAATGTTTACATTGTTCATTACTGGGTTTTCTCCTCCATGGTGCGTTACCTTCAAATATACAAGTTTGCCAGATTGCAAATATTTTTATATGTTTCGTGCTTTATAATTTCGGTTATCCGTTAATACTATATTATGGTGCCAGTTGAAATATAAGTTCACGGAATCTCCTTCGAGGTGAGATCATGACGGTGATGTAAATTTTAGCTTCACTGGGTGATCTCCTCTCGAAGGCGGTTTTCATTCAACAGAAGAAAGAGGATACACAAAAATAATTGTGTTCTAGGATTTCTTTTCCACCAGTTGAAATAATAATGTGCGCACTTGAGAGGCGATTGCCAAGTTTATGTTTTATTATTCATTACTGGGTTTTCTCCTTCATGGCGCGTGATGCTCATACCCTCGACTGTTAAGAAATAAAATTTTCTTATGTAGGCTTTGGTTCCACTTCTCTTTGGCTTTATCCTATTTGGAACTGATAAAGCTATTGAGTGGTGGCACCGCGGCCCTTCCATCGATAATACAATGTATTAGTCCAGAAGTTAAAATTCGTTAATATTGCAAGTTTTTAAAATCTTGAAGGGAAACACTCCCATTCTTGGTGTTCTTGGTTAAATTTTTCTGGTTTAATATTTTGGATGTAGGGAATTCATGTCAATGCTTTTAAGTAAGAAAATTAAATTTTTAAAATGATACGTAAGCCGTTTCTTTTAAGGAAAAGAAGTTCCTTGTGTAATTTCATTTTCATTGGATATTGTTGAAGTTGTCATGCTGTAACCAAATGTGCAGGCGAGTGGGAAGTAACTTGCTTCCCTCCCACTCCACCGACTGAAATTTGAGACACCTGGGACGTTGATAACTTTCATTTGCTTGTTTGCTTTCTGAGACGAAGGTTGGCAAGTTTCCGATTGCAGTTTTTGTAAATCTGTACTGTGATATAGTGTAGGATAAAGTTGATCCTTACTTATGAAATAGACGAAAATGGTACGTATATTTAGTAGGGATTCATCAGATGTGGATAGATTTTTGCGTTATTTACTTTCGTTTATGTTTAAATGTAGTTTTATCAAAATTTTCAGTATGTTATTTTAAAAGGAAATATGTTTGGACCTCTTTGGAGGCGAGCTCATTACAGTGATTAACATTAAAACTCACTGGGTGGTCTCCTCTCGAGAGCGGATCTCATTTTTGTCAACACCCGAGTAATTGTATCTTGCCGAATTACGATTGTTGTTTGTGGCGTGCTGAAAATTTTTCTTTGGCGAACGTTAAGCAAGAATTCATGGCACACACCTGAGGGGAGAAATCCGAGTTTAATGTTTACATTGTTCATTACTGGGTTTTCTCCTCCATGGTGCGTTACCTTCAAATATACAAGTTTGCCAGATTGCAAATATTTTTATATGTTTCGTGCTTTATAATTTCGGTTATCCGTTAATACTATATTATGGTGCCAGTTGAAATATAAGTTCACGGAATCTCCTTCGAGGTGAGATCATGACGGTGATGTAAATTTTAGCTTCACTGGGTGGTCTCCTCTCGAAGGCGGTTTTCATTCAACAGAAGAAAGAGGATACACAAAAATAATTGTGTTCTAGGATTTCTTTTCCACCAGTTGAAATAATAATGTGCGCACTTGAGAGGCGATTGCCAAGTTTATGTTTTATTATTCATTACTGGGTTTTCTCCTTCATGGCGCGTGATGCTCATACCCTCGACTGTTAAGAAATAAAATTTTCTTATGTAGGCTTTGGTTCCACTTCTCTTTGGCTTTATCCTATTTGGAACTGATAAAGCTATTGAGTGGTGGCACCGCGGCCCTTCCATCGATAATACAATGTATTAGTCCAGAAGTTGAAATTCGTTAATATTGCAAGTTTTTAAAATCTTGAAGGGAAACACTCCCATTCTTGGTGTTCGTGGTTAAATTTTTCTGGTTTACTATTTTGGATGTAGGGAATTCATGTCAATGCTTTTATGTAAGAAAATTATATTTTTAAAATGATACGTAAGCCGTTTCTTTTAAGGAAAAGAAGTTCCTTGTGTAATTTCATTTTCATTGGATATTGTTGAAGTTGTCATGCTGTAACCAAATGTGCAGGCGAGTGGGAAGTAACTTGCTTCCCTCCCACTCCACCGACTGAAATGTGAGACACCTGGGACGTTGATAACTTTCATTTGCTTGTTTGCTTTCTGAGACGAAGGTTGGCAAGTTTCCGATTGCAGTGTTTGTAAATCTGTACTGTGATATAGTGTAGGATAAAGTTGATCCTTACTTATGAAATAGACGAAAATGGTACGTATATTTAGTAGGGATTCATCAGATGTGGATAGATTTTTGCGTTATTTACTTTCGTTTATGTTTAAATGTAGTTTTATCAAAATTTTCAGTATGTTATTTTAAAAGGAAATGTGTTGGGACCTCTTTGGAGGCGAGCTCATTACAGTGATTAACATTAAAACTCACTGGGTGGTCTCCTCGAGAGCGGATCTCATTTTTGTCAACACCCGAGTAATTGTATCTTGCCGAATTACGATTGTTGTTTGTGGCGTGCTGAAAATTTTTCTTTGGCGAACGTTAAGCAAGAATTCATGGCACACACCTGAGGGGAGAAATCCGAGTTTAATGTTTACATTGTTCATTACTGGGTTTTCTCCTCCATGGTGCGTTACCTTGAAATATACAAGTTTGCCAGATTGCAAATATTTTTATATGTTTCGTGCTTTATAATTTCGGTTATCCGTTAATACTATATTATGGTGCCAGTTGAAATATAAGTTCACGGAATCTCCTTCGAGGTGAGATCATGACGGTGATGTAAATTTTAGCTTCACTGGGTGGTCTCCTCTCGAAGGCGGTTTTCATTCAACAGAAGAAAGAGGATACACAAAAATAATTGTGTTCTAGTATTTCTTTTCCACCAGTTGAAATAATAATGTGCGCACTTGAGAGGCGATTGCCAAGTTTATGTTTTATTTTTCATTACTGGGTTTTCTCCTTCATGGCGAGTGATGCTTATACCGTCGACTGTTAAGAAATAAAATTTTCTTATGTGGGCTTTGGTTCCACTTCTCTTTGGCTTTGTCCTATTTGGAACTGATAAAGCTATTGAGTGGTATCACCGCGGCCCTTTCATCGATAATACGATGTATTAGTCCAGAAGTTAAAATTCGATAATATTGCAATTTTTTGAAATCTTGAAGGGAAACACTCCCATTCTTGGTGTTCTTGGTTAAATTTTTCTGGTTTAATATTTTGGATGTAGGGAATTCATGTCAATGCTTTTAAGTAAGAAAATTAAATTTTTAAAATGATACGTAAGCCGTTTCTTTTAAGGAAAAGAAGTTCCTTGTGTAATTTCATTTTCATTGGATATTGTTGAAGTTGTCATGCTGTAACCAAATGTGCAGGCGAGTGGGAAGTATCTTGCTTCCCTCCCACTCCACCGACTGAAATTTGAGACACCTGGGACGTTGATAACTTTCATTTGCTTGTTTGCTTTCTGAGACGAAGGTTGTCAAGTTTCCGATTGCAGTGTTTGTAAATCTGTACTGTGATATAGTGTAGGATAAAGTTGATCCTTACTTATGAAATAGACGAAAATGGTACGTATATTTAGTAGGGATTCATCAGATGTGGATAGATTTTTGCGTTATTTACTTTCGTTTATGTTTAAATGTAGTTTTATCAAAATTTTCAGTATGTTATTTTAAAAGGAAATGTGTTGGGACCTCTTTGGAGGCGAGCTCATTACAGTGATTAACATTAAAACTCACTGGGTGGTCTCCTCGAGAGCGGATCTCATTTTTGTCAACACCCGAGTAATTGTATCTTGCCGAATTACGATTGTTGTTTGTGGCGTGCTGAAAATTTTTCTTTGGCGAACGTTAAGCAAGAATTCATGGCACACACCTGAGGGGAGAAATCCGAGTTTAATGTTTACATTGTTCATTATTGGGTTTTCTCCTCCATGGTGCGTTACCTTCAAATATACAAGTTTGCCAGATTGCAAATATTTTTATATGTTTCGTGCTTTATAATTTCGGTTATCCGTTAATACTATATTATGGTGCCAGTTGAAATATAAGTTCACGGAATCTCCTTCGAGGTGAGATCATGACGGTGATGTAAATTTTAGCTTCACTGGGTGGTCTCCTCTCGAAGGCGGTTTTCATTCAACAGAAGAAAGAGGATACACAAAAATAATTGTGTTCTAGTATTTCTTTTCCACCAGTTGAAATAATAATGTGCGCACTTGAGAGGCGATTGCCAAGTTTATGTTTTATTTTTCATTACTGGGTTTTCTCCTTCATGGCGAGTGATGCTTATACCGTCGACTGTTAAGAAATAAAATTTTCTTATGTGGGCTTTGGTTCCACTTCTCTTTGGCTTTGTCCTATTTGGAACTGATAAAGCTATTGAGTGGTATCACCGCGGCCCTTTCATCGATAATACGATGTATTAGTCCAGAAGTTAAAATTCGATAATATTGCAATTTTTTGAAATCTTGAAGGGAAACACTCCCATTCTTGGTGTTCTTGGTTAAATTTTTCTGGTTTAATATTTTGGATGTAGGGAATTCATGTCAATGCTTTTAAGTAAGAAAATTAAATTTTTAAAATGATACGTAAGCCGTTTCTTTTAAGGAAAAGAAGTTCCTTGTGTAATTTCATTTTCATTGGATATTGTTGAAGTTGTCATGCTGTAACCAAATGTGCAGGCGAGTGGGAAGTAACTTGCTTCCCTCCCACTCCACCGACTGAAATTTGAGACACCTGGGACGTTGATAACTTTCATTTGCTTGTTTGCTTTCTGAGACGAAGGTTGTCAAGTTTCCGATTGCAGTGTTTGTAAATCTGTACTGTGATATAGTGTAGGATAAAGTTGATCCTTACTTATGAAATAGACGAAAATGGTACGTATATTTAGTAGGGATTCATCAGATGTGGATAGATTTTTGCGTTATTTACTTTCGTTTATGTTTAAATGTAGTTTTATCAAAATTTTCAGTATGTTATTTTAAAAGGAAATGTGTTGGGACCTCTTTGGAGGCGAGCTCATTACAGTGATTAACATTAAAACTCACTGGGTGGTCTCCTCTCGAGAGCGGATCTCATTTTTGTCAACACCCGAGTAATTGTATCTTGCCGAATTACGATTGTTGTTTGTGGCGTGCTGAAAATTTTTCTTTGGCGAACGTTAAGCAAGAATTCATGGCACACACCTGAGGGGAGAAATCCGAGTTTAATGTTTACATTGTTCATTACTGGGTTTTCTCCTCCATGGTGCGTTACCTTCAAATATACAAGTTTGCCAGATTGCAAATATTTTTATATGTTTCGGGCTTTATAATTTCGGTTATCCGTCAATACTATATTATGGTGCCAGTTGAAATATAAGTTCACGGAATCTCCTTCGAGGTGAGATCATGACGGTGATGTAAATTTTAGCTTCACTGGGTGGTCTCCTCTCGAAGGCGGTTTTCATTCAACAGAAGAAAGAGGATACACAAAAATAATTGTGTTCTAGGATTTCTTTTCCACCAGTTGAAATAATAATGTGCGCACTTGAGAGCCGATTGCCAAGTTTATGTTTTATTTTTCATTACTGGGTTTTCTCCTTCATGGCGCGTGATGCTTATACCGTCGACTGTTAAGAAATAAAATTTTCTTATGTGGGCTTTGGTTCCACTTCTCTTTGGCTTTGTCCTATTTGGAACTGATAAAGCTATTGAGTGGTGGCACCGCGGCCCTTTCATCGATAATACAATGTATTAGTCCAGAAGTTAAAATTCGTTAATATTGCAAGTTTTTAAAATCTTGAAGGGAAACACTCCCATTCCTCGTGTTCTTGGTTAAATTTTTCTGGTTTAATATTTTGGATGTAGGGAATTCATGTCAATGCTTTTATGTAAGAAAATTATATTTTTAAAATGATACGTAAGCCGTTTCTTTTAAGGAAAAGAAGTTCCTTGTGTAATTTCATTTTCATTGGATAGTGTTGAAGTTGTCATGCTGTAACCAAATGTGCAGGCGAGTGGGAAGTAACTTGTTTCCCTCCCACTCCACCGACTGAAATTTGAGATACCTGGGACGTTGATAACTTTCATTTGCTTGTTTGCTGTCTGAGACGAAGGTTGTCAAGTTTCCGATTGCAGTGTTTGTAAATCTGTACTGTGATATAGTGTAGGATAAAGTTGATCCTTACTTATGAAATAGAAGCAAATGGTACGTATATTTAGCACGGATTCATCAGATGTGAATAGATTTTTGCGTTATTTACTTTCGTTTATTTTTAAATGTAGTTTTATCAAAATTTTCAGTATGTTATTTTAAAAGGAAATGTGTTGGGACCTCTTTGGAGGTGAGCTCATTACAGTGATTAACATTAAAACTCACTGGGTGGTCTCCTCTCGAGAGCGGATCTCATTTTTGTCAACACCCGAGTAATTGTATCTTGCCGAATTACGATTGTTGTTTGTGGCGTGCTGAAAATTTTTCTTTGGCGAACGTTAAGCAAGAATTCATGGCACACACCTGAGGTGAGAAATCCGAGTTTAATGTTTACATTTTTCATTAATGGGGTTTCTCCTCCATGGTGCGTTACCTTCAAATATACAAGTTTGCCAGATTGCAAATATTTTTATATGTTTCGGGCTTTATAATTTCGGTTATCCGTTAATACTATATTAACGTGCCAGTTGAAATATAAGTTCACGAAATCTCCTTCGAGGTGAGATCATGACGGTGATGTAAATTTTAGCTTCACTGGGTGGTCTCCTCTCGAAGGCGGTTTTCATTCAACAGAAGAAAGAGGATACACAAAAATAATTGTGTTCTAGGATTTCTTTTCCACCAGTTGAAATAATAATGTGCGCACTTGAGAGGCGATTGCCAAGTTTATGTTTTATTTTTCATTACTGGGTTTTCTCCTTCATGGCGCGTGATGCTTATACCGTCGACTGTTAAGAAATAAAATTTTCTTAAGTGGGCTTTGGTTCCACTTCTCTTTGGCTTTGTCCTATTTGGAGCTATTGAGTGGTGGCAAAGCGGCCCTTTCATCGATAATACAATGTATTAGTCCAGAAGTTAAAATTCGTTAATATTGCAATTTTTTGAAATCTTGAAGGGAAACACTCCCATTCTTGGTGTTCTTGGTTAAATTTTTCTGGTTTAATATTTTGGATGTAGGGAATTCATGTCAATGCTTTTAAGTAAGAAAATTAAATTTTTAAAATGATACGTAAGCCGTTTCTTTTAAGGAAAAGAAGTTCCTTGTGTAATTTCATTTTCATTGGATATTGTTGAAGTTGTCATGCTGTAACCAAATGTGCAGGCGAGTGGGAAGTAACTTGCTTCCCTCCCACTCCACCGACTGAAATTTGAGACACCTGGGACGTTGATAACTTTCATTTGCTTGTTTGCTTTCTGAGACGAAGGTTGTCAAGTTTCCGATTGCAGTGTTTGTAAATCTGTACTGTGATATAGTGTAGGATAAAGTTGATCCTTACTTATGAAATAGACGAAAATGGTACGTATATTTAGTAGGGATTCATCAGATGTGGATAGATTTTTGCGTTATTTACTTTCGTTTATGTTTAAATGTAGTTTTATCAAAATTTTCAGTATGTTATTTTAAAAGGAAATGTGTTGGGACCTCTTTGGAGGCGAGCTCATTACAGTGATTAACATTAAAACTCACTGGGTGGTCTCCTCTCGAGAGCGGATCTCATTTTTGTCAACACCCGAGTAATTGTATCTTGCCGAATTACGATTGTTGTTTGTGGCGTGCTGAAAATTTTTCTTTGGCGAACCTTAAGCAATAATTCATGGCACACACCTGAGGGGAGAAATCCGAGTTTAATGTTTACATTGTTCATTACTGGGTTTTCTCCTCCATGGTGCGTTACCTTCAAATATACAAGTTTGCCAGATTGCAAATATTTTTATATGTTTCGGGCTTTATAATTTCGGTTATCCGTCAATACTATATTATGGTGCCAGTTGAAATATAAGTTCACGGAATCTCCTTCGAGGTGAGATCATGACGGTGATGTAAATTTTAGCTTCACTGGGTGGTCTCCTCTCGAAGGCGGTTTTCATTCAACAGAAGAAAGAGGATACACAAAAATAATTGTGTTCTAGGATTTCTTTTCCACCAGTTGAAATAATAATGTGCGCACTTGAGAGCCGATTGCCAAGTTTATGTTTTATTTTTCATTACTGGGTTTTCTCCTTCATGGCGCGTGATGCTTATACCGTCGACTGTTAAGAAATAAAATTTTCTTATGTGGGCTTTGGTTCCACTTCTCTTTGGCTTTGTCCTATTTGGAACTGATAAAGCTATTGAGTGGTGGCACCGCGGCCCTTTCATCGATAATACAATGTATTAGTCCAGAAGTTAAAATTCGTTAATATTGCAAGTTTTTAAAATCTTGAAGGGAAACACTCCCATTCCTCGTGTTCTTGGTTAAATTTTTCTGGTTTAATATTTTGGATGTAGGGAATTCATGTCAATGCTTTTATGTAAGAAAATTATATTTTTAAAATGATACGTAAGCCGTTTCTTTTAAGGAAAAGAAGTTCCTTGTGTAATTTCATTTTCATTGGATAGTGTTGAAGTTGTCATGCTGTAACCAAATGTGCAGGCGAGTGGGAAGTAACTTGTTTCCCTCCCACTCCACCGACTGAAATTTGAGATACCTGGGACGTTGATAACTTTCATTTGCTTGTTTGCTGTCTGAGACGAAGGTTGTCAAGTTTCCGATTGCAGTGTTTGTAAATCTGTACTGTGATATAGTGTAGGATAAAGTTGATCCTTACTTATGAAATAGAAGCAAATGGTACGTATATTTAGCACGGATTCATCAGATGTGAATAGATTTTTGCGTTATTTACTTTCGTTTATTTTTAAATGTAGTTTTATCAAAATTTTCAGTATGTTATTTTAAAAGGAAATGTGTTGGGACCTCTTTGGAGGTGAGCTCATTACAGTGATTAACATTAAAACTCACTGGGTGGTCTCCTCTCGAGAGCGGATCTCATTTTTGTCAACACCCGAGTAATTGTATCTTGCCGAATTACGATTGTTGTTTGTGGCGTGCTGAAAATTTTTCTTTGGCGAACGTTAAGCAAGAATTCATGGCACACACCTGAGGTGAGAAATCCGAGTTTAATGTTTACATTTTTCATTAATGGGGTTTCTCCTCCATGGTGCGTTACCTTCAAATATACAAGTTTGCCAGATTGCAAATATTTTTATATGTTTCGGGCTTTATAATTTCGGTTATCCGTTAATACTATATTAACGTGCCAGTTGAAATATAAGTTCACGAAATCTCCTTCGAGGTGAGATCATGACGGTGATGTAAATTTTAGCTTCACTGGGTGGTCTCCTCTCGAAGGCGGTTTTCATTCAACAGAAGAAAGAGGATACACAAAAATAATTGTGTTCTAGGATTTCTTTTCCACCAGTTGAAATAATAATGTGCGCACTTGAGAGGCGATTGCCAAGTTTATGTTTTATTTTTCATTACTGGGTTTTCTCCTTCATGGCGCGTGATGCTTATACCGTCGACTGTTAAGAAATAAAATTTTCTTAAGTGGGCTTTGGTTCCACTTCTCTTTGGCTTTGTCCTATTTGGAGCTATTGAGTGGTGGCAAAGCGGCCCTTTCATCGATAATACAATGTATTAGTCCAGAAGTTAAAATTCGTTAATATTGCAAGTTTTTAAAATCTTGAAGGGAAACACTCCCATTCTTGGTGTTATTGGTTAAATTTTTTTGGTTTAATATTTTGGATGTAGGGAATTCATGTCAATGCTTTTATGTAAGAAAATTATATTTTTAAAATGATACGTAAGCCGTTTCATTTAAGGAAAAGATGTTCCTTGTGTAATTTCATTTTCATTGGATATTGTTGAAGTTGTCATGCTGTAACCAAATGTGCAGGCGAGTGGGAAGTAACTTGCTTCCCTCCCACTCCACCGACTGAAATTTGAGACAACTGGGACGTTGATAACTTTCATTTGCTTGTTTGCTTTCTGAGACGAAGGTTGTCAAGATTCCGATTGCAGTGTTTGTAAATCTGTACTGTGATATAGTGTAGGATAAAGTTGATCCTTACTTATGAAATAGACGAAAATGGTACGTATATTTAGTAGGGATTCATCAGATGTGGATAGATTTTTGCGTTATTTACTTTCGTTTATGTTTAAATGTAGTTTTATCAAAATTTTCAGTATGTTATTTTAAAAGGAAATGTGTTGGGACCTCTTTGGAGGCGAGCTCATTACAGTGATTAACATTAAAACTCACTGGGTGGTCTCCTCGAGAGCGGATCTCATTTTTGTCAACACCCGAGTAATTGTATCTTGCCGAATTACGATTGTTGTTTGTGGCGTGCTGAAAATTTTTCTTTGGCGAACGTTAAGCAAGAATTCATGGCACACACCTGAGGGGAGAAATCCGAGTTTAATGTTTACATTGTTCATTACTGGGTTTTCTCCTCCATGGTGCGTTACCTTCAAATATACAAGTTTGCCAGATTGCAAATATTTTTATATGTTTCGTGCTTTATAATTTCGGTTATCCGTTAATACTATATTATGGTGCCAGTTGAAATATAAGTTCACGGAATCTCCTTCGAGGTGAGATCATGACGGTGATGTAAATTTTAGCTTCACTGGGTGGTCTCCTCTCGAAGGCGGTTTTCATTCAACAGAAGAAAGAGGATACACAAAAATAATTGTGTTCTAGTATTTCTTTTCCACCAGTTGAAATAATAATGTGCGCACTTGAGAGGCGATTGCCAAGTTTATGTTTTATTTTTCATTACTGGGTTTTCTCCTTCATGGCGCGTGATGCTTATACCGTCGACTGTTAAGAAATAAAATTTTCTTATGTGGGCTTTGGTTCCACTTCTCTTTGGCTTTGTCCTATTTGGAATTGATAAAGCTATTGAGTGGTGGCACCGCGGCCCTTTCATCGATAATACAATGTATTAGTCCAGAAGTTAAAATTCGTTAATATTGCAAGTTTTTAAAATCTTGAAGGGAAACACTCCCATTCTTGGTGTTCTTGGTTAAATTTTTCTGGTTTAATATTTTGGATGTAGGGAATTCATGTCAATGCTTTTATGTAAGAAAATTATATTTTTAAAATGATACGTAAGCCGTTTCTTTTAAGGAAAAGAAGTTCCTTGTGTAATTTCATTTTCATTGGATATTGTTGAAGTTGTCATGCTGTAACCAAATGTGCAGGCGAGTGGGAAGTAACTTGCTTCCCTCCCACTCCACCGACTGAAATTTGAGACACCTGGGACGTTGATAACTTTCATTTGCTTGTTTGCTTTCTGAGACGAAGGTTGGCAAGTTTCCGATTGCAGTGTTTGTAAATCTGTACTGTGATATAGTGTAGGATAAAGTTGATCCTTACTTATGAAATAGAAGCAAATGGTACGTATATTTAGCAGGGATTCATCAGATGTGGATAGATTTTTGCGTTATTTACTTTCGTTTATGTTTAAATGTAGTTTTATCAAAATTTTCAGGATGTTATTTTAAAAGGAAATGTGTTGGGACCTCTTTGGAGGTGAGCTCATTACAGTGCTTAACATTAAAACTCACTGGGTGGTCTCCTCTCGAGAGCGGATCTCATTTTTGTCAACACCCGAGTAATTGTATCTTGCCGAATTACGATTGTTATTTGTGGCGTGCTGAAAATTTTTCTTTGGCGAACGTTAAGCAAGAATTCATGGCACACACCTGAGGGGAGAAATCCGAGTTTAATGTTTACATTTTTCATTACTGGCGTTTCTCCTCCATGGTGCGTTACCTTCAAATATACAAGTTTGCCAGATTGCAAATATTTTTATATGTTTCGTGCTTTATAATTTCGGTTATCCGTTAATACTATATTATGGTGCCAGTTGAAATATAAGTTCACGGAATCTCCTTCGAGGTGAGATCATGACGGTGATGTAAATTTTAGCTTCACTGGGTGGTCTCCTCTCGAAGGCGGTTTTCATTCAACAGAAGAAAGAGGATACACAAAAATAATTGTGTTCTAGGATTTCTTTTCCACCAGTTGAAATAATAATGTGCGCACTTGAGAGGCGATTGCCAAGTTTATGTTTTATTTTTCATTACTGGGTTTTCTCCTTCATGGCGCGTGATGCTTATACCGTCGACTGTTAAGAAATAAAATTTTCTTATGTGGGCTTTGGTTCCACTTCTCTTTGGCTTTGTCCTATTTGGAACTGATAAAGCTATTGAGTGGTGGCACCGCGGCCCTTTCATCGATAATACAATGTATTAGTCCAGAAGTTAAAATTCGTTAATATTGCAAGTTTTTAAAATCTTGAAGGGAAACACTCCCATTCTTCGTGTTCTTGGTTAAATTTTTCTGGTTTAATATTTTGGATGTAGGGAATTCATGTCAATGCTTTTATGTAAGAAAATTATATTTTTAAAATGATACGTAAGCCGTTTCTTTTAAGGAAAAGAAGTTCCTTGTGTAATTTCATTTCATTGGATAGTGTTGAAGTTGTCATGCTGTAACCAAATGTGCAGGCGAGTGGGAAGTAACTTGTTTCCCTCCCACTCCACCGATTGAAATTTGAGATACCTGGGACGTTGATAACTTTCATTTGCTTGTTTGCTGTCTGAGACGAAGGTTGTCAAGTTTCCGATTGCAGTGTTTGTAAATCTGTACTGTGATATAGTGTAGGATAAAGTTGATCCTTACTTATGAAATTGAAGCAAATGGTACGTATATTTAGCACGGATTCATCAGATGTGAATAGATTTTTGCGTTATTTACTTTCGTTTATGTTTAAATGTAGTTTTATCAAAATTTTCAGTATGTTATTTTAAAAGGAAATGTGTTGGGACCTCTTTGGAGGTGAGCTCATTACAGTGATTAACATTAAAACTCACTGGGTGGTCTCCTCTCGAGAGCGGATCTCATTTTTGTCAACACCCGAGTAATTGTATCTTGCCGAATTACGATTGTTGTTTGTGGCGTGCTGAAAATTTTTCTTTGGCGAACGTTAAGCAAGAATTCATGGCACACACCTGAGGTGAGAAATCCGAGTTTAATGTTTACATTTTTCATTACTGGGGTTTCTCCTCCATGGTGCGTTACCTTCAAATATACAAGTTTGCCAGATTGCAAATATTTTTATATGTTTCGGGCTTTATAATTTCGGTTATCCGTTAATACTATATTAACGTGCCAGTTGAAATATAAGTTCACGAAATCTCCTTCGAGGTGAGATCATGACGGTGATGTAAATTTTAGCTTCACTGGGTGGTCTCCTCTCGAAGGCGGTTTTCATTCAACAGAAGAAAGAGGATACACAAAAATAATTGTGTTCTAGGATTTCTTTTCCACCAGTTGAAATAATAATGTGCGCACTTGAGAGGCGATTGCCAAGTTTATGTTTTATTTTTCATTACTGGGTTTTCTCCTTCATGGCGCGTGATGCTTATACCGTCGACTGTTAAGAAATAAAATTTTCTTAAGTGGGCTTTGGTTCCACTTCTCTTTGGCTTTGTCCTATTTGGAGCTATTGAGTGGTGGCAAAGCGGCCCTTTCATCGATAATACAATGTATTAGTCCAGAATTTAAAATTCGTTAATATTGCAAGTTTTTAAAATCTTGAAGGGAAACACTCCCATTCTTGGTGTTATTGGTTAAATTTTTTTGGTTTAATATTTTGGATGTAGGGAATTCATGTCAATGCTTTTATGTAAGAAAATTATATTTTTAAAATGATACGTAAGCCGTTTCATTTAAGGAAAAGAAGTTCCTTGTGTAATTTCATTTTCATTGGATATTGTTGAAGTTGTCATGCTGTAACCAAATGTGCAGGCGAGTGGGAAGTAACTTGTTTCCCTCCCACTCCACCGACTGAAATTTGAGATACCTGGGACGTTGATAACTTTCATTTGCTTGTTTGCTGTCTGAGACGAAGGTTGGCAAGTTTCCGATTGCAGTGTTTGTAAATCTGTACTGTGATATAGTGTAGGATAAAGTTGATCTTTACTTATGAAATAGACGAAAATGGTACGTATATTTAGTAGGGATTCATCAGATGTGGATAGATTTTTGCGTTATTTACTTTCGTTTATGTTTAAATGTAGTTTTATCAAAATTTTCAGTATGTTATTTTAAAAGGAAATGTGTTGGGACCTCTTTGGAGGCGAGCTCATTACAGTGATTAACATTAAAACTCACTGGGTGGTCTCCTCTCGAGAGCGGAGCTCATTTTTGTCTACACCCGAGTAATTGTATCTTGCCGAATTACGATTGTTGTTTGTGGCGTGCTGAAAATTTTTCTTTGGCGAACGTTAAGCAAGAATTCATGGCACACACCTGAGGGGAGAAATCCGAGTTTAATGTTTACATTGTTCATTACTGGGTTTTCTCCTCCATGGTGCGTTACCTTCAAATATACAAGTTTGCCAGATTGCAAATATTTTTATGTTTCGTGCTTTATAATTTCGGTTATCCGTTAATACTATATTATGGTGCCAGTTGAAATATAAGTTCACGGAATCTCCTTCGAGGTGAGATCATGACGGTGATGTAAATTTTAGCTTCACTGGGTGGTCTCCTCTCGAAGGCGGTTTTCATTCAACAGAAGTAAGAGGATACACAAAAATAATTGTGTTCTAGTATTTCTTTTCCACCAGTTGAAATAATAATGTGCGCACTTGCGAGGCGATTGCCAAGTTTATGTTTTATTTTTCATTACTGGGTTTTCTCCTTCATGGCGCGTGATGCTTATACCGTCGACTGTTAAGAAATAAAATTTTCTTATGTGGGCTTTGGTTCCACTTCTCTTTGGCTTTGTCCTATTTGGAACTGATAAAGCTATTGAGTGGTGGCACCGCGGCCCTTTCATCGATAATACAATGTATTAGTCCAGAAGTTAAAATTCGTTAATATTGCAAGTTTTTAAAATCTTTAAGGGAAACACTCCCATTCATGGTGTTCTTGGTTAAATTTTTCTGGTTTAATATTTTGGATGTAGGGAATTCATGTCAATGCTTTTATGTAAGAAAATTATATTTTTAAAATGATACGTAAGCCGTTTCTTTTAAGGAAAAGAAGTTCCTTGTGTAATTTCATTTTCATTGGATATTGTTGAAGTTGTCATGCTGTAACCAAATGTGCAGGCGAGTGGGAAGTAACTTGCTTCCCTCCCACTCCACCGACTGAAATTTGAGACACCTGGGACGTTGATAACTTTCATTTGCTTGTTTGCTTTCTGAGACGAAGGTTGGCAAGTTTCCGATAGCAGTGTTTGTAAATCTGTACTGTGATATAGTGTAGGATAAAGTTGATCCTTACTTATGAAATAGACGAAAATGGTACGTATATTTAGTAGGGATTCATCAGATGTGGATAGATTTTTGCGTTATTTACTTTCGTTTATGTTTAAATGTAGTTTTATCAAAATTTTCAGTATGTTATTTTAAAAGGAAATGTGTTTGGACCTCTTTGGAGGCGAGCTCATTACAGTGATTAACATTAAAACTCACTGGGTGGTCTCCTCTCGAGAGCGGATCTCATTTTTGTCAACACCCGAGTAATTGTATCTTGCCGAATTACGATTGTTGTTTGTGGCGTGCTGAAAATTTTTCTTTGGCGAACGTTAAGCAAGAATTCATGGCACACACCTGAGTGGAGAAATCCGAGTTTAATGTTTACATTGTTCATTACTGGGTTTTCTCCTCCATGGTGCGTTACCTTCAAATATACAAGTTTGCCAGATTGCAAATATTTTTATATGTTTCGTGCTTTATAATTTCGGTTATCCGTTAATACTATATTATGGTGCCAGTTGAAATATAAGTTCACGGAATCTCCTTCGAGGTGAGATCATGACGGTGATGTAAATTTTAGCTTCACTGGGTGGTCTCCTCTCGAAGGCGGTTTTCATTCAACAGAAGAAAGAGGATACACAAAAATAATTGTGTTCTAGGATTTCTTTTCCACCAGTTGAAATAATAATGTGCGCACTTGAGAGGCGATTGCCAAGTTTATGTTTTATTTTTCATTACTGGGTATTCTCCTTCATGGCGCGTGATGCTTATACCGTCGACTGTTAAGAAATAAAATTTTCTTATGTGGGCTTTGGTTCCACTTCTCTTTGGCTTTGTCCTGTTTGGAACTGATAAAGCTATTGAGTGGTGGCACCGCGGCCCTTTCATCGATAATACAATGTATTAGTCCAGAAGTTAAAATTCGTTAATATTGCAAGTTTTTAAAATCTTGAAGGGAAACACTCCCATTCTTGGTGTTATTGGTTAAATTTTTCTGGTTTAATATTTTGGATGTAGGGAATTCATGTCAATGCTTTTATGTAAGAAAATTATATTTCTAAAATGAAACGTAAGCCGTTTCTTTTAAGGAAAAGAAGTTCCTTGTGTAATTTCATTTTCATTGGATATTGTTGAAGTTGTCATGCTGTAACCAAATGTGCAGGCGAGTGGGAAGTAACTTGTTTCCCTCCCACTCCACCGACTGAAATTTGAGATACCTGGGACGTTGATAACTTTCATTTGCTTGTTTGCTGTCTGAGACGAAGGTTGTCAAGTTTCCGATTGCAGTGTTTGTAAATCTGTACTGTGATATAGTGTAGGATAAAGTTGATCCTTACTTATGAAATAGAAGCAAATGGTACGTATATTTAGCAGGGATTCATCAGATGTGGATAGATTTTTGCGTTATTTAATTTCGTTTATGTTTAAATGTAGTTTTATCAAAATTTTCAGTATGTTATTTTAAAAGGAAATGTGTTGGGACCTCTTTGGAGGCGAGCTCATTACAGTGATTAACATTAAAACTCACTGGGTGGTCTCCTCTCGAGAGCGGATCTCATTTTTGTCAACACCCGAGTAATTGTATCTTGCCGAATTACGATTGTTGTTTGTGGCGTGCTGAAAATTTTTCTTTGGCGAACGTTAAGCAAGAATTCATGGCACACACCTGAGGGGAGAAATCCGAGTTTAATGTTTACATTGTTCATTACTGGGGTTTCTCCTCCATGGTGCGTTACCTTCAAATATACAAGTTTGCCAGATTGCAAATATTTTTATATGTTTCGTGCTTTATAATTTCGGTTATCCGTTAATACTATATTATGGTGCCAGTTGAAATATAAGTTCTCGGAATCTCCTTCGAGGTGAGATCATGACGGTGATGTAAATTTTAGCTTCACTGGGTGGTCTCCTCTCGAAGGCGGTTTTCATTCAACAGAAGAAAGAGGATACACAAAAATAATTGTGTTCTAGGATTTCTTTTCCACCAGTTGAAATAATAATGTGCGCACTTGAGAGGCGATTGCCAAATTTATGTTTTATTTTTCATTACTGGGTTTTCTCCTTCATGGCGCGTGATGCTTATACCGTCGACTGTTAAGAAATAAAATTTTCTTAAGTGGGCTTTGGTTCCACTTCTCTTTGGCTTTGTCCTATTTGGAGCTATTGAGTGGTGGCACCGCGGCCCTTTCATCGATAATACAATGTATTAGTCCAGAAGTTAAAATTCGTTAATATTGCAAGTTTTTAAAATCTTGAAGGGAAACACTCCCATTCTTGGTGTTCTTGGTTAAATTTTTCTGGTTTAATATTTTGGATGTAGGGAATTCAGGTCAATGCTTTTATGTAAGAAAATTATATTTTTAAAATGATACGTAAGCCGTTTCTTTTAAGGAAAAGAAGTTCCTTGTGTAATTTCATTTTCATTGGATATTGTTGAAGTTGTCATGCTGTAACCAAATGTGCGGGCGAGTGGGAAGTAACTTGTTTCCCTCCCACTCCACCGACTGAAATTTGAGATACCTGGGACGTCGATAACTTTCATTTGCTTGTTTGCTGTCTGAGACGAAGGTTGGCAAGTTTCCGATTGCAGTGTTTGTAAATCTGTACTGTGATATAGTGTAGGATAAAGTTGATCCTTACTTATGAAATAGACGAAAATGGTACGTATATTTAGTAGGGATTCATCAGATGTGGATAGATTTTTGCGTTATTTACTTTCGTTTATGTTTAAATGTAGTTTTATCAAAATTTTCAGTATGTTATTTTAAAAGGAAATGTGTTGGGACCTCTTTGGAGGCGAGCTCATTACAGTGATTAACATTAAAACTCACTGGGTGGTCTCCTCTCGAGAGCGGATCTCATTTTTGTCAACACCCGAGTAATTGTATCTTGCCGAATTACGATTGTTGTTTGTGGCGTGCTGAAAATTTTTCTTTGGCGAACGTTAAGCAAGAATTCATGGCACACACCTGAGGGGAGAAATCCGAGTTTAATGTTTACATTGTTCATTACTGGGGTTTCTCCTCCATGGTGCGTTACCTTCAAATATACAAGTTTGCCAGATTGCAAATATTTTTATATGTTTCGTGCTTTATAATTTCGGTTATCCGTTAATACTATATTATGGTGCCAGTTGAAATATAAGTTCTCGGAATCTCCTTCGAGGTGAGATCATGACGGTGATGTAAATTTTAGCTTCACTGGGTGGTCTCCTCTCGAAGGCGGTTTTCATTCAACAGAAGAAAGAGGATACACAAAAATAATTGTGTTCTAGGATTTCTTTTCCACCAGTTGAAATAATAATGTGCGCACTTGAGAGGCGATTGCCAAGTTTATGTTTTATTTTTCATTACTGGGTTTTCTCCTTCATGGCGCGTGATGCTTATACCGTCGACTGTTAAGAAATAAAATTTTCTTAAGTGGGCTTTGGTTCCACTTCTCTTTGGCTTTGTCCTATTTGGAGCTATTGAGTGGTGGCACCGCGGCCCTTTCATCGATAATACAATGTATTAGTCCAGAAGTTAAAATTCGTTAATATTGCAAGTTTTTAAAATCTTGAAGGGAAACACTCCCATTCTTGGTGTTCTTGGTTAAATTTTTCTGGTTTAATATTTTGGATGTAGGGAATTCATGTCAATGCTTTTATGTAAGAAAATTATATTTTTAAAATGATACGTAAGCCGTTTCTTTTAAGGAAAAGAAGTTCCTTGTGTAATTTCATTTTCATTGGATATTGTTGAAGTTGTCATGCTGTAACCAAATGTGCAGGCGAGTAGGAAGTAACTTGTTTCCCTCCCACTCCACCGACTGAAATTTGAGATACCTGGGACGTTGATAACTTTCATTTGCTTGTTTGCTGTCTGAGACGAAGGTTGGCAAGTTTCCGATTGCAGTGTTTGTAAATCTGTACTGTGATATAGTGTAGGATAAAGTTGATCCTTACTTATGAAATAGACGAAAATGGTACGTATATTTAGTAGGGATTCATCAGATGTGGATAGATTTTTGCGTTATTTACTTTCGTTTATGTTTAAATGTAGTTTTATCAAAATTCTCAGTATGTTATTTTAAAAGGAAATGTGTTGGGACCACTTTGGAGGTGAGCTCATTACAGTGATTAACATTAAAACTCACTGGGTGGTCTCCTCTCGAGAGCTGATCTCATTTTTGTCAACAACCGAGTAATTGTATCGTGCCGAATTACGATTGTTGTTTGTGGCGTGCTGAAAATTTTTCTTTGGCGAACGTTAAGCAAGAATTCATGGCACACACCTGAGGGGAGAAATCCGAGTTTAATGTTTACATTGTTCATTACTGGGTTTTCTCCTCCATGGTGCGTTACCTTCAAATATACAAGTTTGCCAGATTGCAAATATTTTTATATGTTTCGGGCTTTATAATTTCGGTTATCCGTTAATACTATATTATGGTGCCGGTTGAAATATAAGTTCACGGAATCTCCTTCGAGGTGAGATCATGACGGTGATGTAAATTTTAGCTTCACTGGGTGGTCTCCTCTCGAAGGCGGTTTTCATTCAACAGAAGAAAGAGGATACACAAAAATAATTGTGTTCTAGGATTTCTTATCCTCCAGTTGAAATAATAATGTGCGCACTTGAGAGGCGATTGCCAAGTTTATGTTTTATTTTTCATTACTGGGTTTTCTCCTTCATGGCGCGTGATGCTTATACCGTCGACTGTTAAGAAATAAAATTTTCTTATGTGGGCTTTGGTTCCACTTCTCTTTGGCTTTGTCCTGTTTGGAACTGATAAAGCTATTGAGTGGTGGCACCGCGGCCCTTTCATCGATAATACAATGTATTAGTCCAGAAGTTAAAATTCGTTAATATTGCAAGTTTTTAAAATCTTGAAGGGAAACACTCCCATTCTTGGTGTTCTTGGTTAAATTTTTCTGGTTTAATATTTTGGATGTAGGGAATTCATGTCAATGCTTTTATGTAAGAAAATTATATTTTTAAAATGATACGTAAGCCGTTTCTTTTAAGGAAAAGAAGTTCCTTGTGTAATTTCATTTTCATTGGATATTGTTGAAGTTGTCATGCTGTAACCAAATGTGCAGGCGAGTGGGAAGTAACTTGTTTCCCTCCCACTCCACCGACTGAAATTTGAGATACCTGGGACGTCGATAACTTTCATTTGCTTGTTTGCTGTCTGAGACGAAGGTTGGCAAGTTTCCGATTGCAGTGTTTGTAAATCTGTACTGTGATATAGTGTAGGATAAAGTTGATCCTTACTTATGAAATAGACGAAAATGGTACGTATATTTAGTAGGGATTCATCAGATGTGGATAGATTTTTGCGTTATTTACTTTCGTTTATGTTTAAATGTAGTTTTATCAAAATTTTCAGTATGTTATTTTAAAAGGAAATGTGTTGGGACCTCTTTGGAGGCGAGCTCATTACAGTGATTAACATTAAAACTCACTGGGTGGTCTCCTCTCGAGAGCGGATCTCATTTTTGTCAACACCCGAGTAATTGTATCTTGCCGAATTACGATTGTTGTTTGTGGCGTGCTGAAAATTTTTCTTTGGCGAACGTTAAGCAAGAATTCATGGCACACACCTGAGGGGAGAAATCCGAGTTTAATGTTTACATTGTTCATTACTGGGTTTTCTCCTCCATGGTGCGTTACCTTCAAATATACAAGTTTGCCAGATTGCAAATATTTTTATATGTTTCGGGCTTTATAATTTCGGTTATCCGTTAATACTATATTATGGTGCCAGTTGAAATATAAGTTCACGGAATCTCCTTCGAGGTGAGATCATGACGGTGATGTAAATTTTAGCTTCACTGGGTGGTCTCCTCTCGAAGGCGGTTTTCATTCAACAGAAGAAAGAGGATACACAAAAATAATTGTGTTCTAGGATTTCTTTTCCACCAGTTGAAATAATAATGTGCGCACTTGAGAGGCGATTGCCAAGTTTATGTTTTATTTTTCATTACTGGGTATTCTCCTTCATGGCGCGTGATGCTTATACCGTCGACTGTTAAGAAATAAAATTTTCTTATGTGGGCTTGGGTTCCACTTCTCTTTGGCTTTGTCCTGTTTGGAACTGATAAAGCTATTGAGTGGTGGCATCGCGGCCCTTTCATCGATAATACAATGTATTAGTCCAGAAGTTAAAATTCGTTAATATTGCAAGTTTTTAAAATCTTGAAGGGAAACACTCCCATTCTTGGTGTTATTGGTTAAATTTTTCTGGTTTAATATTTTGGATGTAGGGAATTCATGTCAATGCTTTTATGTAAGAAAATTATATTTTTAAAATGATACGTAAGCCGTTTCTTTTAAGGAAAAGAAGTTCCTTGTGTAATTTCATTTTCATTGGATATTGTTGAAGTTGTCATGCTGTAACCAAATGTGCAGGCGAGTGGGAAGTAACTTGTTTCCCTCCCACTCCACCGACTGAAATTTGAGATACCTGGGACGTTGATAACTTTCATTTGCTTGTTTGCTGTCTGAGACGAAGGTTGGCAAGTTTCCGATTGCAGTGTTTGTAAATCTGTACTGTGATATAGTGTAGGATAAAGTTGATCTTTACTTATGAAATAGACGAAAATGGTACGTATATTTAGTAGGGATTCATCAGATGTGGATAGATTTTTGCGTTATTTACTTTCGTTTATGTTTAAATGTAGTTTTATCAAAATTTTCAGTATGTTATTTTAAAAGGAAATGTGTTGGGACCTCTTTGGAGGCGAGCTCATTACAGTGATTAACATTAAAACTCACTGGGTGGTCTCCTCTCGAGAGCGGAGCTCATTTTTGTCTACACCCGAGTAATTGTATCTTGCCGAATTACGATTGTTGTTTGTGGCGTGCTGAAAATTTTTCTTTGGCGAACGTTAAGCAAGAATTCATGGCACACACCTGAGGGGAGAAATCCGAGTTTAATGTTTACATTGTTCATTACTGGGTTTTCTCCTCCATGGTGCGTTACCTTCAAATATACAAGTTTGCCAGATTGCAAATATTTTTATATGTTTCGTGCTTTATAATTTCGGTTATCCGTTAATACTATATTATGGTGCCAGTTGAAATATAAGTTCACGGAATCTCCTTCGAGGTGAGATCATGACGGTGATGTAAATTTTAGCTTCACTGGGTGGTCTCCTCTCGAAGGCGGTTTTCATTCAACAGAAGTAAGAGGATACACAAAAATAATTGTGTTCTAGTATTTCTTTTCCACCAGTTGAAATAATAATGTGCGCACTTGCGAGGCGATTGCCAAGTTTATGTTTTATTTTTCATTACTGGGTTTTCTCCTTCATGGCGCGTGATGCTTATACCGTCGACTGTTAAGAAATAAAATTTTCTTATGTGGGCTTTGGTTCCACTTCTCTTTGGCTTTGTCCTATTTGGAACTGATAAAGCTATTGAGTGGTGGCACCGCGGCCCTTTCATCGATAATACAATGTATTAGTCCAGAAGTTAAAATTCGTTAATATTGCAAGTTTTTAAAATCTTTAAGGGAAACACTCCCATTCATGGTGTTCTTGGTTAAATTTTTCTGGTTTAATATTTTGGATGTAGGGAATTCATGTCAATGCTTTTATGTAAGAAAATTATATTTTTAAAATGATACGTAAGCCGTTTCTTTTAAGGAAAAGAAGTTCCTTGTGTAATTTCATTTTCATTGGATATTGTTGAAGTTGTCATGCTGTAACCAAATGTGCAGGCGAGTGGGAAGTAACTTGCTTCCCTCCCACTCCACCGACTGAAATTTGAGACACCTGGGACGTTGATAACTTTCATTTGCTTGTTTGCTTTCTGAGACGAAGGTTGGCAAGTTTCCGATAGCAGTGTTTGTAAATCTGTACTGTGATATAGTGTAGGATAAAGTTGATCCTTACTTATGAAATAGACGAAAATGGTACGTATATTTAGTAGGGATTCATCAGATGTGGATAGATTTTTGCGTTATTTACTTTCGTTTATGTTTAAATGTAGTTTTATCAAAATTTTCAGTATGTTATTTTAAAAGGAAATGTGTTTGGACCTCTTTGGAGGCGAGCTCATTACAGTGATTAACATTAAAACTCACTGGGTGGTCTCCTCTCGAGAGCGGATCTCATTTTTGTCAACACCCGAGTAATTGTATCTTGCCGAATTACGATTGTTGTTTGTGGCGTGCTGAAAATTTTTCTTTGGCGAACGTTAAGCAAGAATTCATGGCACACACCTGAGTGGAGAAATCCGAGTTTAATGTTTACATTGTTCATTACTGGGTTTTCTCCTCCATGGTGCGTTACCTTCAAATATACAAGTTTGCCAGATTGCAAATATTTTTATATGTTTCGTGCTTTATAATTTCGGTTATCCGTTAATACTATATTATGGTGCCAGTTGAAATATAAGTTCACGGAATCTCCTTCGAGGTGAGATCATGACGGTGATGTAAATTTTAGCTTCACTGGGTGGTCTCCTCTCGAAGGCGGTTTTCATTCAACAGAAGAAAGAGGATACACAAAAATAATTGTGTTCTAGGATTTCTTTTCCACCAGTTGAAATAATAATGTGCGCACTTGAGAGGCGATTGCCAAGTTTATGTTTTATTTTTCATTACTGGGTATTCTCCTTCATGGCGCGTGATGCTTATACCGTCGACTGTTAAGAAATAAAATTTTCTTATGTGGGCTTTGGTTCCACTTCTCTTTGGCTTTGTCCTGTTTGGAACTGATAAAGCTATTGAGTGGTGGCACCGCGGCCCTTTCATCGATAATACAATGTATTAGTCCAGAAGTTAAAATTCGTTAATATTGCAAGTTTTTAAAATCTTGAAGGGAAACACTCCCATTCTTGGTGTTATTGGTTAAATTTTTCTGGTTTAATATTTTGGATGTAGGGAATTCATGTCAATGCTTTTATGTAAGAAAATTATATTTCTAAAATGAAACGTAAGCCGTTTCTTTTAAGGAAAAGAAGTTCCTTGTGTAATTTCATTTTCATTGGATATTGTTGAAGTTGTCATGCTGTAACCAAATGTGCAGGCGAGTGGGAAGTAACTTGTTTCCCTCCCACTCCACCGACTGAAATTTGAGATACCTGGGACGTTGATAACTTTCATTTGCTTGTTTGCTGTCTGAGACGAAGGTTGTCAAGTTTCCGATTGCAGTGTTTGTAAATCTGTACTGTGATATAGTGTAGGATAAAGTTGATCCTTACTTATGAAATAGAAGCAAATGGTACGTATATTTAGCAGGGATTCATCAGATGTGGATAGATTTTTGCGTTATTTAATTTCGTTTATGTTTAAATGTAGTTTTATCAAAATTTTCAGTATGTTATTTTAAAAGGAAATGTGTTGGGACCTCTTTGGAGGCGAGCTCATTACAGTGATTAACATTAAAACTCACTGGGTGGTCTCCTCTCGAGAGCGGATCTCATTTTTGTCAACACCCGAGTAATTGTATCTTGCCGAATTACGATTGTTGTTTGTGGCGTGCTGAAAATTTTTCTTTGGCGAACGTTAAGCAAGAATTCATGGCACACACCTGAGGGGAGAAATCCGAGTTTAATGTTTACATTGTTCATTACTGGGGTTTCTCCTCCATGGTGCGTTACCTTCAAATATACAAGTTTGCCAGATTGCAAATATTTTTATATGTTTCGTGCTTTATAATTTCGGTTATCCGTTAATACTATATTATGGTGCCAGTTGAAATATAAGTTCTCGGAATCTCCTTCGAGGTGAGATCATGACGGTGATGTAAATTTTAGCTTCACTGGGTGGTCTCCTCTCGAAGGCGGTTTTCATTCAACAGAAGAAAGAGGATACACAAAAATAATTGTGTTCTAGGATTTCTTTTCCACCAGTTGAAATAATAATGTGCGCACTTGAGAGGCGATTGCCAAATTTATGTTTTATTTTTCATTACTGGGTTTTCTCCTTCATGGCGCGTGATGCTTATACCGTCGACTGTTAAGAAATAAAATTTTCTTAAGTGGGCTTTGGTTCCACTTCTCTTTGGCTTTGTCCTATTTGGAGCTATTGAGTGGTGGCACCGCGGCCCTTTCATCGATAATACAATGTATTAGTCCAGAAGTTAAAATTCGTTAATATTGCAAGTTTTTAAAATCTTGAAGGGAAACACTCCCATTCTTGGTGTTCTTGGTTAAATTTTTCTGGTTTAATATTTTGGATGTAGGGAATTCAGGTCAATGCTTTTATGTAAGAAAATTATATTTTTAAAATGATACGTAAGCCGTTTCTTTTAAGGAAAAGAAGTTCCTTGTGTAATTTCATTTTCATTGGATATTGTTGAAGTTGTCATGCTGTAACCAAATGTGCGGGCGAGTGGGAAGTAACTTGTTTCCCTCCCACTCCACCGACTGAAATTTGAGATACCTGGGACGTCGATAACTTTCATTTGCTTGTTTGCTGTCTGAGTCGAAGGTTGGCAAGTTTCCGATTGCAGTGTTTGTAAATCTGTACTGTGATATAGTGTAGGATAAAGTTGATCCTTACTTATGAAATAGACGAAAATGGTACGTATATTTAGTAGGGATTCATCAGATGTGGATAGATTTTTGCGTTATTTACTTTCGTTTATGTTTAAATGTAGTTTTATCAAAATTTTCAGTATGTTATTTTAAAAGGAAATGTGTTGGGACCTCTTTGGAGGCGAGCTCATTACAGTGATTAACATTAAAACTCACTGGGTGGTCTCCTCTCGAGAGCGGATCTCATTTTTGTCAACACCCGAGTAATTGTATCTTGCCGAATTACGATTGTTGTTTGTGGCGTGCTGAAAATTTTTCTTTGGCGAACGTTAAGCAAGAATTCATGGCACACACCTGAGGGGAGAAATCCGAGTTTAATGTTTACATTGTTCATTACTGGGGTTTCTCCTCCATGGTGCGTTACCTTCAAATATACAAGTTTGCCAGATTGCAAATATTTTTATATGTTTCGTGCTTTATAATTTCGGTTATCCGTTAATACTATATTATGGTGCCAGTTGAAATATAAGTTCTCGGAATCTCCTTCGAGGTGAGATCATGACGGTGATGTAAATTTTAGCTTCACTGGGTGGTCTCCTCTCGAAGGCGGTTTTCATTCAACAGAAGAAAGAGGATACACAAAAATAATTGTGTTCTAGGATTTCTTTTCCACCAGTTGAAATAATAATGTGCGCACTTGAGAGGCGATTGCCAAGTTTATGTTTTATTTTTCATTACTGGGTTTTCTCCTTCATGGCGCGTGATGCTTATACCGTCGACTGTTAAGAAATAAAATTTTCTTAAGTGGGCTTTGGTTCCACTTCTCTTTGGCTTTGTCCTATTTGGAGCTATTGAGTGGTGGCACCGCGGCCCTTTCATCGATAATACAATGTATTAGTCCAGAAGTTAAAATTCGTTAATATTGCAAGTTTTTAAAATCTTGAAGGGAAACACTCCCATTCTTGGTGTTCTTGGTTAAATTTTTCTGGTTTAATATTTTGGATGTAGGGAATTCATGTCAATGCTTTTATGTAAGAAAATTATATTTTTAAAATGATACGTAAGCCGTTTCTTTTAAGGAAAAGAAGTTCCTTGTGTAATTTCATTTTCATTGGATATTGTTGAAGTTGTCATGCTGTAACCAAATGTGCAGGCGAGTAGGAAGTAACTTGTTTCCCTCCCACTCCACCGACTGAAATTTGAGATACCTGGGACGTTGATAACTTTCATTTGCTTGTTTGCTGTCTGAGACGAAGGTTGGCAAGTTTCCGATTGCAGTGTTTGTAAATCTGTACTGTGATATAGTGTAGGATAAAGTTGATCCTTACTTATGAAATAGACGAAAATGGTACGTATATTTAGTAGGGATTCATCAGATGTGGATAGATTTTTGCGTTATTTACTTTCGTTTATGTTTAAATGTAGTTTTATCAAAATTCTCAGTATGTTATTTTAAAAGGAAATGTGTTGGGACCACTTTGGAGGTGAGCTCATTACAGTGATTAACATTAAAACTCACTGGGTGGTCTCCTCTCGAGAGCTGATCTCATTTTTGTCAACAACCGAGTAATTGTATCGTGCCGAATTACGATTGTTGTTTGTGGCGTGCTGAAAATTTTTCTTTGGCGAACGTTAAGCAAGAATTCATGGCACACACCTGAGGGGAGAAATCCGAGTTTAATTTTTTACATTGTTCATTACTGGGTTTTCTCCTCCATGGTGCGTTACCTTCAAATATACAAGTTTGCCAGATTGCAAATATTTTTATATGTTTCGGGCTTTATAATTTCGGTTATCCGTTAATACTATATTATGGTGCCGGTTGAAATATAAGTTCACGGAATCTCCTTCGAGGTGAGATCATGACGGTGATGTAAATTTTAGCTTCACTGGGTGGTCTCCTCTCGAAGGCGGTTTTCATTCAACAGAAGAAAGAGGATACACAAAAATAATTGTGTTCTAGGATTTCTTATCCTCCAGTTGAAATAATAATGTGCGCACTTGAGAGGCGATTGCCAAGTTTATGTTTTATTTTTCATTACTGGGTTTTCTCCTTCATGGCGCGTGATGCTTATACCGTCGACTGTTAAGAAATAAAATTTTCTTATGTGGGCTTTGGTTCCACTTCTCTTTGGCTTTGTCCTGTTTGGAACTGATAAAGCTATTGAGTGGTGGCACCGCGGCCCTTTCATCGATAATACAATGTATTAGTCCAGAAGTTAAAATTCGTTAATATTGCAAGTTTTTAAAATCTTGAAGGGAAACACTCCCATTCTTGGTGTTCTTGGTTAAATTTTTCTGGTTTAATATTTTGGATGTAGGGAATTCATGTCAATGCTTTTATGTAAGAAAATTATATTTTTAAAATGATACGTAAGCCGTTTCTTTTAAGGAAAAGAAGTTCCTTGTGTAATTTCATTTTCATTGGATATTGTTGAAGTTGTCATGCTGTAACCAAATGTGCAGGCGAGTGGGAAGTAACTTGTTTCCCTCCCACTCCACCGACTGAAATTTGAGATACCTGGGACGTCGATAACTTTCATTTGCTTGTTTGCTGTCTGAGACGAAGGTTGGCAAGTTTCCGATTGCAGTGTTTGTAAATCTGTACTGTGATATAGTGTAGGATAAAGTTGATCCTTACTTATGAAATAGACGAAAATGGTACGTATATTTAGTAGGGATTCATCAGATGTGGATAGATTTTTGCGTTATTTACTTTCGTTTATGTTTAAATGTAGTTTTATCAAAATTTTCAGTATGTTATTTTAAAAGGAAATGTGTTGGGACCTCTTTGGAGGCGAGCTCATTACAGTGATTAACATTAAAACTCACTGGGTGGTCTCCTCTCGAGAGCGGATCTCATTTTTGTCAACACCCGAGTAATTGTATCTTGCCGAATTACGATTGTTGTTTGTGGCGTGCTGAAAATTTTTCTTTGGCGAACGTTAAGCAAGAATTCATGGCACACACCTGAGGGGAGAAATCCGAGTTTAATGTTTACATTGTTCATTACTGGGTTTTCTCCTCCATGGTGCGTTACCTTCAAATATACAAGTTTGCCAGATTGCAAATATTTTTATATGTTTCGGGCTTTATAATTTCGGTTATCCGTTAATACTATATTATGGTGCCAGTTGAAATATAAGTTCACGGAATCTCCTTCGAGGTGAGATCATGACGGTGATGTAAATTTTAGCTTCACTGGGTGGTCTCCTCTCGAAGGCGGTTTTCATTCAACAGAAGAAAGAGGATACACAAAAATAATTGTGTTCTAGGATTTCTTTTCCACCAGTTGAAATAATAATGTGCGCACTTGAGAGGCGATTGCCAAGTTTATGTTTTATTTTTCATTACTGGGTATTCTCCTTCATGGCGCGTGATGCTTATACCGTCGACTGTTAAGAAATAAAATTTTCTTATGTGGGCTTGGGTTCCACTTCTCTTTGGCTTTGTCCTGTTTGGAACTGATAAAGCTATTGAGTGGTGGCATCGCGGCCCTTTCATCGATAATACAATGTATTAGTCCAGAAGTTAAAATTCGTTAATATTGCAAGTTTTTAAAATCTTGAAGGGAAACACTCCCATTCTTGGTGTTATTGGTTAAATTTTTCTGGTTTAATATTTTGGATGTAGGGAATTCATGTCAATGCTTTTATGTAAGAAAATTATATTTTTAAAATGATACGTAAGCCGTTTCTTTTAAGGAAAAGAAGTTCCTTGTGTAATTTCATTTTCATTGGATATTGTTGAAGTTGTCATGCTGTAACCAAATGTGCAGGCGAGTGGGAAGTAACTTGTTTCCCTCCCACTCCACCGACTGAAATTTGAGATACCTGGGACGTTGATAACTTTCATTTGCTTGTTTGCTGTCTGAGACGAAGGTTGGCAAGTTTCCGATTGCAGTGTTTGTAAATCTGTACTGTGATATAGTGTAGGATAAAGTTGATCCTTACTTATGAAATAGACGAAAATGGTACGTATATTTAGTAGGGATTCATCAGGTGTGGATAGATTTTTGCGTTATTTACTTTCGTTTATGTTTAAATGTAGTTTTATCAAAATTTTCAGTATGTTATTTTAAAAGGAAATGTGTTGGGACCTCTTTGGAGGTGAGCTCATTACAGTGATTAACATTAAAACTCACTGGGTGGTCTCCTCTCGAGAGCTGATCTCATTTTTGTCAACAACCGAGTAATTGTATCGTGCCGAATTACGATTGTTGTTTGTGGCGTGCTGAAAATTTTTCTTTGGCGAACGTTAAGCAAGAATTCATGGCACACACCTGAGGGGAGAAATCCGAGTTTAATGTTTACATTGTTCATTACTGGGTTTTCTCCTCCATGGTGCGTTACCTTCAAATATACAAGTTTGCCAGATTGCAAATATTTTTATATGTTTCGGGCTTTATAATTTCGGTTATCCGTTAATACTATATTATGGTGCCAGTTGAAATATATGTTCACGGAATCTCCTTCGAGGTGAGATCATGACGGTGATGTAAATTTTAGCTTCACTGGGTGGTCTCCTCTCGAAGGCGGTTTTCATTCAACAGAAGAAAGAGGATACACAAAAATAATTGTGTTCTAGGATTTCTTATCCTCCAGTTGAAATAATAATGTGCGCACTTGAGAGGCGATTGCCAAGTTTATGTTTTATTTTTCATTACTGGGTTTTCTCCTTCATGGCGCGTGATGCTTATACCGTCGACTGTTAAGAAATAAAATTTTCTTATGTGGGCTTTGGTTCCACTTCTCTTTGGCTTTGTCCTGTTTGGAACTGATAAAGCTATTGAGTGGTGGCACCGCGGCCCTTCCATCGATAATACAATGTATTAGTCCAGAAGTTAAAATTCGTTAATATTGCAAGTTTTTAAAATCTTTAAGGGAAACACTCCCATTCTTGGTGTTCTTGGTTAAATTTTTCTGGTTTAATATTTTGGATGTAGGGAATTCATGTCAATGCTTTTATGTAAGAAAATTATATTTTTAAAATGATACGTAAGCCGTTTCTTTTAAGGAAAAGAAGTTCCTTGTGTAATTTCATTTTCATTGGATATTGTTGAAGTTGTCATGCTGTAACCAAATGTGCAGGCGAGTGGGAAGTAACTTGCTTCCCTCCCACTCCACCGACTGAAATTTGAGACACCTGGGACGTTGATAACTTTCATTTGCTTGTTTGCTTTCTGAGACGAAGGTTGGCAAGTTTCCGATTGCAGTGTTTGTAAATCTGTACTGTGATATAGCGTAGGATAAAGTTGATCCTTACTTATGAAATAGACGAAAATGGTACGTATATTTAGTAGGGATTCATCAGATGTGGATAGATTTTTGAGTTATTTACTTTCGTTTATGTTTAAATGTAGTTTTATCAAAATTTTCAGTATGTTATTTTAAAAGGAAATGTGTTGGGACCTCTTTGGAGGCGAACTCATTACAGTGATTAACATTAAAACTCACTGGGTGGTCTCCTCTCGAGAGCGGATCTCATTTTTGTCAACACCCGAGTAATTGTATCTTGCCGAATTACGATTGTTGTTTGTGGCGTGCTGAAAATTTTTCTTTGGCGAACGTTAAGCAAGAATTCATGGCACACACCTGAGGGGAGAAATCCGAGTTTAATGTTTACATTGTTCATTACTGGGGTTTCTCCTCCATGGTGCGTTACCTTCAAATATACAAGTTTGCCAGATTGCAAATATTTTTATATGTTTCGTGCTTTATAATTTCGGTTATCCGTTAATACTATATTATGGTGCCAGTTGAAATATAAGTTCTCGGAATCTCCTTCGAGGTGAGATCATGACGGTGATGTAAATTTTAGCTTCACTGGGTGGTCTCCTCTCGAAGGCGGTTTTCATTCAACAGAAGAAAGAGGATACACAAAAATAATTGTGTTCTAGGATTTCTTTTCCACCAGTTGAAATAATAATGTGCGCACTTGAGAGGCGATTGCCAAGTTTATGTTTTATTTTTCATTACTGGGTTTTCTCCTTCATGGCGCGTGATGCTTATACCGTCGACTGTTAAGAAATAAAATTTCTTAAGTGGGCTCTGGTTCCACTTCTCTTTGGCTTTGTCCTATTTGGAACTGATAAAGCTATTGAGTGGTGGCACCGCGGCCCTTTCATCGATAATACAATGTATTAGTCCAGAAGTTAAAATTCGTTAATATTGCAAGTTTTTAAAATCTTGAAGGGAAACACTCCCATTCTTGGTGTTATTGGTTAAATTTTTCTGGTTTAATATTTTGGATGTAGGGAATTCATGTCAATGCTTTTATGTAAGAAAATTATATTTTTAAAATGATACGTAAGCCGTTTCTTTTAAGGAAAAGAAGTTCCTTGTGTAATTTCATTTTCATTGGATATTGTTGAAGTTGTCATGCTGTAACCAAATGTGCAGGCGAGTGGGAAGTAACTTGTTTCCCTCCCACTCCACCGACTGAAATTTGAGATACCTGTGACGTTGATAACTTTCATTTGCTTGTTTGCTGTCTGAGACGAAGGTTGTCAAGTTTCCGATTGCAGTGTTTGTAAATCTGTACTGTGATATAGTGTAGGATAAAGTTGATCCTTACTTATGAAATAGAAGCAAATGGTACGTATATTTAGCAGGGATTCATCAGATGTGGATAGATTTTTGCGTTATTTACTTTCGTTTATGTTTAAATGTAGTTTTATCAAAATTTTCAGTATGTTATTTTAAAAGGAAATGTGTTGGGACCTCTTTGGAGGTGAGCTCATTACAGTGATTAACATTAAAACTCACTGGGTGGTCTCCTCTCGAGAGCGGATCTCATTTTTGTCAACACCCGAGTAATTGTATCTTGCCGAATTACGATTGTTATTTGTGGCGTGCTGAAAATTTTTCTTTGGCGAACGTTAAGCAAGAATTCATGGCACACACCTGAGGGGAGAAATCCGAGTTTAATGTTTACATTTTTCATTACTGGCGTTTCTCCTCCATGGTGCGTTACCTTCAAATATACAAGTTTGCCAGATTGCAAATATTTTTATATGTTTTGAGCTTTATAATTTCGGTTATCCGTTAATACTATATTATGGTGCCAGTTGAAATATAAGTTCACGGAATCTCCTTCGAGGTGAGATCATGACGGTGATGTAAATTTTAGCTTCACTGGGTGGTCTCCTCTCGAAGGCGGTTTTCATTCAACAGAAGATAGAGGATACGCAAAAATAAATGTGTTCTAGGATTTCTTTTCCACCAGTTGAAATAATAATGTGCGCACTTGAGAGGCGATTGCCAAGTTTATGTTTTATTTTTCATTACTGGGTTTTCTCCTTCATGGCGCGTGATGCTTATACCCTCGACTGTTAAGAAATAAAATTTTCTTATGTAGGCTTTGGTTCCACTTCTCTTTGGCTTTGTCCTATTTGGAACTGATAAAGCTATTGAGTGGTGGCACCGCGGCCCTTCCATCGATAATACAATGTATTAGTCCAGAAGTTAAAATTCGTTAATATTGCAAGTTTTTAAAATCTTGAAGGGAAACACTCCCATTCTTGGTGTTCTTGGTTAAATTTTTCTGGTTTACTATTTTGGATGTAGGGAATTCATGTCAATGCTTTTATGTAAGACAATTATATTTTTAAAATGATACGTAAGCCGTTTCTTTTAAGGAAAAGAAGTTCCTTGTGTAATTTCATTTTCATTGGATATTGTTGAAGTTGTCATGCTGTAACCAAATGTGCAGGCGAGTGGGAAGTAACTTGCTTCCCTCCCACTCCACCGACTGAAATGTGAGACACCTGGGACGTTGATAACTTTCATTTGCTTGTTTGCTTTCTGAGACGAAGGTTGGCAAGTTTCCGATTGCAGTGTTTGTAAATCTGTACTGTGATATAGTGTAGGATAAAGTTGATCCTTACTTATGAAATAGACGAAAATGGTACGTATATTTAGTAGGGATTCATCAGATGTGGATAGATTTTTGCGTTATTTACTTTCGTTTATGTTTAAATGTAGTTTTATCAAAATTTTCAGTATGTTATTTTAAAAGGAAATGTGTTGGGACCTCTTTGGAGGCGAGCTCATTACAGTGATTAACATTAAAACTCACTGGGTGGTCTCCTCTCGAGAGCGGATCTCATTTTTGTCAACACCCGAGTAATTGTATCTTGCCGAATTACGATTGTTGTTTGTGGCGTGCTGAAAATTTTTCTTTGGCGAACGTTAAGCAAGAATTCATGGCACACACCTGAGGGGAGAAATCCGAGTTTAATGTTTACATTGTTCATTACTGGGTTTTCTCCTCCATGGTGCGTTACCTTCAAATATACAAGTTTGCCAGATTGCAAATATTTTTATATGTTTCGTGCTTTATAATTTCGGTTATCCGTTAATACTATATTATGGTGCCAGTTGAAATATAAGTTCACGGAATCTCCTTCGAGGTGAGATCATGACGGTGATGTAAATTTTAGCTTCACTGGGTGGTCTCCTCTCGAAGGCGGTTTTCATTCAACAGAAGAAAGAGGATACACAAAAATAATTGTGTTCTAGGATTTCTTTTCCACCAGTTGAAATAATAATGTGCGCACTTGAGAGGCGATTGCCAAGTTTATGTTTTATTTTTCATTACTGGGTTTTCTCCTTCATGGCGCGTGATGCTTATACCCTCGACTGTTAAGAAATAAAATTTTCTTATGTAGGCTTTGGTTCCACTTCTCTTTGGCTTTGTCCTATTTGGAACTGATAAAGCTATTGAGTGGTGGCACCGCGGCCCTTCCATCGATAATACAATGTATTAGTCCAGAAGTTAAAATTCGTTAATATTGCAAGTTTTTAAAATCTTGAAGGGAAACACTCCCATTCTTGGTGTTCGTGGTTAAATTTTTCTGGTTTACTATTTTGGATGTAGGGAATTCATGTCAATGCTTTTATGTAAGAAAATTATATTTTTAAAATGATACGTAAGCCGTTTCTTTTAAGGAAAAGAAGTTCCTTGTGTAATTTCATTTTCATTGGATATTGTTGAAGTTGTCATGCTGTAACCAAATGTGCAGGCGAGTGGGAAGTAACTTGTTTCCCTCCCACTCCACCGACTGAAATTTGAGATACCTGTGACGTTGATAACTTTCATTTGCTTGTTTGCTGTCTGAGACGAAGGTTGTCAAGTTTCCGATTGCAGTGTTTGTAAATCTGTACTGTGATATAGTGTAGGATAAAGTTGATCCTTACTTATGAAATAGAAGCAAATGGTACGTATATTTAGCAGGGATTCATCAGATGTGGATAGATTTTTGCGTTATTTACTTTCGTTTATGTTTAAATGTAGTTTTATCAAAATTTTCAGTATGTTATTTTAAAAGGAAATGTGTTGGGACCTCTTTGGAGGTGAGCTCATTACAGTGATTAACATTAAAACTCACTGGGTGGTCTCCTCTCGAGAGCGGATCTCATTTTTGTCAACACCCGAGTAATTGTATCTTGCCGAATTACGATTGTTATTTGTGGCGTGCTGAAAATTTTTCTTTGGCGAACGTTAAGCAAGAATTCATGGCACACACCTGAGGGGAGAAATCCGAGTTTAATGTTTACATTTTTCATTACTGGGGTTTCTCCTCCATGGTGCGTTACCTTCAAATATACAAGTTTGCCAGATTGCAAATATTTTTATATGTTTTGTGCTTTATAATTTCGGTTATCCGTTAATACTATATTATGGTGCCAGTTGAAATATAAGTTCACGGAATCTCCTTCGAGGTGAGATCATGACGGTGATGTAAATTTTAGCTTCACTGGGTGGTCTCCTCTCGAAGGCGGTTTTCATTCAACAGAAGATAGAGGATACACAAAAATAAATCTGTTCTAGGATTTCTTTTCCACCAGTTGAAATAATAATGTGCGAACTTGAGAGGCGATTGCCAAGTTTATGTTTTATTTTTCATTACTGGGTTTTCTCTTTCATGGCGCGTGATGCTTATACCCTCGACTGTTAAGAAATATAATTTCCTTATGTTGGCATTGGTTCCACTTCTCTTTGGCTTTGTCCTATTTGGAACTGATAAAGCTATTGAGTGGTGGCACCGCGGCCCTTCCATCGATAATACAATGTATTAGTCCAGAAGTTAAAATTCGTTAATATTGCAAGTTTTTAAAATCTTGAAGGGAAACACTCCCATTCTTGGTGTTCTTGGTTAAATTTTTCTGGTTTAATATTTTGGATGTAGGGAATTCATGTCAATGCTTTTATGTAAGAAAATTATATTTTTAAAATGATAAGTAAGCCGTTTCTTTTAAGGAAAAGAAGTTCCATGTGTAATTTCATTTTCATTGGATATTGTTGAAGTTGTCATGCTGTAACCAAATGTGCAGGCGAGTGGGAAGTAACTTGCTTCCCTCCCACTCCACCGACTGAAATTTGAGACACCTGGGACGTTGATAACTTTCATTTGCTTGTTTGCTTTCTGAGACGAAGGTTGGCAAGTTTCCGATTGCAGTGTTTGTAAATCTGTAGTGTGATATAGTGTAGGATAAAGTTGATCCTTACTTATGAAATAGACGAAAATGGTACGTATATTTAGTAGGGATTCATCAGATGTGGATAGATTTTTGCGTTATTTACTTTCGTTTATGTTTAAATGTAGTTTTATCAAAATTTTCAGTATGTTATTTTAAAAGGAAATGTGTTGGGACCTCTTTGGAGGCGAGCTCATTACAGTGATTAACATTAAAACTCACTGGGTGGTCTCCTCTCGAGAGCGGATCTCATTTTTGTCAACACCCGAGTAATTGTATCTTGCCGAATTACGATTGTTGTTTGTGGCGTGCTGAAAATTTTTCTTTGGCGAACGTTAAGCAAGAATTCATGGCACACACCTGAGGGGAGAAATCCGAGTTTAATGTTTACATTGTTCATTACTGGGTTTTCTCGTCCATGGTGCGTTACCTTCAAATATACAAGTTTGCCAGATTGCAAATATTTTTATATGTTTCGTGCTTTATAATTTCGGTTATCCGTTAATACTATATTATGGTGCCAGTTGAAATATAAGTTCACGGAATCTCCTTCGAGGTGAGATCATGACGGTGATGTAAATTTTAGCTTCACTGGGTGGTCTCCTCTCGAAGGCGGTTTTCATTCAACAGAAGAAAGAGGATACACAAAAATAATTGTGTTCTAGGATTTCTTTTCCACCAGTTGAAATAATAATGTGCGCACTTGAGAGGCGATTGCCAAGTTTATGTTTTATTTTTCATTACTGGGTTTTCTCCTTCATGGCGCGTGATGCTTATACCCTCGACTGATAAGAAATAAAATTTTCTTATGTAGGCTTTGGTTCCACTTCTCTTTGGCTTTGTCCTATTTGGAACTGATAAAGCTATTGAGTGGTGGCACCGCGGCCCTTCCATCGATAATACAATGTATTAGTCCAGAAGTTAAAATTCGTTAATATTGCAAGTTTTTAAAATCTTGAAGGGAAACACTCCCATTCTTGGTGTTCGTGGTTAAATTTTTCTGGTTTACTATTTTGGATGTAGGGAATTCATGTCAATGCTTTTATGTAAGAAAGTTATATTTTTAAAATGATACGTAAGCCGTTTCTTTTAAGGAAAAGAAGTTCCTTGTGTAATTTCATTTTCATTGGATATTGTTGAAGTTGTCATGCTGTAACCAAATGTGCAGGCGAGTGGGAAGTAACTTGCTTCCCTCCCACTCCACCGACTGAAATGTGAGACACCTGGGACGTTGATAACTTTCATTTGCTTGTTTGCTTTCTGAGACGAAGGTTGGCAAGTTTCCGATTGCAGTGTTTGTAAATCTGTACTGTGATATACTGTAGGATAAAGTTGATCCTTACTTATGAAATAGACGAAAATGGTACGTATATTTAGTAGGGATTCATCAGATGTGGATAGATTTTTGCGTTATTTACTTTCGTTTATGTTTAAATGTAGTTTTATCAAAATTTTCAGTATGTTATTTTAAAAGGAAATGTGTTGGGACCTCTTTGGAGGCGAGCTCATTACAGTGATTAACATTAAAACTCACTGGGTGGTCTCCTCTCGAGAGCGGATCTCATTTTTGTCAACACCCGAGTAATTGTATCTTGCCGAATTACGATTGTTGTTTGTGGCGTGCTGAAAATTTTTCTTTGGCGAACGTTAAGCAAGAATTCATGGCACACACCTGAGGGGAGAAATCCGAGTTTAATGTTTACATTGTTCATTACTGGGTTTTCTCCTCCATGGTGCGTTACCTTCAAATATACAAGTTTGCCAGATTGCAAATATTTTTATATGTTTCGTGCTTTATAATTTCGGTTATCCGTTAATACTATATTATGGTGCCAGTTGAAATATAAGTTCACGGAATCTCCTTCGAGGTGAGATCATGACGGTGATGTAAATTTTAGCTTCACTGGGTGGTCTCCTCTCGAAGGCGGTTTTCATTCAACAGAAGAAAGAGTATACACAAAAATAATTGTGTTCTAGGATTTCTTTTCCACCAGTTGAAATAATAATGTGCGCACTTGAGAGGCGATTGCCAAGTTTATGTTTTATTTTTCATTACTGGGTTTTCTCCTTCATGGCCCGTGATGCTTATACCCTCGACTGTTAAGAAATAAAATTTTCTTATGTAGGCTTTGGTTCCACTTCTCTTTGGCTTTGTCCTATTTGGAACTGATAAAGCTATTGAGTGGTGGCACCGCGGCCCTTCCATCGATAATACAATGTATTAGTCCAGAAGTTAAAATTCGTTAATATTGCAAGTTTTTAAAATCTTGAAGGGAAACACTCCCATTCTTGGTGTTCGTGGTTAAATTTTTCTGGTTTACTATTTTGGATGTAGGGAATTCATGTCAATGCTTTTATGAAAGAAAATTATATTTTTAAAATGATACGTAAGCCGTTTCTTTTAAGGAAAAGAAGTTCCTTGTGTAATTTCATTTTCATTGGATATTGTTGAAGTTGTCATGCTGTAACCAAATGTGCAGGCGAGTGGGAAGTAACTTGTTTCCCTCCCACTCCAACGACTGAAATTTGAGATACCTGTGACGTTGATAACTTTCATTTGCTTGTTTGCTGTCTGAGACGAAGGTTGTCAAGTTTCCGATTGCAGTGTTTGTAAATCTGTACTGTGATATAGTGTAGGATAAAGTTGATCCTTACTTATGAAATAGAAGCAAATGGTACGTATATTTAGCAGGGATTCATCAGATGTGGATAGATTTTTGCGTTATTTACTTTCGTTTATGTTTAAATGTAGTTTTATCAAAATTTTCAGTATGTTATTTTAAAAGGAAATGTGTTGGGACGTCTTTGGAGGTGAGCTCATTACAGTGATTAACATTAAAACTCACTGGGTGGTCTCCTCTCGAGAGCGGATCTCATTTTTGTCAACACCCGAGTAATTGTATCTTGCCGAATTACGATTGTTATTTGTGGCGTGCTGAAAATTTTTCTTTGGCGAACGTTAAGCAAGAATTCATGGCACACACCTGAGGGGAGAAATCCGAGTTTAATGTTTACATTTTTCAATACTGGGGTTTCTCCTCCATGGTGCGTTACCTTCAAATATACAAGTTTGCCAGATTGCAAATATTTTTATATGTTTTGTGCTTTATAATTTCGGTTATCCGTTAATACTATATTATGGTGCCAGTTGAAATATAAGTTCACGGAATCTCCTTCGAGGTGAGATCATGACGGTGATGTAAATTTTAGCTTCACTGGGTGGTCTCCTCTCGAAGGCGGTTTTCATTCAACAGAAGATAGAGGATACACAAAAATAAATGTGTTCTAGGATTTCTTTTCCACCAGTTGAAATAATAATGTCCGCACTTGAGAGGCGATTGCCAAGTTTATGTTTTATTTTTCATTACTGGGTTTTCTCCTTCATGGCGCGTGATGCTTATACCCTCGACTGTTAAGAAATAAAATTTTCTTATGTAGGCTTTGGTTCCACTTCTCTTTGGCTTTGTCCTATTTGGAACTGATAAAGCTATTGAGTGGTGGCACCGCGGCCCTTCCATCGATAATACAATGTATTAGTCCAGAAGTTAAAATTCGTTAATATTGCAAGTTTTTAAAATCTTGAAGGGAAACACTCCCATTCTTGGTGTTCTTGGTTAAATTTTTCTGGTTTAATATTTTGGATGTAGGGAATTCATGTCAATGCTTTTATGTAAGAAAATTATATTTTTAAAATGATACGTAAGCCGTTTCTTTTAAGGAAAAGAAGTTCCATGTGTAATTTCATTTTCATTGGATATTGTTGAAGTTGTCATGCTGTAACCAAATGTGCAGGCGAGTGGGAAGTAACTTGCTTCCCTCCCACTCCACCGACTGAAATTTGAGACACCTGGGACGTTGATATCTTTCATTTGCTTGTTTGCTTTCTGAGACGAAGGTTGGCAAGTTTCCGATTGCAGTGTTTGTAAATCTGTACTGTGATATAGTGTAGGATAAAGTTGATCCTTACTTATGAAATAGACGAAAATGGTACGTATATTTAGTAGGGATTCATCAGATGTGGATAGATTTTTGCGTTATTTACTTTCGTTTATGTTTAAATGTAGTTTTATCAAAATTTTCAGTATGTTATTTTAAAAGGAAATGTGTTGGGACCTCTTTGGAGGCGAGCTCATTACAGTGATTAACATTAAAACTCACTGGGTGGTCTCCTCTCGAGAGCGGATCTCATTTTTGTCAACACCCGAGTAATTGTATCTTGCCGAATTACGATTGTTGTTTGTGGCGTGCTGAAAATTTTTCTTTGGCGAACGTTAAGCAAGAATTCATGGCACACACCTGAGGGGAGAAATCCGAGTTTAATGTTTACATTGTTCATTACTGGGTTTTCTCGTCCATGGTGCGTTACCTTCAAATATACAAGTTTGCCAGATTGCAAATATTTTTATATGTTTCGTGCTTTAAAATTTCGGTTATCCGTTAATACTATATTATGGTGCCAGTTGAAATATAAGTTCACGGAATCTCCTTCGAGGTGAGATCATGACGGTGATGTAAATTTTAGCTTCACTGGGTGGTCTCCTCTCGAAGGCGGTTTTCATTCAACAGAAGAAAGAGGATACACAAAAATAATTGTGTTCTAGGATTTCTTTTCCACCAGTTGAAATAATAATGTGCGCACTTGAGAGGCGATTGCCAAGTTTATGTTTTATTTTTCATTACTGGGTTTTCTCCTTCATGGCGCGTGATGCTTATACCCTCGACTGATAAGAAATAAAATTTTCTTATGTAGGCTTTGGTTCCACTTCTCTTTGGCTTTGTCCTATTTGGAACTGATAAAGCTATTGAGTGGTGGCACCGCGGCCCTTCCATCGATAATACAATGTATTAGTCCAGAAGTTAAAATTCGTTAATATTGCAAGTTTTTAAAATCTTGAAGGGAAACACTCCCATTCTTGGTGTTCGTGGTTAAATTTTTCTGGTTTACTATTTTGGATGTAGGGAATTCATGTCAATGCTTTTATGTAAGAAAATTATATTTTTAAAATGATACGTAAGCCGTTTCTTTTAAGGAAAAGAAGTTCCTTGTGTAATTTCATTTTCATTGGATATTGTTGAAGTTGTCATGCTGTAACCAAATGTGCAGGCGAGTGGGAAGTAACTTGCTTCCCTCCCACTCCACCGACTGAAATGTGAGACACCTGGGACGTTGATAACTTTCATTTGCTTGTTTGCTTTCTGAGACGAAGGTTGGCAAGTTTCCGATTGCAGTGTTTGTAAATCTGTACTGTGATATACTGTAGGATAAAGTTGATCCTTACTTATGAAATAGACGAAAATGGTACGTATATTTAGTAGGGATTCATCAGATGTGGATAGATTTTTGCGTTATTTACTTTCGTTTATGTTTAAATGTAGTTTTATCAAAATTTTCAGTATGTTATTTTAAAAGGAAATGTGTTTGGACCTCTTTGGAGGCGAGCTCATTACAGTGATTAACATTAAAACTCACTGGGTGGTCTCCTCTCGAGAGCGGATCTCATTTTTGTCAACACCCGAGTAATTGTATCTTGCCGAATTACGATTGTTGTTTGTGGCGTGCTGAAAATTTTTCTTTGGCGAACGTTAAGCAAGAATTCATGGCACACACCTGAGGGGAGAAATCCGAGTTTAATGTTTACATTGTTCATTACTGGGTTTTCTCCTCCATGGTGCGTTACCTTCAAATATACAATTTTGCCAGATTGCAAATATTTTTATATGTTTCGGGCTTTATAATTTCGGTTATCCGTTAATACTATATTATGGTGCCAGTTGAAATATAAGTTCACGGAATCTCCTTCGACGTGAGATCATGACGGTTATGTAAATTTTAGCTTCACTGGGTGGTCTCCTCTCGAAGGCGGTTTTCATTCAACAGAAGAAAGAGGATACACAAAAATAATTGTGTTCTGGGATTTCTTTTCCACCAGTTGAAATAATAATGTGCGCACTTGAGAGGCGATTGCCAAGTTTATGTTTTATTTTTCATTACTGGGTTTTCTCCTTCATGGCGCGTGATGCTTATACCCTCGACTGTTAAGAAATAAAATTTTCTTATGTGGGCTTTGGTTCCACTTCTCTTTGGCTTTGTCCTGGTTGGAACTGATAAAGCTATTGAGTGGTGGCACCGCGGCCCTTTCATCGATAATACAATGTATTAGTCCAGAAGTTAAAATTCGTTAATATTGCAAGTTTTTAAAATCTTGAAGGGAAACACTCCCATTCTTGGTGTTATTGGTTAAATTTTTCTGGTTTAATATTTTGGATGTAGGGAATTCATGTCAATGCTTTTATGTAAGAAAATTATATTTTTAAAATGATACGTAAGCCGTTTCTTTTAAGGAAAAGAAGTTCCTTGTGTAATTTCATTTTCATTGGATATTGTTGAAGTTGTCATGCTGTAACCAAATGTGCAGGCGAGTGGGAAGTAACTTGCTTCCCTCCCACTCCACCGACTGAAATATGAGACACCTGGGACGTTGATAACTTTCATTTGCTTGTTTGCTTTCTGAGGCGAAGGTTGGCAAGTTTCCGATTGCAGTGTTTGTAAATCTGTACTGTGATATAGTGTAGGATAAAGTTGATCCTTACTTATGAAATAGACGAAAATGGTACGTATATTTAGTAGGGATTCATCAGATGTGGATAGATTTTTGCGTTATTTACTTTCGTTTATGTTTAAATGTAGTTTTATCAAAATTTTCAGTATGTTATTTTAAAAGGAAATGTGTTGGGACCTCTTTGGAGGTGAACTCATTACAGTGATTAACATTAAAACTCACTGGGTGGTCTCCTCTCGAGAGCGGATCTCATTTTTGTCAACACCCGAGTAATTGTATCTTGCCGAATTACGATTGTTATTTGTGGCGTGCTGAAAATTTTTCTTTGGCGAACGTTAAGCAAGAATTCATGGCACACACCTGAGGGGAGAAATCCGAGTTTAATGTTTACATTTTTCATTACTGGCGTTTCTCCTCCATGGTGCGTTACCTTCAAATATACAAGTTTGCCAGATTGCAAATATTTTTATATGTTTCGTGCTTTATAATTTCGGTTATCCGTTAATACTATATTATGGTGCCAGTTGAAATATAAGTTCACGGAATCTCCTTCGAGGTGAGATCATGACGGTGATGTAAATTTTAGCTTCACTGGGTGGTTTCCTCTCGAAGGCGGTTTTCATTCAACAGAAGAAAGAGGATACACAAAAATAATTGTGTTCTAGGATTTCTTATCCACCAGTTGAAATAATAATGTGCGCACTTGAGAGGCGATTGCCAAGTTTATGTTTTATTTTTCATTACTGGGTTTTCTCCTTCATGGCGCGTGATGCTTATACTCTCGACTGTTAAGATATAAAATTTTCTTATGTAGGCTTTGGTTCCACTTCTCTTTGGCTTTGTCCTATTTGGAACTGATAAAGCTATTGAGTGGTGGCACCGCGGCCCTTCCATCGATAATACAATGTATTAGTCCAGAAGTTAAAATTCGTTAATATTGCAAGTTTTTAAAATCTTGAAGGGAAACACTCCCATTCTTGGTGTTCGTGGTTAAATTTTTCTGGTTTACTATTTTGGATGTAGGGAATTCATGTCAATGCTTTTATGTAAGAAAATTATATTTTTAAAATGATACGTAAGCCGTTTCTTTTAAGGAAAAGAAGTTCCTTGTGTAATTTCATTTTCATTGGATATTGTTGAAGTTGTCATGCTGTAACCAAATGTGCAGGCGAGTGGGAAGTAACTTGCTTCCCTCCCACTCCACCGACTGAAATGTGAGACACCTGGGACGTTGATAACTTTCATTTGCTTGTTTGCTTTCTGAGACGAAGGTTGGCAAGTTTCCGATTGCAGTGTTTGTAAATCTGTACTGTGATATAGTGTAGGATAAAGTTGATCCTTACTTATGAAATAGACGAAAATGGTACGTATATTTAGTAGGGATTCATCAGATGTGGATAGATTTTTGCGTTATTTACTTTCGTTTATGTTTAAATGTAGTTTTATCAAAATTTTCAGTATGTTATTTTAAAAGGAAATGTGTTGGGACCTCTTTGGAGGCGAGCTCATTACAGTGATTAACATTAAAACTCACTGGGTGGTCTCCTCTCGAGAGCGGATCTCATTTTTGTCAACACCCGAGTAATTGTATCTTGCCGAATTACGATTGTTGTTTGTGCGTGCTGAAAATTTTTCTTTGGCGAACGTTAAGCAAGAATTCATGGCACACACCTGAGGGGAGAAATCCGAGTTTAATGTTTACATTCTTCATTACTGGGTTTTCTCCTCCATGGTGCGTTACCTTCAAATATACAAGTTTGCCAGATTGCAAAAATTTTTATATGTTTCGTGCTTTATAATTTCGGTTATCCGTTAATACTATATTATGGTGCCAGTTGAAATACAAGTTCACGGAATCTCCTTCGACGTGAGATCATGACGGTTATGTAAATTTTAGCTTCACTGGGTGGTCTCCTCTCGAAGGCGGTTTTCATTCAACAGAAGAAAGAGGATACACAAAAATAATTGTGTTCTAGGATTTCTTTTCCACCAGTTGAAATAATAATGTGCGCACTTGAGAGGCGATTGCCAAGTTTATGTTTTATTTTTCATTACTGGGTTTTCTCCTTCATGGCGCGTGATGCTTATACACACGACTGATAAGAAATAAAATTTTCTTATGTGGGCTTTGGTTCCACTTCTCTTTGGCTTTGTCCTGTTTGGAACTGATAAAGCTATTGAGTGGTGGCACCGCGGCCCTTTCATCGATAATACAATGTATTAGTCCAGAAGTTAAAATTCGTTAATATTGCAAGTTTTTAAAATCTTGAAGGGAAACACTCCCATTCTTGGTGTTCTTGGTTAAATTTTTCTGGTTTAATATTTTGGATGTAGGGAATTCATGTCAATGCTTTTATGTAAGAAAATTATATTTTTAAAATGATACGTAAGCCGTTTCTTTTAAGGAAAAGAAGTTCCTTGTGTAATTTCATTTTCATTGGATATTGTTGAAGTTGTCATGCTGTAACCAAAAGTGCAGGCGAGTGGGAGGTAACTTGCTTCCCTCCCACTCCACCGACTGAAATATGAGACACCTGGGACGTTGATAACTTTCATTTGCTTGTTTGCTTTCTGAGGCGAAGGTTGGCAAGTTTCCGATTGCAGTGTTTGTAAATCTGTACTGTGATATAGTGTAGGATAAAGTTGATCCTTACTTATGAAATAGACGAAAATGGTACGTATATTTAGTAGGGATTCATCAGATGTGGATAGATTTTTGCGTTATTTACTTTCGTTTATGTTTAAATGTAGTTTTATCAAAATTTTCAGTATGTTATTTTAAAAGGAAATGTGTTGGGACCTCTTTGGAGGTGAACTCATTACAGTGATTAACATTAAAACTCACTGGGTGGTCTCCTCTCGAGAGCGGATCTCATTTTTGTCAACACCCGAGTAATTGTATCTTGCCGAATTACGATTGTTATTTGTGGCGTGCTGAAAATTTTTCTTTGGCGAACGTTAAGCAAGAGTTCATGGCACACACCTGAGGGGAGAAATCCGAGTTTAATGTTTACATTTTTCATTACTGGCGTTTCTCCTCCATGGTGCGTTACCTTCAAATATACAAGTTTGCCAGATTGCAAATATTTTTATATGTTTCGTGCTTTATAATTTCGGTTATCCGTTAATACTATATTATGGTGCCAGTTGAAATATAAGTTCACGGAATCTCCTTCGAGGTGAGATCATGACGGTGATGTAAATTTTAGCTTCACTGGGTGGTCTCCTCTCGAAGGCGGTTTTCATTCAACAGAAGAAAGAGGATACACAAAAATAATTGTGTTCTAGGATTTCTTATCCACCAGTTGAAATAATAATGTGCGCACTTGAGAGGCGATTGCCAAGTTTATGTTTTATTTTTCATTACTGGGTTTTCTCCTTCATGGCGCGTGATGCTTATACTCTCGACTGTTAAGATATAAAATTTTCTTATGTAGGCTTTGGTTCCACTTCTCTTTGGCTTTGTCCTATTTGGAACTGATAAAGCTATTGAGTGGTGGCACCGCGGCCCTTCCATCGATAATACAATGTATTAGTCCAAAAGTTAAAATTCGTTAATATTGCAAGTTTTTAAAATCTTGAAGGGAAACACTCCCATTCTTGGTGTTCGTGGTTAAATTTTTCTGGTTTACTATTTTGGATGTAGGGAATTCATATCAATGCTTTTATGTAAGAAAATTATATTTTTAAAATGATAGGTAAGCCGTTTCTTTTAAGGAAAAGAAGTTCCTTGTGTAATTTCATTTTCATTGGATATTGTTGAAGTTGTCATGCTGTAACCAAATGTGCAGGCGAGTGGGAAGTAACTTGCTTCCCTCCCACTCCACCGACTGAAATGTGAGACACCTGGGACGTTGATAACTTTCATTTGCTTGTTTGCTTTCTGAGACGAAGGTTGGCAAGTTTCCGATTGCAGTGTTTGTAAATCTGTACTGTGATATAGTGTAGGATAAAGTTGATTATTACTTATGAAATAGACGAAAATGGTACGTATATTTAGTAGGGATTCATCAGATGTGGATAGATTTTTGCGTTATTTACTTTCGTTTATGTTTAAATGTAGTTTTATCAAAATTTTCAGTATGTTATTTTAAAGGAAATGTGTTGGGACCTCTTTGGAGGCGAGATCATTACAGTGATTAACATTAAAACTCACTGGGTGGTCTCCTCTCGAGAGCGGATCTCATTTTTGTCAACACCCGAGTAATTGTATCTTGCCGAATTACGATTGTTGTTTGTGCGTGCTGAAAATTTTTCTTTGGCGAACGTTAAGCAAGAATTCATGGCACACACCTGAGGGGAGAAATCCGAGTTTAATGTTTACATTGTTCATTACTGGGTTTTCTCCTCCATGGTGCGTTACCTTCAAATATACAAGTTTGCCAGATTGCAAATATTTTTATATGTTTCGTGCTTTATAATTTCGGTTATCCGTTAATACTATATTATGGTGCCAGTTGAAATATAAGTTCACGGAATCTCCTTCAAGGTGAGATCATGACGGTGATGTAAATTTTAGCTTCACTGGGTGGTCTCCTCTCGAAGGCGGTTTTCATTCAACAGAAGAAAGAGGATACACAGAAATAATTGTGTTCTAGGATTTCTTTTCCACCAGTTGAAATAATAATGTGCGCACTTGAGAGGCGATTGCCAAGTTTATGTTTTATTTTTCATTACTGAGTTTTCTCCTTCATGGCGCGTGATGCTTATACCCTCGACTGTTAAGAAATAAAATTTTCTTATGTGGGCTTTGGTTCCTCTTCTCTTTGGCTTTGTCCTATTTGGAACTGATAAAGCTATTGAGTGGTGGCACCGCGGCCCTTTCATCGATAATACAATGTATTAGTCCAGAAGTTAAAATTCGTTAATATTGCAAGTTTTTAAAATCTTGAAGGGAAACACTCCCATTCTTGGTGTTCTTGGTTAAATTTTTCTGGTTTAATATTTTGGATGTAGGGAATTCATGTCAATGCTTTTATGTAAGAAAATTATATTTTTAAAATGATACGTAAGCCGTTTCTTTTAAGGAAAAGAAGTTCCTTGTGTAATTTCATTTTCATTGGATATTGTTGAAGTTGTCATGCTGTAACCAAATGTGCAGGCGAGTGGGAAGTAACTTGCTTCCCTCCCACTCCACCGACTGAAATTTGAGACACCTGGGACGTTGATAACTTTCATTTGCTTGTTTCTTTCTGAGACGAAGGTTGTCAAGTTTCCGATTGCAGTGTTTGTAAATCTGTACTGTGATATAGTGTAGGATAAAGTTGATCCTTACTTATGAAATAGACGAAAATGGTACGTATATTTAGTAGGGATTCATCAGATGTGGATAGATTTTTGCGTTATTTACTTTCGTTTATGTTTAAATGTAGTTTTATCAAAATTTCCAGTATGTTATTTTAAAAGGAAATGTGTTGGGACCTCTTTGGAGGCGAGCTCATTACAGTGATTAACATTAAAACTCACTGGGTGGTCTCCTCTCGAGAGCGGATCTCATTTTTGTCAACACCCGAGTAATTGTATCTTGACGAATTACGATTGTTATTTGTGGCGTGCTGAAAATTTTTCTTTGGCGAACGTTAAGCAAGAATTCATGGCACACACCTGAGGTGAGAAATCCGAGTTTAATGTTTACATTTTTCATTACTGGGTTTTCTCCTCCATGGTGCGTTACCTTCAAATATACAAGTTTGCCAGATTGCAAATATTTTTATATGTTTCGTGCTTTATAATTTCGGTTATCCGTTAATACTATATTATGGTGCAAGTTGAAATATAAGTTCACGGAATCTCCTTCGAGGTGAGATCATGACGGTGATGTAAATTTTAGCTTCACTGGGTGGTCTCCTCTCGAAGGCGGTTTTCATTCAACAGAAGAAAGAGGATACACAAAAATAATTGTGTTCTAGGATTTCTTTTCCACCAGTTGAAATAATAATGTGCGCACTTGAGAGGCGATTGCCAAGTTTATGTTTTATTTTTCATTACTGGGTTTTCTCCTTCATGGCGCGTGATGCTTATACCCTCGACTGTTAAGAAATAAAATTTTCTTATGTAGGCTTTGGTTCCACTTCTCTTTGGCTTTGTCCTATTTGGAACTGATAAAGCTATTGAGTGGTGGCACCGCGGCCCTTCCATCGATAATACAATGTATTAGTCCAAAAGTTAAAATTCGTTAATATTGCAAGTTTTTAAAATCTTGAAGGGAAACACTCCCATTCTTGGTGTTCGTGGTTAAATTTTTCTGGTTTACTATTTTGGATGTAGGGAATTCATGTCAATGCTTTTATGTAAGAAAATTATATTTTTAAAATGATACGTAAGCCGTTTCTTTTAAGGAAAAGAAGTTCCTTGTGTAATTTCATTTTCATTGGATATTGTTGAAGTTGTCATGCTGTAACCAAAAGTGCAGGCGAGTGGGAGGTAACTTGCTTCCCTCCCACTCCACCGACTGAAATGTGAGACACCTGGGACGTTGATAACTTTCATTTGCTTGTTTGCTTTCTGAGGCGAAGGTTGGCAAGTTTCCGATTGCAGTGTTTGTAAATCTGTACTGTGATATAGTGTAGGATAAAGTTGATCCTTACTTATGAAATAGACGAAAATGGTACGTATATTTAGTAGGGATTCATCAGATGTGGATAGATTTTTGCGTTATTTACTTTCGTTTATGTTTAAATGTAGTTTTATCAAAATTTTCAGTATGTTATTTTAAAAGGAAATGTGTTGGGACCTCTTTGGAGGTGAACTCATTACAGTGATTAACATTAAAACTCACTGGGTGGTCTCCTCTCGAGAGCGGATCTCATTTTTGTCAACACCCGAGTAATTGTATCTTGCCGAATTACGATTGTTATTTGTGGCGTGCTGAAAATTTTTCTTTGGCGAACGTTAAGCAAGAGTTCATGGCACACACCTGAGGGGAGAAATCCGAGTTTAATGTTTACATTTTTCATTACTGGCGTTTCTCCTCCATGGTGCGTTACCTTCAAATATACAAGTTTGCCAGATTGCAAATATTTTTATATGTTTCGTGCTTTATAATTTCGGTTATCCGTTAATACTATATTATGGTGCCAGTTGAAATATAAGTTCACGGAATCTCCTTCAAGGTGAGATCATGACGGTGATGTAAATTTTAGCTTCACTGGGTGGTCTCCTCTCGAAGGCGGTTTTCATTCAACAGAAGAAAGAGGATACACAGAAATAATTGTGTTCTAGGATTTCTTTTCCACCAGTTGAAATAATAATGTGCGCACTTGAGAGGCGATTGCCAAGTTTATGTTTTATTTTTCATTACTGAGTTTTCTCCTTCATGGCGCGTGATGCTTATACTCTCGACTGTTAAGATATAAAATTTTCTTATGTAGGCTTTGGTTCCACTTCTCTTTGGCTTTGTCCTATTTGGAACTGATAAAGCTATTGAGTGGTGGCACCGCGGCCCTTCCATCGATAATACAATGTATTAGTCCAAAAGTTAAAATTCGTTAATATTGCAAGTTTTTAAAATCTTGAAGGGAAACACTCCCATTCTTGGTGTTCGTGGTTAAATTTTTCTGGTTTACTATTTTGGATGTAGGGAATTCATGTCAATGCTTTTATGTAAGAAAATTATATTTTTAAAATGATACGTAAGCCGTTTCTTTTAAGGAAAAGAAGTTCCTTGTGTAATTTCATTTTCATTGGATATTGTTGAAGTTGTCATGCTGTAACCAAATGTGCAGGCGAGTGGGAAGTAACTTGCTTCCCTCCCACTCCACCGACTGAAATGTGAGACACCTGGGACGTTGATAACTTTCATTTGCTTGTTTGCTTTCTGAGACGAAGGTTGGCAAGTTTCCGATTGCAGTGTTTGTAAATCTGTACTGTGATATAGTGTAGGATAAAGTTGATCCTTACTTATGAAATAGACGAAAATGGTACGTATATTTAGTAGGGATTCATCAGATGTGGATAGATTTTTGCGTTATTTACTTTCGTTTATGTTTAAATGTAGTTTTATCAAAATTTTCAGTATGTTATTTTAAAAGGAAATGTGTTGGGACCTCTTTGGAGGCGAGCTCATTACAGTGATTAACATTAAAACTCACTGGGTGGTCTCCTCTCGAGAGCGGATCTCATTTTTGTCAACACCCGAGTAATTGTATCTTGCCGAATTACGATTGTTGTTTGTGGCGTGCTGAAAATTTTTCTTTGGCGAACGTTAAGCAAGAATTCATGGCACACACCTGAGGGGAGAAATCCGAGTTTAATGTTTACATTGTTCATTACTGGGTTTTCTCCTCCATGGTGCGTTACCTTCAAATATACAATTTTGCCAGATTGCAAAAATTTTTATATGTTTCGGGCTTTATAATTTCGGTTATCCGTTAATACTATATTATGGTGCCAGTTGAAATACAAGTTCACGGAATCTCCTTCGACGTGAGATCATGACGGTTATGTAAATTTTAGCTTCACTGGGTGGTCTCCTCTCGAAGGCGGTTTTCATTCAACAGAAGAAAGAGGATACACAAAAATAATTGTGTTCTAGGATTTCTTTTCCACCAGTTGAAATAATAATGTGCGCACTTGAGAGGCGATTGCCAAGTTTATGTTTTATTTTTCATTACTGGGTTTTCTCCTTCATGGCGCGTGATGCTTATACCCTCGACTGATAAGAAATAAAATTTTCTTATGTGGGCTTTGGTTCCACTTCTCTTTGGCTTTGTCCTGTTTGGAACTGATAAAGCTATTGAGTGGTGGCACCGCGGCCCTTTCATCGATAATACAATGTATTAGTCCAGAAGTTAAAATTCGTTAATATTGCAAGTTTTTAAAATCTTGAAGGGAAACACTCCCATTCTTGGTGTTCTTGGTTAAATTTTTCTGGTTTAATATTTTGGATGTAGGGAATTCATGTCAATGCTTTTATGTAAGAAAATTATATTTTTAAAATGATACGTAAGCCGTTTCTTTTAAGGAAAAGAAGTTCCTTGTGTAATTTCATTTTCATTGGATATTGTTGAAGTTGTCATGCTGTAACCAAAAGTGCAGGCGAGTGGGAGGTAACTTGCTTCCCTCCCACTCCACCGACTGAAATATGAGACACCTGGGACGTTGATAACTTTCATTTGCTTGTTTGCTTTCTGAGGCGAAGGTTGGCAAGTTTCCGATTGCAGTGTTTGTAAATCTGTACTGTGATATAGTGTAGGATAAAGTTGATCCTTACTTATGAAATAGACGAAAATGGTACGTATATTTAGTAGGGATTCATCAGATGTGGATAGATTTTTGCGTTATTTACTTTCGTTTATGTTTAAATGTAGTTTTATCAAAATTTTCAGTATGTTATTTTAAAAGGAAATGTGTTGGGACCTCTTTGGAGGTGAACTCATTACAGTGATTAACATTAAAACTCACTGGGTGGTCTCCTCTCGAGAGCGGATCTCATTTTTGTCAACACCCGAGTAATTGTATCTTGCCGAATTACGATTGTTATTTGTGGCGTGCTGAAAATTTTTCTTTGGCGAACGTTAAGCAAGAGTTCATGGCACACACCTGAGGGGAGAAATCCGAGTTTAATGTTTACATTTTTCATTACTGGCGTTTCTCCTCCATGGTGCGTTACCTTCAAATATACAAGTTTGCCAGATTGCAAATATTTTTATATGTTTCGTGCTTTATAATTTCGGTTATCCGTTAATACTATATTATGGTGCCAGTTGAAATATAAGTTCACGGAATCTCCTTCGAGGTGAGATCATGACGGTGATGTAAATTTTAGCTTCACTGGGTGGTCTCCTCTCGAAGGCGGTTTTCATTCAACAGAAGAAAGAGGATACACAAAAATAATTGTGTTCTAGGATTTCTTATCCACCAGTTGAAATAATAATGTGCGCACTTGAGAGGCGATTGCCAAGTTTATGTTTTATTTTTCATTACTGGGTTTTCTCCTTCATGGCGCGTGATGCTTATACTCTCGACTGTTAAGATATAAAATTTTCTTATGTAGGCTTTGGTTCCACTTCTCTTTGGCTTTGTCCTATTTGGAACTGATAAAGCTATTGAGTGGTGGCACCGCGGCCCTTCCATCGATAATACAATGTATTAGTCCAAAAGTTAAAATTCGTTAATATTGCAAGTTTTTAAAATCTTGAAGGGAAACACTCCCATTCTTGGTGTTCGTGGTTAAATTTTTCTGGTTTACTATTTTGGATGTAGGGAATTCATGTCAATGCTTTTATGTAAGAAAATTATATTTTTAAAATGATACGTAAGCCGTTTCTTTTAAGGAAAAGAAGTTCCTTGTGTAATTTCATTTTCATTGGATATTGTTGAAGTTGTCATGCTGTAACCAAATGTGCAGGCGAGTGGGAAGTAACTTGCTTCCCTCCCACTCCACCGACTGAAATGTGAGACACCTGGGACGTTGATAACTTTCATTTGCTTGTTTGCTTTCTGAGACGAAGGTTGGCAAGTTTCCGATTGCAGTGTTTGTAAATCTGTACTGTGATATAGTGTAGGATAAAGTTGATCCTTACTTATGAAATAGACGAAAATGGTACGTATATTTAGTAGGGATTCATCAGATGTGGATAGATTTTTGCGTTATTTACTTTCGTTTATGTTTAAATGTAGTTTTATCAAAATTTTCAGTATGTTATTTTAAAAGGAAATGTGTTGGGACCTCTTTGGAGGCGAGCTCATTACAGTGATTAACATTAAAACTCACTGGGTGGTCTCCTCTCGAGAGCGGATCTCATTTTTGTCAACACCCGAGTAATTGTATCTTGCCGAATTACGATTGTTGTTTGTGGCGTGCTGAAAATTTTTCTTTGGCGAACGTTAAGCAAGAATTCATGGCACACACCTGAGGGGAGAAATCCGAGTTTAATGTTTACATTGTTCATTACTGGGTTTTCTCCTCCATGGTGCGTTACCTTCAAATATACAATTTTGCCAGATTGCAAAAATTTTTATATGTTTCGGGCTTTATAATTTCGGTTATCCGTTAATACTATATTATGGTGCCAGTTGAAATACAAGTTCACGGAATCTCCTTCGACGTGAGATCATGACGGTTATGTAAATTTTAGCTTCACTGGGTGGTCTCCTCTCGAAGGCGGTTTTCATTCAACAGAAGAAAGAGGATACACAAAAATAATTGTGTTCTAGGATTTCTTTTCCACCAGTTGAAATAATAATGTGCGCACTTGAGAGGCGATTGCCAAGTTTATGTTTTATTTTTCATTACTGGGTTTTCTCCTTCATGGCGCGTGATGCTTATACCCTCGACTGATAAGAAATAAAATTTTCTTATGTGGGCTTTGGTTCCACTTCTCTTTGGCTTTGTCCTGTTTGGAACTGATAAAGCTATTGAGTGGTGGCACCGCGGCCCTTTCATCGATAATACAATGTATTAGTCCAGAAGTTAAAATTCGTTAATATTGCAAGTTTTTAAAATCTTGAAGGGAAACACTCCCATTCTTGGTGTTCTTGGTTAAATTTTTCTGGTTTAATATTTTGGATGTAGGGAATTCATGTCAATGCTTTTATGTAAGAAAATTATATTTTTAAAATGATACGTAAGCCGTTTCTTTTAAGGAAAAGAAGTTCCTTGTGTAATTTCATTTTCATTGGATATTGTTGAAGTTGTCATGCTGTAACCAAAAGTGCAGGCGAGTGGGAGGTAACTTGCTTCCCTCCCACTCCACCGACTGAAATATGAGACACCTGGGACGTTGATAACTTTCATTTGCTTGTTTGCTTTCTGAGGCGAAGGTTGGCAAGTTTCCGATTGCAGTGTTTGTAAATCTGTACTGTGATATAGTGTAGGATAAAGTTGATCCTTACTTATGAAATAGACGAAAATGGTACGTATATTTAGTAGGGATTCATCAGATGTGGATAGATTTTTGCGTTATTTACTTTCGTTTATGTTTAAATGTAGTTTTATCAAAATTTTCAGTATGTTATTTTAAAAGGAAATGTGTTGGGACCTCTTTGGAGGTGAACTCATTACAGTGATTAACATTAAAACTCACTGGGTGGTCTCCTCTCGAGAGCGGATCTCATTTTTGTCAACACCCGAGTAATTGTATCTTGCCGAATTACGATTGTTATTTGTGGCGTGCTGAAAATTTTTCTTTGGCGAACGTTAAGCAAGAGTTCATGGCACACACCTGAGGGGAGAAATCCGAGTTTAATGTTTACATTTTTCATTACTGGCGTTTCTCCTCCATGGTGCGTTACCTTCAAATATACAAGTTTGCCAGATTGCAAATATTTTTATATGTTTCGTGCTTTATAATTTCGGTTATCCGTTAATACTATATTATGGTGCCAGTTGAAATATAAGTTCACGGAATCTCCTTCGAGGTGAGATCATGACGGTGATGTAAATTTTAGCTTCACTGGGTGGTCTCCTCTCGAAGGCGGTTTTCATTCAACAGAAGAAAGAGGATACACAAAAATAATTGTGTTCTAGGATTTCTTATCCACCAGTTGAAATAATAATGTGCGCACTTGAGAGGCGATTGCCAAGTTTATGTTTTATTTTTCATTACTGGGTTTTCTCCTTCATGGCGCGTGATGCTTATACTCTCGACTGTTAAGATATAAAATTTTCTTATGTAGGCTTTGGTTCCACTTCTCTTTGGCTTTGTCCTATTTGGAACTGATAAAGCTATTGAGTGGTGGCTCCGCGGCCCTTCCATCGATAATACAATGTATTAGTCCAAAAGTTAAAATTCGTTAATATTGCAAGTTTTTAAAATCTTGAAGGGAAACACTCCCATTCTTGGTGTTCGTGGTTAAATTTTTCTGGTTTACTATTTTGGATGTAGGGAATTCATGTCAATGCTTTTATGTAAGAAAATTATATTTTTAAAATGATACGTAAGCCGTTTCTTTTAAGGAAAAGAAGTTCCTTGTGTAATTTCATTTTCATTGGATATTGTTGAAGTTGTCATGCTGTAACCAAATGTGCAGGCGAGTGGGAAGTAACTTGCTTCCCTCCCACTCCACCGACTGAAATGTGAGACACCTGGGACGTTGATAACTTTCATTTGCTTGTTTGCTTTCTGAGACGAAGGTTGGCAAGTTTCCGATTGCAGTGTTTGTAAATCTGTACTGTGATATAGTGTAGGATAAAGTTGATCCTTACTTATGAAATAGACGAAAATGGTACGTATATTTAGTAGGGATTCATCAGATGTGGATAGATTTTTGCGTTATTTACTTTCGTTTATGTTTAAATGTAGTTTTATCAAAATTTTCAGTATGTTATTTTAAAAGGAAATGTGTTGGGACCTCTTTGGAGGCGAGCTCATTACAGTGATTAACATTAAAACTCACTGGGTGGTCTCCTCTCGAGAGCGGATCTCATTTTTGTCAACACCCGAGTAATTGTATCTTGCCGAATTACGATTGTTGTTTGTGGCGTGCTGAAAATTTTTCTTTGGCGAACGTTAAGCAAGAATTCATGGCACACACCTGAGGGGAGAAATCCGAGTTTAATGTTTACATTGTTCATTACTGGGTTTTCTCCTCCATGGTGCGTTACCTTCAAATATACAATTTTGCCAGATTGCAAAAATTTTTATATGTTTCGGGCTTTATAATTTCGGTTATCCGTTAATACTATATTATGGTGCCAGTTGAAATACAAGTTCACGGAATCTCCTTCGACGTGAGATCATGACGGTTATGTAAATTTTAGCTTCACTGGGTGGTCTCCTCTCGAAGGCGGTTTTCATTCAACAGAAGAAAGAGGATACACAAAAATAATTGTGTTCTAGGATTTCTTTTCCACCAGTTGAAATAATAATGTGCGCACTTGAGAGGCGATTGCCAAGTTTATGTTTTATTTTTCATTACTGGGTTTTCTCCTTCATGGCGCGTGATGCTTATACCCTCGACTGATAAGAAATAAAATCTTCTTATGTGGGCTTTGGTTCCACTTCTCTTTGGCTTTGTCCTGTTTGGAACTGATAAAGCTATTGAGTGGTGGCACCGCGGCCCTTTCATCGATAATACAATGTATTAGTCCAGAAGTTAAAATTCGTTAATATTGCAAGTTTTTAAAATCTTGAAGGGAAACACTCCCATTCTTGGTGTTCTTGGTTAAATTTTTCTGGTTTAATATTTTGGATGTAGGGAATTCATGTCAATGCTTTTATGTAAGAAAATTATATTTTTAAAATGATACGTAAGCCGTTTCTTTTAAGGAAAAGAAGTTCCTTGTGTAATTTCATTTTCATTGGATATTGTTGAAGTTGTCATGCTGTAACCAAAAGTGCAGGCGAGTGGGAGGTAACTTGCTTCCCTCCCACTCCACCGACTGAAATATGAGACACCTGGGACGTTGATAACTTTCATTTGCTTGTTTGCTTTCTGAGGCGAAGGTTGGCAAGTTTCCGATTGCAGTGTTTGTAAATCTGTACTGTGATATAGTGTAGGATAAAGTTGATCCTTACTTATGAAATAGACGAAAATGGTACGTATATTTAGTAGGGATTCATCAGATGTGGATAGATTTTTGCGTTATTTACTTTCGTTTATGTTTAAATGTAGTTTTATCAAAATTTTCAGTATGTTATTTTAAAAGGAAATGTGTTGGGACCTCTTTGGAGGTGAACTCATTACAGTGATTAACATTAAAACTCACTGGGTGGTCTCCTCTCGAGAGCGGATCTCATTTTTGTCAACACCCGAGTAATTGTATCTTGCCGAATTACGATTGTTATTTGTGGCGTGCTGAAAATTTTTCTTTGGCGAACGTTAAGCAAGAGTTCATGGCACACACCTGAGGGGAGAAATCCGAGTTTAATGTTTACATTTTTCATTACTGGCGTTTCTCCTCCATGGTGCGTTACCTTCAAATATACAAGTTTGCCAGATTGCAAATATTTTTATATGTTTCGTGCTTTATAATTTCGGTTATCCGTTAATACTATATTATGGTGCCAGTTGAAATATAAGTTCACGGAATCTCCTTCGAGGTGAGATCATGACGGTGATGTAAATTTTAGCTTCACTGGGTGGTCTCCTCTCGAAGGCGGTTTTCATTCAACAGAAGAAAGAGGATACACAAAAATAATTGTGTTCTAGGATTTCTTATCCACCAGTTGAAATAATAATGTGCGCACTTGAGAGGCGATTGCCAAGTTTATGTTTTATTTTTCATTACTGGGTTTTCTCCTTCATGGCGCGTGATGCTTATACTCTCGACTGTTAAGATATAAAATTTTCTTATGTAGGCTTTGGTTCCACTTCTCTTTGGCTTTGTCCTATTTGGAACTGATAAAGCTATTGAGTGGTGGCACCGCGGCCCTTCCATCGATAATACAATGTATTAGTCCAGAAGTTAAAATTCGTTAATATTGCAAGTTTTTAAAATCTTGAAGGGAAACACTCCCATTCTTGGTGTTCGTGGTTAAATTTTTCTGGTTTACTATTTTGGATGTAGGGAATTCATGTCAATGCTTTTATGTAAGAAAATTATATTTTTAAAATGATACGTAAGCCGTTTCTTTTAAGGAAAAGAAGTTCCTTGTGTAATTTCATTTTCATTGGATATTGTTGAAGTTGTCATGCTGTAACCAAATGTGCAGGCGAGTGGGAAGTAACTTGCTTCCCTCCCACTCCACCGACTGAAATGTGAGACACCTGGGACGTTGATAACTTTCATTTGCTTGTTTGCTTTCTGAGACGAAGGTTGGCAAGTTTCCGATTGCAGTGTTTGTAAATCTGTACTGTGATATAGTGTAGGATAAAGTTGATCCTTACTTATGAAATAGACGAAAATGGTACGTATATTTAGTAGGGATTCATCAGATGTGGATAGATTTTTGCGTTATTTACTTTCGTTTATGTTTAAATGTAGTTTTATCAAAATTTTCAGTATGTTATTTTAAAAGGAAATGTGTTGGGACCTCTTTGGAGGCGAGCTCATTACAGTGATTAACATTAAAACTCACTGGGTGGTCTCCTCTCGAGAGCGGATCTCATTTTTGTCAACACCCGAGTAATTGTATCTTGCCGAATTACGATTGTTGTTTGTGCGTGCTGAAAATTTTTCTTTGGCGAACGTTAAGCAAGAATTCATGGCACACACCTGAGGGGAGAAATCCGAGTTTAATGTTTACATTCTTCATTACTGGGTTTTCTCCTCCATGGTGCGTTACCTTCAAATATACAAGTTTGCCAGATTGCAAATATTTTTATATGTTTCGTGCTTTATAATTTCGGTTATCCGTTAATACTATATTATGGTGCCAGTTGAAATATAAGTTCACGGAATCTCCTTCAAGGTGAGATCATGACGGTGATGTAAATTTTAGCTTCACTGGGTGGTCTCCTCTCGAAGGCGGTTTTCATTCAACAGAAGAAAGAGGATACACAGAAATAATTGTGTTCTAGGATTTCTTTTCCACCAGTTGAAATAATAATGTGCGCACTTGAGAGGCGATTGCCAAGTTTATGTTTTATTTTTCATTACTGAGTTTTCTCCTTCATGGCGCGTGATGCTTATACCCTCGACTGTTAAGAAATAAAATTTTCTTATGTGGGCTTTGGTTCCTCTTCTCTTTGGCTTTGTCCTATTTGGAACTGATAAAGCTATTGAGTGGTGGCACCGCGGCCCTTTCATCGATAATACAATGTATTAGTCCAGAAGTTAAAATTCGTTAAGATTGCAAGTTTTTAAAATCTTGAAAGGAAACACTCCCATTCTTGGTGTTCTTGGTTAAATTTTTCTGGTTTACTATTTTGGATGTAGGGAATTCATGTCAATGCTTTTATGTAAGAAAATTATATTTTTAAAATGATACGTAAGCCGTTTCTTTTAAGGAAAAGAAGTTCCTTGTGTAATTTCATTTTCATTGGATATTGTTGAAGTTGTCATGCTGTAACCAAATGTGCAGGCGAGTGGGAAGTAACTTGCTTCCCTCCCACTCCACCGACTGAAATTTGAGACACCTGGGACGTTGATAACTTTCATTTGCTTGTTTCTTTCTGAGACGAAGGTTGTCAAGTTTCCGATTGCAGTGTTTGTAAATCTGTACTGTGATATAGTGTAGGATAAAGTTGATCCTTACTTATGAAATAGACGAAAATGGTACGTATATTTAGTAGGGATTCATCAGATGTGGATAGATTTTTGCGTTATTTACTTTCGTTTATGTTTAAATGTAGTTTTATCAAAATTTCCAGTATGTTATTTTAAAAGGAAATGTGTTGGGACCTCTTTGGAGGCGAGCTCATTACAGTGATTAACATTAAAACTCACTGGGTGGTCTCCTCTCGAGAGCGGATCTCATTTTTGTCAACACCCGAGTAATTGTATCTTGACGAATTACGATTGTTATTTGTGGCGTGCTGAAAATTTTTCTTTGGCGAACGTTAAGCAAGAATTCATGGCACACACCTGAGGTGAGAAATCCGAGTTTAATGTTTACATTTTTCATTACTGGGTTTTCTCCTCCATGGTGCGTTACCTTCAAATATACAAGTTTGCCAGATTGCAAATATTTTTATATGTTTCGTGCTTTATAATTTCGGTTATCCGTTAATACTATATTATGGTGCAAGTTGAAATATAAGTTCACGGAATCTCCTTCGAGGTGAGATCATGACGGTGATGTAAATTTTAGCTTCACTGGGTGGTCTCCTCTCGAAGGCGGTTTTCATTCAACAGAAGAAAGAGGATACACAAAAATAATTGTGTTCTAGGATTTCTTTTCCACCAGTTGAAATAATAATGTGCGCACTTGAGAGGCGATTGCCAAGTTTATGTTTTATTTTTCATTACTGGGTTTTCTCCTTCATGGCGCGTGATGCTTATACCCTCGACTGTTAAGAAATAAAATTTTCTTATGTAGGCTTTGGTTCCACTTCTCTTTGGCTTTGTCCTATTTGGAACTGATAAAGCTATTGAGTGGTGGCACCGCGGCCCTTCCATCGATAATACAATGTATTAGTCCAAAAGTTAAAATTCGTTAATATTGCAAGTTTTTAAAATCTTGAAGGGAAACACTCCCATTCTTGGTGTTCGTGGTTAAATTTTTCTGGTTTACTATTTTGGATGTAGGGAATTCATGTCAATGCTTTTATGTAAGAAAATTATATTTTTAAAATGATACGTAAGCCGTTTCTTTTAAGGAAAAGAAGTTCCTTGTGTAATTTCATTTTCATTGGATATTGTTGAAGTTGTCATGCTGTAACCAAAAGTGCAGGCGAGTGGGAGGTAACTTGCTTCCCTCCCACTCCACCGACTGAAATGTGAGACACCTGGGACGTTGATAACTTTCATTTGCTTGTTTGCTTTCTGAGGCGAAGGTTGGCAAGTTTCCGATTGCAGTGTTTGTAAATCTGTACTGTGATATAGTGTAGGATAAAGTTGATCCTTACTTATGAAATAGACGAAAATGGTACGTATATTTAGTAGGGATTCATCAGATGTGGATAGATTTTTGCGTTATTTACTTTCGTTTATGTTTAAATGTAGTTTTATCAAAATTTTCAGTATGTTATTTTAAAAGGAAATGTGTTGGGACCTCTTTGGAGGTGAACTCATTACAGTGATTAACATTAAAACTCACTGGGTGGTCTCCTCTCGAGAGCGGATCTCATTTTTGTCAACACCCGAGTAATTGTATCTTGCCGAATTACGATTGTTATTTGTGGCGTGCTGAAAATTTTTCTTTGGCGAACGTTAAGCAAGAGTTCATGGCACACACCTGAGGGGAGAAATCCGAGTTTAATGTTTACATTTTTCATTACTGGCGTTTCTCCTCCATGGTGCGTTACCTTCAAATATACAAGTTTGCCAGATTGCAAATATTTTTATATGTTTCGTGCTTTATAATTTCGGTTATCCGTTAATACTATATTATGGTGCCAGTTGAAATATAAGTTCACGGAATCTCCTTCAAGGTGAGATCATGACGGTGATGTAAATTTTAGCTTCACTGGGTGGTCTCCTCTCGAAGGCGGTTTTCATTCAACAGAAGAAAGAGGATACACAGAAATAATTGTGTTCTAGGATTTCTTTTCCACCAGTTGAAATAATAATGTGCGCACTTGAGAGGCGATTGCCAAGTTTATGTTTTATTTTTCATTACTGAGTTTTCTCCTTCATGGCGCGTGATGCTTATACCCTCGACTGTTAAATAAAATTTTCTTATGTGGGCTTTGGTTCCTCTTCTCTTTGGCTTTGTCCTATTTGGAACTGATAAAGCTATTGAGTGGTGGCACCGCGGCCCTTTCATCGATAATACAATGTATTAGTCCAGAAGTTAAAATTCGTTAATATTGCAAGTTTTTAAAATCTTGAAGGGAAACACTCCCATTCTTGGTGTTCTTGGTTAAATTTTTCTGGTTTACTCTTTTGGATGTAGGGAATTCATGTCAATGCTTTTATGTAAGAAAATTATATTTTTAAAGTGATACGTAAGCCGTTTCTTTTAAGGAAAAGAAGTTCCTTGTGTAATTTCATTTTCATTGGATATTGTTGAAGTTGTCATGCTGTAACCAAATGTGCAGGCGAGTGGGAAGTAACTTGCTTCCCTCCCACTCCACCGACTGAAATTTGAGACACCTGGGACGTTGATAACTTTCATTTGCTTGTTTGCTTTCTGAGACGAAGGTTGGCAAGTTTCCGATTGCAGTGTTTGTAAATCTGTACTGTGATATAGTGTAGGATAAAGTTGATCCTTACTTATGAAATAGACGAAAATGGTACGTATATTTAGTAGGGATTCATCAGATGTGGATAGATTTTTGCGTTATTTACTTTCGTTTATGTTTAAATGTAGTTTTATCATAATTTTCAGTATGTTATTTTAAAAGGAAATGTGTTGGGACCTCTTTGGAGGCGAGCTCATTACAGTGATTAACATTAAAACTCACTGGGTGGTCTCCTCTCGAGAGCGGATCTCATTTTTGTCAACACCCGAGTAATTGTATCTTGACGAATTACGATTGTTATTTGTGGCGTGCTGAAAATTTTTCTTTGCCGAACGTTAAGCAAGAATTCATGGCACACACCTGAGGTGAGAAATCCGAGTTTAATGTTTACATTTTTCATTACTGGGTTTTCTCCTCCATGGTGCGTTACCTTCAAATATACAAGTTTGCCAGATTGCAAATATTTTTATATGTTTCGTGCTTTATAATTTCGGTTATCCGTTAATACTATATTATGGTGCCAGTTGAAATATAAGTTCACGGAATCTCCTTGGAGGTGAGATCATGACGGTTATGTAAATTTTAGCTTCACTGGGTGGTCTCCTCAAGGAGGCGGTTTTCATTCAACCGAAGAGAGAGGATACACAAAAATAATTGTGTTCTAGGATTTCTTTTCCACCAGTTGAAATAATAATGTGCGCACTTGAGAGGCGATTGCCAAGTTTATGTTTTATTTTTCATTACTGGGTTTTCTCCTTCATGGCGCGTGATGCTTATACCCTCGACTGTTAAGAAATAAAATTTTCTTATGTAGGCTTTGGTTCCACTTCTCTTTGGCTTTGTCCTATTTGGAACTGACAAAGCTATTGAGTGGTGGCACCGCGGCCCTTCCATCGATAATACAATGTATTAGTCCAGAAGTTAAAATTCGTTAATATTGCAAGTTTTTAAAATCTTGAAGGGAAACACTCCCATTCTTGGTGTTCGTGGTTAAATTTTTCTGGTTTAATATTTTGGATGTAGGGAATTCATGTCAATGCTTTTATGTAAGAAAATTATATTTTTAAAATGATACGTAAGCCGTTTCTTTTAAGGAAAAGAAGTTCCTTGTGTAATTTCATTTTCATTGGATATTGTTGAAGTTGTCATGCTGTAACCAAATGTGCAGGCGAGTGGGAAGTAACTTGTTTCCCTCCCAATCCACCGACTGAAATTTGAGACACCTGGGACGTTGATAACTTTCATTTGCTTGTTTGCTTTCTGAGACGAAGGTTGTCAAGATTCCGATTGCAGTGTTTGTAAATCTGTACTGTGATATAGTGTGGGATAAAGTTGATCCTTACTTATGAAATAGACGAAAATGGTACGTATATTTAGTAGGGATTCATCAGATGTGGATAGATTTTTGCGTTATTTACTTTCGTTTATGTTAAATGTAGTTTTATCAAAAATTTTCAGTATGTTATTTTAAAAGGAAATGTGTTGGGACCTCTTTGGAGGTGAGCTCATTACAGTGATTAACATTAAAACTCACTGGGTGGTCTCCTCTCGAGAGCGGATCTCATTTTTGTCAACACCCGAGTAATTGTATCTTGCCGAATTACGATTGTTATTTGTGGAGTGCTGAAAATTTTTCTTTGGCGAACGTTAAGCAAGAATTCATGGCACACACCTGAGGGGAGAAATCCGAGTTTAATGTTTACATTTTTCATTACTGGGTTTTCTCCTCCATGGTGCGTTACCTTCAAATATACAAGTTTGCCAGATTGCAAATATTTTTATATGTTTCGTGCTTTATAATTTCGGTTATCCGTTAATACTATATTATGGTGCCAGTTGAAATATAAGTTCACGGAATCTCCTTCGAGGTGAGATCATGACGGTGATGTAAATTTTAGCTTCACTGGGTGGTTTCCTCTCGAAGGCGGTTTTCATTCAACAGAAGAAAGAGGATACACAAAAATAATTGTGTTCTAGGATTTCTTTTCCACCAGTTGAAATAATAATGTGCGCACTTGAGAGGCGATTGCCAAGTTTATGTTTTATTTTTCATTACTGGGTTTTCTCCTTCATGGCGCGTGATGCTTATACCCTCGACTGTTAAGAAATAAAATTTTCTTATGTAGGCTTTGGTTCCACTTCTCTTTGGCTTTGTCCTATTTGGAACTGATAAAGCTATTGAGTGGTGGCACCGCGGCCCTTCCATCGATAATACAATGTATTAGTCCAAAAGTTAAAATTCGTTAATATTGCAAGTTTTTAAAATCTTGAAGGGAAACACTCCCATTCTTGGTGTTCGTGGTTAAATTTTTCTGGTTTACTATTTTGGATGTAGGGAATTCATGTCAATGCTTTTATGTAAGAAAATTATATTTTTAAAATGATACGTAAGCCGTTTCTTTTAAGGAAAAGAAGTTCCTTGTGTAATTTCATTTTCATTGGATATTGTTGAAGTTGTCATGCTGTAACCAAATGTGCAGGCGAGTGGGAAGTAACTTGCTTCCCTCCCACTCCACCGACTGAAATGTGAGACACCTGGGACGTTGATAACTTTCATTTGCTTGTTTGCTTTCTGAGACGAAGGTTGGCAAGTTTCCGATTGCAGTGTTTGTAAATCTGTACTGTGATATAGTGTAGGATAAAGTTGATCCTTACTTATGAAATAGACGAAAATGGTACGTATATTTAGTAGGGATTCATCAGATGTGGATAGATTTTTGCGTTATTTACTTTCGTTTATGTTTAAATGTAGTTTTATCAAAATTTTCAGTATGTTATTTTAAAAGGAAATGTGTTGGGACCTCTTTGGAGGCGAGCTCATTACAGTGATTAACATTAAAACTCACTGGGTGGTCTCCTCTCGAGAGCGGATCTCATTTTTGTCAACACCCGAGTAATTGTATCTTGCCGAATTACGATTGTTGTTTGTGGCGTGCTGAAAATTTTTCTTTGGCGAACGTTAAGCAAGAATTCATGGCACACACCTGAGGGGAGAAATCCGAGTTTAATGTTTACATTGTTCATTACTGGGTTTTCTCCTCCATGGTGCGTTACCTTCAAATATACAATTTTGCCAGATTGCAAAAATTTTTATATGTTTCGGGCTTTATAATTTCGGTTATCCGTTAATACTATATTATGGTGCCAGTTGAAATACAAGTTCACGGAATCTCCTTCGACGTGAGATCATGACGGTTATGTAAATTTTAGCTTCACTGGGTGGTCTCCTCTCGAAGGCGGTTTTCATTCAACAGAAGAAAGAGGATACACAAAAATAATTGTGTTCTAGGATTTCTTTTCCACCAGTTGAAATAATAATGTGCGCACTTGAGAGGCGATTGCCAAGTTTATGTTTTATTTTTCATTACTGGGTTTTCTCCTTCATGGCGCGTGATGCTTATACCCTCGACTGATAAGAAATAAAATTTTCTTATGTGGGCTTTGGTTCCACTTCTCTTTGGCTTTGTCCTATTTGGAACTGATAAAGCTATTGAGTGGTGGCACCGCGGCCCTTTCATCGATAATACAATGTATTAGTCCAGAAGTTAAAATTCGTTAATATTGCAAGTTTTTAAAATCTTGAAGGGAAACACTCCCATTCTTGGTGTTCTTGGTTAAATTTTTCTGGTTTACTCTTTTGGATGTAGGGAATTCATGTCAATGCTTTTATGTAAGAAAATTATATTTTTAAAGTGATACGTAAGCCGTTTCTTTTAAGGAAAAGAAGTTCCTTGTGTAATTTCATTTTCATTGGATATTGTTGAAGTTGTCATGCTGTAACCAAATGTGCAGGCGAGTGGGAAGTAACTTGCTTCCCTCCCACTCCACCGACTGAAATTTGAGACACCTGGGACGTTGATAACTTTCATTTGCTTGTTTGCTTTCTGAGACGAAGGTTGGCAAGTTTCCGATTGCAGTGTTTGTAAATCTGTACTGTGATATAGTGTAGGATAAAGTTGATCCTTACTTATGAAATAGACGAAAATGGTACGTATATTTAGTAGGGATTCATCAGATGTGGATAGATTTTTGCGTTATTTACTTTCGTTTATGTTTAAATGTAGTTTTATCATAATTTTCAGTATGTTATTTTAAAAGGAAATGTGTTGGGACCTCTTTGGAGGCGAGCTCATTACAGTGATTAACATTAAAACTCACTGGGTGGTCTCCTCTCGAGAGCGGATCTCATTTTTGTCAACACCCGAGTAATTGTATCTTGACGAATTACGATTGTTATTTGTGGCGTGCTGAAAATTTTTCTTTGCCGAACGTTAAGCAAGAATTCATGGCACACACCTGAGGTGAGAAATCCGAGTTTAATGTTTACATTTTTCATTACTGGGTTTTCTCCTCCATGGTGCGTTACCTTCAAATATACAAGTTTGCCAGATTGCAAATATTTTTATATGTTTCGTGCTTTATAATTTCGGTTATCCGTTAATACTATATTATGGTGCCAGTTGAAATATAAGTTCACGGAATCTCCTTGGAGGTGAGATCATGACGGTTATGTAAATTTTAGCTTCACTGGGTGGTCTCCTCAAGGAGGCGGTTTTCATTCAACCGAAGAGAGAGGATACACAAAAATAATTGTGTTCTAGGATTTCTTTTCCACCAGTTGAAATAATAATGTGCGCACTTGAGAGGCGATTGCCAAGTTTATGTTTTATTTTTCATTACTGGGTTTTCTCCTTCATGGCGCGTGATGCTTATACCCTCGACTGTTAAGAAATAAAATTTTCTTATGTAGGCTTTGGTTCCACTTCTCTTTGGCTTTGTCCTATTTGGAACTGACAAAGCTATTGAGTGGTGGCACCGCGGCCCTTCCATCGATAATACAATGTATTAGTCCAGAAGTTAAAATTCGTTAATATTGCAAGTTTTTAAAATCTTGAAGGGAAACACTCCCATTCTTGGTGTTCGTGGTTAAATTTTTCTGGTTTAATATTTTGGATGTAGGGAATTCATGTCAATGCTTTTATGTAAGAAAATTATATTTTTAAAATGATACGTAAGCCGTTTCTTTTAAGGAAAAGAAGTTCCTTGTGTAATTTCATTTTCATTGGATATTGTTGAAGTTGTCATGCTGTAACCAAATGTGCAGGCGAGTGGGAAGTAACTTGTTTCCCTCCCAATCCACCGACTGAAATTTGAGACACCTGGGACGTTGATAACTTTCATTTGCTTGTTTGCTTTCTGAGACGAAGGTTGTCAAGATTCCGATTGCAGTGTTTGTAAATCTGTACTGTGATATAGTGTGGGATAAAGTTGATCCTTACTTATGAAATAGACGAAAATGGTACGTATATTTAGTAGGGATTCATCAGATGTGGATAGATTTTTGCGTTATTTACTTTCGTTTATGTTAAATGTAGTTTTATCAAAAATTTTCAGTATGTTATTTTAAAAGGAAATGTGTTGGGACCTCTTTGGAGGTGAGCTCATTACAGTGATTAACATTAAAACTCACTGGGTGGTCTCCTCTCGAGAGCGGATCTCATTTTTGTCAACACCCGAGTAATTGTATCTTGCCGAATTACGATTGTTATTTGTGGAGTGCTGAAAATTTTTCTTTGGCGAACGTTAAGCAAGAATTCATGGCACACACCTGAGGGGAGAAATCCGAGTTTAATGTTTACATTTTTCATTACTGGGTTTTCTCCTCCATGGTGCGTTACCTTCAAATATACAAGTTTGCCAGATTGCAAATATTTTTATATGTTTCGTGCTTTATAATTTCGGTTATCCGTTAATACTATATTATGGTGCCAGTTGAAATATAAGTTCACGGAATCTCCTTCGAGGTGAGATCATGACGGTGATGTAAATTTTAGCTTCACTGGGTGGTTTCCTCTCGAAGGCGGTTTTCATTCAACAGAAGAAAGAGGATACACAAAAATAATTGTGTTCTAGGATTTCTTTTCCACCAGTTGAAATAATAATGTGCGCACTTGAGAGGCGATTGCCAAGTTTATGTTTTATTTTTCATTACTGGGTTTTCTCCTTCATGGCGCGTGATGCTTATACCCTCGACTGTTAAGAAATAAAATTTTCTTATGTAGGCTTTGGTTCCACTTCTCTTTGGCTTTGTCCTATTTGGAACTGATAAAGCTATTGAGTGGTGGCACCGCGGCCCTTCCATCGATAATACAATGTATTAGTCCAAAAGTTAAAATTCGTTAATATTGCAAGTTTTTAAAATCTTGAAGGGAAACACTCCCATTCTTGGTGTTCGTGGTTAAATTTTTCTGGTTTACTATTTTGGATGTAGGGAATTCATGTCAATGCTTTTATGTAAGAAAATTATATTTTTAAAATGATACGTAAGCCGTTTCTTTTAAGGAAAAGAAGTTCCTTGTGTAATTTCATTTTCATTGGATATTGTTGAAGTTGTCATGCTGTAACCAAATGTGCAGGCGAGTGGGAAGTAACTTGCTTCCCTCCCACTCCACCGACTGAAATGTGAGACACCTGGGACGTTGATAACTTTCATTTGCTTGTTTGCTTTCTGAGACGAAGGTTGGCAAGTTTCCGATTGCAGTGTTTGTAAATCTGTACTGTGATATAGTGTAGGATAAAGTTGATCCTTACTTATGAAATAGACGAAAATGGTACGTATATTTAGTAGGGATTCATCAGATGTGGATAGATTTTTGCGTTATTTACTTTCGTTTATGTTTAAATGTAGTTTTATCAAAATTTTCAGTATGTTATTTTAAAAGGAAATGTGTTGGGACCTCTTTGGAGGCGAGCTCATTACAGTGATTAACATTAAAACTCACTGGGTGGTCTCCTCTCGAGAGCGGATCTCATTTTTGTCAACACCCGAGTAATTGTATCTTGCCGAATTACGATTGTTGTTTGTGGCGTGCTGAAAATTTTTCTTTGGCGAACGTTAAGCAAGAATTCATGGCACACACCTGAGGGGAGAAATCCGAGTTTAATGTTTACATTGTTCATTACTGGGTTTTCTCCTCCATGGTGCGTTACCTTCAAATATACAATTTTGCCAGATTGCAAAAATTTTTATATGTTTCGGGCTTTATAATTTCGGTTATCCGTTAATACTATATTATGGTGCCAGTTGAAATACAAGTTCACGGAATCTCCTTCGACGTGAGATCATGACGGTTATGTAAATTTTAGCTTCACTGGGTGGTCTCCTCTCGAAGGCGGTTTTCATTCAACAGAAGAAAGAGGATACACAAAAATAATTGTGTTCTAGGATTTCTTTTCCACCAGTTGAAATAATAATGTGCGCACTTGAGAGGCGATTGCCAAGTTTATGTTTTATTTTTCATTACTGGGTTTTCTCCTTCATGGCGCGTGATGCTTATACCCTCGACTGATAAGAAATAAAATTTTCTTATGTGGGCTTTGGTTCCACTTCTCTTTGGCTTTGTCCTGTTTGGAACTGATAAAGCTATTGAGTGGTGGCACGGCGGCCCTTTCATCGATAATACAATGTATTAGTCCAGAAGTTAAAATTCGTTAATATTGCAAGTTTTTAAAATCTTGAAGGGAAACACTCCCATTCTTGGTGTTCTTGGTTAAATTTTTCTGGTTTAATATTTTGGATGTAGGGAATTCATGTCAATGCTTTTATGTAAGAAAATTATATTTTTAAAATGATACGTAAGCCGTTTCTTTTAAGGAAAAGAAGTTCCTTGTGTAATTTCATTTTCATTGGATATTGTTGAAGTTGTCATGCTGTAACCAAAAGTGCAGGCGAGTGGGAGTTAACTTGCTTCCCTCCCACTCCACCGACTGAAATATGAGACACCTGGGACGTTGATAACTTTCATTTGCTTGTTTGCTTTCTGAGGCGAAGGTTGGCAAGTTTCCGATTGCAGTGTTTGTAAATCTGTACTGTGATATAGTGTAGGATAAAGTTGATCCTTACTTATGAAATAGACGAAAATGGTACGTATATTTAGTAGGGATTCATCAGATGTGGATAGATTTTTGCGTTATTTACTTTCGTTTATGTTTAAATGTAGTTTTATCAAAATTTTCAGTATGTTATTTTAAAAGGAAATGTGTTGGGACCTCTTTGGAGGTGAACTCATTACAGTGATTAACATTAAAACTCACTGGGTGGTCTCCTCTCGAGAGCGGATCTCATTTTTGTCAACACCCGAGTAATTGTATCTTGCCGAATTATGATTGTTGTTTGTGGCGTGCTGAAAATTTTTCTTTGGCGAACGTTAAGCAAGAATTCATGGCACACACCTGAGGGGAGAAATCCGAGTTTAATGTTTACATTGTTCATTACTGGGTTTTCTCCTCCATGGTGCGTTACCTTCAAATATACAATTTTGCCAGATTGCAAAAATTTTTATATGTTTCGGGCTTTATAATTTCGGTTATCCGTTAATACTATATTATGGTGCCAGTTGAAATACAAGTTCACGGAATCTCCTTCGACGTGAGATCATGACGGTTATGTAAATTTTAGCTTCACTGGGTGGTCTCCTCTCGAAGGCGGTTTTCATTCAACAGAAGAAAGAGGATACACAAAAATAATTGTGTTCTAGGATTTCTTTTCCACCAGTTGAAATAATAATGTGCGCACTTGAGAGGCGATTGCCAAGTTTATGTTTTATTTTTCATTACTGGGTTTTCTCCTTCATGGCGCGTGATGCTTATACCCTCGACTGTTAAGAAATAAAATTTTCTTATGTAGGCTTTGGTTCCACTTCTCTTTGGCTTTGTCCTATTTGGAACTGATAAAGCTATTGAGTGGTGGCACCGCGGCCCTTCCATCGATAATACAATGTATTAGTCCAAAAGTTAAAATTCGTTAATATTGCAAGTTTTTAAAATCTTGAAGGGAAACACTCCCATTCTTGGTGTTCGTGGTTAAATTTTTCTGGTTTACTATTTTGGATGTAGGGAATTCATGTCAATGCTTTTATGTAAGAAAATTATATTTTTAAAATGATACGTAAGCCGTTTCTTTTAAGGAAAAGAAGTTCCTTGTGTAATTTCATTTTCATTGGATATTGTTGAAGTTGTCATGCTGTAACCAAATGTGCAGGCGAGTGGGAAGTAACTTGCTTCCCTCCCACTCCACCGACTGAAATGTGAGACACCTGGGACGTTGATAACTTTCATTTGCTTGTTTGCTTTCTGAGACGAAGGTTGGCAAGTTTCCGATTGCAGTGTTTGTAAATCTGTACTGTGATATAGTGTAGGATAAAGTTGATCCTTACTTATGAAATAGACGAAAATGGTACGTATATTTAGTAGGGATTCATCAGATGTGGATAGATTTTTGCGTTATTTACTTTCGTTTATGTTTAAATGTAGTTTTATCAAAATTTTCAGTATGTTATTTTAAAAGGAAATGTGTTGGGACCTCTTTGGAGGCGAGCTCATTACAGTGATTAACATTAAAACTCACTGGGTGGTCTCCTCTCGAGAGCGGATCTCATTTTTGTCAACACCCGAGTAATTGTATCTTGCCGAATTACGATTGTTGTTTGTGGCGTGCTGAAAATTTTTCTTTGGCGAACGTTAAGCAAGAATTCATGGCACACACCTGAGGGGAGAAATCCGAGTTTAATGTTTACATTGTTCATTACTGGGTTTTCTCCTCCATGGTGCGTTACCTTCAAATATACAATTTTGCCAGATTGCAAAAATTTTTATATGTTTCGGGCTTTATAATTTCGGTTATCCGTTAATACTATATTATGGTGCCAGTTGAAATACAAGTTCACGGAATCTCCTTCGACGTGAGATCATGACGGTTATGTAAATTTTAGCTTCACTGGGTGGTCTCCTCTCGAAGGCGGTTTTCATTCAACAGAAGAAAGAGGATACACAAAAATAATTGTGTTCTAGGATTTCTTTTCCACCAGTTGAAATAATAATGTGCGCACTTGAGAGGCGATTGCCAAGTTTATGTTTTATTTTTCATTACTGGGTTTTCTCCTTCATGGCGCGTGATGCTTATACCCCCGACTGATAAGAAATAAAATTTTCTTATGTGGGCTTTGGTTCCACTTCTCTTTGGCTTTGTCCTGTTTGGAACTGATAAAGCTATTGAGTGGTGGCACGGCGGCCCTTTCATCGATAATACAATGTATTAGTCCAGAAGTTAAAATTCGTTAATATTGCAAGTTTTTAAAATCTTGAAGGGAAACACTCCCATTCTTGGTGTTCTTGGTTAAATTTTTCTGGTTTAATATTTTGGATGTAGGGAATTCATGTCAATGCTTTTATGTAAGAAAATTATATTTTTAAAATGATACGTAAGCCGTTTCTTTTAAGGAAAAGAAGTTCCTTGTGTAATTTCATTTTCATTGGATATTGTTGAAGTTGTCATGCTGTAACCAAAAGTGCAGGCGAGTGGGAGGTAACTTGCTTCCCTCCCACTCCACCGACTGAAATATGAGACACCTGGGACGTTGATAACTTTCATTTGCTTGTTTGCTTTCTGAGGCGAAGGTTGGCAAGTTTCCGATTGCAGTGTTTGTAAATCTGTACTGTGATATAGTGTAGGATAAAGTTGATCCTTACTTATGAAATAGACGAAAATGGTACGTATATTTAGTAGGGATTCATCAGATGTGGATAGATTTTTGCGTTATTTACTTTCGTTTATGTTTAAATGTAGTTTTATCAAAATTTTCAGTATGTTATTTTAAAAGGAAATGTGTTGGGACCTCTTTGGAGGTGAACTCATTACAGTGATTAACATTAAAACTCACTGGGTGGTCTCCTCTCGAGAGCGGATCTCATTTTTGTCAACACCCGAGTAATTGTATCTTGCCGAATTACGATTGTTGTTTGTGGCGTGCTGAAAATTTTTCTTTGGCGAACGTTAAGCAAGAATTCATGGCACACACCTGAGGGGAGAAATCCGAGTTTAATGTTTACATTGTTCATTACTGGGTTTTCTCCTCCATGGTGCGTTACCTTCAAATATACAATTTTGCCAGATTGCAAAAATTTTTATATGTTTCGGGCTTTATAATTTCGGTTATCCGTTAATACTATATTATGGTGCCAGTTGAAATACAAGTTCACGGAATCTCCTTCGACGTGAGATCATGACGGTTATGTAAATTTTAGCTTCACTGGGTGGTCTCCTCTCGAAGGCGGTTTTCATTCAACAGAAGAAAGAGGATACACAAAAATAATTGTGTTCTAGGATTTCTTTTCCACCAGTTGAAATAATAATGTGCGCACTTGAGAGGCGATTGCCAAGTTTATGTTTTATTTTTCATTACTGGGTTTTCTCCTTCATGGCGCGTGATGCTTATACCCTCGACTGATAAGAAATAAAATTTTCTTATGTGGGCTTTGGTTCCACTTCTCTTTGGCTTTGTCCTGTTTGGAACTGATAAAGCTATTGAGTGGTGGCACGGCGGCCCTTTCATCGATAATACAATGTATTAGTCCAGAAGTTAAAATTCGTTAATATTGCAAGTTTTTAAAATCTTGAAGGGAAACACTCCCATTCTTGGTGTTCTTGGTTAAATTTTTCTGGTTTAATATTTTGGATGTAGGGAATTCATGTCAATGCTTTTATGTAAGAAAATTATATTTTTAAAATGATACGTAAGCCGTTTCTTTTAAGGAAAAGAAGTTCCTTGTGTAATTTCATTTTCATTGGATATTGTTGAAGTTGTCATGCTGTAACCAAAAGTGCAGGCGAGTGGGAGTTAACTTGCTTCCCTCCCACTCCACCGACTGAAATATGAGACACCTGGGACGTTGATAACTTTCATTTGCTTGTTTGCTTTCTGAGGCGAAGGTTGGCAAGTTTCCGATTGCAGTGTTTGTAAATCTGTACTGTGATATAGTGTAGGATAAAGTTGATCCTTACTTATGAAATAGACGAAAATGGTACGTATATTTAGTAGGGATTCATCAGATGTGGATAGATTTTTGCGTTATTTACTTTCGTTTATGTTTAAATGTAGTTTTATCAAAATTTTCAGGATGTTATTTTAAAAGGAAATGTGTTGGGACCTCTTTGGAGGTGAACTCATTACAGTGATTAACATTAAAACTCACTGGGTGGTCTCCTCTCGAGAGCGGATCTCATTTTTGTCAACACCCGAGTAATTGTATCTTGCCGAATTACGATTGTTGTTTGTGGCGTGCTGAAAATTTTTCTTTGGCGAACGTTAAGCAAGAATTCATGGCACACACCTGAGGGGAGAAATCCGAGTTTAATGTTTACATTGTTCATTACTGGGTTTTCTCCTCCATGGTGCGTTACCTTCAAATATACAATTTTGCCAGATTGCAAAAATTTTTATATGTTTCGGGCTTTATAATTTCGGTTATCCGTTAATACTATATTATGGTGCCAGTTGAAATACAAGTTCACGGAATCTCCTTCGACGTGAGATCATGACGGTTATGTAAATTTTAGCTTCACTGGGTGGTCTCCTCTCGAAGGCGGTTTTCATTCAACAGAAGAAAGAGGATACACAAAAATAATTGTGTTCTAGGATTTCTTTTCCACCAGTTGAAATAATAATGTGCGCACTTGAGAGGCGATTGCCAAGTTTATGTTTTATTTTTCATTACTGGGTTTTCTCCTTCATGGCGCGTGATGCTTATACCCTCGACTGTTAAGAAATAAAATTTTCTTATGTAGGCTTTGGTTCCACTTCTCTTTGGCTTTGTCCTATTTGGAACTGATAAAGCTATTGAGTGGTGGCACCGCGGCCCTTCCATCGATAATACAATGTATTAGTCCAAAAGTTAAAATTCGTTAATATTGCAAGTTTTTAAAATCTTGAAGGGAAACACTCCCATTCTTGGTGTTCGTGGTTAAATTTTTCTGGTTTACTATTTTGGATGTAGGGAATTCATGTCAATGCTTTTATGTAAGAAAATTATATTTTTAAAATGATACGTAAGCCGTTTCTTTTAAGGAAAAGAAGTTCCTTGTGTAATTTCATTTTCATTGGATATTGTTGAAGTTGTCATGCTGTAACCAAATGTGCAGGCGAGTGGGAAGTAACTTGCTTCCCTCCCACTCCACCGACTGAAATGTGAGACACCTGGGACGTTGATAACTTTCATTTGCTTGTTTGCTTTCTGAGACGAAGGTTGGCAAGTTTCCGATTGCAGTGTTTGTAAATCTGTACTGTGATATAGTGTAGGATAAAGTTGATCCTTACTTATGAAATAGACGAAAATGGTACGTATATTTAGTAGGGATTCATCAGATGTGGATAGATTTTTGCGTTATTTACTTTCGTTTATGTTTAAATGTAGTTTTATCAAAATTTTCAGTATGTTATTTTAAAAGGAAATGTGTTGGGACCTCTTTGGAGGCGAGCTCATTACAGTGATTAACATTAAAACTCACTGGGTGGTCTCCTCTCGAGAGCGGATCTCATTTTTGTCAACACCCGAGTAATTGTATCTTGCCGAATTACGATTGTTGTTTGTGGCGTGCTGAAAATTTTTCTTTGGCGAACGTTAAGCAAGAATTCATGGCACACACCTGAGGGGAGAAATCCGAGTTTAATGTTTACATTGTTCATTACTGGGTTTTCTCCTCCATGGTGCGTTACCTTCAAATATACAATTTTGCCAGATTGCAAAAATTTTTATATGTTTCGGGCTTTATAATTTCGGTTATCCGTTAATACTATATTATGGTGCCAGTTGAAATACAAGTTCACGGAATCTCCTTCGACGTGAGATCATGACGGTTATGTAAATTTTAGCTTCACTGGGTGGTCTCCTCTCGAAGGCGGTTTTCATTCAACAGAAGAAAGAGGATACACAAAAATAATTGTGTTCTAGGATTTCTTTTCCACCAGTTGAAATAATAATGTGCGCACTTGAGAGGCGATTGCCAAGTTTATGTTTTATTTTTCATTACTGGGTTTTCTCCTTCATGGCGCGTGATGCTTATACCCTCGACTGATAAGAAATAAAATTTTCTTATGTGGGCTTTGGTTCCACTTCTCTTTGGCTTTGTCCTGTTTGGAACTGATAAAGCTATTGAGTGGTGGCACGGCGGCCCTTTCATCGATAATACAATGTCTTAGTCCAGAAGTTAAAATTCGTTAATATTGCAAGTTTTTAAAATCTTGAAGGGAAACACTCCCATTCTTGGTGTTCTTGGTTAAATTTTTCTGGTTTAATATTTTGGATGTAGGGAATTCATGTCAATGCTTTTATGTAAGAAAATTATATTTTTAAAATGATACGTAAGCCGTTTCTTTTAAGGAAAAGAAGTTCCTTGTGTAATTTCATTTTCATTGGATATTGTTGAAGTTGTCATGCTGTAACCAAAAGTGCAGGCGAGTGGGAGGTAACTTGCTTCCCTCCCACTCCACCGACTGAAATATGAGACACCTGGGACGTTGATAACTTTCATTTGCTTGTTTGCTTTCTGAGGCGAAGGTTGGCAAGTTTCCGATTGCAGTGTTTGTAAATCTGTACTGTGATATAGTGTAGGATAAAGTTGATCCTTACTTATGAAATAGACGAAAATGGTACGTATATTTAGTAGGGATTCATCAGATGTGGATAGATTTTTGCGTTATTTACTTTCGTTTATGTTTAAATGTAGTTTTATCAAAATTTTCAGTATGTTATTTTAAAAGGAAATGTGTTGGGACCTCTTTGGAGGTGAACTCATTACAGTGATTAACATTAAAACTCACTGGGTGGTCTCCTCTCGAGAGCGGATCTCATTTTTGTCAACACCCGAGTAATTGTATCTTGCCGAATTACGATTGTTGTTTGTGGCGTGCTGAAAATTTTTCTTTGGCGAACGTTAAGCAAGAATTCATGGCACACACCTGAGGGGAGAAATCCGAGTTTAATGTTTACATTGTTCATTACTGGGTTTTCTCCTCCATGGTGCGTTACCTTCAAATATACAATTTTGCCAGATTGCAAAAATTTTTATATGTTTCGGGCTTTATAATTTCGGTTATCCGTTAATACTATATTATGGTGCCAGTTGAAATACAAGTTCACGGAATCTCCTTCGACGTGAGATCATGACGGTTATGTAAATTTTAGCTTCACTGGGTGGTCTCCTCTCGAAGGCGGTTTTCATTCAACAGAAGAAAGAGGATACACAAAAATAATTGTGTTCTAGGATTTCTTTTCCACCAGTTGAAATAATAATGTGCGCACTTGAGAGGCGATTGCCAAGTTTATGTTTTATTTTTCATTACTGGGTTTTCTCCTTCATGGCGCGTGATGCTTATACCCTCGACTGATAAGAAATAAAATTTTCTTATGTGGGCTTTGGTTCCACTTCTCTTTGGCTTTGTCCTGTTTGGAACTGATAAAGCTATTGAGTGGTGGCACGGCGGCCCTTTCATCGATAATACAATGTATTAGTCCAGAAGTTAAAATTCGTTAATATTGCAAGTTTTTAAAATCTTGAAGGGAAACACTCCCATTCTTGGTGTTCTTGGTTAAATTTTTCTGGTTTAATATTTTGGATGTAGGGAATTCATGTCAATGCTTTTATGTAAGAAAATTATATTTTTAAAATGATACGTAAGCCGTTTCTTTTAAGGAAAAGAAGTTCCTTGTGTAATTTCATTTTCATTGGATATTGTTGAAGTTGTCATGCTGTAACCAAAAGTGCAGGCGAGTGGGAGTTAACTTGCTTCCCTCCCACTCCACCGACTGAAATATGAGACACCTGGGACGTTGATAACTTTCATTTGCTTGTTTGCTTTCTGAGGCGAAGGTTGGCAAGTTTCCGATTGCAGTGTTTGTAAATCTGTACTGTGATATAGTGTAGGATAAAGTTGATCCTTACTTATGAAATAGACGAAAATGGTACGTATATTTAGTAGGGATTCATCAGATGTGGATAGATTTTTGCGTTATTTACTTTCGTTTATGTTTAAATGTAGTTTTATCAAAATTTTCAGTATGTTATTTTAAAAGGAAATGTGTTGGGACCTCTTTGGAGGTGAACTCATTACAGTGATTAACATTAAAACTCACTGGGTGGTCTCCTCTCGAGAGCGGATCTCATTTTTGTCAACACCCGAGTAATTGTATCTTGCCGAATTACGATTGTTGTTTGTGGCGTGCTGAAAATTTTTCTTTGGCGAACGTTAAGCAAGAATTCATGGCACACACCTGAGGGGAGAAATCCGAGTTTAATGTTTACATTGTTCATTACTGGGTTTTCTCCTCCATGGTGCGTTACCTTCAAATATACAATTTTGCCAGATTGCAAAAATTTTTATATGTTTCGGGCTTTATAATTTCGGTTATCCGTTAATACTATATTATGGTGCCAGTTGAAATACAAGTTCACGGAATCTCCTTCGACGTGAGATCATGACGGTTATGTAAATTTTAGCTTCACTGGGTGGTCTCCTCTCGAAGGCGGTTTTCATTCAACAGAAGAAAGAGGATACACAAAAATAATTGTGTTCTAGGATTTCTTTTCCACCAGTTGAAATAATAATGTGCGCACTTGAGAGGCGATTGCCAAGTTTATGTTTTATTTTTCATTACTGGGTTTTCTCCTTCATGGCGCGTGATGCTTATACCCTCGACTGATAAGAAATAAAATTTTCTTATGTGGGCTTTGGTTCCACTTCTCTTTGGCTTTGTCCTGTTTGGAACTGATAAAGCTATTGAGTGGTGGCACGGCGGCCCTTTCATCGATAATACAATGTATTAGTCCAGAAGTTAAAATTCGTTAATATTGCAAGTTTTTAAAATCTTGAAGGGAAACACTCCCATTCTTGGTGTTCTTGGTTAAATTTTTCTGGTTTAATATTTTGGATGTAGGGAATTCATGTCAATGCTTTTATGTAAGAAAATTATATTTTTAAAATGATACGTAAGCCGTTTCTTTTAAGGAAAAGAAGTTCCTTGTGTAATTTCATTTTCATTGGATATTGTTGAAGTTGTCATGCTGTAACCAAAAGTGCAGGCGAGTGGGAGGTAACTTGCTTCCCTCCCACTCCACCGACTGAAATATGAGACACCTGGGACGTTGATAACTTTCATTTGCTTGTTTGCTTTCTGAGGCGAAGGTTGGCAAGTTTCCGATTGCAGTGTTTGTAAATCTGTACTGTGATATAGTGTAGGATAAAGTTGATCCTTACTTATGAAATAGACGAAAATGGTACGTATATTTAGTAGGGATTCATCAGATGTGGATAGATTTTTGCGTTATTTACTTTCGTTTATGTTTAAATGTAGTTTTATCAAAATTTTCAGTATGTTATTTTAAAAGGAAATGTGTTGGGACCTCTTTGGAGGTGAACTCATTACAGTGATTAACATTAAAACTCACTGGGTGGTCTCCTCTCGAGAGCGGATCTCATTTTTGTCAACACCCGAGTAATTGTATCTTGCCGAATTACGATTGTTGTTTGTGGCGTGCTGAAAATTTTTCTTTGGCGAACGTTAAGCAAGAATTCATGGCACACACCTGAGGGGAGAAATCCGAGTTTAATGTTTACATTGTTCATTACTGGGTTTTCTCCTCCATGGTGCGTTACCTTCAAATATACAATTTTGCCAGATTGCAAAAATTTTTATATGTTTCGGGCTTTATAATTTCGGTTATCCGTTAATACTATATTATGGTGCCAGTTGAAATACAAGTTCACGGAATCTCCTTCGACGTGAGATCATGACGGTTATGTAAATTTTAGCTTCACTGGGTGGTCTCCTCTCGAAGGCGGTTTTCATTCAACAGAAGAAAGAGGATACACAAAAATAATTGTGTTCTAGGATTTCTTTTCCACCAGTTGAAATAATAATGTGCGCACTTGAGAGGCGATTGCCAAGTTTATGTTTTATTTTTCATTACTGGGTTTTCTCCTTCATGGCGCGTGATGCTTATACCCTCGACTGATAAGAAATAAAATTTTCTTATGTGGGCTTTGGTTCCACTTCTCTTTGGCTTTGTCCTGTTTGGAACTGATAAAGCTATTGAGTGGTGGCACGGCGGCCCTTTCATCGATAATACAATGTATTAGTCCAGAAGTTAAAATTCGTTAATATTGCAAGTTTTTAAAATCTTGAAGGGAAACACTCCCATTCTTGGTGTTCTTGGTTAAATTTTTCTGGTTTAATATTTTGGATGTAGGGAATTCATGTCAATGCTTTTATGTAAGAAAATTATATTTTTAAAATGATACGTAAGCCGTTTCTTTTAAGGAAAAGAAGTTCCTTGTGTAATTTCATTTTCATTGGATATTGTTGAAGTTGTCATGCTGTAACCAAAAGTGCAGGCGAGTGGGAGGTAACTTGCTTCCCTCCCACTCCACCGACTGAAATATGAGACACCTGGGACGTTGATAACTTTCATTTGCTTGTTTGCTTTCTGAGGCGAAGGTTGGCAAGTTTCCGATTGCAGTGTTTGTAAATCTGTACTGTGATATAGTGTAGGATAAAGTTGATCCTTACTTATGAAATAGACGAAAATGGTACGTATATTTAGTAGGGATTCATCAGATGTGGATAGATTTTTGCGTTATTTACTTTCGTTTATGTTTAAATGTAGTTTTATCAAAATTTTCAGTATGTTATTTTAAAAGGAAATGTGTTGGGACCTCTTTGGAGGTGAACTCATTACAGTGATTAACATTAAAACTCACTGGGTGGTCTCCTCTCGAGAGCGGATCTCATTTTTGTCAACACCCGAGTAATTGTATCTTGCCGAATTACGATTGTTATTTGTGGCGTGCTGAAAATTTTTCTTTGGCGAACGTTAAGCAAGAGTTCATGGCACACACCTGAGGGGAGAAATCCGAGTTTAATGTTTACATTTTTCATTACTGGCGTTTCTCCTCCATGGTGCGTTACCTTCAAATATACAAGTTTGCCAGATTGCAAATATTTTTATATGTTTCGTGCTTTATAATTTCGGTTATCCGTTAATACTATATTATGGTGCCAGTTGAAATATAAGTTCACGGAATCTCCTTCGAGGTGAGATCATGACGGTGATGTAAATTTTAGCTTCACTGGGTGGTCTCCTCTCGAAGGCGGTTTTCATTCAACAGAAGAAAGAGGATACACAAAAATAATTGTGTTCTAGGATTTCTTATCCACCAGTTGAAATAATAATGTGCGCACTTGAGAGGCGATTGCCAAGTTTATGTTTTATTTTTCATTACTGGGTTTTCTCCTTCATGGCGCGTGATGCTTATACTCTCGACTGTTAAGATATAAAATTTTCTTATGTAGGCTTTGGTTCCACTTCTCTTTGGCTTTGTCCTATTTGGAACTGATAAAGCTATTGAGTGGTGGCACCGCGGCCCTTCCATCGATAATACAATGTATTAGTCCAGAAGTTAAAATTCGTTAATATTGCAAGTTTTTAAAATCTTGAAGGGAAACACTCCCATTCTTGGTGTTCGTGGTTAAATTTTTCTGGTTTACTATTTTGGATGTAGGGAATTCATGTCAATGCTTTTATGTAAGAAAATTATATTTTTAAAATGATACGTAAGCCGTTTCTTTTAAGGAAAAGAAGTTCCTTGTGTAATTTCATTTTCATTGGATATTGTTGAAGTTGTCATGCTGTAACCAAATGTGCAGGCGAGTGGGAAGTAACTTGCTTCCCTCCCACTCCACCGACTGAAATGTGAGACACCTGGGACGTTGATAACTTTCATTTGCTTGTTTGCTTTCTGAGACGAAGGTTGGCAAGTTTCCGATTGCAGTGTTTGTAAATCTGTACTGTGATATAGTGTAGGATAAAGTTGATCCTTACTTATGAAATAGACGAAAATGGTACGTATATTTAGTAGGGATTCATCAGATGTGGATAGATTTTTGCGTTATTTACTTTCGTTTATGTTTAAATGTAGTTTTATCAAAATTTTCAGTATGTTATTTTAAAAGGAAATGTGTTGGGACCTCTTTGGAGGCGAGCTCATTACAGTGATTAACATTAAAACTCACTGGGTGGTCTCCTCTCGAGAGCGGATCTCATTTTTGTCAACACCCGAGTAATTGTATCTTGCCGAATTACGATTGTTGTTTGTGCGTGCTGAAAATTTTTCTTTGGCGAACGTTAAGCAAGAATTCATGGCACACACCTGAGGGGAGAAATCCGAGTTTAATGTTTACATTCTTCATTACTGGGTTTTCTCCTCCATGGTGCGTTACCTTCAAATATACAAGTTTGCCAGATTGCAAATATTTTTATATGTTTCGTGCTTTATAATTTCGGTTATCCGTTAATACTATATTATGGTGCCAGTTGAAATATAAGTTCACGGAATCTCCTTCAAGGTGAGATCATGACGGTGATGTAAATTTTAGCTTCACTGGGTGGTCTCCTCTCGAAGGCGGTTTTCATTCAACAGAAGAAAGAGGATACACAGAAATAATTGTGTTCTAGGATTTCTTTTCCACCAGTTGAAATAATAATGTGCGCACTTGAGAGGCGATTGCCAAGTTTATGTTTTATTTTTCATTACTGAGTTTTCTCCTTCATGGCGCGTGATGCTTATACCCTCGACTGTTAAGAAATAAAATTTTCTTATGTGGGCTTTGGTTCCTCTTCTCTTTGGCTTTGTCCTATTTGGAACTGATAAAGCTATTGAGTGGTGGCACCGCGGCCCTTTCATCGATAATACAATGTATTAGTCCAGAAGTTAAAATTCGTTAATATTGCAAGTTTTTAAAATCTTGAAAGGAAACACTCCCATTCTTGGTGTTCTTGGTTAAATTTTTCTGGTTTACTATTTTGGATGTAGGGAATTCATGTCAATGCTTTTATGTAAGAAAATTATATTTTTAAAATGATACGTAAGCCGTTTCTTTTAAGGAAAAGAAGTTCCTTGTGTAATTTCATTTTCATTGGATATTGTTGAAGTTGTCATGCTGTAACCAAATGTGCAGGCGAGTGGGAAGTAACTTGCTTCCCTCCCACTCCACCGACTGAAATTTGAGACACCTGGGACGTTGATAACTTTCATTTGCTTGTTTCTTCTGAGACGAAGGTTGTCAAGTTTCCGATTGCAGTGTTTGTAAATCTGTACTGTGATATAGTGTAGGATAAAGTTGATCCTTACTTATGAAATAGACGAAAATGGTACGTATATTTAGTAGGGATTCATCAGATGTGGATAGATTTTTTGCGTTATTTACTTTCGTTTATGTTTAAATGTAGTTTTATCAAAATTTCCAGTATGTTATTTTAAAAGGAAATGTGTTGGGACCTCTTTGGAGGCGAGCTCATTACAGTGATTAACATTAAAACTCACTGGGTGGTCTCCTCTCGAGAGCGGATCTCATTTTTGTCAACACCCGAGTAATTGTATCTTGACGAATTACGATTGTTATTTGTGGCGTGCTGAAAATTTTTCTTTGGCGAACGTTAAGCAAGAATTCATGGCACACACCTGAGGTGAGAAATCCGAGTTTAATGTTTACATTTTTCATTACTGGGTTTTCTCCTCCATGGTGCGTTACCTTCAAATATACAAGTTTGCCAGATTGCAAATATTTTTATATGTTTCGTGCTTTATAATTTCGGTTATCCGTTAATACTATATTATGGTGCAAGTTGAAATATAAGTTCACGGAATCTCCTTCGAGGTGAGATCATGACGGTGATGTAAATTTTAGCTTCACTGGGTGGTCTCCTCTCGAAGGCGGTTTTCATTCAACAGAAGAAAGAGGATACACAAAAATAATTGTGTTCTAGGATTTCTTTTCCACCAGTTGAAATAATAATGTGCGCACTTGAGAGGCGATTGCCAAGTTTATGTTTAATTTTTCATTACTGGGTTTTCTCCTTCATGGCGCGTGATGCTTATACCCTCGACTGTTAAGAATTAAAATTTTCTTATGTAGGCTTTGGTTCCACTTCTCTTTGGCTTTGTCCTATTTGGAACTGATAAAGCTATTGAGTGGTGGCACCGCGGCCCTTCCATCGATAATACAATGTATTAGTCCAAAAGTTAAAATTCGTTAATATTGCAAGTTTTTAAAATCTTGAAGGGAAACACTCCCATTCTTGGTGTTCGTGGTTAAATTTTTCTGGTTTACTATTTTGGATGTAGGGAATTCATATCAATGCTTTTATGTAAGAAAATTATATTTTTAAAATGATACGTAAGCCGTTTCATTTAAGGAAAAGAAGTTCCTTGTGTAATTTCATTTTCATTGGATATTGTTGAAGTTGTCATGCTGTAACCAAATGTGCAGGCGAGTGGGAAGTAACTTGCTTCCCTCCCACTCCACCGACTGAAATGTGAGACACCTGGGACGTTGATAACTTTCATTTGCTTGTTTGCTTTCTGAGACGAAGGTTGGCAAGTTTCCGATTGCAGTGTTTGTAAATCTGTACTGTGATATAGTATAGGATAAAGTTGATCCTTACTTATGAAATAGACGAAAATGGTACGTATATTTAGTAGGGATTCATCAGATGTGGATAGATTTTTGCGTTATTTACTTTCGTTTATGTTTAAATGTAGTTTTATCAAAATTTTCAGTATGTTATTTTAAAAGGAAATGTGTTGGGACCTCTTTGGAGGCGAGCTCATTACAGTGATTAACATTAAAACTCACTGGGTGGTCTCCTCTCGAGAGCGGATCTCATTTTTGTCAACACCCGAGTAATTGTATCTTGCCGAATTACGATTGTTGTTTGTGGCGTGCTGAAAATTTTTCTTTGGCGAACGTTAAGCAAGAATTCATGGCACACACCTGAGGGGAGAAATCCGAGTTTAATGTTTACATTGTTCATTACTGGGTTTTCTCCTCCATGGTGCGTTACCTTCAAATATACAATTTTGCCAGATTGCAAAAATTTTTATATGTTTCGGGCTTTATAATTTCGGTTATCCGTTAATACTATATTATGGTGCCAGTTGAAATATAAGTTCACGGAATCTCCTTCGACGTGAGATCATGACGGTGATGTAAATTTTTATCTTCACTGGGTGGTTTCCTCTCGAAGGCGGTTTTCATTCAACAGAAGAAAGAGGATACACAAAAATAATTGTGTTCTAGGATTTCTTATCCACCAGTTGAAATAATAATGTGCGCACTTGAGAGGCGATTGCCAAGTTTATGTTTTATTTTTCATTACTGGGTTTCTCCTTCATGGCGCGTGATGCTTATACTCTCGACTGTTAAGATATAAAATTTTCTTATGTAGGCTTTGGTTCCACTTCTCTTTGGCTTTGTCCTATTTGGAACTGATAAAGCTATTGAGTGGTGGCACCGCGGCCCTTCCATCGATAATACAATGTATTAGTCCAGAAGTTAAAATTCGTTAATATTGCAAGTTTTTAAAATCTTGAAGGGAAACACTCCCATTCTTGGTGTTCGTGGTTAAATTTTTCTGGTTTACTATTTTGGATGTAGGGAATTCATGTCAATGCTTTTATGTAAGAAAATTATATTTTTAAAATGATAGGTAAGCCGTTTCTTTTAAGGAAAAGAAGTTCCTTGTGTAATTTCATTTTCATTGGATATTGTTGAAGTTGTCATGCTGTAACCAAATGTGCAGGCGAGTGGGAAGTAACTTGCTTCCCTCCCACTCCACCGACTGAAATGTGAGACACCTGGGACGTTGATAACTTTCATTTGCTTGTTTGCTTTCTGAGACGAAGGTTGGCAAGTTTCCGATTGCAGTGTTTGTAAATCTGTACTGTGATATAGTGTAGGATAAAGTTGATTATTACTTATGAAATAGACGAAAATGGTACGTATATTTAGTAGGGATTCATCAGATGTGGATAGATTTTTGCGTTATTTACTTTCGTTTATGTTTAAATGTAGTTTTATCAAAATTTTCAGTATGTTATTTTAAAGGAAATGTGTTGGGACCTCTTTGGAGGCGAGATCATTACAGTGATTAACATTAAAACTCACTGGGTGGTCTCCTCTCGAGAGCGGATCTCATTTTTGTCAACACCCGAGTAATTGTATCTTGCCGAATTACGATTGTTGTTTGTGCGTGCTGAAAATTTTTCTTTGGCGAACGTTAAGCAAGAATTCATGGCACACACCTGAGGGGAGAAATCCGAGTTTAATGTTTACATTGTTCATTACTGGGTTTTCTCCTCCATGGTGCGTTACCTTCAAATATACAAGTTTGCCAGATTGCAAATATTTTTATATGTTTCGTGCTTTATAATTTCGGTTATCCGTTAATACTATATTATGGTGCAAGTTGAAATATAAGTTCACGGAATCTCCTTCGAGGTGAGATCATGACGGTGATGTAAATTTTAGCTTCACTGGGTGGTCTCCTCTCGAAGGCGGTTTTCATTCAACAGAAGAAAGAGGATACACAAAAATAATTGTGTTCTAGGATTTCTTTTCCACCAGTTGAAATAATAATGTGCGCACTTGAGAGGCGATTGCCAAGTTTATGTTTTATTTTTCATTACTGGGTTTTCTCCTTCATGGCGCGTGATGCTTATACCCTCGACTGTTAAGAAATAAAATTTTCTTATGTAGGCTTTGGTTCCACTTCTCTTTGGCTTTGTCCTATTTGGAACTGATAAAGCTATTGAGTGGTGGCACCGCGGCCCTTCCATCGATAATACAATGTATTAGTCCAAAAGTTAAAATTCGTTAATATTGCAAGTTTTTAAAATCTTGAAGGGAAACACTCCCATTCTTGGTGTTCGTGGTTAAATTTTTCTGGTTTACTATTTTGGATGTAGGGAATTCATGTCAATGCTTTTATGTAAGAAAATTATATTTTTAAAATGATACGTAAGCCGTTTCTTTTAAGGAAAAGAAGTTCCTTGTGTAATTTCATTTTCATTGGATATTGTTGAAGTTGTCATGCTGTAACCAAAAGTGCAGGCGAGTGGGAGGTAACTTGCTTCCCTCCCACTCCACCGACTGAAATGTGAGACACCTGGGACGTTGATAACTTTCATTTGCTTGTTTGCTTTCTGAGGCGAAGGTTGGCAAGTTTCCGATTGCAGTGTTTGTAAATCTGTACTGTGATATAGTGTAGGATAAAGTTGATCCTTACTTATGAAATAGACGAAAATGGTACGTATATTTAGTAGGGATTCATCAGATGTGGATAGATTTTTGCGTTATTTACTTTCGTTTATGTTTAAATGTAGTTTTATCAAAATTTTCAGTATGTTATTTTAAAAGGAAATGTGTTGGGACCTCTTTGGAGGTGAACTCATTACAGTGATTAACATTAAAACTCACTGGGTGGTCTCCTCTCGAGAGCGGATCTCATTTTTGTCAACACCCGAGTAATTGTATCTTGCCGAATTACGATTGTTATTTGTGGCGTGCTGAAAATTTTTCTTTGGCGAACGTTAAGCAAGAGTTCATGGCACACACCTGAGGGGAGAAATCCGAGTTTAATGTTTACATTTTTCATTACTGGCGTTTCTCCTCCATGGTGCGTTACCTTCAAATATACAAGTTTGCCAGATTGCAATTATTTTTATATGTTTCGTGCTTTATAATTTCGGTTATCCGTTAATACTATATTATGGTGCCAGTTGAAATATAAGTTCACGGAATCTCCTTCAAGGTGAGATCATGACGGTGATGTAAATTTTAGCTTCACTGGGTGGTCTCCTCTCGAAGGCGGTTTTCATTCAACAGAAGAAAGAGGATACACAGAAATAATTGTGTTCTAGGATTTCTTTTCCACCAGTTGAAATAATAATGTGCGCACTTGAGAGGCGATTGCCAAGTTTATGTTTTATTTTTCATTACTGAGTTTTCTCCTTCATGGCGCGTGATGCTTATACCCTCGACTGTTAAATAAAATTTTCTTATGTGGGCTTTGGTTCCTCTTCTCTTTGGCTTTGTCCTATTTGGAACTGATAAAGCTATTGAGTGGTGGCACCGCGGCCCTTTCATCGATAATACAATGTATTAGTCCAGAAGTTAAAATTCGTTAATATTGCAAGTTTTTAAAATCTTGAAGGGAAACACTCCCATTCTTGGTGTTCTTGGTTAAATTTTTCTGGTTTACTCTTTTGGATGTAGGGAATTCATGTCAATGCTTTTATGTAAGAAAATTATATTTTTAAAGTGATACGTAAGCCGTTTCTTTTAAGGAAAAGAAGTTCCTTGTGTAATTTCATTTTCATTGGATATTGTTGAAGTTGTCATGCTGTAACCAAATGTGCAGGCGAGTGGGAAGTAACTTGCTTCCCTCCCACTCCACCGACTGAAATTTGAGACACCTGGGACGTTGATAACTTTCATTTGCTTGTTTGCTTTCTGAGACGAAGGTTGGCAAGTTTCCGATTGCAGTGTTTGTAAATCTGTACTGTGATATAGTGTAGGATAAAGTTGATCCTTACTTATGAAATAGACGAAAATGGTACGTATATTTAGTAGGGATTCATCAGATGTGGATAGATTTTTGCGTTATTTACTTTCGTTTATGTTTAAATGTAGTTTTATCATAATTTTCAGTATGTTATTTTAAAAGGAAATGTGTTGGGACCTCTTTGGAGGCGAGCTCATTACAGTGATTAACATTAAAACTCACTGGGTGGTCTCCTCTCGAGAGCGGATCTCATTTTTGTCAACACCCGAGTAATTGTATCTTGACGAATTACGATTGTTATTTGTGGCGTGCTGAAAATTTTTCTTTGCCGAACGTTAAGCAAGAATTCATGGCACACACCTGAGGTGAGAAATCCGAGTTTAATGTTTACATTTTTCATTACTGGGTTTTCTCCTCCATGGTGCGTTACCTTCAAATATACAAGTTTGCCAGATTGCAAATATTTTTATATGTTTCGTGCTTTATAATTTCGGTTATCCGTTAATACTATATTATGGTGCCAGTTGAAATATAAGTTCACGGAATCTCCTTGGAGGTGAGATCATGACGGTTATGTAAATTTTAGCTTCACTGGGTGGTCTCCTCTCGAAGGCGGTTTTCATTCAACAGAAGAAAGAGGATACACAAAAATAATTGTGTTCTAGGATTTCTTTTCCACCAGTTGAAATAATAATGTGCGCACTTGAGAGGCGATTGCCAAGTTTATGTTTTATTTTTCATTACTGGGTTTTCTCCTTCATGGCGCGTGATGCTTATACCCTCGACTGTTAAGAAATAAAATTTTCTTATGTAGGCTTTGGTTCCACTTCTCTTTGGCTTTGTCCTATTTGGAACTGACAAAGCTATTGAGTGGTGGCACCGCGGCCCTTCCATCGATAATACAATGTATTAGTCCAGAAGTTAAAATTCGTTAATATTGCAAGTTTTTAAAATCTTGAAGGGAAACACTCCCATTCTTGGTGTTCGTGGTTAAATTTTTCTGGTTTAATATTTTGGATGTAGGGAATTCATGTCAATGCTTTTATGTAAGAAAATTATATTTTTAAAATGATACGTAAGCCGTTTCTTTTAAGGAAAAGAAGTTCCTTGTGTAATTTCATTTTCATTGGATATTGTTGAAGTTGTCATGCTGTAACCAAATGTGCAGGCGAGTGGGAAGTAACTTGTTTCCCTCCCAATCCACCGACTGAAATTTGAGACACCTGGGACGTTGATAACTTTCATTTGCTTGTTTGCTTTCTGAGACGAAGGTTGTCAAGATTCCGATTGCAGTGTTTGTAAATCTGTACTGTGATATAGTGTGGGATAAAGTTGATCCTTACTTATGAAATAGACGAAAATGGTACGTATATTTAGTAGGGATTCATCAGATGTGGATAGATTTTTGCGTTATTTACTTTCGTTTATGTTAAATGTAGTTTTATCAAAAATTTTCAGTATGTTATTTTAAAAGGAAATGTGTTGGGACCTCTTTGGAGGTGAGCTCATTACAGTGATTAACATTAAAACTCACTGGGTGGTCTCCTCTCGAGAGCGGATCTCATTTTTGTCAACACCCGAGTAATTGTATCTTGCCGAATTACGATTGTTATTTGTGGAGTGCTGAAAATTTTTCTTTGGCGAACGTTAAGCAAGAATTCATGGCACACACCTGAGGGGAGAAATCCGAGTTTAATGTTTACATTTTTCATTACTGGGTTTTCTCCTCCATGGTGCGTTACCTTCAAATATACAAGTTTGCCAGATTGCAAATATTTTTATATGTTTCGTGCTTTATAATTTCGGTTATCCGTTAATACTATATTATGGTGCCAGTTGAAATATAAGTTCACGGAATCTCCTTCGAGGTGAGATCATGACGGTGATGTAAATTTTAGCTTCACTGGGTGGTTTCCTCTCGAAGGCGGTTTTCATTCAACAGAAGAAAGAGGATACACAAAAATAATTGTGTTCTAGGATTTCATTTCCACCAGTTGAAATAATAATGTGCGCACTTGAGAGGCGATTGCCAAGTTTATGTTTTATTTTTCATTACTTGGTTTTCTCCTTCATGGCGCGTGATGCTTATACCCTCGACTGTTAAGAAATAAAATTTTCTTATGTAGGCTTTGGTTCCACTTCTCTTTGGCTTTGTCCTATTTGGAACTGATAAAGCTATTGAGTGGTGGCACCGCGGCCCTTCCATCGATAATACAATGTATTAGTCCAAAAGTTAAAATTCGTTAATATTGCAAGTTTTTAAAATCTTGAAGGGAAACACTCCCATTCTTGGTGTTCGTGGTTAAATTTTTCTGGTTTACTATTTTGGATGTAGGGAATTCATGTCAATGCTTTTATGTAAGAAAATTATATTTTTAAAATGATACGTAAGCCGTTTCTTTTAAGGAAAAGAAGTTCCTTGTGTAATTTCATTTTCATTGGATATTGTTGAAGTTGTCATGCTGTAACCAAATGTGCAGGCGAGTGGGAAGTAACTTGCTTCCCTCCCACTCCACCGACTGAAATGTGAGACACCTGGGACGTTGATAACTTTCATTTGCTTGTTTGCTTTCTGAGACGAAGGTTGGCAAGTTTCCGATTGCAGTGTTTGTAAATCTGTACTGTGATATAGTGTAGGATAAAGTTGATCCTTACTTATGAAATAGACGAAAATGGTACGTATATTTAGTAGGGATTCATCAGATGTGGATAGATTTTTGCGTTATTTACTTTCGTTTATGTTTAAATGTAGTTTTATCAAAATTTTCAGTATGTTATTTTAAAAGGAAATGTGTTGGGACCTCTTTGGAGGCGAGCTCATTACAGTGATTAACATTAAAACTCACTGGGTGGTCTCCTCTCGAGAGCGGATCTCATTTTTGTCAACACCCGAGTAATTGTATCTTGCCGAATTACGATTGTTGTTTGTGGCGTGCTGAAAATTTTTCTTTGGCGAACGTTAAGCAAGAATTCATGGCACACACCTGAGGGGAGAAATCCGAGTTTAATGTTTACATTGTTCATTACTGGGTTTTCTCCTCCATGGTGCGTTACCTTCAAATATACAATTTTGCCAGATTGCAAAAATTTTTATATGTTTCGGGCTTTATAATTTCGGTTATCCGTTAATACTATATTATGGTGCCAGTTGAAATACAAGTTCACGGAATCTCCTTCGACGTGAGATCATGACGGTTATGTAAATTTTAGCTTCACTGGGTGGTCTCCTCTCGAAGGCGGTTTTCATTCAACAGAAGAAAGAGGATACACAAAAATAATTGTGTTCTAGGATTTCTTTTCCACCAGTTGAAATAATAATGTGCGCACTTGAGAGGCGATTGCCAAGTTTATGTTTTATTTTTCATTACTGGGTTTTCTCCTTCATGGCGCGTGATGCTTATACCCTCGACTGATAAGAAATAAAATTTTCTTATGTGGGCTTTGGTTCCACTTCTCTTTGGCTTTGTCCTGTTTGGAACTGATAAAGCTATTGAGTGGTGGCACCGCGGCCCTTTCATCGATAATACAATGTATTAGTCCAGAAGTTAAAATTCGTTAATATTGCAAGTTTTTAAAATCTTGAAGGGAAACACTCCCATTCTTGGTGTTCTTGGTTAAATTTTTCTGGTTTAATATTTTGGATGTAGGGAATTCATGTCAATGCTTTTATGTAAGAAAATTATATTTTTAAAATGATACGTAAGCCGTTTCTTTTAAGGAAAAGAAGTTCCTTGTGTAATTTCATTTTCATTGGATATTGTTGAAGTTGTCATGCTGTAACCAAAAGTGCAGGCGAGTGGGAGGTAACTTGCTTCCCTCCCACTCCACCGACTGAAATATGAGACACCTGGGACGTTGATAACTTTCATTTGCTTGTTTGCTTTCTGAGGCGAAGGTTGGCAAGTTTCCGATTGCAGTGTTTGTAAATCTGTACTGTGATATAGTGTAGGATAAAGTTGATCCTTACTTATGAAATAGACGAAAATGGTACGTATATTTAGTAGGGATTCATCAGATGTGGATAGATTTTTGCGTTATTTACTTTCGTTTATGTTTAAATGTAGTTTTATCAAAATTTTCAGTATGTTATTTTAAAAGGAAATGTGTTGGGACCTCTTTGGAGGTGAACTCATTACAGTGATTAACATTAAAACTCACTGGGTGGTCTCCTCTCGAGAGCGGATCTCATTTTTGTCAACACCCGAGTAATTGTATCTTGCCGAATTACGATTGTTCTTTGTGGCGTGCTGAAAATTTTTCTTTGGCGAACGTTAAGCAAGAGTTCATGGCACACACCTGAGGTGAGAAATCCGAGTTTAATGTTTACATTTTTCATTACTGGCGTTTCTCCTCCATGGTGCGTTACCTTCAAATATACAAGTTTGCCAGATTGCAAATATTTTTATATGTTTCGTGCTTTATAATTTCGGTTATCCGTTAATACTATATTATGGTGCCAGTTGAAATATAAGTTCACGGAATCTCCTTCAAGGTGAGATCATGACGGTGATGTAAATTTTAGCTTCACTGGGTGGTCTCCTCTCGAAGGCGGTTTTCATTCAACAGAAGAAAGAGGATACACAGAAATAATTGTGTTCTAGGATTTCTTTTCCACCAGTTGAAATAATAATGTGCGCACTTGAGAGGCGATTGCCAAGTTTATGTTTTATTTTTCATTACTGAGTTTTCTCCTTCATGGCGCGTGATGCTTATACCCTCGACTGTTAAATAAAATTTTCTTATGTGGGCTTTGGTTCCTCTTCTCTTTGGCTTTGTCCTATTTGGAACTGATAAAGCTATTGAGTGGTGGCACCGCGGCCCTTTCATCGATAATACAATGTATTAGTCCAGAAGTTAAAATTCGTTAATATTGCAAGTTTTTAAAATCTTGAAGGGAAACACTCCCATTCTTGGTGTTCTTGGTTAAATTTTTCTGGTTTACTCTTTTGGATGTAGGGAATTCATGTCAATGCTTTTATGTAAGAAAATTATATTTTTAAAGTGATACGTAAGCCGTTTCTTTTAAGGAAAAGAAGTTCCTTGTGTAATTTCATTTTCATTGGATATTGTTGAAGTTGTCATGCTGTAACCAAATGTGCAGGCGAGTGGGAAGTAACTTGCTTCCCTCCCACTCCACCGACTGAAATTTGAGACACCTGGGACGTTGATAACTTTCATTTGCTTGTTTGCTTTCTGAGACGAAGGTTGGCAAGTTTCCGATTGCAGTGTTTGTAAATCTGTACTGTGATATAGTGTAGGATAAAGTTGATCCTTACTTATGAAATAGACGAAAATGGTACGTATATTTAGTAGGGATTCATCAGATGTGGATAGATTTTTGCGTTATTTACTTTCGTTTATGTTTAAATGTAGTTTTATCATAATTTTCAGTATGTTATTTTAAAAGGAAATGTGTTGGGACCTCTTTGGAGGCGAGCTCATTACAGTGATTAACATTAAAACTCACTGGGTGGTCTCCTCTCGAGAGCGGATCTCATTTTTGTCAACACCCGAGTAATTGTATCTTGACGAATTACGATTGTTATTTGTGGCGTGCTGAAAATTTTTCTTTGCCGAACGTTAAGCAAGAATTCATGGCACACACCTGAGGTGAGAAATCCGAGTTTAATGTTTACATTTTTCATTACTGGGTTTTCTCCTCCATGGTGCGTTACCTTCAAATATACAAGTTTGCCAGATTGCAAATATTTTTATATGTTTCGTGCTTTATAATTTCGGTTATCCGTTAATACTATATTATGGTGCCAGTTGAAATATAAGTTCACGGAATCTCCTTGGAGGTGAGATCATGACGGTTATGTAAATTTTAGCTTCACTGGGTGGTCTCCTCAAGGAGGCGGTTTTCATTCAACCGAAGAGAGAGGATACACAAAAATAATTGTGTTCTAGGATTTCTTTTCCACCAGTTGAAATAATAATGTGCGCACTTGAGAGGCGATTGCCAAGTTTATGTTTTATTTTTCATTACTGGGTTTTCTCCTTCATGGCGCGTGATGCTTATACCCTCGACTGTTAAGAAATAAAATTTTCTTATGTAGGCTTTGGTTCCACTTCTCTTTGGCTTTGTCCTATTTGGAACTGACAAAGCTATTGAGTGGTGGCACCGCGGCCCTTCCATCGATAATACAATGTATTAGTCCAGAAGTTAAAATTCGTTAATATTGCAAGTTTTTAAAATCTTGAAGGGAAACACTCCCATTCTTGGTGTTCGTGGTTAAATTTTTCTGGTTTAATATTTTGGATGTAGGGAATTCATGTCAATGCTTTTATGTAAGAAAATTATATTTTTAAAATGATACGTAAGCCGTTTCTTTTAAGGAAAAGAAGTTCCTTGTGTAATTTCATTTTCATTGGATATTGTTGAAGTTGTCATGCTGTAACCAAATGTGCAGGCGAGTGGGAAGTAACTTGTTTCCCTCCCAATCCACCGACTGAAATTTGAGACACCTGGGACGTTGATAACTTTCATTTGCTTGTTTGCTTTCTGAGACGAAGGTTGTCAAGATTCCGATTGCAGTGTTTGTAAATCTGTACTGTGATATAGTGTGGGATAAAGTTGATCCTTACTTATGAAATAGACGAAAATGGTACGTATATTTAGTAGGGATTCATCAGATGTGGATAGATTTTTGCGTTATTTACTTTCGTTTATGTTAAATGTAGTTTTATCAAAAATTTCAGTATGTTATTTTAAAAGGAAATGTGTTGGGACCTCTTTGGAGGTGAGCTCATTACAGTGATTAACATTAAAACTCACTGGGTGGTCTCCTCTCGAGAGCGGATCTCATTTTTGTCAACACCCGAGTAATTGTATCTTGCCGAATTACGATTGTTATTTGTGGAGTGCTGAAAATTTTTCTTTGGCGAACGTTAAGCAAGAATTCATGGCACACACCTGAGGGGAGAAATCCGAGTTTAATGTTTACATTGTTCATTACTGGGTTTTCTCCTCCATGGTGCGTTACCTTCAAATATACAAGTTTGCCAGATTGCAAATATTTTTATATGTTTCGTGCTTTATAATTTCGGTTATCCGTTAATACTATATTATGGTGCCAGTTGAAATATAAGTTCACGGAATCTCCTTCGAGGTGAGATCATGACGGTGATGTAAATTTTAGCTTCACTGGGTGGTTTCCTCTCGAAGGCGGTTTTCATTCAACAGAAGAAAGAGGATACACAAAAATAATTGTGTTCTAGGATTTCTTATCCACCAGTTGAAATAATAATGTGCGCACTTGAGAGGCGATTGCCAAGTTTATGTTTTATTTTTCATTACTGGGTTTTCTCCTTCATGGCGCGTGATGCTTATTCTCTCGACTGTAAAGATATAAAATTTTCTTATGTAGGCTTTGGTTCCACTTCTGTTTGGCTTTGTCCTATTTGGAACTGATAAAGCTATTGAGTGGTGGCACCGCGGCCCTTCCATCGATAATACAATGTATTAGTCCAGAAGTTAAAATTCGTTAATATTGCAAGTTTTTAAAATCTTGAAGGGAAACACTCCCATTCTTGGTGTTCGTGGTTAAATTTTTCTGGTTTACTATTTTGGATGTAGGGAATTCATGTCAATGCTTTTATGTAAGAAAATTATATTTTTAAAATGATACGTAAGCCGTTTCTTTTAAGGAAAAGAAGTTCCTTGTGTAATTTCATTTTCATTGGATATTGTTGAAGTTGTCATGCTGTAACCAAATGTGCAGGCGAGTGGGAAGTAACTTGCTTCCCTCCCACTCCACCGACTGAAATGTGAGACACCTGGGACGTTGATAACTTTCATTTGCTTGTTTGCTTTCTGAGACGAAGGTTGGCAAGTTTCCGATTGCAGTGTTTGTAAATCTGTACTGTGATATAGTGTAGGATAAAGTTGATCCTTACTTATGAAATAGACGAAAATGGTACGTATATTTAGTAGGGATTCATCAGATGTGGATAGATTTTTGCGTTATTTACTTTCGTTTATGTTAAATGTAGTTTTATCAAAAATTTCAGTATGTTATTTTAAAAGGAAATGTGTTGGGACCTCTTTGGAGGTGAGCTCATTACAGTGATTAACATTAAAACTCACTGGGTGGTCTCCTCTCGAGAGCGGATCTCATTTTTGTCAACACCCGAGTAATTGTATCTTGCCGAATTACGATTGTTGTTTGTGCGTGCTGAAAATTTTTCTTTGGCGAACGTTAAGCAAGAATTCATGGCACACACCTGAGGGGAGAAATCCGAGTTTAATGTTTACATTGTTCATTACTGGGTTTTCTCCTCCATGGTGCGTTACCTTCAAATATACAAGTTTGCCAGATTGCAAATATTTTTATATGTTTCGTGCTTTATAATTTCGGTTATCCGTTAATACTATATTATGGTGCCAGTTGAAATATAAGTTCACGGAATCTCCTTCAAGGTGAGATCATGACGGTGATGTAAATTTTAGCTTCACTGGGTGGTCTCCTCTCGAAGGCGGTTTTCATTCAACAGAAGAAAGAGGATACACAGAAATAATTGTGTTCTAGGATTTCTTTTCCACCAGTTGAAATAATAATGTGCGCACTTGAGAGGCGATTGCCAAGTTTATGTTTTATTTTTCATTACTGAGTTTTCTCCTTCATGGCGCGTGATGCTTATACCCTCGACTGTTAAGAAATAAAATTTTCTTATGTGGGCTTTGGTTCCTCTTCTCTTTGGCTTTGTCCTATTTGGAACTGATAAAGCTATTGAGTGGTGGCACCGCGGCCCTTTCATCGATAATACAATGTATTAGTCCAGAAGTTAAAATTCGTTAATATTGCAAGTTTTTAAAATCTTGAAGGGAAACACTCCCATTCTTGGTGTTCTTGGTTAAATTTTTCTGGTTTAATATTTTGGATGTAGGGAATTCATGTCAATGCTTTTATGTAAGAAAATTATATTTTTAAAATGATACGTAAGCCGTTTCTTTTAAGGAAAAGAAGTTCCTTGTGTAATTTCATTTTCATTGGATATTGTTGAAGTTGTCATGCTGTAACCAAATGTGCAGGCGAGTGGGAAGTAACTTGCTTCCCTCCCACTCCACCGACTGAAATTTGAGACACCTGGGACGTTGATAACTTTCATTTGCTTGTTTCTTTCTGAGACGAAGGTTGTCAAGTTTCCGATTGCAGTGTTTGTAAATCTGTACTGTGATATAGTGTAGGATAAAGTTGATCCTTACTTATGAAATAGACGAAAATGGTACGTATATTTAGTAGGGATTCATCAGATGTGGATAGATTTTTGCGTTATTTACTTTCGTTTATGTTTAAATGTAGTTTTATCAAAATTTTCAGTATGTTATTTTAAAAGGAAATGTGTTGGGACCTCTTTGGAGGCGAGCTCATTACAGTGATTAACATTAAAACTCACTGGGTGGTCTCCTCTCGAGAGCGGATCTCATTTTTGTCAACACCCGAGTAATTGTATCTTGACGAATTACGATTGTTATTTGTGGCGTGCTGAAAATTTTTCTTTGGCGAACGTTAAGCAAGAATTCATGGCACACACCTGAGGTGAGAAATCCGAGTTTAATGTTTACATTTTTCATTACTGGGTTTTCTCCTCCATGGTGCGTTACCTTCAAATATACAAGTTTGCCAGATTGCAAATATTTTTATATGTTTCGTGCTTTATAATTTCGGTTATCCGTTAATACTATATTATGGTGCCAGTTGAAATATAAGTTCACGGAATCTCCTTCAAGGTGAGATCATGACGGTGATGTAAATTTTAGCTTCACTGGGTGGTCTCCTCTCGAAGGCGGTTTTCATTCAACAGAAGAAAGAGGATACACAGAAATAATTGTGTTCTAGGATTTCTTTTCCACCAGTTGAAATAATAATGTGCGCACTTGAGAGGCGATTGCCAAGTTTATGTTTTATTTTTCATTACTGAGTTTTCTCCTTCATGGCGCGTGATGCTTATACCCTCGACTGTTAAATAAAATTTTCTTATGTGGGCTTTGGTTCCTCTTCTCTTTGGCTTTGTCCTATTTGGAACTGATAAAGCTATTGAGTGGTGGCACCGCGGCCCTTTCATCGATAATACAATGTATTAGTCCAGAAGTTAAAATTCGTTAATATTGCAAGTTTTTAAAATCTTGAAGGGAAACACTCCCATTCTTGGTGTTCTTGGTTAAATTTTTCTGGTTTACTCTTTTGGATGTAGGGAATTCATGTCAATGCTTTTATGTAAGAAAATTATATTTTTAAAATGATACGTAAGCCGTTTCTTTTAAGGAAAAGAAGTTCCTTGTGTAATTTCATTTTCATTGGATATTGTTGAAGTTGTCATGCTGTAACCAAATGTGCAGGCGAGTGGGAAGTAACTTGTTTCCCTCCCAATCCACCGACTGAAATTTGAGACACCTGGGACGTTGATAACTTTCATTTGCTTGTTTGCTTTCTGAGACGAAGGTTGTCAAGATTCCGATTGCAGTGTTTGTAAATCTGTACTGTGATATAGTGTGGGATAAAGTTGATCCTTACTTATGAAATAGACGAAAATGGTACGTATATTTAGTAGGGATTCATCAGATGTGGATAGATTTTTGCGTTATTTACTTTCGTTTATGTTTAAATGTAGTTTTATCAAAAATTTCAGTATGTTATTTTAAAAGGAAATGTGTTGGGACCTCTTTGGAGGTGAGCTCATTACAGTGATTAACATTAAAACTCACTGGGTGGTCTCCTCTCGAGAGCGGATCTCATTTTTGTCAACACCCGAGTAATTGTATCTTGCCGAAATACGATTGTTATTTGTGGAGTGCTGAAAATTTTTCTTTGGCGAACGTTAAGCAAGAATTCATGGCACACACCTGAGGGGAGAAATCCGAGTTTAATGTTTACATTTTTCATTACTGGGTTTTCTCCTCCATGGTGCGTTACCTTCAAATATACAAGTTTGCCAGATTGCAAATATTTTTATATGTTTCGTGCTTTATAATTTCGGTTATCCGTTAATACTATATTATGGTGCCAGTTGAAATATAAGTTCACGGAATCTCCTTCGAGGTGAGATCATGACGGTGATGTAAATTTTAGCTTCACTGGGTGGTTTCCTCTCGAAGGCGGTTTTCATTCAACAGAAGAAAGAGGATACACAAAAATAATTGTGTTCTAGGATTTCTTATCCACCAGTTGAAATAATAATGTGCGCACTTGAGAGGCGATTGCCAAGTTTATGTTTTATTTTTCATTACTGGGTTTTCTCCTTCATGGCGCGTGATGCTTATACTCTCGACTGTTAAGATATAAAATTTTCTTATGTAGGCTTTGGTTCCACTTCTCTTTGGCTTTGTCCTATTTGGAACTGATAAAGCTATTGAGTGGTGGCACCGCGGCCCTTCCATCGATAATACAATGTATTAGTCCAGAAGTTAAAATTCGTTAATATTGCAAGTTTTTAAAATCTTGAAGGGAAACACTCCCATTCTTGGTGTTCGTGGTTAAATTTTTCTGGTTTACTATTTTGGATGTAGGGAATTCATGTCAATGCTTTTATGTAAGAAAATTATATTTTTAAAATGATACGTAAGCCGTTTCTTTTAAGGAAAAGAAGTTCCTTGTGTAATTTCATTTTCATTGGATATTGTTGAAGTTGTCATGCTGTAACCAAATGTGCAGGCGAGTGGGAAGTAACTTGTTTCCCTCCCAATCCACCGACTGAAATTTGAGACACCTGGGACGTTGATAACTTTCATTTGCTTGTTTGCTTTCTGAGACGAAGGTTGTCAAGATTCCGATTGCAGTGTTTGTAAATCTGTACTGTGATATAGTGTGGGATAAAGTTGATCCTTACTTATGAAATAGACGAAAATGGTACGTATATTTAGTAGGGATTCATCAGATGTGGATAGATTTTTGCGTTATTTACTTTCGTTTATGTTTAAATGTAGTTTTATCAAAAATTTCAGTATGTTATTTTAAAAGGAAATGTGTTGGGACCTCTTTGGAGGTGAGCTCATTACAGTGATTAACATTAAAACTCACTGGGTGGTCTCCTCTCGAGAGCGGATCTCATTTTTGTCAACACCCGAGTAATTGTATCTTGCCGAAATACGATTGTTATTTGTGGAGTGCTGAAAATTTTTCTTTGGCGAACGTTAAGCAAGAATTCATGGCACACACCTGAGGGGAGAAATCCGAGTTTAATGTTTACATTTTTCATTACTGGGTTTTCTCCTCCATGGTGCGTTACCTTCAAATATACAAGTTTGCCAGATTGCAAATATTTTTATATGTTTCGTGCTTTATAATTTCGGTTATCCGTTAATACTATATTATGGTGCCAGTTGAAATATAAGTTCACGGAATCTCCTTCGAGGTGAGATCATGACGGTGATGTAAATTTTAGCTTCACTGGGTGGTTTCCTCTCGAAGGCGGTTTTCATTCAACAGAAGAAAGAGGATACACAAAAATAATTGTGTTCTAGGATTTCTTATCCACCAGTTGAAATAATAATGTGCGCACTTGAGAGGCGATTGCCAAGTTTATGTTTTATTTTTCATTACTGGGTTTTCTCCTTCATGGCGCGTGATGCTTATACTCTCGACTGTTAAGATATAAAATTTTCTTATGTAGGCTTTGGTTCCACTTCTCTTTGGCTTTGTCCTATTTGGAACTGATAAAGCTATTGAGTGGTGGCACCGCGGCCCTTCCATCGATAATACAATGTATTAGTCCAGAAGTTAAAATTCGTTAATATTGCAAGTTTTTAAAATCTTGAAGGGAAACACTCCCATTCTTGGTGTTCGTGGTTAAATTTTTCTGGTTTACTATTTTGGATGTAGGGAATTCATGTCAATGCTTTTATGTAAGAAAATTATATTTTTAAAATGATACGTAAGCCGTTTCTTTTAAGGAAAAGAAGTTCCTTGTGTAATTTCATTTTCATTGGATATTGTTGAAGTTGTCATGCTGTAACCAAATGTGCAGGCGAGTGGGAAGTAACTTGCTTCCCTCCCACTCCACCGACTGAAATGTGAGACACCTGGGACGTTGATAACTTTCATTTGCTTGTTTGCTTTCTGAGACGAAGGTTGGCAAGTTTCCGATTGCAGTGTTTGTAAATCTGTACTGTGATATAGTGTAGGATAAAGTTGATCCTTACTTATGAAATAGACGAAAATGGTACGTATATTTAGTAGGGATTCATCAGATGTGGATAGATTTTTGCGTTATTTACTTTCGTTTATGTTTAAATGTAGTTTTATCAAAATTTTCAGTATGTTATTTTAAAAGGAAATGTGTTGGGACCTCTTTGGAGGCGAGCTCATTACAGTGATTAACATTAAAACTCACTGGGTGGTCTCCTCTCGAGAGCGGATCTCATTTTTGTCAACACCCGAGTAATTGTATCTTGCCGAATTACGATTGTTGTTTGTGCGTGCTGAAAATTTTTCTTTGGCGAACGTTAAGCAAGAATTCATGGCACACACCTGAGGGGAGAAATCCGAGTTTAATGTTTACATTGTTCATTACTGGGTTTTCTCCTCCATGGTGCGTTACCTTCAAATATACAAGTTTGCCAGATTGCAAATATTTTTATATGTTTCGTGCTTTATAATTTCGGTTATCCGTTAATACTATATTATGGTGCCAGTTGAAATATAAGTTCACGGAATCTCCTTCAAGGTGAGATCATGACGGTGATGTAAATTTTAGCTTCACTGGGTGGTCTCCTCTCGAAGGCGGTTTTCATTCAACAGAAGAAAGAGGATACACAGAAATAATTGTGTTCTAGGATTTCTTTTCCATCAGTTGAAATAATAATGTGCGCACTTGAGAGGCGATTGCCAAGTTTATGTTTTATTTTTCATTACTGAGTTTTCTCCTTCATGGCGCGTGATGCTTATACCCTCGACTGTTAAGAAATAAAATTTTCTTATGTGGGCTTTGGTTCCTCTTCTCTTTGGCTTTGTCCTATTTGGAACTGATAAAGCTATTGAGTGGTGGCACCGCGGCCCTTTCATCGATAATACAATGTATTAGTCCAGAAGTTAAAATTCGTTAATATTGCAAGTTTTTAAAATCTTGAAGGGAAACACTCCCATTCTTGGTGTTCTTGGTTAAATTTTTCTGGTTTAATATTTTGGATGTAGGGAATTCATGTCAATGCTTTTATGTAAGAAAATTATATTTTTAAAATGATACGTAAGCCGTTTCTTTTAAGGAAAAGAAGTTCCTTGTGTAATTTCATTTTCATTGGATATTGTTGAAGTTGTCATGCTGTAACCAAATGTGCAGGCGAGTGGGAAGTAACTTGCTTCCCTCCCACTCCACCGACTGAAATTTGAGACACCTGGGACGTTGATAACTTTCATTTGCTTGTTTCTTTCTGAGACGAAGGTTGTCAAGTTTCCGATTGCAGTGTTTGTAAATCTGTACTGTGATATAGTGTAGGATAAAGTTGATCCTTACTTATGAAATAGACGAAAATGGTACGTATATTTAGTAGGGATTCATCAGATGTGGATAGATTTTTGCGTTATTTACTTTCGTTTATATTTAAATGTAGTTTTATCAAAATTTTCAGTATGTTATTTTAAAAGGAAATGTGTTGGGACCTCTTTGGAGGCGAGCTCATTACAGTGATTAACATTAAAACTCACTGGGTGGTCTCCTCTCGAGAGCGGATCTCATTTTTGTCAACACCCGAGTAATTGTATCTTGACGAATTACGATTGTTATTTGTGGCGTGCTGAAAATTTTTCTTTGGCGAACGTTAAGCAAGAATTCATGGCACACACCTGAGGTGAGAAATCCGAGTTTAATGTTTACATTTTTCATTACTGGGTTTTCTCCTCCATGGTGCGTTACCTTCAAATATACAAGTTTGCCAGATTGCAAATATTTTTATATGTTTCGTGCTTTATAATTTCGGTTATCCGTTAATACTATATTATGGTGCCAGTTGAAATATAAGTTCACGGAATCTCCTTCGAGGTGAGATCATGACGGTGATGTAAATTTTAGCTTCACTGGGTGGTCTCCTCTCGAAGGCGGTTTTCATTCAACAGAAGAAAGAGGATACACAAAAATAATTGTGTTCTAGGATTTCTTTTCCACCAGTTGAAATAATAATGTGCGCACTTGAGAGGCGATTGCCAAGTTTATGTTTTATTTTTCATTACTGGGTTTTCTCCTTCATGGCGCGTGATGCTTATACCCTCGACTGTTAAGAAATAAAATTTTCTTATGTAGGCTTTGGTTCCACTTCTCTTTGGCTTTGTCCTATTTGGAACTGATAAAGCTATTGAGTGGTGGCACCGCGGCCCTTCCATCGATAATACAATGTATTAGTCCAAAAGTTAAAATTCGTTAATATTGCAAGTTTTTAAAATCTTGAAGGGAAACACTCCCATTCTTGGTGTTCTTGGTTAAATTTTTCTGGTTTAATATTTTGGATGTAGGGAATTCATGTCAATGCTTTTATGTAAGAAAATTATATTTTTAAAATGATACGTAAGCCGTTTCTTTTAAGGAAAAGAAGTTCCTTGTGTAATTTCATTTTCATTGGATATTGTTGAAGTTGTCATGCTGTAACCAAAAGTGCAGGCGAGTGGGAAGTAACTTGCTTCCCTCCCACTCCACCGACTGAAATATGAGACACCTGGGACGTTGATAACTTTCATTTGCTTGTTTGCTTTCTGAGGCGAAGGTTGGCAAGTTTCCGATTGCAGTGTTTGTAAATCTGTACTGTGATATAGTGTAGGATAAAGTTGATCCTTACTTATGAAATAGACGAAAATGGTACGTATATTTAGTAGGGATTCATCAGATGTGGATAGATTTTTGCGTTATTTACTTTCGTTTATGTTTAAATGTAGTTTTATCAAAATTTTCAGTATGTTATTTTAAAAGGAAATGTGTTGGGACCTCTTTGGAGGTGAACTCATTACAGTGATTAACATTAAAACTCACTGGGTGGTCTCCTCTCGAGAGCGGATCTCATTTTTGTCAACACCCGAGTAATTGTATCTTGACGAATTACGATTGTTATTTGTGGCGTGCTGAAAATTTTTCTTTGGCGAACGTTAAGCAAGAATTCATGGCACACACCTGAGGGGAGAAATCCGAGTTTAATGTTTACATTTTTCATTACTGGCGTTTCTCCTCCATGGTGCGTTACCTTCAAATATACAATTTTGCCAGATTGCAAATATTTTTATATGTTTCGGGCTTTATAATTTCGGTTATCCGTTAATACTATATTATGGTGCCAGTTGAAATATAAGTTCACGGAATCTCCTTGGAGGTGAGATCATGACGGTTATGTAAATTTTAGCTTCACTGGGTGGTCTCCTCAAGGAGGCGGTTTTCATTCAACCGAAGAAAGAGGATACACAAAAATAATTGTGTTCTAGGATTTCTTTTCCACCAGTTGAAATAATAATGTGCGCACTTGAGAGGCGATTGCCAAGTTTATGTTTTATTTTTCATTACTGGGTTTTCTCCTTCATGGCGCGTGATGCTTATACCCTCGACTGTTAAGAAATAAAATTTTCTTATGTAGGCTTTGGTTCCACTTCTCTTTGGCTTTGTCCTATTTGGAACTGACAAAGCTATTGAGTGGTGGCACCGCGGCCCTTCCATCGATAATACAATGTATTAGTCCAGAAGTTAAAATTCGTTAATATTGCAAGTTTTTAAAATCTTGAAGGGAAACACTCCCATTCTTGGTGTTCGTGGTTAAATTTTTCTGGTTTAATATTTTGGATGTAGGGAATTCATGTCAATGCTTTTATGTAAGAAAATTATATTTTTAAAATGATACGTAAGCCGTTTCTTTTAAGGAAAAGAAGTTCCTTGTGTAATTTCATTTTCATTGGATATTGTTGAAGTTGTCATGCTGTAACCAAATGTGCAGGCGAGTGGGAAGTAACTTGTTTCCCTCCCACTCCACCGACTGAAATTTGAGACACCTGGGACGTTGATAACTTTCATTTGCTTGTTTGCTTTCTGAGACGAAGGTTGTCAAGATTCCGATTGCAGTGTTTGTAAATCTGTACTGTGATATAGTGTAGGATAAAGTTGATCCTTACTTATGAAATAGACGAAAATGGTACGTATATTCAGTAGGGATTCATCAGATGTGGATAGATTTTTGCGTTATTTACTTTCGTTTATGTTTAAATGTAGTTTTATCAAAAATTTCAGTATGTTATTTTAAAAGGAAATGTGTTGGGACCTCTTTGGAGGTGAGCTCATTACAGTGATTAACATTAAAACTCACTGGGTGGTCTCCTCTCGAGAGCGGATCTCATTTTTGTCAACACCCGAGTAATTGTATCTTGCCGAATTACGATTGTTATTTGTGGAGTGCTGAAAATTTTTCTTTGGCGAACGTTAAGCAAGAATTCATGGCACACACCTGAGGGGAGAAATCCGAGTTTAATGTTTACATTTTTCATTACTGGGTTTTCTCCTCCATGGTGCGTTACCTTCATATATACAAGTTTGCCAGATTGCAAATATTTTTATATGTTTCGTGCTTTATAATTTCGGTTATCCGTTAATACTATATTATGGTGCCAGTTGAAATATAAGTTCACGGAATCTCCTTCGAGGTGAGATCATGACGGTGATGTAAATTTTACCATCACTGGGTGGTCTCCTCTCGAAGGCGGTTTTCATTCAACAGAAGAAAGAGGATACACAAAAATAATTGTGTTCTAGGATTTCTTTTCCACCAGTTGAAATAATAATGTGCGCACTTGAGAGGCGATTGCCAAGTTTATGTTTTATTTTTCATTACTGGGTTTTCTCCTTCATGGCGCGTGATGCTTATACCCTCGACTGTTAAGAAATAAAATTTTCTTATGTAGGCTTTGGTTCCACTTCTCTTTGGCTTTGTCCTATTTGGAACTGATAAAGCTATTGAGTGGTGGCACCGCGGCCCTTCCATCGATAATACAATGTATTAGTCCAGAAGTTAAAATTCGTTAATATTGCAAGTTTTTAAAATCTTGAAGGGAAACACTCCCATTCTTGGTGTTCTTGGTTAAATTTTTCTGGTTTACTATTTTGGATGTAGGGAATTCATGTCAATGCTTTTATGTAAGAAAATTATATTTTTAAAATGATACGTAAGCCGTTTCTTTTAAGGAAAAGAAGTTCCTTGTGTAATTTCATTTTCATTGGATATTGTTGATGTTGTCATGCTGTAACCAAATGTGCAGGCGAGTGGGAAGTAACTTGCTTCCCTCCCACTCCACCGACTGAAATTTGAGACACCTGGGACGTTGATAACTTTCATTTGCTTGTTTGCTTTCTGAGACGAAGGTTGGCAAGTTTCCGATTGCAGTGTTTGTAAATCTGTACTGTGATATAGTGTAGGATAAAGTTGATCCTTACTTATGAAATAGACGAAAATGGTACGTATATTTAGTAGGGATTCATCAGATGTGAATAGATTTTTGCGTTATTTACTTTCGTTTATGTTTAAATGTAGTTTTATCAAAATTTTCAGTATGTTATTTTAAAAGGAAATGTGTTGGGACCTCTTTGGAGGCGAGCTCATTACAGTGATTAACATTAAAACTCACTGGGTGGTCTCCTCGAGAGCGGATCTCATTTTTGTCAACACCCGAGTAATTGTATCTTGCCGAATTACGATTGTTGTTTGTGGCGTGCTGAAAATTTTTCTTTGGCGAACGTTAAGCAAGAATTCATGGCACACACCTGAGGGGAGAAATCCGAGTTTAATGTTTACATTGTTCATTACTGGGTTTTCTCCTCCATGGTGCGTTACCTTCAAATATACAAGTTTGCCAGATTGCAAATATTTTTATATGTTTCGTGCTTTATAATTTCGGTTATCCGTTAATACTATATTATGGTGCCAGTTGAAATATAAGTTCACGGAATCTCCTTCGAGGTGAGGTCATGACGGTGATGTAAATTTTAGCTTCACTGGGTGGTCTCCTCTCGAAGGCGGTTTTCATTCAACAGAAGAAAGTGGATACACAAAAATAATTGTGTTCTAGGATTTCTTTTCCACCAGTTGAAATAATAATGTGCGCACTTGAGAGGCTATTGCCAAGTTTATGTTTTATTTTTCATTACTGGGTTTTCTCCTTCATGGCGCGTGATGCTTATACCGTCGACTGTTAAGAAATAAAATTTTCTTATGTGGGCTTTGGTTCCACTTCTCTTTGGCTTTGTCCTATTTGGAACTGATAAAGCTATTGAGTGGTGGCACCGCGGCCCTTTCATCGATAATACAATGTATTAGTCCAGAAGTTAAAATTCGTTAATATTGCAAGTTTTTAAAATCTTGAAGGGAAACACTCCCATTCTTGGTGTTCTTGGTTAAATTTTTCTGGTTTAATATTTTGGATGTAGGGAATTCATGTCAATGCTTTTATGTAAGAAAATTATATTATTAAAATGATACGTAAGCCGTTTCTTTTAAGGAAAATAAGTTCCTTGTGTAATTTCATTTTCATTGGATATTGTTGAAGTTGTCATGCTGTAACCAAATGTGCAGGCGAGTGGGAAGTAACTTGTTTCCCTCCCACTCCACCGACTGAAATTTGAGATGCCTGGGACGTTGATAACTTTCATTTGCTTGTTTGCTGTCTGAGACGAAGGTTGTCAAGTTTCCGATTGCAGTGTTTGTAAATCTGTACTGTGATATAGTGTAGGATAAAGTTGATCCTTACTTATGAAATAGAAGCAAATGTTACGTATATTTAGCAGGGATTCATCAGATGTGGATAGATTTTTGCGTTATTTACTTTCGTTTATGTTTAAATGTAGTTTTATCAAAATTTTCAGTATGTTATTTTAAAAGGAAATGTGTTGGGACCTCTTTGGAGGTGAGCTCATTACAGTGATTAACATTAAAACTCACTGGGTGGTCTCCTCTCGAGAGCGGATCTCATTTTTGTCAACACCCGAGTAATTGTATCTTGCCGAATTACGATTGTTATTTGTGGCGTGCTGAAAATTTTTCTTTGGCGAACGTTAAGCAAGAATTCATGGCACACACCTGAGGGGAGAAATCCGAGTTTAATGTTTACATTTTTCATTACTGGGGTTTCTCCTCCATGGTGCGTTACGTTCAAATATACAAGTTTGCCAGATTGCAAATATTTTTATATGTTTCGTGCTTTATAATTTCGGTTATCCGTTAATACTATATTATGGTGCCAGTTGAAATATAAGTTCACGGAATCTCCTTCGAGGTGAGATCATGACGGTGATGTAAATTTTAGCTTCACTGGGTGGTCTTCTCTCGAAGGCGGTTTTCATTCAACAGAAGAAAGAGGATACACAAAAATAATTGTGTTCTAGGATTTCTTTTCCACCAGTTGAAATAATAATGTGCGCACTTGAGAGGCGATTGCCAAGTTTATGTTTTATTTTTCATTACTGGGTTTTCTCCTTCATGGCGCGTGATGCTTATACCCTCGACTGTTAAGAAATAAAATTTTCTTATGTAGGCTTTGGTTCCACTTCTCTTTGGCTTTGTCCTATTTGGAACTGATAAAGCAATTGAGTGGTGGCACCGCGGCCCTTTCATCGATAATACAATGTATTAGTCCAGAAGTTAAAATTCGTTAATATTGCAAGTTTTTAAAATCTTGAAGGGAAACACTCCCATTCTTGGTGTTCGTGGTTAAATTTTTCTGGTTTACTATTTTGGATGTAGGGAATTCATGTCAATGCTTTTATGTAAGAAAATTATATTTTTAAAATGATACGTAAGCCGTTTCTTTTAAGGAAAAGAAGTTCCTTGTGTAATTTCATTTTCATTGGATATTGTTGAAGTTGTCATGCTGTAACCAAATGTGCAGGCGAGTGGGAAGTAACTTGCTTCCCTCCCACTCCACCGACTGAAATTTGAGACACCTGGGACGTTGATAACTTTCATTTGCTTGTTTGCTTTCTGAGACGAAGGTTGGCAAGTTTCCGATTGCAGTGTTTGTAAATCTGTACTGTGATATAGTGTAGGATAAAGTTGATCCTTACTTATGAAATAGACGAAAATGGTACGTATATTTAGTAGGGATTCATCAGATGTGGATAGATTTTTGCGTTATTTACTTTCGTTTATGTTTAAATGTAGTTTTATCAAAATTTTCAGTATGTTATTTTAAAAGGAAATGTGTTGTGACCTCTTTGGAGTCGAGCTCATTACAGTGATTAACATTAAAACTCACTGGGTGGACTCCTCTCGAGAGCGGATCTCATTTTTGTCAACACCCGAGTAATTGTATCTTGCCGAATTACGATTGTTGTTTGTGGCGTGCTGAAAATTTTTCTTTGGCGAACGTTAAGCAAGAATTCATGGCACACACCTGAGGGGAGAAATCCGAGTTTAATGTTTACATTGTTCATTACTGGGTTTTCTCCTCCATGGTGCGTTACCTTCAAATATACAAGTTTGCCAGATTGCAAATATTTTTATATGTTTCGTGCTTTATAATTTCGGTTATCCGTTAATACTATATTATGGTGCCAGTTGAAATATAAGTTCACGGAATCTCCTTCGAGGTGAGATCATGACGGTGATGTAAATTTTAGCTTCACTGGGTGGTCTCCTCTCGAAGGCGGTTTTCATTCAACAGAAGAAAGAGGATACACAGAAATAATTGTGTTCTAGGATTTCTTTTCCACCAGTTGAAATAATAATGTGCGCACTTGAGAGGCGATTGCCAAGTTTATGTTTTATTTTTCATTACTGGGTTTTCTCCTTCATGGCGCGTGATGCTTATACCCTCGACTGTTAAATAAAATTTTCTTATGTGGGCTTTGGTTCCACTTCTCTTTGGCTTTGTCCTATTTGGAACTGATAAAGCTATTGAGTGGTGGCACCGCGGCCCTTTCATCGATAATACATTGTATTAGTCCAGAAGTTAAAATTCGTTAATATTGCAAGTTTTTAAAATCTTGAAGGGAAACACTCCCATTCTTGGTGTTCGTGGTTACATTTTTCTGGTTTACTATTTTGGATGTAGGGAATTCATGTCAATGCTTTTATGTAAGAAAATTATATTTTTAAAATGATACGTAAGCCGTTTCTTTTAAGGAAAAGAAGTTCCTTGTGTAATTTCATTTTCATTGGATATTGTTGAAGTTGTCATGCTGTAACCAAATGTGCAGGTGAGTGGGAAGTAACTTGTTTCCCTCCCATTCCACCGACTGAAATTTGAGACACCTGGGACGTTGATAACTTTCATTTGCTTGTTTGATTTCTGAAACGAAGGTTGTCAAGATTCCGATTGCAGTGTTTGTAAATCTGTACTGTGATATAGTGTAGGATAAAGTTGATCCTTACTTATGAAATAGACGAAAATGGTACGTATATTTAGTAGGGATTCATCAGATGTGGAAAGATTTTTGCGTTATTTACTTTCGTTTATGTTTAAATGTAGTTTTATCAAAAATTTCAGTATGTTATTTTAAAAGGAAATGTGTTGGGACCTCTTTGGAGGTGAGCTCATTACAGTGATTAACATTAAAACTCACTGGGTGGTCTCCTCTCGAGAGCGGATCTCATTTTTGTCAACACCCGAGTAATTGTATCTTGCCGAATTACGATTGTTATTTGTGGCGTGCTGAAAATTTTTCTTTCGCGAACGTTAAGCAAGAATTCATGGCACACACCTGAGGGGAGAAATCCGAGTTTAATGTTTACATTTTTCATTACTGGGTTTTCTCCTCCATGGTGCGTTACCTTCATATATACAAGTTTGCCAGATTGCAAATATTTTTATATGTTTCGTGCTTTATAATTTCGGTTATCCGTTAATACTATATTATGGTGCCAGTTGAAATTAAAGTTCACGGAATCTCCTTCGAGGTGAGATCATGACGGTGATGTAAATTTTAGCTTCACTGGGTGGTCTCCTCTCGAAGGCGGTTTTCATTCAACAGAAGAAAGAGGATACACAAAAATAATTGTGTTCTAGGATTTCTTTTCCACCAGTTGAAATAATAATGTGCGCACTTGAGAGGCGATTGCCAAGTTTATGTTTTATTTTTCATTACTGGGTTTTCTCCTTCATGGCGCGTGATGCTTATACCGTCGACTGTTAAGAAATAAAATTTTCTTATGTGGGCTTTGGTTCCACTTCTCTTTGGCTTTGTCCTATTTGGAACTGATAAAGCTATTGAGTGGTGGCACCGCGGCCCTTTCATCGATAATACAATGTATTAGTCCAGAAGTTAAAATTCGTTAATATTGCAAGTTTTTAAAATCTTGAAGGGAAACACTCCCATTCTTGGTGTTCTTGGTTAAATTTTTCTGGTTTAATATTTTGGATGTAGGGAATTCATGTCAATGCTTTTATGTAAGAAAATTATATTATTAAAATGATACGTAAGCCGTTTCTTTTAAGGAAAATAAGTTCCTTGTGTAATTTCATTTTCATTGGATATTGTTGAAGTTGTCATGCTGTAACCAAATGTGCAGGCGAGTGGGAAGTAACTTGTTTCCCTCCCACTCCACCGACTGAAATTTGAGACACCTGGGACGTTGATAACTTTCATTTGCTTGTTTGCTTTCTGAGACGAAGGTTGTCAAGATTCCGATTGCAGTGTTTGTAAATCTGTACTGTGATATAGTGTAGGATAAAGTTGATCCTTACTTATGAAATAGAAGCAAATGGTACGTATATTTAGCAGGGATTCATCAGATGTGAATAGATTTTTGCGTTATTTACTTTCGTTTATGTTTAAATGTAGTTTTATCAAAATTTTCAGTATGTTATTTTAAAAGGAAATGTGTTGGGACCTCTTTGGAGGTGAGCTCATTACAGTGATTAACATTAAAACTCACTGGGTGGTCTCCTCTCGAGAGCGGATCTCATTTTTGTCAACACCCGAGTAATTGTATCTTGCCGAATTACGATTGTTATTTGTGGCGTGCTGAAAATTTTTCTTTGGCGAACGTTAAGCAAGAATTCATGGCACACACCTGAGGGGAGAAATCCGAGTTTAATGTTTACATTTTTCATTACTGGGGTTTCTCCTCCATGGTGCGTTACCTTCAAATATACAAGTTTGCCAGATTGCAAATATTTTTATATGTTTCGTGCTTTATAATTTCGGTTATCCGTTAATACTATATTATGGTGCCAGTTGAAATATAAGTTCACGGAATCTCCTTCGAGGTGAGATCATGACGGTGATGTAAATTTTAGCTTCACTGGGTGGTCTCCTCTCGAAGGCGGTTTTCATTCAACAGAAGAAAGAGGATACACAAAAATAATTGTGTTCTAGGATTTCTTTTCCTCCAGTTGAAATAATAATGTGCGCACTTGACAGGCGATTGCCAAGTTTATGTTTTATTTTTCATTACTGGGTTTTCTCCTTCATGGCGCGTGATGCTTATACCCTCGACTGTTAAGAAATAAAATTTTCTTATGTGGGCTTTGGTTCCACTTCTCTTTGGCTTTGTCCTATTTGGAACTGATAAAGCTATTGAGTGGTGGCACCGCGGCCCTTCCATCGATAATACAATGTATTAGTCCAGAAGTTAAAATTCGTTAATATTGCAAGTTTTTAAAATCTTGAAGGGAAACACTCCCATTCTTGGTGTTCGTGGTTAAATTTTTCTGGTTTACTATTTTGGATGTAGGGAATTCATGTCAATGCTTTCATGTAAGAAAATTATATTTTTAAAATGATACGTAAGCCGTTTCTTTTAAGGAAAAGAAGTTCCTTGTGTAATTTCATTTTCATTGGATATTGTTGAAGTTGTCATGCTGTAACCAAATGTGCAGGCGAGTGGGAAGTAACTTGCTTCCCTCCCTCTCCACCGACTGAAATTTGAGACACCTGGGACGTTGATAACTTTCATTTGCTTGTTTGCTTTCTGAGACGAAGGTTGGCAAGTTTCCGATTGCAGTGTTTGTAAATCTGTACTGTGATATAGTGTAGGATAAAGTTGATCCTTACTTATGAAATAGACGAAAATGGTACGTATATTTAGTAGGGATTCATCAGATGTGGATAGATTTTTTCGTTATTTACTTTCGTTTATGTTTAAATGTAGTTTTATCAAAATTTGCAGTATGTTATTTTAAAAGGAAATGTGTTGGGACCTCTTTGGAGGCGAGCTCATTACAGTGATTAACATTAAAACTCACTGGGTGGTCTCCTCGAGAGCGGATCTCATTTTTGTCAACACCCGAGTAATTGTATCTTGCCGAATTACGATTGTTGTTTGTGGCGTGCTGAAAATTTTTCTTTGCCGAACGTTAAGCAAGAATTCATGGCACACACCTGAGGGGAGAAATCCGAGTTTAATGTTTACATTGTTCATTACTGGGTTTTCTCCTCCATGGTGCGTTACCTTCAAATATACAAGTTTGCCAGATTGCAAATATTTTTATATGTTTCGTGCTTTATAATTTCGGTTATCCGTTAATACTATATTATGGTGCCAGTTGAAATATAAGTTCACGGAATCTCCTTCGAGGTGAGATCATGACAGTGATGTAAATTTAACTTCACTGGGTGGTCTCCTCTCGAAGGCGGTTTTCATTCAACAGAAGAAAGAGGATACACAAAAATAATTGTGTTCTAGGATTTCTTTTCCACCAGTTGAAATAATAATGTGCGCACTTGAGAGGCGATTGCCAAGTTTATGTTTTATTTTTCATTACTGGGTTTTCTCCTTCATGGCGCGTGTTGCTTATACCGTCGACTGTTAAGAAATAAAATTTTCTTATGTGTGCTTTGGTTCCACTTCTCTTTGGCTTTGTCCTATTTGGAACTGATAAAGCTATTGAGTGGTGGCACTGCGGCCCTTCCATCGATAATACAATGTATTAGTCCAGAAGTTAAAATTCGTTAATATTGCAAGTTTTTAAAATCTTGAAGGGAAACACTCCCATTCTTGGTGTTCTTGGTTAAATTTTTCTGGTTTAATATTTTGGATGTAGGGAATTCATGTCAATGCTTTCATGTAAGAAAATTATATTTTTAAAATGATACGTAAGCCGTTTCTTTTAAGGAAAAGAAGTTCCTTGTGTAATTTCATTTTCATTGGATATTGTTGAAGTTGTCATGCTGTAACCAAATGTGCAGGCGAGTGGGAAGAAAACTTGTTTCCCTCCCACTCCACCGACTGAAATTTGAGATACCTGGGACGTTGATAACTTTCATTTGCTTGTTTGCTGTCTGAGACGAAGGTTGTCAAGTTTCCGATTGCAGTGTTTGTAAATCTGTACTGTGATATAGTGTAGGATAAAGTTGATCCTTACTTATGAAATAGAAGCAAATGGTACGTATATTTAGCAGGGATTCATCAGATGTGGATAGATTTTTGCGTTATTTACTTTCGTTTATGTTTAAATGTAGTTTTATCAAAATTTTCAGTATGTTATTTTAAAAGGAAATGTGTTGGGACCTCTTTGGAGTCGAGCTCATTACAGTGATTAACATTAAAACTCACTGGGTGGTCTCCTCTCGAGAGCGGATCTCATTTTTGTCAACACCCGAGTAATTGTATCTTGCCGAATTACGATTGTTATTTGTGGCGTGCTGAAAATTTTTCTTTGGCGAACGTTAAGCAAGAATTCATGGCACACACCTGAGGGGAGAAATCCGAGTTTAATGTTTACATTTTTCATTACTGGGGTTTCTCCTCCATGGTGCGTTACCTTCAAATATACAAGTTTGCCAGATTGCAAATATTTTTATATGTTTCGTGCTTTATAATTTCGGTTATCCGTTAATACTATATTATGGTGCCAGTTGAAATATAAGTTCACGGAATATCCTTCGAGGTGAGATCATGACGGTGATGTAAATTTTAGCTTCACTGGGTGGTCTCCTCTCGAAGGCGGTTTTCATTCAACAGAAGAAAGAGGATACACAAAAATAATTGTGTTCTAGGATTTCTTTTTCACCAGTTGAAATAATAATGTGCGCACTTGAGAGGCGATTGCCAAGTTTATGTTTTATTTTTCATTACTGGGTTTTCTCCTTCATGGCGCGTGATGCTTATACCCTCGACTGTTAAGAAATAAAATTTTCTTATGTAGGCTTTGGTTCCACTTCTCTTTGGCTTTGTCCTATTTGGAACTGATAAAGCTATTGAGTGGTGGCACCGCGGCCCTTTCATCGATAATACAATGTATTAGTCCAGAAGTTAAAATTCGTTAATATTGCAAGTTTTTAAAATCTTGAAGGGAAACACTCCCATTCTTGGTGTTCTTGGTTAAATTTTTCTGGTTTAATATTTTGGATGTAGGGAATTCATGTCAATGCTTTTATGTAAGAAAATTATATTTTTAAAATGATACGTAAGCCGTTTCTTTTAAGGAAAAGAAGTTCCTTGTGTAATTTCATTTTCATTGGATATTGTTGAAGTTGTCATGCTGTAACCAAATGTGCAGGCGAGTGGGAAGTAACTTGTTTCCCTCCCACTCCACAGACTGAAATTTGAGATACCTGGGACGTTGATAACTTTCATTTGCTTGTTTGCTGTCTGAGACGAAGGTTGTCAAGTTTCCGATTGCAGTGTTTGTAAATCTGTACTGTGATATAGTGTAGGATAAAGTTGATACTTACTTATGAAATAGAAGCAAATGGTACGTATAATTAGCAGGGATTCATCAGATGTGAATAGATTTTTGCGTTATTTACTTTTGTTTATTTTTAAATGTAGTTTTATCAAAATTTTCAGTATGTTATTTTAAAAGGAAATGTGTTGGGACCTCTTTGGAGGCGAGCTCATTACAGTGATTAACATTAAAACTCACTGGGTGGTCTTCTCTCGAGAGCGGATCTCACTTTTGTCAACACCCGAGTAATTGTATCTTGCCGAATTACGATTGTTGTTTGTGGCGTGCTGAAAATTTTTCTTTGGCGAACGTTAAGCAAGAATTCATGGCACACACCTGAGGGGAGAAATCCGAGTTTAATGTTTACATTGTTCATTACTGGGTTTTCTCCTCCATGGTGCGTTACCTTCAAATATACAAGTTTGCCAGATTGCAAATATTTTTATATGTTTCGTGCATTATAATTTCGGTTATCCGTTAATACTATATTATGGTGCCAGTTGAAATATAAGTTCACGGAATCTCCTTCGAGGTGAGATCATGACCGTGATGTAAATTTTAGCTTCACTGGGTGGTCTCCTCTCGAAGGCGGTTTTCATTCAACAGAAGAAAGAGGATACACAGAAATAATTGTGTTCTAGGATTTCTTTTCCACCAGTTGAAATAATAATGTGCGCACTTGAGAGGCGATTGCCAAGTTTATGTTTTATTTTTCATTACTGGGTTTTCTCCTTCATGGCGCGTGATGCTTATACCCTCGACTGTTAAATAACATTTTCTTATGTGGACTTTGGTTCCACTTCTCTTTGGCTTTGTCCTATTTGGAACTGATAAAGCTATTGAGTGGTGGCACCGCGGCCCTTTCATCGATAATACAATGTATTAGTCCAGAAGTTAAAATTCGTTAATATTGCAAGTTTTTAAAATCTTGAAGGGAAACACTCCAATTCTTGGTGTTCGTGGTTAAATTTTTCTGGTTTACTATTTTGGATGTAGGGAATTCATGTCAATGCTTTTATGTAAGAAAATTATATTTTTAAAATGATACGTAAGCCGTTTCCTTTAAGGAAAAGAAGTTCCTTGTGTAATTTCATTTTCATTGGATATTGTTGAAGTTGTCATGCTGTAACCAAATGTGCAGGCGAGTGGGAAGTAACTTGTTTCCCTCCCACTCCACCGACTGAAATTTGAGACACCTGGGACGTTGATAACTTTCATTTGCTTGTTTGCTGTCTGAGACGAAGGTTGTCAAGTTTCCGATTGCAGTGTTTGTAAATCTGTACTGTGATATAGTGTAGGATAAAGTTGATCCTTACTTATGAAATAGACGAAAATGGTACGTATATTTAGTAGGGATTCATCAGATGTGGATAGATTTTTGCGTTATTTACTTTCGTTTATGTTTAAATGTAGTTTTATCAAAATTTTCAGTATGTTATTTTAAAAGGAAATGTGTTGGGACCTCTTTGGAGGCGAGCTCATTACAGTGATTAACATTAAAACTCACTGGGTTGTCTCCTCTCGAGAGCGGATCTCATTTTTGTCAACACCCGAGTAATTGTATCTTGCCGAATTACGATTGTTGTTTGTGGCGTGCTGAAAATTTTTCTTTGGCGAACGTTAAGCAAGAATTCATGGCACACACCTGAGGGGAGAAATCCGAGTTTAATGTTTACATTGTTCATTACTGGGTTTTCTCCTCCATGGTGCGTTACCTTCAAATATACAAGTTTGCCAGATTGCAAATATTTTTATATGTTTCGTGCTTTATAATTTCGGTTATCCGTTAATACTATATTATGGTGCCAGTTGAAATATAAGTTCACGGAATCTCCTTCGAGGTGAGATCATGACGGTGATGTAAATTTTAGCTTCACTGGGTGGTCTCCTCTCGAAGGCGGTTTTCATTCAACAGAAGAAAGAGGATACACAGAAATAATTGTGTTCTAGGATTTCTTTTCCACCAGTTGAAATAATAATGTGCGCACTTGAGAGGCGATTGCCAAGTTTATGTTTTATTTTTCATTACTGGGTTTTCTCCTTCATGGCGCGTGATGCTTATACCCTCGACTGTTAAATAACATTTTCTTATGTGGGCTTTGGTTCCACTTCTCTTTGGCTTTGTCCTATTTGGAACTGATAAAGCTATTGAGTGGTGGCACCGCGGCCCTTTCATCGATAATACAATGTATTAGTCCAGAAGTTAAAATTCGTTAATATTGCAAGTTTTTAAAATCTTGAAGGGAAACACTCCCATTCTTGGTGTTCGTGGTTAAATTTTTCTGGTTTACTATTTTGGATGTAGGGAATTCATGTCAATGCTTTTATGTAAGAAAATTATATTTTTAAAATGATACGTAAGCCGTTTCTTTTAAGGAAAAGAAGTTCCTTGTGTAATTTCTTTTTCATTGGATATTGTTGAAGTTGTCATGCTGTAACCAAATGTGCAGGCGAGTGGGAAGTAACTTGCTTCCCTCCCACTCCACCGACTGAAATTTGAGACACCTGGGACGTTGATAACTTTCATTTGCTTGTTTGCTTTCTGAGACGAAGGTTGGCAAGTTTCCGATTGCAGTGTTTGTAAATCTGTACTGTGATATAGTGTAGGATAAAGTTGATCCTTACTTATGAAATAGACGAAAATGGTACGTATATTTAGTAGGGATTCATCAGATGTGGATAGATTTTTGCGTTATTTACTTTCGTTTATGTTTAAATGTAGTTTTATCAAAATTTTCAGTATGTTATTTTAAAAGGAAATGTGTTGGGACCTCTTTGGAGGCGAGCTCATTACAGTGATTAACATTAAAACTCACTGGGTGGTCTCCTTTTGAGAGCGGATCTCATTTTTGTCAACACCCGAGTAATTGTATCTTGCCGAATTACGATTGTTGTTTGTGCCGTGCTGAAAATTTTTCTTTGGCGAACGTTAAGCAAGAATTCATGTCACACACCTGAGGGGAGAAATCCGAGTTTAATGTTTACATTGTTCATTACTGGGTTTTCTCCTCCATGGTGCGTTACCTTCAAATATACAAGTTTGCCAGATTGCAAATATTTTTATATGTTTCGGGCTTTATAATTTCGGTTATCCGTTAATACTATATTATGGTGCCAGTTGAAATATAAGTTCACGGAATCTCCTTGGAGGTGAGATCATAACGGTTATGTAAATTTCAGCTTCACTGGGTGGTCTCCTCAAGGAGGCGGTTTTCATTCAACCGAAGAAAGAGGATGCACAAAAATAATTGTGTTCTAGGATTTCTTTTCCACCAGTTGAAATAATAATGTGCGCACTTGAGAGGCGATTGCCAAGTTTATGTTTTATTTTTCATTACTGGGTTTTCTCCTTCATGGCGCGTGATGCTTATTCCCTCGACTGTTAAGAAATAAAATTTTCTTATGTAGGCTTTGGTTCCACTTCTCTTTGGCTTTGTCCTATTTGGAACTGACAAAGCTATTGAGTGGTGGCACCGCGGCCCTTCCATCGATAATACAATGTATTAGTCCAGAAGTTAAAATTCGTTAATATTGCAAGTTTTTAAAATCTTGAAGGGAAACACTCCCATTCTTGGTGTTCGTGGTTAAATTTTTCTGGTTTAATATTTTGGATGTAGGGAATTCATGTCAATGCTTTTATGTAAGAAAATTATATTTTTAAAATGATACGTAAGCCGTTTCTTTTAAGAAAAAGAAGTTCCTTGTGTAATTTCATTTTCATTGGATATTGTTGAAGTTGTCATGCTGTAACCAAATGTGCAGGCGAGTGGGAAGTAACTTGTTTCCCTCCCACTCCACCGACTGAAATTTGAGACACCTGGGACGTTGATAACTTTCATTTGCTTGTTTGCTTTCTGAGACGAAGGTTGTCAAGATTCCGATTGCAGTGTTTGTAAATCTGTACTGTGATATAGTGTAGGATAAAGTTGATCCTTACTTATGAAATAGACGAAAATGGTACGTATATTCAGTAGGGATTCATCAGATGTGGATAGATTTTTGCGTTATTTACTTTCGTTTATGTTTAAATGTAGTTTTATCAAAAATTTCAGTATGTTATTTTAAAAGGAAATGTGTTGGGACCTCTTTGGAGGTGAGCTCATTACAGTGATTAACATTAAAACTCACTGGGTGGTCTCCTCTCGAGAGCGGATCTCATTTTTGTCAACACCCGAGTAATTGTATCTTGCCGAATTACGATTGTTATTTGTGGAGTGCTGAAAATTTTTCTTTGGCGAACGTTAAGCAAGAATTCATGGCACACACCTGAGGGGAGAAATCCGAGTTTAATGTTTACATTTTTCATTACTGGGTTTTCTCCTCCATGGTGCGTTACCTTCAAATATACAAGTTTGCCAGATTGCAAATATTTTTATATGTTTCGTGCTTTATAATTTCGGTTATCCGTTAATACTATATTATGGTGCCAGTTGAAATATAAGTTCACGGAATCTCCTTCGAGGTGAGATCATGACGGTGATGTAAATTTTACCATCACTGGGTGGTCTCCTCACGAAGGCGGTTTTCATTCAACAGAAGAAAGAGGATACACAAAAATAATTGTGTTCTAGGATTTCTTTTCCACCAGTTGAAATAATAATGTGCGCACTTGAGAGGCGATTGCCAAGTTTATGTTTTATTTTTCATTACTGGGTTTTCTCCTTCATGGCGCGTGATGCTTATACCGTCGACTGTTAAGAAATAAAATTTTCTTATGTGGGCTTTGGTTCCACTTCTCTTTGGCTTTGTCCTATTTGGAACTGATAAAGCTATTGAGTGGTGGCACCGCGGCCCTTTCATCGATAATACAATGTATTAGTCCAGAAGTTAAAATTCGTTAATATTGCAAGTTTTTAAAATCTTGAAGGGAAACACTCCCATTCTTGGTGTTCTTGGTTAAATTTTTCTGGTTTAATATTTTGGATGTAGGGAATTCATGTCAATGCTTTTATGTAAGAAAATTATATTATTAAAATGATACGTAAGCCGTTTCTTTTAAGGAAAATAAGTTCCTTGTGTAATTTCATTTTCATTGGATATTGTTGAAGTTGTCATGCTGTAACCAAATGTGCAGGCGAGTGGGAAGTAACTTGTTTCCCTCCCACTCCACCGACTGAAATTTGAGACACCTGGGACGTTGATAACTTTCATTTGCTTGTTTGCTTTCTGAGACGAAGGTTGTCAAGATTCCGATTGCAGTGTTTGTAAATCTGTACTGTGATATAGTGTAGGATAAAGTTGATCCTTACTTATGAAATAGAAGCAAATGGTACGTATATTTAGCAGGGATTCATCAGATGTGAATAGATTTTTGCGTTATTTACTTTCGTTTATGTTTAAATGTAGTTTTATCAAAATTTTCAGTATGTTATTTTAAAAGGAAATGTGTTGGGACCTCTTTGGAGGTGAGCTCATTACAGTGATTAACATTAAAACTCACTGGGTGGTCTCCTCTCGAGAGCGGATCTCATTTTTGTCAACACCCGAGTAATTGTATCTTGCCGAATTACGATTGTTATTTGTGGCGTGCTGAAAATTTTTCTTTGGCGAACGTTAAGCAAGAATTCATGGCACACACCTGAGGGGAGAAATCCGAGTTTAATGTTTACATTTTTCATTACTGGGGTTTCTCCTCCATGGTGCGTTACCTTCAAATATACAAGTTTGCCAGATTGCAAATATTTTTATATGTTTCGTGCTTTATAATTTCGGTTATCCGTTAATACTATATTATGGTGCCAGTTGAAATATAAGTTCACGGAATCTCCTTCGAGGTGAGATCATGACGGTGATGTAAATTTTAGCTTCACTGGGTGGTCTCCTCTCGAAGGCGGTTTTCATTCAACAGAAGAAAGAGGATACACAAAAATAATTGTGTTCTAGGATTTCTTTTCCTCCAGTTGAAATAATAATGTGCGCACTTGACAGGCGATTGCCAAGTTTATGTTTTATTTTTCATTACTGGGTTTTCTCCTTCATGGCGCGTGATGCTTATACCCTCGACTGTTAAGAAATAAAATTTTCTTATGTGGGCTTTGGTTCCACTTCTCTTTGGCTTTGTCCTATTTGGAACTGATAAAGCTATTGAGTGGTGGCACCGCGGCCCTTCCATCGATAATACAATGTATTAGTCCAGAAGTTAAAATTCGTTAATATTGCAAGTTTTTAAAATCTTGAAGGGAAACACTCCCATTCTTGGTGTTCGTGGTTAAATTTTTCTGGTTTACTATTTTGGATGTAGGGAATTCATGTCAATGCTTTTATGTAAGAAAATTATATTTTTAAAATGATACGTAAGCCGTTTCTTTTAAGGAAAAGAAGTTCCTTGTGTAATTTCATTTTCATTGGATATTGTTGAAGTTGTCATGCTGTAACCAAATGTGCAGGCGAGTGGGAAGTAACTTGCTTCCCTCCCTCTCCACCGACTGAAATTTGAGACACCTGGGACGTTGATAACTTTCATTTGCTTGTTTGCTTTCTGAGACGAAGGTTGGCAAGTTTCCGATTGCAGTGTTTGTAAATCTGTACTGTGATATAGTGTAGGATAAAGTTGATCCTTACTTATGAAATAGACGAAAATGGTACGTATATTTAGTAGGGATTCATCAGATGTGGATAGATTTTTGCGTTATTTACTTTCGTTTATGTTTAAATGTAGTTTTATCAAAATTTGCAGTATGTTATTTTAAAAGGAAATGTGTTGGGACCTCTTTGGAGGCGAGCTCATTACAGTGATTAACATTAAAACTCACTGGGTGGTCTCCTCGAGAGCGGATCTCATTTTTGTCAACACCCGAGTAATTGTATCTTGCCGAATTACGATTGTTGTTTGTGGCGTGCTGAAAATTTTTCTTTGCCGAACGTTAAGCAAGAATTCATGGCACACACCTGAGGGGAGAAATCCGAGTTTAATGTTTACATTGTTCATTACTGGGTTTTCTCCTCCATGGTGCGTTACCTTCAAATATACAAGTTTGCCAGATTGCAAATATTTTTATATGTTTCGTGCTTTATAATTTCGGTTATCCGTTAATACTATATTATGGTGCCAGTTGAAATATAAGTTCACGGAATCTCCTTCGAGGTGAGATCATGACAGTGATGTAAATTTAACTTCACTGGGTGGTCTCCTCTCGAAGGCGGTTTTCATTCAACAGAAGAAAGAGGATACACAAAAATAATTGTGTTCTAGGATTTCTTTTCCACCAGTTGAAATAATAATGTGCGCACTTGAGAGGCGATTGCCAAGTTTATGTTTTATTTTTCATTACTGGGTTTTCTCCTTCATGGCGCGTGTTGCTTATACCGTCGACTGTTAAGAAATAAAATTTTCTTATGTGTGCTTTGGTTCCACTTCTCTTTGGCTTTGTCCTATTTGGAACTGATAAAGCTATTGAGTGGTGGCACTGCGGCCCTTTCATCGATAATACAATGTATTAGTCCAGAAGTTAAAATTCGTTAATATTGCAAGTTTTTAAAATCTTGAAGGGAAACACTCCCATTCTTGGTGTTCTTGGTTAAATTTTTCTGGTTTAATATTTTGGATGTAGGGAATTCATGTCAATGCTTTCATGTAAGAAAATTATATTTTTAAAATGATACGTAAGCCGTTTCTTTTAAGGAAAAGAAGTTCCTTGTGTAATTTCATTTTCATTGGATATTGTTGAAGTTGTCATGCTGTAACCAAATGTGCAGGCGAGTGGGAAGAAAACTTGTTTCCCTCCCACTCCACCGACTGAAATTTGAGATACCTGGGACGTTGATAACTTTCATTTGCTTGTTTGCTGTCTGAGACGAAGGTTGTCAAGTTTCCGATTGCAGTGTTTGTAAATCTGTACTGTGATATAGTGTAGGATAAAGTTGATCCTTACTTATGAAATAGAAGCAAATGGTACGTATATTTAGCAGGGATTCATCAGATGTGGATAGATTTTTGCGTTATTTACTTTCGTTTATGTTTAAATGTAGTTTTATCAAAATTTTCAGTATGTTATTTTAAAAGGAAATGTGTTGGGACCTCTTTGGAGGTGAGCTCATTACAGTGATTAACATTAAAACTCACTGGGTGGTCTCCTCTCGAGAGCGGATCTCATTTTTGTCAACACCCGAGTAATTGTATCTTGCCGAATTACGATTGTTATTTGTGGCGTGCTGAAAATTTTTCTTTGGCGAACGTTAAGCAAGAATTCATGGCACACACCTGAGGGGAGAAATCCGAGTTTAATGTTTACATTTTTCATTACTGGGGTTTCTCCTCCATGGTGCGTTACCTTCAAATATACAAGTTTGCCAGATTGCAAATATTTTTATATGTTTCGTGCTTTATAATTTCGGTTATCCGTTAATACTATATTATGGTGCCAGTTGAAATATAAGTTCACGGAATCTCCTTCGAGGTGAGATCATGACGGTGATGTAAATTTTAGCTTCACTGGGTGGTCTCCTCTCGAAGGCGGTTTTCATTCAACAGAAGAAAGAGGATACACAAAAATAATTGTGTTCTAGGATTTCTTTTTCACCAGTTGAAATAATAATGTACGCACTTGAGAGGCGATTGCCAAGTTTATGTTTTATTTTTCATTACTGGGTTTTCTCCTTCATGGCGCGTGATGCTTATACCCTCGACTGTTAAGAAATAAAATTTTCTTATGTAGGCTTTGGTTCCACTTCTCTTTGGCTTTGTCCTATTTGGAACTGATAAAGCTATTGAGTGGTGGCACCGCGGCCCTTTCATCGATAATACAATGTATTAGTCCAGAAGTTAAAATTCGTTAATATTGCAAGTTTTTAAAATCTTGAAGGGAAACACTCCCATTCTTGGTGTTCTTGGTTAAATTTTTCTGGTTTAATATTTTGGATGTAGGGAATTCATGTCAATGCTTTTATGTAAGAAAATTATATTTTTAAAATGATACGTAAGCCGTTTCTTTTAAGGAAAAGAAGTTCCTTGTGTAATTTCATTTTCATTGGATATTGTTGAAGTTGTCATGCTGTAACCAAATGTGCAGGCGAGTGGGAAGTAACTTGTTTCCCTCCCACTCCACAGACTGAAATTTGAGATACCTGGGACGTTGATAACTTTCATTTGCTTGTTTGCTGTCTGAGACGAAGGTTGTCAAGTTTCCGATTGCAGTGTTTGTAAATCTGTACTGTGATATAGTGTAGGATAAAGTTGATACTTACTTATGAAATAGAAGCAAATGTTACGTATAATTAGCAGGGATTCATCAGATGTGAATAGATTTTTGCGTTATTTACTTTCGTTTATTTTTAAATGTAGTTTTATCAAAATTTTCAGTATGTTATTTTAAAAGGAAATGTGTTGGGACCTCTTTGGAGGCGAGCTCATTACAGTGATTAACATTAAAACTCACTGGGTGGTCTTCTCTCGAGAGCGGATCTCACTTTTGTCAACACCCGAGTAATTGTATCTTGCCGAATTACGATTGTTGTTTGTGGCGTGCTGAAAATTTTTCTTTGGCGAACGTTAAGCAAGAATTCATGGCACACACCTGAGGGGAGAAATCCGAGTTTAATGTTTACATTGTTCATTACTGGGTTTTCTCCTCCATGGTGCGTTACCTTCAAATATACAAGTTTGCCAGATTGCAAATATTTTTATATGTTTCGTGCATTATAATTTCGGTTATCCGTTAATACTATATTATGGTGCCAGTTGAAATATAAGTTCACCTAATCTCCATCGAGGTGAGATCATGACGGTGATGTAAATTTTAGCTTCACTGGGTGGTCTCCTCTCGAAGGCGGTTTTCATTCAACAGAAGAAAGAGGATACACAAAAATAATTGTGTTCTAGGATTTCTTTTCCACCAGTTGAAATAATAATGTGCGCACTTGAGAGGCGATTGCCAAGTTTATGTTTTATTTTTCATTACTGGGTTTTCTCCTTCATGGCGCGTGATGCTTATACCGTCGAGTGTTAAGAAATAAAATTTTCTTATGTGGGCTTTGGTTCCACTTCTCTTTGGCTTTGTCCTATTTGGAACTGATAAAGCTATTGAGTGGTGGCACCGCGGCCCTTTCATCGATAATACAATGTATTAGTCCAGAAGTTAAAATTCGTTAATATTGCAAGTTTTTAAAATCTTGAAGGGAAACACTCCCATTCTTGGTGTTCTTGGTTAAATTTTTCTGGTTTAATATTTTGGATGTAGGGAATTCATGTCAATGCTTTTATGTAAGAAAATTATATTTTTAAAATGATACGTAAGCCGTTTCTTTTAAGGAAAAGAAGTTCCTTGTGTAATTTCATTTTCATTGGATATTGTTGAAGTTGTCATGCTGTAACCAAATGTGCAGGCGAGTGGGAAGTAACTTGTTTCCCTCCCACTCCACCGACTGAAATTTGAGACACCTGGGACGTTGATAACTTTCATTTGCTTGTTTGCTTTCTGAGACGAAGGTTGTCAAGATTCCGATTGCAGTGTTTGTAAATCTGTACTGTGATATAGTGTAGGATAAAGTTGATCCTTACTTATGAAATAGACGAAAATGGTACGTATATTTAGTAGGGATTCATCAGATGTGGAAAGATTTTTGCGTTATTTACTTTCGTTTATGTTTAAATGTAGTTTTATCAAAAATTTCAGTATGTTATTTTAAAAGGAAATGTGTTGGGACCTCTTTGGAGGTGAGCTCATTACAGTGATTAACATTAAAACTCACTGGGTGGTCTCCTCTCGAGAGCGGATCTCATTTTTGTCAACACCCGAGTAATTGTATCTTGCCGAATTACGATTGTTGTTTGTGGCGTGCTGAAAATTTTTCTTTGGCGAACGTTAAGCAAGAATTCATGGCACACACCTGAGGGGAGAAATCCGAGTTTAATGTTTACATTGTTCATTACTGGGTTTTCTCCTCCATGGTGCGTTACCTTCAAATATACAAGTTTGCCAGATTGCAAATATTTTTATATGTTTCGTGCATTATAATTTCGGTTATCCGTTAATACTATATTATGGTGCCAGTTGAAATATAAGTTCACGGAATCTCCTTCGAGGTGAGATCATGACCGTGATGTAAATTTTAGCTTCACTGGGTGGTCTCCTCTCGAAGGCGGTTTTCATTCAACAGAAGAAAGAGGATACACAGAAATAATTGTGTTCTAGGATTTCTTTTCCACCAGTTGAAATAATAATGTGCGCACTTGAGAGGCGATTGCCAAGTTTATGTTTTATTTTTCATTACTGGGTTTTCTCCTTCATGGCGCGTGATGCTTATACCCTCGACTGTTAAATAACATTTTCTTATGTGGACTTTGGTTCCACTTCTCTTTGGCTTTGTCCTATTTGGAACTGATAAAGCTATTGAGTGGTGGCACCGCGGCCCTTTCATCGATAATACAATGTATTAGTCCAGAAGTTAAAATTCGTTAATATTGCAAGTTTTTAAAATCTTGAAGGGAAACACTCCAATTCTTGGTGTTCGTGGTTAAATTTTTCTGGTTTACTATTTTGGATGTAGGGAATTCATGTCAATGCTTTTATGTAAGAAAATTATATTTTTAAAATGATACGTAAGCCGTTTCCTTTAAGGAAAAGAAGTTCCTTGTGTAATTTCATTTTCATTGGATATTGTTGAAGTTGTCATGCTGTAACCAAATGTGCAGGCGAGTGGGAAGTAACTTGTTTCCCTCCCACTCCACCGACTGAAATTTGAGACACCTGGGACGTTGATAACTTTCATTTGCTTGTTTGCTGTCTGAGACGAAGGTTGTCAAGTTTCCGATTGCAGTGTTTGTAAATCTGTACTGTGATATAGTGTAGGATAAAGTTGATCCTTACTTATGAAATAGACGAAAATGGTACGTATATTTAGTAGGGATTCATCAGATGTGGATAGATTTTTGCGTTATTTACTTTCGTTTATGTTTAAATGTAGTTTTATCAAAATTTTCAGTATGTTATTTTAAAAGGAAATGTGTTGGGACCTCTTTGGAGGCGAGCTCATTACAGTGATTAACATTAAAACTCACTGGGTTGTCTCCTCTCGAGAGCGGATCTCATTTTTGTCAACACCCGAGTAATTGTATCTTGCCGAATTACGATTGTTGTTTGTGGCGTGCTGAAAATTTTTCTTTGGCGAACGTTAAGCAAGAATTCATGGCACACACCTGAGGGGAGAAATCCGAGTTTAATGTTTACATTGTTCATTACTGGGTTTTCTCCTCCATGGTGCGTTACCTTCAAATATACAAGTTTGCCAGATTGCAAATATTTTTATATGTTTCGTGCTTTATAATTTCGGTTATCCGTTAATACTATATTATGGTGCCAGTTGAAATATAAGTTCACGGAATCTCCTTCGAGGTGAGATCATGACGGTGATGTAAATTTTAGCTTCACTGGGTGGTCTCCTCTCGAAGGCGGTTTTCATTCAACAGAAGAAAGAGGATACACAGAAATAATTGTGTTCTAGGATTTCTTTTCCACCAGTTGAAATAATAATGTGCGCACTTGAGAGGCGATTGCCAAGTTTATGTTTTATTTTTCATTACTGGGTTTTCTCCTTCATGGCGCGTGATGCTTATACCCTCGACTGTTAAATAACATTTTCTTATGTGGGCTTTGGTTCCACTTCTCTTTGGCTTTGTCCTATTTGGAACTGATAAAGCTATTGAGTGGTGGCACCGCGGCCCTTTCATCGATAATACAATGTATTAGTCCAGAAGTTAAAATTCGTTAATATTGCAAGTTTTTAAAATCTTGAAGGGAAACACTCCCATTCTTGGTGTTCGTGGTTAAATTTTTCTGGTTTACTATTTTGGATGTAGGGAATTCATGTCAATGCTTTTATGTAAGAAAATTATATTTTTAAAATGATACGTAAGCCGTTTCTTTTAAGGAAAAGAAGTTCCTTGTGTAATTTCTTTTTCATTGGATATTGTTGAAGTTGTCATGCTGTAAAAAAATGTGCAGGCGAGTGGGAAGTAACTTGCTTCCCTCCCACTCCACCGACTGAAATTTGAGACACCTGGGACGTTGATAACTTTCATTTGCTTGTTTGCTTTCTGAGACGAAGGTTGGCAAGTTTCCGATTGCAGTGTTTGTAAATCTGTACTGTGATATAGTGTAGGATAAAGTTGATCCTTACTTATGAAATAGACGAAAATGGTACGTATATTTAGTAGGGATTCATCAGATGTGGATAGATTTTTGCGTTATTTACTTTCGTTTATGTTTAAATGTAGTTTTATCAAAATTTTCAGTATGTTATTTTAAAAGGAAATGTGTTGGGACCTCTTTGGAGGCGAGCTCATTACAGTGATTAACATTAAAACTCACTGGGTGGTCTCCTCTCGAGAGCGGATCTCATTTTTGTCAACACCCGAGTAATTGTATCTTGCCGAATTACGATTGTTGTTTGTGCCGTGCTGAAAATTTTTCTTTGGCGAACGTTAAGCAAGAATTCATGTCACACACCTGAGGGGAGAAATCCGAGTTTAATGTTTACATTGTTCATTACTGGGTTTTCTCCTCCATGGTGCGTTACCTTCATATATACAAGTTTGCCAGATTGCAAATATTTTTATATGTTTCGTGCTTTATAATTTCGGTTATCCGTTAATACTATATTATGGTGCCAGTTGAAATATAAGTTCACGGAATCTCCTTCGAGGTGAGATCATGACGGTGATGTAAATTTTACCATCACTGGGTGGTCTCCTCTCGAAGGCGGTTTTCATTCAACAGAAGAAAGAGGATACACAAAAATAATTGTGTTCTAGGATTTCTTTTCCACCAGTTGAAATAATAATGTGCGCACTTGAGAGGCGATTGCCAAGTTTATGTTTTATTTTTCATTACTGGGTTTTCTCCTTCATGGCGCGTGATGCTTATACCGTCGACTGTTAAGAAATAAAATTTTCTTATGTGGGCTTTGGTTCCACTTCTCTTTGGCTTTGTCCTATTTGGAACTGATAAAGCTATTGAGTGGTGGCACCGCGGCCCTTTCATCGATAATACAATGTATTAGTCCAGAAGTTAAAATTCGTTAATATTGCAAGTTTTTAAAATCTTGAAGGGAAACACTCCCATTCTTGGTGTTCTTGGTTAAATTTTTCTGGTTTAATATTTTGGATGTAGGGAATTCATGTCAATGCTTTTATGTAAGAAAATTATATTATTAAAATGATACGTAAGCCGTTTCTTTTAAGGAAAATAAGTTCCTTGTGTAATTTCATTTTCATTGGATATTGTTGAAGTTGTCATGCTGTAACCAAATGTGCAGGCGAGTGGGAAGTAACTTGTTTCCCTCCCACTCCACCGACTGAAATTTGAGATGCCTGGGACGTTGATAACTTTCATTTGCTTGTTTGCTGTCTGAGACGAAGGTTGTCAAGTTTCCGATTGCAGTGTTTGTAAATCTGTACTGTGATATAGTGTAGGATAAAGTTGATCCTTACTTATGAAATAGAAGCAAATGTTACGTATATTTAGCAGGGATTCATCAGATGTGGATAGATTTTTGCGTTATTTACTTTCGTTTATGTTTAAATGTAGTTTTATCAAAATTTTCAGTATGTTATTTTAAAAGGAAATGTGTTGGGACCTCTTTGGAGGTGAGCTCATTACAGTGATTAACATTAAAACTCACTGGGTGGTCTCCTCTCGAGAGCGGATCTCATTTTTGTCAACACCCGAGTAATTGTATCTTGCCGAATTACGATTGTTATTTGTGGCGTGCTGAAAATTTTTCTTTGGCGAACGTTAAGCAAGAATTCATTGCACACACCTGAGGGGAGAAATCCGAGTTTAATGTTTACATTTTTCATTACTGGGGTTTCTCCTCCATGGTGCGTTACCTTCAAATATACAAGTTTGCCAGATTGCAAATATTTTTATATGTTTCGTGCTTTATAATTTCGGTTATCCGTTAATACTATATTATGGTGCCAGTTGAAATATAAGTTCACGGAATCTCCTTCGAGGTGAGATCATGACGGTGATGTAAATTTTAGCTTCACTGGGTGGTCTCCTCTCGAAGGCGGTTTTCATTCAACAGAAGAAAGAGGATACACAAAAATAATTGTGTTCTAGGATTTCTTTTCCACCAGTTGAAATAATAATGTGCGCACTTGAGAGGCGATTGCCAAGTTTATGTTTTATTTTTCATTACTGGGTTTTCTCCTTCATGGCGCGTGATGCTTATACCCTCGACTGTTAAGAAATAAAATTTTCTTATGTAGGCTTTGGTTCCACTTCTCTTTGGCTTTGTCCTATTTGGAACTGATAAAGCTATTGAGTGGTGGCACCGCGGCCCTTTCATCGATAATACAATGTATTAGTCCAGAAGTTAAAATTCGTTAATATTGCAAGTTTTTAAAATCTTGAAGGGAAACACTCCCATTCTTGGTGTTCGTGGTTAAATTTTTCTGGTTTACTATTTTGGATGTAGGGAATTCATGTCAATGCTTTTATGTAAGAAAATTATATTTTTAAAATGATACGTAAGCCGTTTCTTTTAAGGAAAAGAAGTTCCTTGTGTAATTTCATTTTCATTGGATATTGTTGAAGTTGTCATGCTGTAACCAAATGTGCAGGCGAGTGGGAAGTAACTTGCTTCCCTCCCACTCCACCGACTGAAATTTGAGACACCTGGGACGTTGATAACTTTCATTTGCTTGTTTGCTTTCTGAGACGAAGGTTGGCAAGTTTCCGATTGCAGTGTTTGTAAATCTGTACTGTGATATAGTGTAGGATAAAGTTGATCCTTACTTATGAAATAGACGAAAATGGTACGTATATTTAGTAGGGATTCATCAGATGTGGATAGATTTTTGCGTTATTTACTTTCGTTTATGTTTAAATGTAGTTTTATCAAAATTTTCAGTATGTTATTTTAAAAGGAAATGTGTTGTGACCTCTTTGGAGTCGAGCTCATTACAGTGATTAACATTAAAACTCACTGGGTGGACTCCTCTCGAGAGCGGATCTCATTTTTGTCAACACCCGAGTAATTGTATCTTGCCGAATTACGATTGTTGTTTGTGGCGTGCTGAAAATTTTTCTTTGGCGAACGTTAAGCAAGAATTCATGGCACACACCTGAGGGGAGAAATCCGAGTTTAATGTTTACATTGTTCATTACTGGGTTTTCTCCTCCATGGTGCGTTACCTTCAAATATACAAGTTTGCCAGATTGCAAATATTTTTATATGTTTCGTGCTTTATAATTTCGGTTATCCGTTAATACTATATTATGGTGCCAGTTGAAATATAAGTTCACGGAATCTCCTTCGAGGTGAGATCATGACGGTGATGTAAATTTTAGCTTCACTGGGTGGTCTCCTCTCGAAGGCGGTTTTCATTCAACAGAAGAAAGAGGATACACAGAAATAATTGTGTTCTAGGATTTCTTTTCCACCAGTTGAAATAATAATGTGCGCACTTGAGAGGCGATTGCCAAGTTTATGTTTTATTTTTCATTACTGGGTTTTCTCCTTCATGGCGCGTGATGCTTATACCCTCGACTGTTAAATAAAATTTTCTTATGTGGGCTTTGGTTCCACTTCTCTTTGGCTTTGTCCTATTTGGAACTGATAAAGCTATTGAGTGGTGGCACCGCGGCCCTTTCATCGATAATACATTGTATTAGTCCAGAAGTTAAAATTCGTTAATATTGCAAGTTTTTAAAATCTTGAAGGGAAACACTCCCATTCTTGGTGTTCGTGGTTACATTTTTCTGGTTTACTATTTTGGATGTAGGGAATTCATGTCAATGCTTTTATGTAAGAAAATTATATTTTTAAAATGATACGTAAGCCGTTTCTTTTAAGGAAAAGAAGTTCCTTGTGTAATTTCATTTTCATTGGATATTGTTGAAGTTGTCATGCTGTAACCAAATGTGCAGGTGAGTGGGAAGTAACTTGTTTCCCTCCCATTCCACCGACTGAAATTTGAGACACCTGGGACGTTGATAACTTTCATTTGCTTGTTTGATTTCTGAAACGAAGGTTGTCAAGATTCCGATTGCAGTGTTTGTAAATCTGTACTGTGATATAGTGTAGGATAAAGTTGATCCTTACTTATGAAATAGACGAAAATGGTACGTATATTTAGTAGGGATTCATCAGATGTGGAAAGATTTTTGCGTTATTTACTTTCGTTTATGTTTAAATGTAGTTTTATCAAAAATTTCAGTATGTTATTTTAAAAGGAAATGTGTTGGGACCTCTTTGGAGGTGAGCTCATTACAGTGATTAACATTAAAACTCACTGGGTGGTCTCCTCTCGAGAGCGGATCTCATTTTTGTCAACACCCGAGTAATTGTATCTTGCCGAATTACGATTGTTATTTGTGGCGTGCTGAAAATTTTTCTTTGGCGAACGTTAAGCAAGAATTCATGGCACACACCTGAGGGGAGAAATCCGAGTTTAATGTTTACATTTTTCATTACTGGGTTTTCTCCTCCATGGTGCGTTACCTTCATATATACAAGTTTGCCAGATTGCAAATATTTTTATATGTTTCGTGCTTTATAATTTCGGTTATCCGTTAATACTATATTATGGTGCCAGTTGAAATTAAAGTTCACGGAATCTCCTTCGAGGTGAGATCATGACGGTGATGTAAATTTTAGCTTCACTGGGTGGTCTCCTCTCGAAGGCGGTTTTCATTCAACAGAAGAAAGAGGATACACAAAAATAATTGTGTTCTAGGATTTCTTTTCCACCAGTTGAAATAATAATGTGCGCACTTGAGAGGCGATTGCCAAGTTTATGTTTTATTTTTCATTACTGGGTTTTCTCCTTCATGGCGCGTGATGCTTATACCGTCGACTGTTAAGAAATAAAATTTTCTTATGTGGGCTTTGGTTCCACTTCTCTTTGGCTTTGTCCTATTTGGAACTGATAAAGCTATTGAGTGGTGGCACCGCGGCCCTTTCATCGATAATACAATGTATTAGTCCAGAAGTTAAAATTCGTTAATATTGCAAGTTTTTAAAATCTTGAAGGGAAACACTCCCATTCTTGGTGTTCTTGGTTAAATTTTTCTGGTTTAATATTTTGGATGTAGGGAATTCATGTCAATGCTTTTATGTAAGAAAATTATATTATTAAAATGATACGTAAGCCGTTTCTTTTAAGGAAAATAAGTTCCTTGTGTAATTTCATTTTCATTGGATATTGTTGAAGTTGTCATGCTGTAACCAAATGTGCAGGCGAGTGGGAAGTAACTTGTTTCCCTCCCACTCCACCGACTGAAATTTGAGATGCCTGGGACGTTGATAACTTTCATTTGCTTGTTTGCTGTCTGAGACGAAGGTTGTCAAGTTTCCGATTGCAGTGTTTGTAAATCTGTACTGTGATATAGTGTAGGATAAAGTTGATCCTTACTTATGAAATAGAAGCAAATGTTACGTATATTTAGCAGGGATTCATCAGATGTGGATAGATTTTTGCGTTATTTACTTTCGTTTATGTTTAAATGTAGTTTTATCAAAATTTTCAGTATGTTATTTTAAAAGGAAATGTGTTGGGACCTCTTTGGAGGCGAGCTCATTACAGTGATTAACATTAAAACTCACTGGGTGGTCTCCTCTCGAGAGCGGATCTCATTTTTGTCAACACCCGAGTAATTGTATCTTGCCGAATTACGATTGTTGTTTGTGCCATGCTGAAAATTTTTCTTTGGCGAACGTTAAGCAAGAATTCATGTCACACACCTGAGGGGAGAAATCCGAGTTTAATGTTTACATTGTTCATTACTGGGTTTTCTCCTCCATGGTGCGTTACCTTCATATATACAAGTTTGCCAGATTGCAAATATTTTTATATGTTTCGTGCTTTATAATTTCGGTTATCCGTTAATACTATATTATGGTGCCAGTTGAAATATAAGTTCACGGAATCTCCTTCGAGGTGAGATCATGACGGTGATGTAAATTTTACCATCACTGGGTGGTCTCCTCTCGAAGGCGGTTTTCATTCAACAGAAGAAAGAGGATACACAAAAATAATTGTGTTCTAGGATTTCTTTTCCACCAGTTGAAATAATAATGTGCGCACTTGAGAGGCGATTGCCAAGTTTATGTTTTATTTTTCATTACTGGGTTTTCTCCTTCATGGCGCGTGATGCTTATACCGTCGACTGTTAAGAAATAAAATTTTCTTATGTGGGCTTTGGTTCCACTTCTCTTTGGCTTTGTCCTATTTGGAACTGATAAAGCTATTGAGTGGTGGCACCGCGGCCCTTTCATCGGTAATACAATGTATTAGTCCAGAAGTTAAAATTCGTTAATATTGCAAGTTTTTAAAATCTTGAAGGGAAACACTCCCATTCTTGGTGTTCTTGGTTAAATTTTTCTGGTTTAATATTTTGGATGTAGGGAATTCATGTCAATGCTTTTATGTAAGAAAATTATATTATTAAAATGATACGTAAGCCGTTTCTTTTAAGGAAAAGAAGTTCCTTGTGTAATTTCATTTTCATTGGATATTGTTGAAGTTGTCATGCTGTAACCAAATGTGCAGGCGAGTGGGAAGTAACTTGTTTCCCTCCCACTCCACCGACTGAAATTTGAGATGCCTGGGACGTTGATAACTTTCATTTGCTTGTTTGCTGTCTGAGACGAAGGTTGTCAAGTTTCCGATTGCAGTGTTTGTAAATCTGTACTGTGATATAGTGTAGGATAAAGTTGATCCTTACTTATGAAATAGAAGCAAATGTTACGTATATTTAGCAGGGATTCATCAGATGTGGATAGATTTTTGCGTTATTTACTTTCGTTTATGTTTAAATGTAGTTTTATCAAAATTTTCAGTATGTTATTTTAAAAGGAAATGTGTTGGGACCTCTTTGGAGGTGAGCTCATTACAGTGATTAACATTAAAACTCACTGGGTGGTCTCCTCTCGAGAGCGGATCTCATTTTTGTCAACACCCGAGTAATTGTATCTTGCCGAATTACGATTGTTATTTGTGGCGTGCTGAAAATTTTTCTTTGGCGAACGTTAAGCAAGAATTCATGGCACACACCTGAGGGGAAAAATCCGAGTTTAATGTTTACATTTTTCATTACTGGGGTTTCTCCTCCATGGTGCGTTACCTTCAAATATACAAGTTTGCCAGATTGCAAATATTTTTATATGTTTCGTGCTTTATAATTTCGGTTATCCGTTAATACTATATTATGGTGCCAGTTGAAATATAAGTTCACGGAATCTCCTTCGAGGTGAGATCATGACGGTGATGTAAATTTTAGCTTCACTGGGTGGTCTCCTCTCGAAGGCGGTTTTCATTCAACAGAAGAAAGAGGATACACAAAAATAATTGTGTTCTAGGATTTCTTTTCCACCAGTTGAAATAATAATGTGCGCACTTGAGAGGCGATTGCCAAGTTTATGTTTTATTTTTCATTACTGGGTTTTCTCCTTCATGGCGCGTGATGCTTATACCCTCGACTGTTAAGAAATAAAATTTTCTTATGTAGGCTTTGGTTCCACTTCTCTTTGGCTTTGTCCTATTTGGAACTGATAAAGCTATTGAGTGGTGGCACCGCGGCCCTTTCATCGATAATACAATGTATTAGTCCAGAAGTTAAAATTCGTTAATATTGCAAGTTTTTAAAATCTTGAAGGGAAACACTCCCATTCTTGGTGTTCGTGGTTAAATTTTTCTGGTTTACTATTTTGGATGTAGGGAATTCATGTCAATGCTTTTATGTAAGAAAATTATATTTTTAAAATGATACGTAAGCCGTTTCTTTTAAGGAAAAGAAGTTCCTTGTGTAATTTCATTTTCATTGGATATTGTTGAAGTTGTCATGCTGTAACCAAATGTGCAGGCGAGTGGGAAGTAACTTGCTTCCCTCCCACTCCACCGACTGAAATTTGAGACACCTGGGACGTTGATAACTTTCATTTGCTTGTTTGCTTTCTGAGACGAAGGTTGGCAAGTTTCCGATTGCAGTGTTTGTAAATCTGTACTGTGATATAGTGTAGGATAAAGTTGATCCTTACTTATGAAATAGACGAAAATGGTACGTATATTTAGTAGGGATTCATCAGATGTGGATAGATTTTTGCGTTATTTACTTTCGTTTATGTTTAAATGTAGTTTTATCAAAATTTTCAGTATGTTATTTTAAAAGGAAATGTGTTGTGACCTCTTTGGAGTCGAGCTCATTACAGTGATTAACATTAAAACTCACTGGGTGGACTCCTCTCGAGAGCGGATCTCATTTTTGTCAACACCCGAGTAATTGTATCTTGCCGAATTACGATTGTTGTTTGTGGCGTGCTGAAAATTTTTCTTTGGCGAACGTTAAGCAAGAATTCATGGCACACACCTGAGGGGAGAAATCCGAGTTTAATGTTTACATTGTTCATTACTGGGTTTTCTCCTCCATGGTGCGTTACCTTCAAATATACAAGTTTGCCAGATTGCAAATATTTTTATATGTTTCGTGCTTTATAATTTCGGTTATCCGTTAATACTATATTATGGTGCCAGTTGAAATATAAGTTCACGGAATCTCCTTCGAGGTGAGATCATGACGGTGATGTAAATTTTAGCTTCACTGGGTGGTCTCCTCTCGAAGGCGGTTTTCATTCAACAGAAGAAAGAGGATACACAGAAATAATTGTGTTCTAGGATTTCTTTTCCACCAGTTGAAATAATAATGTGCGCACTTGAGAGGCGATTGCCAAGTTTATGTTTTATTTTTCATTACTGGGTTTTCTCCTTCATGGCGCGTGATGCTTATACCCTCGACTGTTAAATAAAATTTTCTTATGTGGGCTTTGGTTCCACTTCTCTTTGGCTTTGTCCTATTTGGAACTGATAAAGCTATTGAGTGGTGGCACCGCGGCCCTTTCATCGATAATACATTGTATTAGTCCAGAAGTTAAAATTCGTTAATATTGCAAGTTTTTAAAATCTTGAAGGGAAACACTCCCATTCTTGGTGTTCGTGGTTACATTTTTCTGGTTTACTATTTTGGATGTAGGGAATTCATGTCAATGCTTTTATGTAAGAAAATTATATTTTTAAAATGATACGTAAGCCGTTTCTTTTAAGGAAAAGAAGTTCCTTGTGTAATTTCATTTTCATTGGATATTGTTGAAGTTGTCATGCTGTAACCAAATGTGCAGGTGAGTGGGAAGTAACTTGTTTCCCTCCCATTCCACCGACTGAAATTTGAGACACCTGGGACGTTGATAACTTTCATTTGCTTGTTTGATTTCTGAAACGAAGGTTGTCAAGATTCCGATTGCAGTGTTTGTAAATCTGTACTGTGATATAGTGTAGGATAAAGTTGATCCTTACTTATGAAATAGACGAAAATGGTACGTATATTTAGTAGGGATTCATCAGATGTGGAAAGATTTTTGCGTTATTTACTTTCGTTTATGTTTAAATGTAGTTTTATCAAAAATTTCAGTATGTTATTTTAAAAGGAAATGTGTTGGGACCTCTTTGGAGGTGAGCTCATTACAGTGATTAACATTAAAACTCACTGGGTGGTCTCCTCTCGAGAGCGGATCTCATTTTTGTCAACACCCGAGTAATTGTATCTTGCCGAATTACGATTGTTATTTGTGGCGTGCTGAAAATTTTTCTTTGGCGAACGTTAAGCAAGAATTCATGGCACACACCTGAGGGGAGAAATCCGAGTTTAATGTTTACATTTTTCATTACTGGGTTTTCTCCTCCATGGTGCGTTACCTTCATATATACAAGTTTGCCAGATTGCAAATATTTTTATATGTTTCGTGCTTTATAATTTCGGTTATCCGTTAATACTATATTATGGTGCCAGTTGAAATTAAAGTTCACGGAATCTCCTTCGAGGTGAGATCATGACGGTGATGTAAATTTTAGCTTCACTGGGTGGTCTCCTCTCGAAGGCGGTTTTCATTCAACAGAAGAAAGAGGATACACAAAAATAATTGTGTTCTAGGATTTCTTTTCCACCAGTTGAAATAATAATGTGCGCACTTGAGAGGCGATTGCCAAGTTTATGTTTTATTTTTCATTACTGGGTTTTCTCCTTCATGGCGCGTGATGCTTATACCGTCGACTGTTAAGAAATAAAATTTTCTTATGTGGGCTTTGGTTCCACTTCTCTTTGGCTTTGTCCTATTTGGAACTGATAAAGCTATTGAGTGGTGGCACCGCGGCCCTTTCATCGATAATACAATGTATTAGTCCAGAAGTTAAAATTCGTTAATATTGCAAGTTTTTAAAATCTTGAAGGGAAACACTCCCATTCTTGGTGTTCTTGGTTAAATTTTTCTGGTTTAATATTTTGGATGTAGGGAATTCATGTCAATGCTTTTATGTAAGAAAATTATATTATTAAAATGATACGTAAGCCGTTTCTTTTAAGGAAAATAAGTTCCTTGTGTAATTTCATTTTCATTGGATATTGTTGAAGTTGTCATGCTGTAACCAAATGTGCAGGCGAGTGGGAAGTAACTTGTTTCCCTCCCACTCCACCGACTGAAATTTGAGATGCCTGGGACGTTGATAACTTTCATTTGCTTGTTTGCTGTCTGAGACGAAGGTTGTCAAGTTTCCGATTGCAGTGTTTGTAAATCTGTACTGTGATATAGTGTAGGATAAAGTTGATCCTTACTTATGAAATAGAAGCAAATGTTACGTATATTTAGCAGGGATTCATCAGATGTGGATAGATTTTTGCGTTATTTACTTTCGTTTATGTTTAAATGTAGTTTTATCAAAAATTTCAGTATGTTATTTTAAAAGGAAATGTGTTGGGACCTCTTTGGAGGTGAGCTCATTACAGTGATTAACATTAAAACTCACTGGGTGGTCTCCTCTCGAGAGCGGATCTCATTTTTGTCAACACCCGAGTAATTGTATCTTGCCGAATTACGATTGTTATTTGTGGCGTGCTGAAAATTTTTCTTTGGCGAACGTTAAGCAAGAATTCATGGCACACACCTGAGGGGAGAAATCCGAGTTTAATGTTTACATTTTTCATTACTGGGTTTTCTCCTCCATGGTGCGTTACCTTCATATATACAAGTTTGCCAGATTGCAAATATTTTTATATGTTTCGTGCTTTATAATTTCGGTTATCCGTTAATACTATATTATGGTGCCAGTTGAAATTAAAGTTCACGGAATCTCCTTCGAGGTGAGATCATGACGGTGATGTAAATTTTAGCTTCACTGGGTGGTCTCCTCTCGAAGGCGGTTTTCATTCAACAGAAGAAAGAGGATACACAAAAATAATTGTGTTCTAGGATTTCTTTTCCACCAGTTGAAATAATAATGTGCGCACTTGAGAGGCGAATGCCAAGTTTATGTTTTATTTTTCATTACTGGGTTTTCTCCTTCATGGCGCGTGATGCTTATACCCTCGACTGTTAAGAAATAAAATTTTCTTATGTAGGCTTTGGTTCCACTTCTCTTTGGCTTTGTCCTATTTGGAACTGACAAAGCTATTGAGTGGTGGCACCGCGGCCCTTTCATCGATAATACAATGTATTAGTCCAGAAGTTAAAATTCGTTAATATTGCAAGCTTTTAAAATCTTGAAGGGAATCACTCCCCTTCTTGGTGTTCGTGGTTAAATTTTTCTGGTTTACTATTTTGGATGTAGGGAATTCATGTCAATGCTTTTATGTAAGAAAATTATATTTTTAAAATGATACGTAAGCCGTTTCTTTTAAGGAAAAGAAGTTCCTTGTGTAATTTCATTTTCATTGGATATTGTTGAAGTTGTCATGCTTTAACCAAATGTGCAGGCGAGTGGGAAGTAACTTGCTTCCCTCCCACTCCACCGACTGAAATTTGAGACACCTGGGACGTTGATAACTTTCATTTGCTTGTTTGCTTTCTGAGACGAAGGTTGGCAAGTTTCCGATTGCAGTGTTTGTAAATCTGTACTGTGATATAATGTAGGATAAAGTTGATCCTTACTTATGAAATAGACGAAAATGGTACGTATATTTAGTAGGGATTCATCAGATGTGGATAGATTTTTGCGTTATTTACTTTCGTTTATGTTTAAATGTAGTTTTATCAAAATTTTCAGTATGTTATTTTAAAAGGAAATGTGTTGGGACTTCTTTGGAGGAGAGCTCATTACAGTGATTAACATTAAAACTCACTGGGTGGTCTCCTCGAGAGCGGATCTCATTTTTGTCAACACCCGAGTAATTGTATCTTGCCCAATTACGATTGTTGTTTGTGGCGTGCTGAAAATTTTTCTTTGGCGAACGTTAAGCAAGAATTCATGGCACACACCTGAGGGGAGAAATCCGAGTTTAATGTTTACATTGTTCATTACTGGGTTTTCTCCTCCATGGTGCGTTACCTTCAAATATACAAGTTTGCCAGATTGCAAATATTTTTATATGTTTCGTGCTTTATAATTTCGGTTATCCGTTAATACTATATTATGGTGCCAGTTGAAATATAAGTTCACGGAATCTCCTTCGAGGTGAGATCATGACGGTGATGTAAATTTTAGCTTCACTGTGTGGTCTCCTCTCGAAGGCGGTTTTCATTCAACAGAAGGAAGAGGATACACAAAAATAATTGTGTTCTAGGATTTCTTTTCCACCAGTTGAAATAATAATGTGCGCACTTGAGAGGCGATTGCCAAGTTTATGTTTTATTTTTCATTACTGGGTTTTCTCCTTCATGGCGCGTGATTCTTATACTCTCGACAGTTAAATAAAATTTTCTTATGTGGGCTTTGGTTCCACTTCTCTTTGGCTTTGTCCTATTTGGAACTGATAAAGCTATTGAGTGGTGGCACCGCGGCCCTTTCATCGATAATACAATGTATTAGTCCAGAAGTTAAAATTCGTTAATATTGCAAGTTTTTAAAATCTTGAAGGGAAACACTCCCATTCTTGGTGTTCTTGGTTAAATTTTTCTGGTTTAATATTTTGATGTAGGGAATTCATGTCAATGCTTTTATGTAAGAAAATTATATTTTTAAAATGATACGTAAGCCGTTTCTTTTAAGGAAAACAAGTTCCTTGTGTAATTTCATTTTCATTGGATATTGTTGAAGTTGTCATGCTGTAACCAAATGTGCAGGCGAGTGGGAAGTAACTTGCTTCCCTCCCACTCCACCGACTGAAATTTGAGACACCTGGGACGTTGATAACTTTCATTTGCTTGTTTGCTTTCTGAGACGAAGGTTGGCAAGTTTCCGATTGCAGTGTTTGTAAATCTGTACTGTGATATAATGTAGGATAAAGTTGATCCATACTTATGAAATAGACGAAAATGGTACGTATATTTAGTAGGGATTCATCAGATGTGGATAGATTTTTGCGTTATTTACTTTCGTTTATGTTTAAATGTAGTTTTATCTAAATTTTCAGTATGTCATTTTAAAAGGAAATGTGTTGGGACCTCTTTGGAGGCGAGCTCATTACAGTGATTAACATTAAAACTCACTGGGTGGTCTCCTCTCGAGAGTGGATCTCATTTTTGTCAACACCCGAGTAATTGTATCTTGCCCAATTACGATTGTTGTTTGTGGCGTGCTGAAAATTTTTCTTTGGCGAACGTTAAGCAAGAATTCATGGCACATACCTGAGGGGAGAAATCCGAGTTTAATGTTTACATTGTTCATTACTGGGTTTTCTCCTCCATGGTGCGTTACCTTCAAATATACAAGTTTGCCAGATTGCAAATATTTTTATATGTTTCGTGCTTTATAATTTCGGTTATCCGTTAATACTATATTATGGTGCCAGTTGAAATATAAGTTCACGGAATCTCCTTCGAGGTGAGATCATGACGGTGATGTAAATTTTAGCTTCACTGTGTGGTCTCCTCTCGAAGGCGGTTTTCATTCAACAGAAGAAAGAGGATACACAAAAATAATTGTGTTCTAGGATTTCTTTTCCACCAGTTGAAATAATAATGTGCGCACTTGAGAGGCGATTGCCAAGTTTATGTTTTATTTTTCATTACTGGGTTTTCTCCTTCATGGCGCGTGATTCTTATACCCTCGACTGTTAAATAAAATTTTCTTATGTGGGCTTTGGTTCCACTTCTCTTTGGCTTTGTCCTATTTAGAACTGATAAAGCTATTGAGTGGTGGCACCGCGGCCCTTTCATCGATAATACAATGTATTAGTCCAGAAGTTAAAATTCGTTAATATTGCAAGTTTTTAAAATCTTGAAGGGAAACACTCCCATTCTTGGTGTTCTTGGTTAAATTTTTCTGGTTTAATATTTTGATGTAGGGAATTCATGTCAATGCTTTTATGTAAGAAAATTATATTTTTAAAATGATACGTAAGCCGTTTCTTTTAAGGAAAAGAAGTTCCTTGTGTAATTTCATTTTCATTGGATATTGTTGAAGTTGTCATGCTGTAACCAAATGTGCAGGCGAGTGGGAAGTAACTTGTTTCCCTCCCACTCCACCGACTGAAATTTGAGATACCTGGGACGTTGATAACTTTCATTTGCTTGTTTGCTGTCTGAGACGAAGGTTGTCAAGTTTCCGATTGCAGTGTTTGTAAATCTGTACTGTGATATAGTGTAGGATAAAATTGATCCTTACTTATGAAATAGAAGCAAATGGTACGTATATTTAGCAGGGATTCATCAGATGTGAATAGATTTTTGCGTTATTTACTTTCGTTTATGTTTAAATGTAGTTTTATAAAAATTTTCAGTATGTTATTTTAAAAGGAAATGTGTTGGGACCTCTTTGGAGGTGAGCTCATTACAGTGATTAACATTAAAACTCACTGGGTGGTCTCCTCTCGAGAGCGGATCTCATTTTTGTCAACACCCGAGTAATTGTATCTTGCCGAATTACGATTGTTATTTGTGGCGTGCTGAAAATTTTTCTTTGGCGAACGTTAAGCAAGAATTCATGGCACACACCTGAGGGGAGAAATCCGAGTTTAATGTTTACATTTTTCATTACTGGGGTTTCTCCTCCATGGTGCGTTACCTTCAAATATACAAGTTTGCCAGATTGCAAATATTTTTATATGTTTCGTGCTTTATAATTTCGGTTATCCGTTAATACTATATTATGGTGCCAGTTGAAATATAAGTTCACGGAATCTCCTTCGAGGTGAGATCATGACGGTGATGTAAATTTTAGCTTCACTGGGTGGTCTCCTCTCGAAGGCGGTTTTCATTCAACAGAAGAGAGAGGATACACAAAAATAATTGTGTTCTAGGATTTCTTTTCCACCAGTTGAAATAATAATGTGCGCACTTGAGAGGCGATTGCCAAGTTTATGTTTTATTTTTCATTACTGGGTTTTCTCCTTCATGGCGCGTGATGCTTATACCCTCGACTGTTAAGAAATAAAATTTTCTTATGTAGGCTTTGGTTCCACTTCTCTTTGGCTTTGTCCTATTTGGAACTGATAAAGCTATTGAGTGGTGGCACCGCGGCCCTTCCATCGATAATACAATGTATTAGTCCAGAAGTTAAAATTCGTTAATATTGCAAGTTTTTAAAATCTTGAAGGGAAACACTCCCATTCTTGGTGTTCGTGGTTAAATTTTTCTGGTTTACTATTTTGGATGTAGGGAATTCATGTCAATGCTTTTATGTAAGAAAATTATATTTTTAAAATGATACGTAAGCCGTTTCTTTTAAGGAAAAGAAGTTCCTTGTGTAATTTCATTTTCATTGGATATTGTTGAAGTTGTCATGCTGTAACCAAATGTGCAGGCGAGTGGGAAGTAACTTGCTTCCCTCCCACTCCACCGACTGAAATTTGAGACACCTGGGACGTTGATAACTTTCATTTGCTTGTTTGCTTTCTGAGACTAAGGTTGGCAAGTTTCCGATTGCAGTGTTTGTAAATCTGTACTGTGATATAGTGTAGGATAAAGTTGATCCTTACTTATGAAATAGACGAAAATGGTACGTATATTTAGTAGGGATTCATCAGATGTGGATAGATTTTTGCGTTATTTACTTTCGTTTATGTTTAAATGTAGTTTTATCAAAATTTTCAGTATGTCATTTTAAAAGGAAATGTGTTGGGACCTCTTTGGAGGAGATCTCATTACAGTGATTAACATTAAAACTCACTGGGTGGTCTCCTCTCGAGAGCGGATCTCATTTTTGTCAACACCCGAGTAATTGTATCTTGCCGAATTACGATTTTTGTTTGTGGCGTGCTGAAAATTTTTCTTTGGCGAACGTTAAGCAAGAATTCATGGCACACACCTGAGGGGAGAAATCCGAGTTTAATGTTTACATTGTTCATTACTGGGTTTTCTCCTCCATGGTGCGTTACCTTCAAATATACAAGTTTGCCAGATTGCAAATATTTTTATATGTTTCGTGCTTTATAATTTCGGTTATCCGTTAATACTATATTATGGTGCCAGTTGAAATATAAGTTCACGGAACCTTCTTCGAGGTGAGATCATGACGGTGATGTAAATTTAACTTCACTGGGTGGTGTCCTCTCGAAGGCGGTTTTAATTCAACAGAAGAAAGAGGATACACAGAAATAATTGTGTTCTAGGATTTCTTTTCCACCAGTTGAAATAATAATGTGCGCACTTGAGAGGCGATTGCCAAGTTTATGTTTTATTTTTCATTACTGAGTTTTCTCCTTCATGGCGCGTGATGCTTATACCCTCGACTGTTAAGAAATAAAATTTTCTTATGTGGGCTTTGGTTCCACTTCTCTTTGGCTTTGTCCTATTTGAAACTGATAAAGCTATTGAGTGGTGGCACCGCGGCCCTTCCATCGATAATACAATGTATTAGTCCAGAAGTTAAAATTCGTTAATATTGCAAGTTTTTAAAATCTTGAAGGGAAACACTCCCATTCTTGGTGTTCGTGGTTAAATTTTTCTGGTTTACTATTTTGGATGTAGGGAATTCATGTCAATGCTTTTATGTAAGAAAATTATATTTTTAAAATGATACGTAAGCCGTTTCTTTTAAGGAAAAGAAGTTCCTTGTGTAATTTCATTTTCATTGGATATTGTTGAAGTTGTCATGCTGTAACCAAATGTGCAGGCGAGTGGGAAGTAACTTGTTTCCCTCCCACTCCACCGACTGAAATTTGAGATACCTGGGACGTTGATAACTTTCATTTGCTTGTTTGCGGTCTGAGACGAAGGTTGTCAAGTTTCCGATTGCAGTGTTTGTAAATCTGTACTGTGATATAGTGTAGGATAAAATTGATCCTTACTTATGAAATAGAAGCAAATGGTACGTATATTTAGCAGGGATTCATCAGATGTGAATAGATTTTTGCGTTATTTACTTTCGTTTATATTTAAATGTAGTTTTATCAAAATTTTCAGTATGTTATTTTAAATGGAAATGTGTTGGGACCTCTTTGGAGGTGAGCTCATTACAGTGATTAACATTAAAACTCACTGGGTGGTCTCCTCTCGAGAGCGGATCTCATTTTTGTCAACACCCGAGTAATTGTATCTTGCCGAATTACGATTGTTGTTTGTGGCGTGCTGAAAATTTTTCTTTGGCGAACGTTAAGCAAGAATTCATGGCACACACCTGAGGGGAGAAATCCGAGTTTAATGTTTACATTTTTCATTACTGGGGTTTCTCCTCCATGGTGCGTTACCTTCAAATATACAAGTTTGCCAGATTGCAAATATTTTTATATGTTTCGTGCTTTATAATTTCGGTTATCCGTTAATACTATATTATGGTGCCAGTTGAAATATAAGTTCACGGAATCTCCTTCGAGGTGAGATCATGACGGTGATGTAAATTTTAGCTTCACTGGGTGGTCTCCTCTCGAAGGCGGTTTTCATTCAACAGAAGAGAGAGGATACACAAAAATAATTGTGTTCTAGGATTTCTTTTCCACCAGTTGAAATAATAATGTGCGCACTTGAGAGGCGATTGCCAAGTTTATGTTTTATTTTTCATTACTGGGTTTTCTCCTTCATGGCGCGTGATGCTTATACCCTCGACTGTTAAGAAATAAAATTTTCTTATGTAGGCTTTGGTTCCACTTCTCTTTGGCTTTGTCCTATTTGGAACTGATAAAGCTATTGAGTGGTGGCACCGCGGCCCTTCCATCGATAATACAATGTATTAGTCCAGAAGTTAAAATTCGTTAATATTGCAAGTTTTTAAAATCTTGAAGGGAAACACTCCCATTCTTGGTGTTCGTGGTTAAATTTTTCTGGTTTACTATTTTGGATGTAGGGAATTCATGTCAATGCTTTTATGTAAGAAAATTATATTTTTAAAATGATACGTAAGCCGTTTCTTTTAAGGAAAAGAAGTTCCTTGTGTAATTTCATTTTCATTGGATATTGTTGAAGTTGTCATGCTGTAACCAAATGTGCAGGCGAGTGGGAAGTAACTTGTTTCCCTCCCACTCCACCGACTGAAATTTGAGATACCTGGGACGTTGATAACTTTCATTTGCTTGTTTGTTGTCTGAGACGAAGGTTGTCAAGTTTCCGATTGCAGTGTTTGTAAATCTGTACTGTGATATAGTGTAGGATAAAATTGATCCTTACTTATGAAATAGAAGCAAATGGTACGTATATTTAACAGGGATTCATCAGATGTGAATAGATTTTTGCGTTATTTACTTTCGTTTATATTTAAATGTAGTTTTATCAAAATTTTCAGTATGTTATTTTAAAAGGAAATGTGTTGGGACTCTTTGGAGGTGAGCTCATTACAGTGATTAACATTAAAACTCACTGGGTGGTCTCCTCTCGAGAGCGGATCTCATTTTTGTCAACACCCGAGTAATTGTATCTTGCCGAATTACGATTGTTGTTTGTGGCGTGCTGAAAATTTTTCTTTGGCGAACGTTAAGCAAGAATTCATGGCACACACCTGAGGGGAGAAATCCGAGTTTAATGTTTACATTTTTCATTACTGGGGTTTCTCCTCCATGGTGCGTTACCTTCAAATATACAAGTTTGCCAGATTGCAAATATTTTTATATGTTTCGTGCTTTATAATTTCGGTTATCCGTTAATACTATATTATGGTGCCAGTTGAAATATAAGTTCACGGAATCTCCTTCAAGGTGAGATCATGACGGTGATGTAAATTTTAGCTTCACTGGGTGGTCTCCTCTCGAAGGCGGTTTTCATTCAACAGAAGAGAGAGGATACACAAAAATAATTGTGTTCTAGGATTTCTTTTCCACCAGTTGAAATAATAATGTGCGCACTTGAGAGGCGATTGCCAAGTTTATGTTTTATTTTTCATTACTGGGTTTTCTCCTTCATGGCGCGTCATGCTTATACCCTCGACTGTTAAGAAATAAAATTTTCTTATGTGGGCTTTGGTTCCACTTCTCTTTGGCTTTGTCCTATTTGGAACTGATAAAGCTATTGAGTGGTGGCACCGCGGCCCTTCCATCGATAATACAATGTATTAGTCCAGAAGTTAAAATTCGTTAATATTGCAAGTTTTTAAAATCTTGAAGGGAAACACTCCCATTCTTGGTGTTCGTGGTTAAATTTTTCTGGTTTACTATTTTGGATGTAGGGAATTCATGTCAATGCTTTTATGTAAGAAAATTATATTTTTAAAATGATATGTAAGCCGTTTCTTTTAAGGAAAAGAAGTTCCTTGTGTAATTTCATTTTCATTGGATATTGTTGAAGTTGTCATGCTGTAACCAAATGTGCAGGCGAGTGGGAAGTAACTTGCTTCCCTCCCACTCCACCGACTGAAATTTGAGACACCTGGGACGTTGATAACTTTCATTTGCTTGTTTGCTTTCTGAGACGAAGGTTGGCAAGTTTCCGATTGCAGTGTTTGTAAATCTGTACTGTGATATAGTGTAGGATAAAGTTGATCCTTACTTATGAAATAGACGAAAATGGTACGTATATTTAGTAGGGATTCATCAGATGTGGATAGATTTTTGCGTTATTTACTTTCGTTTATGTTAAAATGTAGTTTTATCAAAATTTTCAGTATGTTATTTTAAAAGGAAATGTGTTGGGACCTCTTTGGAGGCGAGCTCATTACAGTGATTAACATTAAAACTCACTGGGTGGTCTCCTTTCGAGAGCGGATCTCATTTTTGTCAACACCCGAGTAATTGTACCTTGCCGAATTACGATTGTTGTTTGTGGCGTGCTGAAAATTTTTCTTTGGCGAACGTTAAGCAAGAATTCATGGCACACACCTGAGGGGAGCAATCCGAGTTTAATGTTTACATTGTTCATTACTGGGTTTTCTCCTCCATGGTGCGTTACCTTCAAATATACAAGTTTGCCAGATTGCAAATATTTTTATATGTTTCGTGCTTTATAATTTCGGTTATCCGTTAATACTATATTATGGTGCCAGTTGAAATATAAGTTCACGGAATCTCCTTCGAGGTGAGATCATGACGGTGATGTAAATTTTAGCTTCACTGGGTGGTCTCCTCTCGAAGGCGGTTTTCATTCAACAGAAGAAAGAGGATACACAGAAATAATTGTGTTCTAGGATTTCTTTTCCACCAGTTGAAATAATAGTGTGCGCACTTGAGAGGCGATTGCCAAGTTTATGTTTTATTTTTCATTACTGGGTTTTCTCCTTCATGGCGCGTGATGCTTATACCCTCGACTGTTAAATAAAATTTTCTTATGTGGGCTTTGGTTCCACTTCTCTTTGGCTTTGTCCTATTTGGAACTGATAATGCTATTGAGTGGTGGCACCGCGGCCCTTTCATCGATAATACAATGTATTAGTCCAGAAGTTAAAATTCGTTAATATTGCAAGTTTTTAAAATCTTGAAGGGAAACACTCCCATTCTTGGTGTTCGTGGTTAAATTTTTCTGGTTTACTATTTTGGATGTAGGGAATTCATGTCAATGCTTTTATGTAAGAAAATTATATTTTTAAAATGTTACGTAAGCCGTTTCTTTTAAGGAAAAGAAGTTCCTTGTGTAATTTCATTTTCATTGGATATTGTTGAAGTTGTCATGCTGTAACCAAATGTGCAGGCGAGTGGGAAGTAACTTGTTTCCCTCCCACTCCACCGACTGAAATTTGAGACACCTGGGACGTTGATAACTTTCATTTGCTTGTTTGCTTTCTGAGACGAAGGTTGTCAAGATTCCGATTGCAGTGTTTGTAAATCTGTACTGTGATATAGTGTAGGATAAAGTTGATCCTTACTTATGAAATAGACGAAAATGGTACGTATATTTAGTAGGGATTCATCAGATGTGGATAGATTTTTGCGTTATTTACTTTCGTTTATGTTTAAATGTAGTTTTATCAAAATTTTCAGTATGTTATTTTAAAAGGAAATGTGTTGGGACCTCTTTGGAGTCGAGTTCATTACAGTGATTAACATTAAAACTCACTGGGTGGTCTCCTCTCGAGAGCGGATCTCATTTTTGTCAACACCCGAGTAATTGTATCTTGCCGAATTACGATTGTTGTTTGTGGCGTGCTGAAAATTTTTCTTTGGCGAACGTTAAGCAAGAATTCATGGCACACACCTGAGGGGAGAAATCCGAGTTTAATGTTTACATTGTTCATTACTGGGTTTTCTCCTCCATGGTGCGTTACCTTCAAATATACAAGTTTGCCAGATTGCAAATATTTTTATATGATTCGTGCTTTATAATTTCGGTTATCCGTTAATACTATATTATGGTGCCAGTTGAAATATAAGTTCACGGAATCTCCTTCGAGGTGAGATCATGACGGTGATGTAAATTTTAGCTTCACTGTGTGGTCTCCTCTCGAAGGCGGTTTTCATTCAACAGAAGAAAGAGGATACACAGAAATAATTGTGTTCTAGGATTTCTTTTCCACCAGTTGAAATAATAGTGTGCGCACTTGAGAGGCGATTGCCAAGTTTATGTTTTATTTTTCATTACTGGGTTTTCTCCTTCATGGCGCGTGATGCTTATACCGTCGACTGTTAAGAAATAAAATTTTCTTATGTGGGCTTTGGTCCCACTTCTCTTTGGCTTTGTCCTATTTGGAACTGATAAAGCTATTGAGTGGTGGCACCGCGGCCCTTTCATCGATAATACAATGTATTAGTCCAGAAGTTAAAATTCGTTAATATTGCAAGTTTTTAAAATCTTGAAGGGAAACACTCCCATTCTTGGTGTTCGTGGTTAAATTTTTCTGGTTTACTATTTTGGATGTAGGGAATTCATGTCAATGCTTTTATGTAAGAAAATTATATTTTTAAAATGATACGTAAGCCGTTTCTTTTAAGGAAAAGAAGTTCCTTGTGTAATTTCGTTTTCATTGGATATTGTTGAAGTTGTCATGCTGTAACCAAATGTGCAGGCGAGTGGGAAGTAACTTGTTTCCCTCCCTCTCCACCGACTGAAATTTGAGACACCTGGGACGTTGATAACTTTCATTTGCTTGCTTGCTTTCTGAGACGAAGGTTGTCAAGATTCCGATTGCAGTGTTTGTAAATCTGTACTGTGATATAGTGTAGGATAAAGTTGATCCTTACTTATGAAATAGACGAAAATGGTACGTATATTTAGTAGGGATTCATCAGATGTGGATAATAACATTAAAACTCACTGGGTGGTCTCCTCTCGAGAGCGGATCTCATTTTTGTCAACACCCGAGTAATTGTATCTTGCCGAATTACGATTGTTATTTGTGGCGTGCTGAAAATTTTTCTTTGGCGAACGTTAAGCAAGAATTCATGGCACACACCTGAGGGGAGAAATCCGAGTATAATGTTTACATTTTTCATTACTGGGGTTTCTCCTCCATGGTGCGTTACCTTCAAATATACAAGTTTGCCAGATTGCAAATATTTTTATATGTTTCGTGCTTTATAATTTCGGTTATCCGTTAATACTATATTATGGTGCCAGTTGAAATAAAAGTTCACGGAATCTCCTTCGAGGTGCGATCATGACGGTGATGTAAATTTTAGCTTCACTGGGTGGTCTCCTCTCGAAGGCGGTTTTCATTCAACAGAAGATAGAGGATACACAAAAATAATTGTGTTCTAGGATTTCTTTTCCACCAGTTGAAATAATAATGTGCGCACTTGAGAGGCGATTGCCAAGTTTATGTTTTATTTTTCATTACTGGGTTTTCTCCTTCATGGCGCGTGATGCTTATACCCTCGACTGTTAAGAAATAAAATTTTCTTATGTAGGCTTTGGTTCCACTTCTCTTTGGCTTTGTCCTATTTGGAACTGATAAAGCTATTGAGTGGTGGCACCGCGGCCCTTCCATCGATAATACAATGTATTAGTCCAGAAGTTAAAATTCGTTAATATTGCAAGTTTTTAAAATCTTGAAGGGAAACACTCCCATTCTTGGTGTTCGTGGTTAAATTTTTCTGGTTTACTATTTTGGATGTAGGGAATTCATGTCAATGCTTTTATGTAAGAAAATTATATTTTTAAAATGGTACGTAAGCCGTTTCTTTTAAGGAAAAGAAGTTCCTTGTGTAATTTCATTTTCATTGGATATTGTTGAAGTTGTCATGCTGTAACCAAATGTGCAGGCGAGTGGGAAGTAACTTGTTTCCCTCCCACTCCACCGACTGAAATTTGAGATACCTGGGACGTTGATAACTTTCATTTGCTTGCTTGCTGTCTGAGACGAAGGTTGTCAAGTTTCCGATTGCAGTGTTTGTAAATCTGTACTGTGATATAGTGTAGGATAAAATTGATCCTTACTTATGAAATAGAAGCAAATGGTACGTATATTTAGCAGGGATTCATCAGATGTGAATAGATTTTTGCGTTATTTACTTTCGTTTATATTTAAATGTAGTTTTATCAAAATTTTCAGTATGTCATTTTAAAAGGAAATGTGTTGGGACCTCTTTGGGGGCGAGCTCATTACAGTGATTAACATTAAAACTCACTGGGTGGTCTCCTCTCGAGAGCGGATCTCATTTTTGTCAACACCCGAGTAATTGTATCTTGCCGAATTACGATTTTTGTTTGTGGCGTGCTGAAAATTTTTCTTTGGCGAACGTTAAGCAAGAATTCATGGCACACACCTGAGGGGAGAAATCCGAGTTTAATGTTTACATTGTTCATTACTGGGTTTTCTCCTCCATGGTGCGTTACCTTCAAATATACAAGTTTGCCAGATTGCAAATATTTTTATATGTTTCGTGCTTTATAATTTCGGTTATCCGTTAATACTATATTATGGTGCCAGTTGAAATATAAGTTCACGGAATCTTCTTCGAGGTGAGATCATGACGGTGATGTAAATTTAACTTCACTTTGTGGTGTCCTCTCGAAGGCGGTTTTCATTCAACAGAAGAAAGAGGATACACAGAAATAATTGTGTTCTAGGATTTCTTTTCCACCAGTTGAAATAATAATGGGCGCACTTGAGAGGCGATTGCCAAGTTTATGTTTTATTTTTCATTACTGGGTTTTCTCCTTCATGGCGCGTGATGCTTATACCCTCGACTGTTAAATAAAATTTTCTTATGTGGGCTTTGGTTCCACTTCTCTTTGGCTTTGTCCTATTTGGAACTGATAAAGCTATTGAGTGGTGGCACCGCGGCCCTTTCATCGATAATACAATGTATTAGTCCAGAAGTTAAAATTCGTTAATATTGCAAGTTTTTAAAATCTTGAAGGGAAACACTCCCATTCTTGGTGTTCGTGGTTAAATTTTTCTGGTTTACTATTTTGGATGTAGGGAATTCATGTCAATGCTTTTATGTAAGAAAATTATATTTTTAAAATGATACGTAAGCCTTTTCTTTTAAGGAAAAGAAGTTCCTTGTGTAATTTCGTTTTCATTGGATATTGTTGAAGTTGTCATGCTGTAACCAAATGTGCAGGCGAGGGGGAAGTAACTTGCTTCCCTCCCACTCCACCGACTGAAATTTGAGACACCTGGGACGTTGATAACTTTCATTTGCTTGTTTGCTTTCTGAGACGAAGGTTGGCAAGTTTCCGATTGCAGTGTTTGTAAATCTGTACTGTGATATAGTGTAGGATAAAGTTGATCCTTACTTATGAAATAGACGAAAATGGTACGTATATTTAGTAGGGATTCATCAGATGTGGATAGATTTTTGCGTTATTTACTTTCGTATATGTTTAAATGTAGTTTTATCAAAATTTCAGTATGTTATTTTAAAAGGAAATGTGTTGGGACCTCTCTGGAGGCGAGCTCATTACAGTGATTAACATTAAAACTCACTGGGTGGTCTCCTCTCGAGAGCGGATCTCATTTTTGTCAACACCCGAGTAATTGTATCTTGCCGAATTACGATTGTTGTTTGTGGCGTGCTGAAAATTTTTCTTTGGCGAACGTTAAGCAAGAATTCATGGCACACACCTGAGGGGAGAAATCCGAGTTTAATGTTTACATTGTTCATTACTGGGTTTTCTCCTCCATGGTGCGTTACCTTCAAATATACAAGTTTGCCAGATTGCAAATATTTTTATATGTTTCGTGCTTTATAATTTCGGTTATCCGTTAATACTATATTATGGTGCCAGTTGAAATATAAGTTCACGGAATCTCCTTCGAGGTGAGATCATGACGGTGATGTAAATTTTAGCTTCACTGGGTGGTCTCCTCTCGAAGGCGGTTTTCATTCAACAGAAGAAAGAGGATACACAAAAATAATTGTGTTCTAGGATTTCTTTTCCACCAGTTGAAATAATAATGTGCGCACATGAGAGGCGATTGCCAAGTTTATGTTTTATTTTTCATTACTGGGTTTTCTCCTTCATGGCGCGTGATGCTTATACACTCGACTGTTAAGAAATAAAATTTTCTTATGTGGGCTTTGGTTCCACTTCTCTTTGGCTTTGTCCTATTTGGAACTGATAAAGCTATTGAGTGGTGGCACCGCGGCCCTTTCATCGATAATACAATGTATTAGTCCAGAAGTTAAAATTCGTTAATATTGCAAGTTTTTAAAATCTTGAAGGGAAACACTCCCATTCTTGGTGTTCTTGGTTAAATTTTTCTGGTTTACTATTTTGGATGTAGGGAATTCATGTCAATGCTTTCATGTAAGAAAATTATATTTTTAAAATGATACGTAAGCCGTTTCTTTTAAGGAAAAGAAGTTCCTTGTGTAATTTCATTTTCATTGGATATTGTTGAAGTTGTCATGCTGTAACCAAATGTGCAGGCGAGTGGGAAGTAACTTGTTTCCCTCCCACTCCACCGACTGAAATTTGAGATACCTGGGACGTTGATAACTTTCATTTGCTTGTTTGCTGTCTGAGACGAAGGTTGTCAAGTTTCCGATTGCCGTGTTTGTAAATCTGTACTGTGATATAGTGTAGGATAAAATTGATCCTTACTTATGAAATAGAAGCAAATGGTACGTATATTTAGCAGGGATTCATCAGATGTGAATAGATTTTTGCGTTATTTACTTTCGTTTATATTTAAATGTAGTTTTATCAAAATTTTCAGTATGTCATTTTAAAAGGAAATGTGTTGGGACCTCTTTGGGGGCGAGCTCATTACAGTGATTAACATTAAAACTCACTGGGTGGTCTCCTCTCGAGAGCGGATCTCATTTTTGTCAACACCCGAGTAATTGTATCTTGCCGAATTACGATTTTTGTTTGTGGCGTGCTGAAAATTTTTCTTTGGCGAACGTTAAGCAAGAATTCATGGCACACACCTGAGGGGAGAAATCCGAGTTTAATGTTTACATTGTTCATTACTGGGTTTTCTCCTCCATGGTGCGTTACCTTCAAATATACAAGTTTGCCAGATTGCAAATATTTTTATATGTTTCGTGCTTTATAATTTCGGTTATCCGTTAATACTATATTATGGTGCCAGTTGAAATATAAGTTCACGGAATCTCCTTCGAGGTGAGATCATGACGGTGATGTAAATTTTAGCTTCACTGGGTGGTCTCCTCTCGAAGGCGGTTTTCATTCAACAGAAGAAAGAGGATACACAGAAATAATTGTGTTCTAGGATTTCTTTTCCACCAGTTGAAATAATAATGGGCGCACTTGAGAGGCGATTGCCAAGTTTATGTTTTATTTTTCATTACTGGGTTTTCTCCTTCATGGCGCGTGATGCTTATACCCTCGACTGTTAAGAAATAAAATTTTCTTATGTGGGCTTTGGTTCCACTTCTCTTTGGCTTTGTCCTATTTGGAACTGATAAAGCTATTGAGTGGTGGCACCGCGGCCCTTCCATCGATAATACAATGTATTAGTCCAGAAGTTAAAATTCGTTAATATTGCAAGTTTTTAAAATCTTGAAGGGAAACACTCCCATTCTTGGTGTTCGTGGTTAAATTTTTCTGGTTTACTATTTTGGATGTAGGGAATTCATGTCAATGCTTTTATGTAAGAAAATTATATTTTTAAAATGATACGTAAGCCGTTTCTTTTAAGGAAAAGAAGTTCCTTGTGTAATTTCATTTTCATTGGATATTGTTGAAGTTGTCATGCTGTAACCAAATGTGCAGGCGAGTGGGAAGTAACTTGTTTCCCTCCCACTCCACCGACTGAAATTTGAGACACCTGGGACGTTGATAACTTTCATTTGCTTGTTTGCTTTCTGAGACGAAGGTTGTCAAGATTCCGATTGCAGTGTTTGTAAATCTGTACTGTGATATAGTGTAGGATAAAGTTGATCCTTACTTATGAAATAGACGAAAATGGTACGTATATTTAGTAGGGATTCATCAGATGTGGATAGATTTTTGCGTTATTTACTTTCGTTTATGTTTAAATGTAGTTTTATCAAAAATTTCAGTATGTTATTTTAAAAGGAAATGTGTTGGGACCTCTTTGGAGGCGAGCTCATTACAGTGATTAACATTAAAACTCACTGGGTGGTCTCCTTTCGAGAGCGGATCTCATTTTTGTCAACACCCGAGTAATTGTATCTTGCCGAATTACGATTGTTGTTTGTGGCGTGCTGAAAATTTTTCTTTGGCGAACGTTAAGCAAGAATTCATGGCACACACCTGAGGGGAGAAATCCGAGTTTAATGTTTACATTGTTCATTACTGGGTTTTCTCCTCCATGGTGCGTTACCTTCAAATATACAAGTTTGCCAGATTGCAAATATTTTTATATGTTTCGTGCTTTATAATTTCGGTTATCCGTTAATACTATATTATGGTGCCAGTTGAAATATAAGTTCACGGAATCTCCTTCGAGGTGAGATCATGACGGTGATGTAAATTTTAGCTTCACTGGGTGGTCTCCTCTCGAAGGCGGTTTTCATTCAACAGAAGAAAGAGGATACACAGAAATAATTGTGTTCTAGGATTTCTTTTCCACCAGTTGAAATAATAGTGTGCGCACTTGAGAGGCGATTGCCAAGTTTATGTTTTATTTTTCATTACTGGGTTTTCTCCTTCATGGCGCGTGATGCTTATACCGTCGACTGTTAAGAAATAAAATTTTCTTATGTGGGCTTTGGTCCCACTTCTCTTTGGCTTTGTCCTATTTGGAACTGATAAAGCTATTGAGTGGTGGCACCGCGGCCCTTTCATCGATAATACAATGTATTAGTCCAGAAGTTAAAATTCGTTAATATTGCAAGTTTTTAAAATCTTGAAGGGAAACACTCCCATTCTTGGTGTTCGTGGTTAAATTTTTCTGGTTTACTATTTTGGATGTAGGGAATTCATGTCAATGCTTTTATGTAAGAAAATTATATTTTTAAAATGATACGTAAGCCGTTTCTTTTAAGGAAAAGAAGTTCCTTGTGTAATTTCGTTTTCATTGGATATTGTTGAAGTTGTCATGCTGTAACCAAATGTGCAGGCGAGTGGGAAGTAACTTGTTTCCCTCCCTCTCCACCGACTGAAATTTGAGACACCTGGGACGTTGATAACTTTCATTTGCTTGCTTGCTTTCTGAGACGAAGGTTGTCAAGATTCCGATTGCAGTGTTTGTAAATCTGTACTGTGATATAGTGTAGGATAAAGTTGATCCTTACTTATGAAATAGACGAAAATGGTACGTATATTTAGTAGGGATTCATCAGATGTGGATAGATTTTTGCGTTATTTACTTTCGTTTATGTTTAAATGTAGTTTTATCAAAATTTTCAGTATGTTATTTTAAAAGGAAATGTGTTGGGACCTCTTTGGAGTCGAGTTCATTACAGTGATTAACATTAAAACTCACTGGGTGGTCTCCTCTCGAGAGCGGATCTCATTTTTGTCAACACCCGAGTAATTGTATCTTGCCGAATTACGATTGTTGTTTGTGGCGTGCTGAAAATTTTTCTTTGGCGAACGTTAAGCAAGAATTCATGGCACACACCTGAGGGGAGAAATCCGAGTTTAATGTTTACATTGTTCATTACTGGGTTTTCTCCTCCATGGTGCGTTACCTTCAAATATACAAGTTTGCCAGATTGCAAATATTTTTATATGTTTCGTGCTTTATAATTTCGGTTATCCGTTAATACTATATTATGGTGCCAGTTGAAATATAAGTTCACGGAATCTCCTTCGAGGTGAGATCATGACGGTGATGTAAATTTTAGCTTCACTGTGTGGTCTCCTCTCGAAGGCGGTTTTCATTCAACAGAAGAAAGAGGATACACAGAAATAATTGTGTTCTAGGATTTCTTTTCCACCAGTTGAAATAATAGTGTGCGCACTTGAGAGGCGATTGCCAAGTTTATGTTTTATTTTTCATTACTGGGTTTTCTCCTTCATGGCGCGTGATGCTTATACCGTCGACTGTTAAGAAATAAAATTTTCTTATGTGGGCTTTGGTCCCACTTCTCTTTGGCTTTGTCCTATTTGGAACTGATAAAGCTATTGAGTGGTGGCACCGCGGCCCTTTCATCGATAATACAATGTATTAGTCCAGAAGTTAAAATTCGTTAATATTGCAAGTTTTTAAAATCTTGAAGGGAAACACTCCCATTCTTGGTGTTCGTGGTTAAATTTTTCTGGTTTACTATTTTGGATGTAGGGAATTCATGTCAATGCTTTTATGTAAGAAAATTATATTTTTAAAATGATACGTAAGCCGTTTCTTTTAAGGAAAAGAAGTTCCTTGTGTAATTTCGTTTTCATTGGATATTGTTGAAGTTGTCATGCTGTAACCAAATGTGCAGGCGAGTGGGAAGTAACTTGTTTCCCTCCCTCTCCACCGACTGAAATTTGAGACACCTGGGACGTTGATAACTTTCATTTGCTTGCTTGCTTTCTGAGACGAAGGTTGTCAAGATTCCGATTGCAGTGTTTGTAAATCTGTACTGTGATATAGTGTAGGATAAAGTTGATCCTTACTTATGAAATAGACGAAAATGGTACGTATATTTAGTAGGGATTCATCAGATGTGGATAATAACATTAAAACTCACTGGGTGGTCTCCTCTCGAGAGCGGATCTCATTTTTGTCAACACCCGAGTAATTGTATCTTGCCGAATTACGATTGTTATTTGTGGCGTGCTGAAAATTTTTCTTTGGCGAACGTTAAGCAAGAATTCATGGCACACACCTGAGGGGAGAAATCCGAGTATAATGTTTACATTTTTCATTACTGGGGTTTCTCCTCCATGGTGCGTTACCTTCAAATATACAAGTTTGCCAGATTGCAAATATTTTTATATGTTTCGTGCTTTATAATTTCGGTTATCCGTTAATACTATATTATGGTGCCAGTTGAAATAAAAGTTCACGGAATCTCCTTCGAGGTGCGATCATGACGGTGATGTAAATTTTAGCTTCACTGGGTGGTCTCCTCTCGAAGGCGGTTTTCATTCAACAGAAGATAGAGGATACACAAAAATAATTGTGTTCTAGGATTTCTTTTCCACCAGTTGAAATAATAATGTGCGCACTTGAGAGGCGATTGCCAAGTTTATGTTTTATTTTTCATTACTGGGTTTTCTCCTTCATGGCGCGTGATGCTTATACCCTCGACTGTTAAGAAATAAAATTTTCTTATGTAGGCTTTGGTTCCACTTCTCTTTGGCTTTGTCCTATTTGGAACTGATAAAGCTATTGAGTGGTGGCACCGCGGCCCTTCCATCGATAATACAATGTATTAGTCCAGAAGTTAAAATTCGTTAATATTGCAAGTTTTTAAAATCTTGAAGGGAAACACTCCCATTCTTGGTGTTCGTGGTTAAATTTTTCTGGTTTACTATTTTGGATGTAGGGAATTCATGTCAATGCTTTTATGTAAGAAAATTATATTTTTAAAATGATACGTAAGCCGTTTCTTTTAAGGAAAAGAAGTTCCTTGTGTAATTTCATTTTCATTGGATATTGTTGAAGTTGTCATGCTGTAACCAAATGTGCAGGCGAGTGGGAAGTAACTTGTTTCCCTCCCACTCCACCGACTGAAATTTGAGATACCTGGGACGTTGATAACTTTCATTTGCTTGCTTGCTGTCTGAGACGAAGGTTGTCAAGTTTCCGATTGCAGTGTTTGTAAATCTGTACTGTGATATAGTGTAGGATAAAATTGATCCTTACTTATGAAATAGAAGCAAATGGTACGTATATTTAGCAGGGATTCATCAGATGTGAATAGATTTTTGCGTTATTTACTTTCGTTTATATTTAAATGTAGTTTTATCAAAATTTTCAGTATGTCATTTTAAAAGGAAATGTGTTGGGACCTCTTTGGGGGCGAGCTCATTACAGTGATTAACATTAAAACTCACTGGGTGGTCTCCTCTCGAGAGCGGATCTCATTTTTGTCAACACCCGAGTAATTGTATCTTGCCGAATTACGATTTTTGTTTGTGGCGTGCTGAAAATTTTTCTTTGGCGAACGTTAAGCAAGAATTCATGGCACACACCTGAGGGGAGAAATCCGAGTTTAATGTTTACATTGTTCATTACTGGGTTTTCTCCTCCATGGTGCGTTACCTTCAAATATACAAGTTTGCCAGATTGCAAATATTTTTATATGTTTCGTGCTTTATAATTTCGGTTATCCGTTAATACTATATTATGGTGCCAGTTGAAATATAAGTTCACGGAATCTTCTTCGAGGTGAGATCATGACGGTGATGTAAATTTAACTTCACTTTGTGGTGTCCTCTCGAAGGCGGTTTTCATTCAACAGAAGAAAGAGGATACACAGAAATAATTGTGTTCTAGGATTTCTTTTCCACCAGTTGAAATAATAATGGGCGCACTTGAGAGGCGATTGCCAAGTTTATGTTTTATTTTTCATTACTGGGTTTTCTCCTTCATGGCGCGTGATGCTTATACCCTCGACTGTTAAATAAAATTTTCTTATGTGGGCTTTGGTTCCACTTCTCTTTGGCTTTGTCCTATTTGGAACTGATAAAGCTATTGAGTGGTGGCACCGCGGCCCTTTCATCGATAATACAATGTATTAGTCCAGAAGTTAAAATTCGTTAATATTGCAAGTTTTTAAAATCTTGAAGGGAAACACTCCCATTCTTGGTGTTCGTGGTTAAATTTTTCTGGTTTACTATTTTGGATGTAGGGAATTCATGTCAATGCTTTTATGTAAGAAAATTATATTTTTAAAATGATACGTAAGCCTTTTCTTTTAAGGAAAAGAAGTTCCTTGTGTAATTTCGTTTTCATTGGATATTGTTGAAGTTGTCATGCTGTAACCAAATGTGCAGGCGAGGGGGAAGTAACTTGCTTCCCTCCCACTCCACCGACTGAAATTTGAGACACCTGGGACGTTGATAACTTTCATTTGCTTGTTTGCTTTCTGAGACGAAGGTTGGCAAGTTTCCGATTGCAGTGTTTGTAAATCTGTACTGTGATATAGTGTAGGATAAAGTTGATCCTTACTTATGAAATAGACGAAAATGGTACGTATATTTAGTAGGGATTCATCAGATGTGGATAGATTTTTGCGTTATTTACTTTCGTATATGTTTAAATGTAGTTTTATCAAAATTTCAGTATGTTATTTTAAAAGGAAATGTGTTGGGACCTCTCTGGAGGCGAGCTCATTACAGTGATTAACATTAAAACTCACTGGGTGGTCTCCTCTCGAGAGCGGATCTCATTTTTGTCAACACCCGAGTAATTGTATCTTGCCGAATTACGATTGTTGTTTGTGGCGTGCTGAAAATTTTTCTTTGGCGAACGTTAAGCAAGAATTCATGGCACACACCTGAGGGGAGAAATCCGAGTTTAATGTTTACATTGTTCATTACTGGGTTTTCTCCTCCATGGTGCGTTACCTTCAAATATACAAGTTTGCCAGATTGCAAATATTTTTATATGTTTCGTGCTTTATAATTTCGGTTATCCGTTAATACTATATTATGGTGCCAGTTGAAATATAAGTTCACGGAATCTCCTTCGAGGTGAGATCATGACGGTGATGTAAATTTTAGCTTCACTGGGTGGTCTCCTCTCGAAGGCGGTTTTCATTCAACAGAAGAAAGAGGATACACAAAAATAATTGTGTTCTAGGATTTCTTTTCCACCAGTTGAAATAATAATGTGCGCACATGAGAGGCGATTGCCAAGTTTATGTTTTATTTTTCATTACTGGGTTTTCTCCTTCATGGCGCGTGATGCTTATACACTCGACTGTTAAGAAATAAAATTTTCTTATGTGGGCTTTGGTTCCACTTCTCTTTGGCTTTGTCCTATTTGGAACTGATAAAGCTATTGAGTGGTGGCACCGCGGCCCTTTCATCGATAATACAATGTATTAGTCCAGAAGTTAAAATTCGTTAATATTGCAAGTTTTTAAAATCTTGAAGGGAAACACTCCCATTCTTGGTGTTCTTGGTTAAATTTTTCTGGTTTACTATTTTGGATGTAGGGAATTCATGTCAATGCTTTCATGTAAGAAAATTATATTTTTAAAATGATACGTAAGCCGTTTCTTTTAAGGAAAAGAAGTTCCTTGTGTAATTTCATTTTCATTGGATATTGTTGAAGTTGTCATGCTGTAACCAAATGTGCAGGCGAGTGGGAAGTAACTTGTTTCCCTCCCACTCCACCGACTGAAATTTGAGATACCTGGGACGTTGATAACTTTCATTTGCTTGTTTGCTGTCTGAGACGAAGGTTGTCAAGTTTCCGATTGCAGTGTTTGTAAATCTGTACTGTGATATAGTGTAGGATAAAATTGATCCTTACTTATGAAATAGAAGCAAATGGTACGTATATTTAGCAGGGATTCATCAGATGTGAATAGATTTTTGCGTTATTTACTTTCGTTTATATTTAAATGTAGTTTTATCAAAATTTTCAGTATGTCATTTTAAAAGGAAATGTGTTGGGACCTCTTTGGGGGCGAGCTCATTACAGTGATTAACATTAAAACTCACTGGGTGGTCTCCTCTCGAGAGCGGATCTCATTTTTGTCAACACCCGAGTAATTGTATCTTGCCGAATTACGATTTTTGTTTGTGGCGTGCTGAAAATTTTTCTTTGGCGAACGTTAAGCAAGAATTCATGGCACACACCTGAGGGGAGAAATCCGAGTTTAATGTTTACATTGTTCATTACTGGGTTTTCTCCTCCATGGTGCGTTACCTTCAAATATACAAGTTTGCCAGATTGCAAATATTTTTATATGTTTCGTGCTTTATAATTTCGGTTATCCGTTAATACTATATTATGGTGCCAGTTGAAATATAAGTTCACGGAATCTCCTTCGAGGTGAGATCATGACGGTGATGTAAATTTTAGCTTCACTGGGTGGTCTCCTCTCGAAGGCGGTTTTCATTCAACAGAAGAAAGAGGATACACAGAAATAATTGTGTTCTAGGATTTCTTTTCCACCAGTTGAAATAATAATGGGCGCACTTGAGAGGCGATTGCCAAGTTTATGTTTTATTTTTCATTACTGGGTTTTCTCCTTCATGGCGCGTGATGCTTATACCCTCGACTGTTAAGAAATAAAATTTTCTTATGTGGGCTTTGGTTCCACTTCTCTTTGGCTTTGTCCTATTTGGAACTGATAAAGCTATTGAGTGGTGGCACCGCGGCCCTTCCATCGATAATACAATGTATTAGTCCAGAAGTTAAAATTCGTTAATATTGCAAGTTTTTAAAATCTTGAAGGGAAACACTCCCATTCTTGGTGTTCGTGGTTAAATTTTTCTGGTTTACTATTTTGGATGTAGGGAATTCATGTCAATGCTTTTATGTAAGAAAATTATATTTTTAAAATGATACGTAAGCCGTTTCTTTTAAGGAAAAGAAGTTCCTTGTGTAATTTCATTTTCATTGGATATTGTTGAAGTTGTCATGCTGTAACCAAATGTGCAGGCGAGTGGGAAGTAACTTGTTTCCCTCCCACTCCACCGACTGAAATTTGAGACACCTGGGACGTTGATAACTTTCATTTGCTTGTTTGCTTTCTGAGACGAAGGTTGTCAAGATTCCGATTGCAGTGTTTGTAAATCTGTACTGTGATATAGTGTAGGATAAAGTTGATCCTTACTTATGAAATAGACGAAAATGGTACGTATATTTAGTAGGGATTCATCAGATGTGGATAGATTTTTGCGTTATTTACTTTCGTTTATGTTTAAATGTAGTTTTATCAAAAATTTCAGTATGTTATTTTAAAAGGAAATGTGTTGGGACCTCTTTGGAGGCGAGCTCATTACAGTGATTAACATTAAAACTCACTGGGTGGTCTCCTTTCGAGAGCGGATCTCATTTTTGTCAACACCCGAGTAATTGTATCTTGCCGAATTACGATTGTTGTTTGTGGCGTGCTGAAAATTTTTCTTTGGCGAACGTTAAGCAAGAATTCATGGCACACACCTGAGGGGAGAAATCCGAGTTTAATGTTTACATTGTTCATTACTGGGTTTTCTCCTCCATGGTGCGTTACCTTCAAATATACAAGTTTGCCAGATTGCAAATATTTTTATATGTTTCGTGCTTTATAATTTCGGTTATCCGTTAATACTATATTATGGTGCCAGTTGAAATATAAGTTCACGGAATCTCCTTCGAGGTGAGATCATGACGGTGATGTAAATTTTAGCTTCACTGGGTGGTCTCCTCTCGAAGGCGGTTTTCATTCAACAGAAGAAAGAGGATACACAGAAATAATTGTGTTCTAGGATTTCTTTTCCACCAGTTGAAATAATAGTGTGCGCACTTGAGAGGCGATTGCCAAGTTTATGTTTTATTTTTCATTACTGGGTTTTCTCCTTCATGGCGCGTGATGCTTATACCGTCGACTGTTAAGAAATAAAATTTTCTTATGTGGGCTTTGGTCCCACTTCTCTTTGGCTTTGTCCTATTTGGAACTGATAAAGCTATTGAGTGGTGGCACCGCGGCCCTTTCATCGATAATACAATGTATTAGTCCAGAAGTTAAAATTCGTTAATATTGCAAGTTTTTAAAATCTTGAAGGGAAACACTCCCATTCTTGGTGTTCGTGGTTAAATTTTTCTGGTTTACTATTTTGGATGTAGGGAATTCATGTCAATGCTTTTATGTAAGAAAATTATATTTTTAAAATGATACGTAAGCCGTTTCTTTTAAGGAAAAGAAGTTCCTTGTGTAATTTCGTTTTCATTGGATATTGTTGAAGTTGTCATGCTGTAACCAAATGTGCAGGCGAGTGGGAAGTAACTTGTTTCCCTCCCTCTCCACCGACTGAAATTTGAGACACCTGGGACGTTGATAACTTTCATTTGCTTGCTTGCTTTCTGAGACGAAGGTTGTCAAGATTCCGATTGCAGTGTTTGTAAATCTGTACTGTGATATAGTGTAGGATAAAGTTGATCCTTACTTATGAAATAGACGAAAATGGTACGTATATTTAGTAGGGATTCATCAGATGTGGATAATAACATTAAAACTCACTGGGTGGTCTCCTCTCGAGAGCGGATCTCATTTTTGTCAACACCCGAGTAATTGTATCTTGCCGAATTACGATTGTTATTTGTGGCGTGCTGAAAATTTTTCTTTGGCGAACGTTAAGCAAGAATTCATGGCACACACCTGAGGGGAGAAATCCGAGTATAATGTTTACATTTTTCATTACTGGGGTTTCTCCTCCATGGTGCGTTACCTTCAAATATACAAGTTTGCCAGATTGCAAATATTTTTATATGTTTCGTGCTTTATAATTTCGGTTATCCGTTAATACTATATTATGGTGCCAGTTGAAATAAAAGTTCACGGAATCTCCTTCGAGGTGCGATCATGACGGTGATGTAAATTTTAGCTTCACTGGGTGGTCTCCTCTCGAAGGCGGTTTTCATTCAACAGAAGATAGAGGATACACAAAAATAATTGTGTTCTAGGATTTCTTTTCCACCAGTTGAAATAATAATGTGCGCACTTGAGAGGCGATTGCCAAGTTTATGTTTTATTTTTCATTACTGGGTTTTCTCCTTCATGGCGCGTGATGCTTATACCCTCGACTGTTAAGAAATAAAATTTTCTTATGTAGGCTTTGGTTCCACTTCTCTTTGGCTTTGTCCTATTTGGAACTGATAAAGCTATTGAGTGGTGGCACCGCGGCCCTTCCATCGATAATACAATGTATTAGTCCAGAAGTTAAAATTCGTTAATATTGCAAGTTTTTAAAATCTTGAAGGGAAACACTCCCATTCTTGGTGTTCGTGGTTAAATTTTTCTGGTTTACTATTTTGGATGTAGGGAATTCATGTCAATGCTTTTATGTAAGAAAATTATATTTTTAAAATGATACGTAAGCCGTTTCTTTTAAGGAAAAGAAGTTCCTTGTGTAATTTCATTTTCATTGGATATTGTTGAAGTTGTCATGCTGTAACCAAATGTGCAGGCGAGTGGGAAGTAACTTGTTTCCCTCCCACTCCACCGACTGAAATTTGAGATACCTGGGACGTTGATAACTTTCATTTGCTTGCTTGCTGTCTGAGACGAAGGTTGTCAAGTTTCCGATTGCAGTGTTTGTAAATCTGTACTGTGATATAGTGTAGGATAAAATTGATCCTTACTTATGAAATAGAAGCAAATGGTACGTATATTTAGCAGGGATTCATCAGATGTGAATAGATTTTTGCGTTATTTACTTTCGTTTATATTTAAATGTAGTTTTATCAAAATTTTCAGTATGTCATTTTAAAAGGAAATGTGTTGGGACCTCTTTGGGGGCGAGCTCATTACAGTGATTAACATTAAAACTCACTGGGTGGTCTCCTCTCGAGAGCGGATCTCATTTTTGTCAACACCCGAGTAATTGTATCTTGCCGAATTACGATTTTTGTTTGTGGCGTGCTGAAAATTTTTCTTTGGCGAACGTTAAGCAAGAATTCATGGCACACACCTGAGGGGAGAAATCCGAGTTTAATGTTTACATTGTTCATTACTGGGTTTTCTCCTCCATGGTGCGTTACCTTCAAATATACAAGTTTGCCAGATTGCAAATATTTTTATATGTTTCGTGCTTTATAATTTCGGTTATCCGTTAATACTATATTATGGTGCCAGTTGAAATATAAGTTCACGGAATCTTCTTCGAGGTGAGATCATGACGGTGATGTAAATTTAACTTCACTTTGTGGTGTCCTCTCGAAGGCGGTTTTCATTCAACAGAAGAAAGAGGATACACAGAAATAATTGTGTTCTAGGATTTCTTTTCCACCAGTTGAAATAATAATGGGCGCACTTGAGAGGCGATTGCCAAGTTTATGTTTTATTTTTCATTACTGGGTTTTCTCCTTCATGGCGCGTGATGCTTATACCCTCGACTGTTAAATAAAATTTTCTTATGTGGGCTTTGGTTCCACTTCTCTTTGGCTTTGTCCTATTTGGAACTGATAAAGCTATTGAGTGGTGGCACCGCGGCCCTTTCATCGATAATACAATGTATTAGTCCAGAAGTTAAAATTCGTTAATATTGCAAGTTTTTAAAATCTTGAAGGGAAACACTCCCATTCTTGGTGTTCGTGGTTAAATTTTTCTGGTTTACTATTTTGGATGTAGGGAATTCATGTCAATGCTTTTATGTAAGAAAATTATATTTTTAAAATGATACGTAAGCCTTTTCTTTTAAGGAAAAGAAGTTCCTTGTGTAATTTCGTTTTCATTGGATATTGTTGAAGTTGTCATGCTGTAACCAAATGTGCAGGCGAGGGGGAAGTAACTTGCTTCCCTCCCACTCCACCGACTGAAATTTGAGACACCTGGGACGTTGATAACTTTCATTTGCTTGTTTGCTTTCTGAGACGAAGGTTGGCAAGTTTCCGATTGCAGTGTTTGTAAATCTGTACTGTGATATAGTGTAGGATAAAGTTGATCCTTACTTATGAAATAGACGAAAATGGTACGTATATTTAGTAGGGATTCATCAGATGTGGATAGATTTTTGCGTTATTTACTTTCGTATATGTTTAAATGTAGTTTTATCAAAATTTTCAGTATGATATTTTAAAAGGAAATGTGTTGGGACCTCTCTGGAGGCGAGCTCATTACAGTGATTAACATTAAAACTCACTGGGTGGTCTCCTCTCGAGAGCGGATCTCATTTTTGTCAACACCCGAGTAATTGTATCTTGCCGAATTACGATTGTTGTTTGTGGCGTGCTGAAAATTTTTCTTTGGCGAACGTTAAGCAAGAATTCATGGCACACACCTGAGGGGAGAAATCCGAGTTTAATGTTTACATTGTTCATTACTGGGTTTTCTCCTCCATGGTGCGTTACCTTCAAATATACAAGTTTGCCAGATTGCAAATATTTTTATATGTTTCGTGCTTTATAATTTCGGTTATCCGTTAATACTATATTATGGTGCCAGTTGAAATATAAGTTCACGGAATCTCCTTCGAGGTGAGATCATGACGGTGATGTAAATTTTAGCTTCACTGGGTGGTCTCCTCTCGAAGGCGGTTTTCATTCAACAGAAGAAAGAGGATACACAAAAATAATTGTGTTCTAGGATTTCTTTTCCACCAGTTGAAATAATAATGTGCGCACATGAGAGGCGATTGCCAAGTTTATGTTTTATTTTTCATTACTGGGTTTTCTCCTTCATGGCGCGTGATGCTTATACACTCGACTGTTAAGAAATAAAATTTTCTTATGTGGGCTTTGGTTCCACTTCTCTTTGGCTTTGTCCTATTTGGAACTGATAAAGCTATTGAGTGGTGGCACCGCGGCCCTTTCATCGATAATACAATGTATTAGTCCAGAAGTTAAAATTCGTTAATATTGCAAGTTTTTAAAATCTTGAAGGGAAACACTCCCATTCTTGGTGTTCTTGGTTAAATTTTTCTGGTTTACTATTTTGGATGTAGGGAATTCATGTCAATGCTTTCATGTAAGAAAATTATATTTTTAAAATGATACGTAAGCCGTTTCTTTTAAGGAAAAGAAGTTCCTTGTGTAATTTCATTTTCATTGGATATTGTTGAAGTTGTCATGCTGTAACCAAATGTGCAGGCGAGTGGGAAGTAACTTGTTTCCCTCCCACTCCACCGACTGAAATTTGAGATACCTGGGACGTTGATAACTTTCATTTGCTTGTTTGCTGTCTGAGACGAAGGTTGTCAAGTTTCCGATTGCAGTGTTTGTAAATCTGTACTGTGATATAGTGTAGGATAAAATTGATCCTTACTTATGAAATAGAAGCAAATGGTACGTATATTTAGCAGGGATTCATCAGATGTGAATAGATTTTTGCGTTATTTACTTTCGTTTATATTTAAATGTAGTTTTATCAAAATTTTCAGTATGTCATTTTAAAAGGAAATGTGTTGGGACCTCTTTGGGGGCGAGCTCATTACAGTGATTAACATTAAAACTCACTGGGTGGTCTCCTCTCGAGAGCGGATCTCATTTTTGTCAACACCCGAGTAATTGTATCTTGCCGAATTACGATTTTTGTTTGTGGCGTGCTGAAAATTTTTCTTTGGCGAACGTTAAGCAAGAATTCATGGCACACACCTGAGGGGAGAAATCCGAGTTTAATGTTTACATTGTTCATTACTGGGTTTTCTCCTCCATGGTGCGTTACCTTCAAATATACAAGTTTGCCAGATTGCAAATATTTTTATATGTTTCGTGCTTTATAATTTCGGTTATCCGTTAATACTATATTATGGTGCCAGTTGAAATATAAGTTCACGGAATCTCCTTCGAGGTGAGATCATGACGGTGATGTAAATTTTAGCTTCACTGGGTGGTCTCCTCTCGAAGGCGGTTTTCATTCAACAGAAGAAAGAGGATACACAGAAATAATTGTGTTCTAGGATTTCTTTTCCACCAGTTGAAATAATAATGGGCGCACTTGAGAGGCGATTGCCAAGTTTATGTTTTATTTTTCATTACTGGGTTTTCTCCTTCATGGCGCGTGATGCTTATACCCTCGACTGTTAAGAAATAAAATTTTCTTATGTGGGCTTTGGTTCCACTTCTCTTTGGCTTTGTCCTATTTGGAACTGATAAAGCTATTGAGTGGTGGCACCGCGGCCCTTCCATCGATAATACAATGTATTAGTCCAGAAGTTAAAATTCGTTAATATTGCAAGTTTTTAAAATCTTGAAGGGAAACACTCCCATTCTTGGTGTTCGTGGTTAAATTTTTCTGGTTTACTATTTTGGATGTAGGGAATTCATGTCAATGCTTTTATGTAAGAAAATTATATTTTTAAAATGATACGTAAGCCGTTTCTTTTAAGGAAAAGAAGTTCCTTGTGTAATTTCATTTTCATTGGATATTGTTGAAGTTGTCATGCTGTAACCAAATGTGCAGGCGAGTGGGAAGTAACTTGTTTCCCTCCCACTCCACCGACTGAAATTTGAGACACCTGGGACGTTGATAACTTTCATTTGCTTGTTTGCTTTCTGAGACGAAGGTTGTCAAGATTCCGATTGCAGTGTTTGTAAATCTGTACTGTGATATAGTGTAGGATAAAGTTGATCCTTACTTATGAAATAGACGAAAATGGTACGTATATTTAGTAGGGATTCATCAGATGTGGATAGATTTTTGCGTTATTTACTTTCGTTTATGTTTAAATGTAGTTTTATCAAAAATTTCAGTATGTTATTTTAAAAGGAAATGTGTTGGGACCTCTTTGGAGGCGAGCTCATTACAGTGATTAACATTAAAACTCACTGGGTGGTCTCCTTTCGAGAGCGGATCTCATTTTTGTCAACACCCGAGTAATTGTATCTTGCCGAATTACGATTGTTGTTTGTGGCGTGCTGAAAATTTTTCTTTGGCGAACGTTAAGCAAGAATTCATGGCACACACCTGAGGGGAGAAATCCGAGTTTAATGTTTACATTGTTCATTACTGGGTTTTCTCCTCCATGGTGCGTTACCTTCAAATATACAAGTTTGCCAGATTGCAAATATTTTTATATGTTTCGTGCTTTATAATTTCGGTTATCCGTTAATACTATATTATGGTGCCAGTTGAAATATAAGTTCACGGAATCTCCTTCGAGGTGAGATCATGACGGTGATGTAAATTTTAGCTTCACTGGGTGGTCTCCTCTCGAAGGCGGTTTTCATTCAACAGAAGAAAGAGGATACACAGAAATAATTGTGTTCTAGGATTTCTTTTCCACCAGTTGAAATAATAGTGTGCGCACTTGAGAGGCGATTGCCAAGTTTATGTTTTATTTTTCATTACTGGGTTTTCTCCTTCATGGCGCGTGATGCTTATACCCTCGACTGTTAAATAAAATTTTCTTATGTGGGCTTTGGTTCCACTTCTCTTTGGCTTTGTCCTATTTGGAACTGATAATGCTATTGAGTGGTGGCACCGCGGCCCTTTCATCGATAATACAATGTATTAGTCCAGAAGTTAAAATTCGTTAATATTGCAAGTTTTTAAAATCTTGAAGGGAAACACTCCCATTCTTGGTGTTCGTGGTTAAATTTTTCTGGTTTACTATTTTGGATGTAGGGAATTCATGTCAATGCTTTTATGTAAGAAAATTATATTTTTAAAATGATACGTAAGCCGTTTCTTTTAAGGAAAAGAAGTTCCTTGTGTAATTTCATTTTCATTGGATATTGTTGAAGTTGTCATGCTGTAACCAAATGTGCAGGCGAGTGGGAAGTAACTTGTTTCCCTCCCACTCCACCGACTGAAATTTGAGATACCTGGGACGTTGATAACTTTCATTTGCTTGCTTGCTGTCTGAGACGAAGGTTGTCAAGTTTCCGATTGCAGTGTTTGTAAATCTGTACTGTGATATAGTGTAGGATAAAATTGATCCTTACTTATGAAATAGAAGCAAATGGTACGTATATTTAGCAGGGATTCATCAGATGTGAATAGATTTTTGCGTTATTTACTTTCGTTTATATTTAAATGTAGTTTTATCAAAATTTTCAGTATGTCATTTTAAAAGGAAATGTGTTGGGACCTCTTTGGGGGCGAGCTCATTACAGTGATTAACATTAAAACTCACTGGGTGGTCTCCTCTCGAGAGCGGATCTCATTTTTGTCAACACCCGAGTAATTGTATCTTGCCGAATTACGATTTTTGTTTGTGGCGTGCTGAAAATTTTTCTTTGGCGAACGTTAAGCAAGAATTCATGGCACACACCTGAGGGGAGAAATCCGAGTTTAATGTTTACATTGTTCATTACTGGGTTTTCTCCTCCATGGTGCGTTACCTTCAAATATACAAGTTTGCCAGATTGCAAATATTTTTATATGTTTCGTGCTTTATAATTTCGGTTATCCGTTAATACTATATTATGGTGCCAGTTGAAATATAAGTTCACGGAATCTTCTTCGAGGTGAGATCATGACGGTGATGTAAATTTAACTTCACTTTGTGGTGTCCTCTCGAAGGCGGTTTTCATTCAACAGAAGAAAGAGGATACACAGAAATAATTGTGTTCTAGGATTTCTTTTCCACCAGTTGAAATAATAATGGGCGCACTTGAGAGGCGATTGCCAAGTTTATGTTTTATTTTTCATTACTGGGTTTTCTCCTTCATGGCGCGTGATGCTTATACCCTCGACTGTTAAATAAAATTTTCTTATGTGCGCTTTGGTTCCACTTCTCTTTGGATTTGTCCTATTTGGAACTGATAAAGCTATTGAGTGGTGGCACCGCGGCCCTTTCATCGATAATACAATGTATTAGTCCAGAAGTTAAAATTCGTTAATATTGCAAGTTTTTAAAATCTTGAAGGGAAACACTCCCATTCTTGGTGTTCGTGGTTAAATTTTTCTGGTTTACTATTTTGGATGTAGGGAATTCATGTCAATGCTTTTATGTAAGAAAATTATATTTTTAAAATGATATGTAAGCCGTTTCTTTTAAGGAAAAGAAGTTCCTTGTGTAATTTCATTTTCATTGGATATTGTTGAAGTTGTCATGCTGTAACCAAATGTGCAGGCGAGGGGGAAGTAACTTGCTTCCCTCCCACTCCACCGACTGAAATTTGAGACACCTGGGACGTTGATAACTTTCATTTGCTTGTTTGCTTTCTGAGACGAAGGTTGGCAAGTTTCCGATTGCAGTGTTTGTAAATCTGTACTGTGATATAGTGTAGGATAAAGTTGATCCTTACTTATGAAATAGACGAAAATGGTACGTATATTTAGTAGGGATTCATCAGATGTGGATAGATTTTTGCGTTATTTACTTTCGTATATGTTTAAATGTAGTTTTATCAAAATTTTCAGTATGTTATTTTAAAAGGAAATGTGTTGGGACCTCTCTGGAGGCGAGCTCATTACAGTGATTAACATTAAAACTCACTGGGTGGTCTCCTCTCGAGAGCGGATCTCATTTTTGTCAACACCCGAGTAATTGTATCTTGCCGAATTACGATTGTTGTTTGTGGCGTGCTGAAAATTTTTCTTTGGCGAACGTTAAGCAAGAATTCATGGCACACACCTGAGGGGAGAAATCCGAGTTTAATGTTTACATTGTTCATTACTGGGTTTTCTCCTCCATGGTGCGTTACCTTCAAATATACAAGTTTGCCAGATTGCAAATATTTTTATATGTTTCGTGCTTTATAATTTCGGTTATCCGTTAATACTATATTATGGTGCCAGTTGAAATATAAGTTCACGGAATCTCCTTCGAGGTGAGATCATGACGGTGATGTAAATTTTAGCTTCACTGGGTGGTCTCCTCTCGAAGGCGGTTTTCATTCAACAGAAGAAAGAGGATACACAGAAATAATTGTGTTCTAGGATTTCTTTGCCACCAGTTGAAATAATAATGTGCGCACTTGAGAGGCGATTGCCAAGTTTATGTTTTATTTTTCATTACTGGGTTTTCTCCTTCATGGCGCGTGATGCTTATACCCTCGACTGTTAAATAAAATTTTCTTATGTGGGCTTTGGTTCCACTTCTCTTTGGCTTTGTCCTATTTGGAACTGATAATGCTATTGAGTGGTGGCACCGCGGCCCTTTCATCGATAATACAATGTATTAGTCCAGAAGTTAAAATTCGTTAATATTGCAAGTTTTTAAAATCTTGAAGGGAAACACTCCCATTCTTGGTGTTCGTGGTTAAATTTTTCTGGTTTACTATTTTGGATGTAGGGAATTCATGTCAATGCTTTTATGTAAGAAAATTATATTTTTAAAATGATACGTAAGCCGTTTCTTTTAAGGAAAAGAAGTTCCTTGTGTAATTTCATTTTCATTGGATATTGTTGAAGTTGTCATGCTGTAACCAAATGTGCAGGCGAGTGGGAAGTAACTTGTTTCCCTCCCACTCCACCGACTGAAATTTGAGATACCTGGGACGTTGATAACTTTCATTTGCTTATTTGCTGTCTGAGACGAAGGTTGTCAAGTTTCCGATTGCAGTGTTTGTAAATCCGTACTGTGATATAGTGTAGGATAAAATTGATCCTTACTTATGAAATAGAAGCAAATGGTACGTATATTTAGCAGGGATTCATCAGATGTGAATAGATTTTTGCGTTATTTACTTTCGTTTATATTTAAATGTAGTTTTATCAAAATTTTCAGTATGTCATTTTAAAAGGAAATGTGTTGGGACCTCTTTGGGGGCGAGCTCATTACAGTGATTAACATTAAAACTCACTGGGTGGTCTCCTCTTGATGAGCGGATCTCATTTTTGTCAACACCCGAGTAATTGTATCTTGCCGAATTACGATTTTTGTTTGTGGCGTGCTGAAAATTTTTCTTTGGCGAACGTTAAGCAAGAATTCATGGCACACACCTGAGGGGAGAAATCCGAGTTTAATGTTTACATTGTTCATTACTGGGTTTTCTCCTCCATGGTGCGTTACCTTCAAATATACAAGTTTGCCAGATTGCAAATATTTTTATATGTTTCGTGCTTTATAATTTCGGTTATCCGTTAATACTATATTATGGTGCCAGTTGAAATATAAGTTCACGGAATCTCCTTCGAGGTGAGATCATGACGGTGATGTAAATTTTAGCTTCACTGGGTGGTCTCCTCTCGAAGGCGGTTTTCATTCAACAGAAGAAAGAGGATACACAGAAATAATTGTGTTCTAGGATTTCTTTTCCACCAGTTGAAATAATAATGGGCGCACTTGAGAGGCGATTGCCAAGTTTATGTTTTATTTTTCATTACTGGGTTTTCTCCTTCATGGCGCGTGATGCTTATACCCTCGACTGTTAAGAAATAAAATTTTCTTATGTGGGCTTTGGTTCCACTTCTCTTTGGCTTTGTCCTATTTGGAACTGATAAAGCTATTGAGTGGTGGCACCGCGGCCCTTCCATCGATAATACAATGTATTAGTCCAGAAGTTAAAATTCGTTAATATTGCAAGTTTTTAAAATCTTGAAGGGAAACACTCCCATTCTTGGTGTTCGTGGTTAAATTTTTCTGGTTTACTATTTTGGATGTAGGGAATTCATGTCAATGCTTTTATGTAAGAAAATTATATTTTTAAAATGATACGTAAGCCGTTTCTTTTAAGGAAAAGAAGTTCCTTGTGTAATTTCATTTTCATTGGATATTGTTGAAGTTGTCATGCTGTAACCAAATGTGCAGGCGAGTGGGAAGTAACTTGTTTCCCTCCCACTCCACCGACTGAAATTTGAGACACCTGGGACGTTGATAACTTTCATTTGCTTGTTTGCTTTCTGAGACGAAGGTTGTCAAGATTCCGATTGCAGTGTTTGTAAATCTGTACTGTGATATAGTGTAGGATAAAGTTGATCCTTACTTATGAAATAGACGAAAATGGTACGTATATTTAGTAGGGATTCATCAGATGTGGATAGATTTTTGCGTTATTTACTTTCGTTTATGTTTAAATGTAGTTTTATCAAAAATTTCAGTATGTTATTTTAAAAGGAAATGTGTTGGGACCTCTTTGGAGGCGAGCTCATTACAGTGATTAACATTAAAACTCACTGGGTGGTCTCCTCTCGAGAGCGGATCTCATTTTTGTCAACACCCGAGTAATTGTATCTTGCCGAATTACGATTGTTGTTTGTGGCGTGCTGAAAATTTTTCTTTGGCGAACGTTAAGCAAGAATTCATGGCACACACCTGAGGGGAGAAATCCGAGTTTAATGTTTACATTGTTCATTACTGGGTTTTCTCCTCCATGGTGCGTTACCTTCAAATATACAAGTTTGCCAGATTGCAAATATTTTTATATGTTTCGTGCTTTATAATTTCGGTTATCCGTTAATACTATATTATGGTGCCAGTTGAAATATAAGTTCACGGAATCTCCTTCGAGGTGAGATCATGACGGTGATGTAAATTTTAGCTTCACTGGGTGGTCTCCTCTCGAAGGCGGTTTTCATTCAACAGAAGAAAGAGGATACACAGAAATAATTGTGTTCTAGGATTTCTTTTCCACCAGTTGAAATAATAGTGTGCGCACTTGAGAGGCGATTGCCAAGTTTATGTTTTATTTTTCATTACTGGGTTTTCTCCTTCATGGCGCGTGATGCTTATACCCTCGACTGTTAAATAAAATTTTCTTATGTGGGCTTTGGTTCCACTTCTCTTTGGCTTTGTCCTATTTGGAACTGATAATGCTATTGAGTGGTGGCACCGCGGCCCTTTCATCGATAATACAATGTATTAGTCCAGAAGTTAAAATTCGTTAATATTGCAAGTTTTTAAAATCTTGAAGGGAAACACTCCCATTCTTGGTGTTCGTGGTTAAATTTTTCTGGTTTACTATTTTGGATGTAGGGAATTCATGTCAATGCTTTTATGTAAGAAAATTATATTTTTAAAATGTTACGTAAGCCGTTTCTTTTAAGGAAAAGAAGTTCCTTGTGTAATTTCATTTTCATTGGATATTGTTGAAGTTGTCATGCTGTAACCAAATGTGCAGGCGAGTGGGAAGTAACTTGTTTCCCTCCCACTCCACCGACTGAAATTTGAGACACCTGGGACGTTGATAACTTTCATTTGCTTGTTTGCTTTCTGAGACGAAGGTTGTCAAGATTCCGATTGCAGTGTTTGTAAATCTGTACTGTGATATAGTGTAGGATAAAGTTGATCCTTACTTATGAAATAGACGAAAATGGTACGTATATTTAGTAGGGATTCATCAGATGTGGATAGATTTTTGCGTTATTTACTTTCGTTTATGTTTAAATGTAGTTTTATCAAAATTTTCAGTATGTTATTTTAAAAGGAAATGTGTTGGGACCTCTTTGGAGTCGAGTTCATTACAGTGATTAACATTAAAACTCACTGGGTGGTCTCCTCTCGAGAGCGGATCTCATTTTTGTCAACACCCGAGTAATTGTATCTTGCCGAATTACGATTGTTGTTTGTGGCGTGCTGAAAATTTTTCTTTGGCGAACGTTAAGCAAGAATTCATGGCACACACCTGAGGGGAGAAATCCGAGTTTAATGTTTACATTGTTCATTACTGGGTTTTCTCCTCCATGGTGCGTTACCTTCAAATATACAAGTTTGCCAGATTGCAAATATTTTTATATGTTTCGTGCTTTATAATTTCGGTTATCCGTTAATACTATATTATGGTGCCAGTTGAAATATAAGTTCACGGAATCTCCTTCGAGGTGAGATCATGACGGTGATGTAAATTTTAGCTTCACTGGGTGGTCTCCTCTCGAAGGCGGTTTTCATTCAACAGAAGAAAGAGGATACACAGAAATAATTGTGTTCTAGGATTTCTTTTCCACCAGTTGAAATAATAGTGTGCGCACTTGAGAGGCGATTGCCAAGTTTATGTTTTATTTTTCATTACTGGGTTTTCTCCTTCATGGCGCGTGATGCTTATACCGTCGACTGTTAAGAAATAAAATTTTCTTATGTGGGCTTTGGTCCCACTTCTCTTTGGCTTTGTCCTATTTGGAACTGATAAAGCTATTGAGTGGTGGCACCGCGGCCCTTTCATCGATAATACAATGTATTAGTCCAGAAGTTAAAATTCGTTAATATTGCAAGTTTTTAAAATCTTGAAGGGAAACACTCCCATTCTTGGTGTTCGTGGTTAAATTTTTCTGGTTTACTATTTTGGATGTAGGGAATTCATGTCAATGCTTTTATGTAAGAAAATTATATTTTTAAAATGATACGTAAGCCGTTTCTTTTAAGGAAAAGAAGTTCCTTGTGTAATTTCGTTTTCATTGGATATTGTTGAAGTTGTCATGCTGTAACCAAATGTGCAGGCGAGTGGGAAGTAACTTGTTTCCCTCCCTCTCCACCGACTGAAATTTGAGACACCTGGGACGTTGATAACTTTCATTTGCTTGCTTGCTTTCTGAGACGAAGGTTGTCAAGATTCCGATTGCAGTGTTTGTAAATCTGTACTGTGATATAGTGTAGGATAAAGTTGATCCTTACTTATGAAATAGACGAAAATGGTACGTATATTTAGTAGGGATTCATCAGATGTGGAAAGATTTTTGCGTTATTTACTTTCGTTTATGTTTAAATGTAGTTTTATCAAAAATTTCAGTATGTTATTTTAAAAGGAAATGTGTTGGGACCTCTTTGGAGGTGAGCTCATTACAGTGATTAACATTAAAACTCACTGGGTGGTCTCCTCTCGAGAGCGGATCTCATTTTTGTCAACACCCGAGTAATTGTATCTTGCCGAATTACGATTGTTATTTGTGGCGTGCTGAAAATTTTTCTTTGGCGAACGTTAAGCAAGAATTCATGGCACACACCTGAGGGGAGAAATCCGAGTATAATGTTTACATTTTTCATTACTGGGGTTTCTCCTCCATGGTGCGTTACCTTCAAATATACAAGTTTGCCAGATTGCAAATATTTTTATATGTTTCGTGCTTTATAATTTCGGTTATCCGTTAATACTATATTATGGTGCCAGTTGAAATATAAGTTCACGGAATCTCCTTCGAGGTGCGATCATGACGGTGATGTAAATTTTAGCTTCACTGGGTGGTCTCCTCTCGAAGGCGGTTTTCATTCAACAGAAGATAGAGGATACACAAAAATAATTGTGTTCTAGGATTTCTTTTCCACCAGTTGAAATAATAATGTGCGCACTTGAGAGGCGATTGCCAAGTTTATGTTTTATTTTTCATTACTGGGTTTTCTCCTTCATGGCGCGTGATGCTTATACCCTCGACTGTTAAGAAATAAAATTTTCTTATGTAGGCTTTGGTTCCACTTCTCTTTGGCTTTGTCCTATTTGGAACTGATAAAGCTATTGAGTGGTGGCACCGCGGCCCTTCCATCGATAATACAATGTATTAGTCCAGAAGTTAAAATTCGTTAATATTGCAAGTTTTTAAAATCTTGAAGGGAAACACTCCCATTCTTGGTGTTCGTGGTTAAATTTTTCTGGTTTACTATTTTGGATGTAGGGAATTCATGTCAATGCTTTTATGTAAGAAAATTATATTTTTAAAATGATACGTAAGCCGTTTCTTTTAAGGAAAAGAAGTTCCTTGTGTAATTTCATTTTCATTGGATATTGTTGAAGTTGTCATGCTGTAACCAAATGTGCAGGCGAGTGGGAAGTAACTTGTTTCCCTCCCACTCCACCGACTGAAATTTGAGATACCTGGGACGTTGATAACTTTCATTTGCTTGCTTGCTGTCTGAGACGAAGGTTGTCAAGTTTCCGATTGCAGTGTTTGTAAATCTGTACTGTGATATAGTGTAGGATAAAATTGATCCTTACTTATGAAATAGAAGCAAATGGTACGTATATTTAGCAGGGATTCATCAGATGTGAATAGATTTTTGCGTTATTTACTTTCGTTTATATTTAAATGTAGTTTTATCAAAATTTTCAGTATGTCATTTTAAAAGGAAATGTGTTGGGACCTCTTTGGGGGCGAGCTCATTACAGTGATTAACATTAAAACTCACTGGGTGGTCTCCTCTCGAGAGCGGATCTCATTTTTGTCAACACCCGAGTAATTGTATCTTGCCGAATTACGATTTTTGTTTGTGGCGTGCTGAAAATTTTTCTTTGGCGAACGTTAAGCAAGAATTCATGGCACACACCTGAGGGGAGAAATCCGAGTTTAATGTTTACATTGTTCATTACTGGGTTTTCTCCTCCATGGTGCGTTACCTTCAAATATACAAGTTTGCCAGATTGCAAATATTTTTATATGTTTCGTGCTTTATAATTTCGGTTATCCGTTAATACTATATTATGGTGCCAGTTGAAATATAAGTTCACGGAATCTCCTTCGAGGTGAGATCATGACGGTGATGTAAATTTTAGCTTCACTGGGTGGTCTCCTCTCGAAGGCGGTTTTCATTCAACAGAAGAAAGAGGATACACAGAAATAATTGTGTTCTAGGATTTCTTTTCCACCAGTTGAAATAATAATGGGCGCACTTGAGAGGCGATTGCCAAGTTTATGTTTTATTTTTCATTACTGGGTTTTCTCCTTCATGGCGCGTGATGCTTATACCCTCGACTGTTAAGAAATAAAATTTTCTTATGTGGGCTTTGGTTCCACTTCTCTTTGGCTTTGTCCTATTTGGAACTGATAAAGCTATTGAGTGGTGGCACCGCGGCCCTTCCATCGATAATACAATGTATTAGTCCAGAAGTTAAAATTCGTTAATATTGCAAGTTTTTAAAATCTTGAAGGGAAACACTCCCATTCTTGGTGTTCGTGGTTAAATTTTTCTGGTTTACTATTTTGGATGTAGGGAATTCATGTCAATGCTTTTATGTAAGAAAATTATATTTTTAAAATGATACGTAAGCCGTTTCTTTTAAGGAAAAGAAGTTCCTTGTGTAATTTCATTTTCATTGGATATTGTTGAAGTTGTCATGCTGTAACCAAATGTGCAGGCGAGTGGGAAGTAACTTGTTTCCCTCCCACTCCACCGACTGAAATTTGAGACACCTGGGACGTTGATAACTTTCATTTGCTTGTTTGCTTTCTGAGACGAAGGTTGTCAAGATTCCGATTGCAGTGTTTGTAAATCTGTACTGTGATATAGTGTAGGATAAAGTTGATCCTTACTTATGAAATAGACGAAAATGGTACGTATATTTAGTAGGGATTCATCAGATGTGGATAGATTTTTGCGTTATTTACTTTCGTTTATGTTTAAATGTAGTTTTATCAAAAATTTCAGTATGTTATTTTAAAAGGAAATGTGTTGGGACCTCTTTGGAGGCGAGCTCATTACAGTGATTAACATTAAAACTCACTGGGTGGTCTCCTCTCGAGAGCGGATCTCATTTTTGTCAACACCCGAGTAATTGTATCTTGCCGAATTACGATTGTTGTTTGTGGCGTGCTGAAAATTTTTCTTTGGCGAACGTTAAGCAAGAATTCATGGCACACACCTGAGGGGAGAAATCCGAGTTTAATGTTTACATTGTTCATTACTGGGTTTTCTCCTCCATGGTGCGTTACCTTCAAATATACAAGTTTGCCAGATTGCAAATATTTTTATATGTTTCGTGCTTTATAATTTCGGTTATCCGTTAATACTATATTATGGTGCCAGTTGAAATATAAGTTCACGGAATCTCCTTCGAGGTGAGATCATGACGGTGATGTAAATTTTAGCTTCACTGGGTGGTCTCCTCTCGAAGGCGGTTTTCATTCAACAGAAGAAAGAGGATACACAGAAATAATTGTGTTCTAGGATTTCTTTTCCACCAGTTGAAATAATAGTGTGCGCACTTGAGAGGCGATTGCCAAGTTTATGTTTTATTTTTCATTACTGGGTTTTCTCCTTCATGGCGCGTGATGCTTATACCCTCGACTGTTAAATAAAATTTTCTTATGTGGGCTTTGGTTCCACTTCTCTTTGGCTTTGTCCTATTTGGAACTGATAATGCTATTGAGTGGTGGCACCGCGGCCCTTTCATCGATAATACAATGTATTAGTCCAGAAGTTAAAATTCGTTAATATTGCAAGTTTTTAAAATCTTGAAGGGAAACACTCCCATTCTTGGTGTTCGTGGTTAAATTTTTCTGGTTTACTATTTTGGATGTAGGGAATTCATGTCAATGCTTTTATGTAAGAAAATTATATTTTTAAAATGTTACGTAAGCCGTTTCTTTTAAGGAAAAGAAGTTCCTTGTGTAATTTCATTTTCATTGGATATTGTTGAAGTTGTCATGCTGTAACCAAATGTGCAGGCGAGTGGGAAGTAACTTGTTTCCCTCCCACTCCACCGACTGAAATTTGAGACACCTGGGACGTTGATAACTTTCATTTGCTTGTTTGCTTTCTGAGACGAAGGTTGTCAAGATTCCGATTGCAGTGTTTGTAAATCTGTACTGTGATATAGTGTAGGATAAAGTTGATCCTTACTTATGAAATAGACGAAAATGGTACGTATATTTAGTAGGGATTCATCAGATGTGGATAGATTTTTGCGTTATTTACTTTCGTTTATGTTTAAATGTAGTTTTATCAAAATTTTCAGTATGTTATTTTAAAAGGAAATGTGTTGGGACCTCTTTGGAGTCGAGTTCATTACAGTGATTAACATTAAAACTCACTGGGTGGTCTCCTCTCGAGAGCGGATCTCATTTTTGTCAACACCCGAGTAATTGTATCTTGCCGAATTACGATTGTTGTTTGTGGCGTGCTGAAAATTTTTCTTTGGCGAACGTTAAGCAAGAATTCATGGCACACACCTGAGGGGAGAAATCCGAGTTTAATGTTTACATTGTTCATTACTGGGTTTTCTCCTCCATGGTGCGTTACCTTCAAATATACAAGTTTGCCAGATTGCAAATATTTTTATATGTTTCGTGCTTTATAATTTCGGTTATCCGTTAATACTATATTATGGTGCCAGTTGAAATATAAGTTCACGGAATCTCCTTCGAGGTGAGATCATGACGGTGATGTAAATTTTAGCTTCACTGGGTGGTCTCCTCTCGAAGGCGGTTTTCATTCAACAGAAGAAAGAGGATACACAGAAATAATTGTGTTCTAGGATTTCTTTTCCACCAGTTGAAATAATAGTGTGCGCACTTGAGAGGCGATTGCCAAGTTTATGTTTTATTTTTCATTACTGGGTTTTCTCCTTCATGGCGCGTGATGCTTATACCGTCGACTGTTAAGAAATAAAATTTTCTTATGTGGGCTTTGGTCCCACTTCTCTTTGGCTTTGTCCTATTTGGAACTGATAAAGCTATTGAGTGGTGGCACCGCGGCCCTTTCATCGATAATACAATGTATTAGTCCAGAAGTTAAAATTCGTTAATATTGCAAGTTTTTAAAATCTTGAAGGGAAACACTCCCATTCTTGGTGTTCGTGGTTAAATTTTTCTGGTTTACTATTTTGGATGTAGGGAATTCATGTCAATGCTTTTATGTAAGAAAATTATATTTTTAAAATGATACGTAAGCCGTTTCTTTTAAGGAAAAGAAGTTCCTTGTGTAATTTCGTTTTCATTGGATATTGTTGAAGTTGTCATGCTGTAACCAAATGTGCAGGCGAGTGGGAAGTAACTTGTTTCCCTCCCTCTCCACCGACTGAAATTTGAGACACCTGGGACGTTGATAACTTTCATTTGCTTGCTTGCTTTCTGAGACGAAGGTTGTCAAGATTCCGATTGCAGTGTTTGTAAATCTGTACTGTGATATAGTGTAGGATAAAGTTGATCCTTACTTATGAAATAGACGAAAATGGTACGTATATTTAGTAGGGATTCATCAGATGTGGAAAGATTTTTGCGTTATTTACTTTCGTTTATGTTTAAATGTAGTTTTATCAAAAATTTCAGTATGTTATTTTAAAAGGAAATATGTTGGGACCTCTTTGGAGGTGAGCTCATTACAGTGATTAACATTAAAACTCACTGGGTGGTCTCCTCTCGAGAGCGGATCTCATTTTTGTCAACACCCGAGTAATTGTATCTTGCCGAATTACGATTGTTATTTGTGGCGTGCTGAAAATTTTTCTTTGGCGAACGTTAAGCAAGAATTCATGGCACACACCTGAGGGGAGAAATCCGAGTATAATGTTTACATTTTTCATTACTGGGGTTTCTCCTCCATGGTGCGTTACCTTCAAATATACAAGTTTGCCAGATTGCAAATATTTTTATATGTTTCGTGCTTTATAATTTCGGTTATCCGTTAATACTATATTATGGTGCCAGTTGAAATATAAGTTCACGGAATCTCCTTCGAGGTGCGATCATGACGGTGATGTAAATTTTAGCTTCACTGGGTGGTCTCCTCTCGAAGGCGGTTTTCATTCAACAGAAGATAGAGGATACACAAAAATAATTGTGTTCTAGGATTTCTTTTCCACCAGTTGAAATAATAATGTGCGCACTTGAGAGGCGATTGCCAAGTTTATGTTTTATTTTTCATTACTGGGTTTTCTCCTTCATGGCGCGTGATGCTTATACCCTCGACTGTTAAGAAATAAAATTTTCTTATGTAGGCTTTGGTTCCACTTCTCTTTGGCTTTGTCCTATTTGGAACTGATAAAGCTATTGAGTGGTGGCACCGCGGCCCTTCCATCGATAATACAATGTATTAGTCCAGAAGTTAAAATTCGTTAATATTGCAAGTTTTTAAAATCTTGAAGGGAAACACTCCCATTCTTGGTGTTCGTGGTTAAATTTTTCTGGTTTACTATTTTGGATGTAGGGAATTCATGTCAATGCTTTTATGTAAGAAAATTATATTTTTAAAATGATACGTAAGCCGTTTCTTTTAAGGAAAAGAAGTTCCTTGTGTAATTTCATTTTCATTGGATATTGTTGAAGTTGTCATGCTGTAACCAAATGTGCAGGCGAGTGGGAAGTAACTTGTTTCCCTCCCACTCCACCGACTGAAATTTGAGATTCCTGGGACGTTGATAACTTTCATTTGCTTGCTTGCTGTCTGAGACGAAGGTTGTCAAGTTTCCGATTGCAGTGTTTGTAAATCTGTACTGTGATATAGTGTAGGATAAAATTGATCCTTACTTATGAAATAGAAGCAAATGGTACGTATATTTAGCAGGGATTCATCAGATGTGAATAGATTTTTGCGTTATTTACTTTCGTTTATATTTAAATGTAGTTTTATCAAAATTTTCAGTATGTCATTTTAAAAGGAAATGTGTTGGGACCTCTTTGGGGGCGAGCTCATTACAGTGATTAACATTAAAACTCACTGGGTGGTCTCCTCTCGAGAGCGGATCTCATTTTTGTCAACACCCGAGTAATTGTATCTTGCCGAATTACGATTTTTGTTTGTGGCGTGCTGAAAATTTTTCTTTGGCGAACGTTAAGCAAGAATTCATGGCACACACCTGAGGGGAGAAATCCGAGTTTAATGTTTACATTGTTCATTACTGGGTTTTCTCCTCCATGGTGCGTTACCTGCAAATATACAAGTTTGCCAGATTGCAAATATTTTTATATGTTTCGTGCTTTATAATTTCGGTTATCCGTTAATACTATATTATGGTGCCAGTTGAAATATAAGTTCACGGAATCTTCTTCGAGGTGAGATCATGACGGTGATGTAAATTTAACTTCACTTTGTGGTGTCCTCTCGAAGGCGGTTTTCATTCAACAGAAGAAAGAGGATACACAGAAATAATTGTGTTCTAGGATTTCTTTTCCACCAGTTGAAATAATAATGGGCGCACTTGAGAGGCGATTGCCAAGTTTATGTTTTATTTTTCATTACTGGGTTTTCTCCTTCATGGCGCGTGATGCTTATACCCTCGACTGTTAAATAAAATTTTCTTATGTGGGCTTTGGTTCCACTTCTCTTTGGCTTTGTCCTATTTGGAACTGATAAAGCTATTGAGTGGTGGCACCGCGGCCCTTTCATCGATAATACAATGTATTAGTCCAGAAGTTAAAATTCGTTAATATTGCAAGTTTTTAAAATCTTGAAGGGAAACACTCCCATTCTTGGTGTTCGTGGTTAAATTTTTCTGGTTTACTATTTTGGATGTAGGGAATTCATGTCAATGCTTTTATGTAAGAAAATTATATTTTTAAAATGATACGTAAGCCTTTTCTTTTAAGGAAAAGAAGTTCCTTGTGTAATTTCGTTTTCATTGGATATTGTTGAAGTTGTCATGCTGTAACCAAATGTGCAGGCGAGGGGGAAGTAACTTGCTTCCCTCCCACTCCACCGACTGAAATTTGAGACACCTGGGACGTTGATAACTTTCATTTGCTTGTTTGCTTTCTGAGACGAAGGTTGGCAAGTTTCCGATTGCAGTGTTTGTAAATCTGTACTGTGATATAGTGTAGGATAAAGTTGATCCTTACTTATGAAATAGACGAAAATGGTACGTATATTTAGTAGGGATTCATCAGATGTGGATAGATTTTTGCGTTATTTACTTTCGTATATGTTTAAATGTAGTTTTATCAAAATTTTCAGTATGTTATTTTAAAAGGAAATGTGTTGGGACCTCTCTGGAGGCGAGCTCATTACAGTGATTAACATTAAAACTCACTGGGTGGTCTCCTCTCGAGAGCGGATCTCATTTTTGTCAACACCCGAGTAATTGTATCTTGCCGAATTACGATTGTTGTTTGTGGCGTGCTGAAAATTTTACTTTGGCGAACGTTAAGCAAGAATTCATGGTCACACCTGAGGGGAGAAATCCGAGTTTAATGTTTACATTGTTCATTACTGGGTTTTCTCCTCCATGGTGCGTTACCTTCAAATATACAAGTTTGCCAGATTGCAAATATTTTTATATGTTTCGTGCTTTATAATTTCGGTTATCCGTTAATACTATATTATGGTGCCAGTTGAAATATAAGTTCACGGAATCTCCTTCGAGGTGAGATCATGACGGTGATGTAAATTTTAGCTTCACTGGGTGGTCTCCTCTCGAAGGCGGTTTTCATTCAACAGAAGAAAGAGGATACACAAAAATAATTGTGTTCTAGGATTTCTTTTCCACCAGTTGAAATAATAATGTGCGCACTTGAGAGGCGATTGCCAAGTTTATGTTTTATTTTTCATTACTGGGTTTTCTCCTTCATGGCGCGTGATGCTTATACACTCGACTGTTAAGAAATAAAATTTTCTTATGTGGGCTTTGGTTCCACTTCTCTTTGGCTTTGTCCTATTTGGAACTGATAAAGCTATTGAGTGGTGGCACCGCGGCCCTTTCATCGATAATACAATGTATTAGTCCAGAAGTTAAAATTCGTTAATATTGCAAGTTTTTAAAATCTTGAAGGGAAACACTCCCATTCTTGGTGTTCGAGGTTAAATTTTTCTGGTTTACTATTTTGGATGTAGGGAATTCATGTCAATGCTTTCATGTAAGAAAATTATATTTTTAAAATGATACGTAAGCCGTTTCTTTTAAGGAAAAGAAGTTCCTTGTGTAATTTCATTTTCATTGGATATTGTTGAAGTTGTCATGCTGTAACCAAATGTGCAGGCGAGTGGGAAGTAACTTGTTTCCCTCCCACTCCACCGACTGAAATTTGAGATACCTGGGACGTTGATAACTTTCATTTGCTTGTTTGCTGTCTGAGACGAAGGTTGTCAAGTTTCCGATTGCAGTGTTTGTAAATCTGTACTGTGATATAGTGTAGGATAAAATTGATCCTTACTTATGAAATAGAAGCAAATGGTACGTATATTTAGCAGGGATTCATCAGATGTGAATAGATTTTTGCGTTATTTACTTTCGTTTATATTTAAATGTAGTTTTATCAAAATTTTCAGTATGTCATTTTAAAAGGAAATGTGTTGGGACCTCTTTGGGGGCGAGCTCATTACAGTGATTAACATTAAAACTCACTGGGTGGTCTCCTCTCGAGAGCGGATCTCATTTTTGTCAACACCCGAGTAATTGTATCTTGCCGAATTACGATTTTTGTTTGTGGCGTGCTGAAAATTTTTCTTTGGCGAACGTTAAGCAAGAATTCATGGCACACACCTGAGGGGAGAAATCCGAGTTTAATGTTTACATTGTTCATTACTGGGTTTTCTCCTCCATGGTGCGTTACCTTCAAATATACAAGTTTGCCAGATTGCAAATATTTTTATATGTTTCGTGCTTTATAATTTCGGTTATCCGTTAATACTATATTATGGTGCCAGTTGAAATATAAGTTCACGGAATCTCCTTCGAGGTGAGATCATGACGGTGATGTAAATTTTAGCTTCACTGGGTGGTCTCCTCTCGAAGGCGGTTTTCATTCAACAGAAGAAAGAGGATACACAGAAATAATTGTGTTCTAGGATTTCTTTTCCACCAGTTGAAATAATAATGGGCGCACTTGAGAGGCGATTGCCAAGTTTATGTTTTATTTTTCATTACTGGGTTTTCTCCTTCATGGCGCGTGATGCTTATACCCTCGACTGTTAAGAAATAAAATTTTCTTATGTGGGCTTTGGTTCCACTTCTCTTTGGCTTTGTCCTATTTGGAACTGATAAAGCTATTGAGTGGTGGCACCGCGGCCCTTCCATCGATAATACAATGTATTAGTCCAGAAGTTAAAATTCGTTAATATTGCAAGTTTTTAAAATCTTGAAGGGAAACACTCCCATTCTTGGTGTTCGTGGTTAAATTTTTCTGGTTTACTATTTTGGATGTAGGGAATTCATGTCAATGCTTTTATGTAAGAAAATTATATTTTTAAAATGATACGTAAGCCGTTTCTTTTAAGGAAAAGAAGTTCCTTGTGTAATTTCATTTTCATTGGATATTGTTGAAGTTGTCATGCTGTAACCAAATGTGCAGGCGAGTGGGAAGTAACTTGTTTCCCTCCCACTCCACCGACTGAAATTTGAGACACCTGGGACGTTGATAACTTTCATTTGCTTGTTTGCTTTCTGAGACGAAGGTTGTCAAGATTCCGATTGCAGTGTTTGTAAATCTGTACTGTGATATAGTGTAGGATAAAGTTGATCCTTACTTATGAAATAGACGAAAATGGTACGTATATTTAGTAGGGATTCATCAGATGTGGATAGATTTTTGCGTTATTTACTTTCGTTTATGTTTAAATGTAGTTTTATCAAAAATTTCAGTATGTTATTTTAAAAGGAAATGTGTTGGGACCTCTTTGGAGGCGAGCTCATTACAGTGATTAACATTAAAACTCACTGGGTGGTCTCCTTTCGAGAGCGGATCTCATTTTTGTCAACACCCGAGTAATTGTATCTTGCCGAATTACGATTGTTGTTTGTGGCGTGCTGAAAATTTTTCTTTGGCGAACGTTAAGCAAGAATTCATGGCACACACCTGAGGGGAGAAATCCGAGTTTAATGTTTACATTGTTCATTACTGGGTTTTCTCCTCCATGGTGCGTTACCTTCAAATTTACAAGTTTGCCAGATTGCAAATATTTTTATATGTTTCGTGCTTTATAATTTCGGTTATCCGTTAATACTATATTATGGTGCCAGTTGAAATATAAGTTCACGGAATCTCCTTCGAGGTGAGATCATGACGGTGATGTAAATTTTAGCTTCACTGGGTGGTCTCCTCTCGAAGGCGGTTTTCATTCAACAGAAGAAAGAGGATACACAGAAATAATTGTGTTCTAGGATTTCTTTTCCACCAGTTGAAATAATAGTGTGCGCACTTGAGAGGCGATTGCCAAGTTTATGTTTTATTTTTCATTACTGGGTTTTCTCCTTCATGGCGCGTGATGCTTATACCCTCGACTGTTAAATAAAATTTTCTTATGTGGGCTTTGGTTCCACTTCTCTTTGGCTTTGTCCTATTTGGAACTGATAATGCTATTGAGTGGTGGCACCGCGGCCCTTTCATCGATAATACAATGTATTAGTCCAGAAGTTAAAATTCGTTAATATTGCAAGTTTTTAAAATCTTGAAGGGAAACACTCCCATTCTTGGTGTTCGTGGTTAAATTTTTCTGGTTTACTATTTTGGATGTAGGGAATTCATGTCAATGCTTTTATGTAAGAAAATTATATTTTTAAAATGATACGTAAGCCGTTTCTTTTAAGGAAAAGAAGTTCCTTGTGTAATTTCATTTTCATTGGATATTGTTGAAGTTGTCATGCTGTAACCAAATGTGCAGGCGAGTGGGAAGTAACTTGCTTCCCTCCCACTCCACCGACTGAAATTTGAGACACCTGGGACGTTGATAACTTTCATTTGCTTGTTTGCTTTCTGAGACGAAGGTTGGCAAGTTTCCGATTGCAGTGTTTGTAAATCTGTACTGTGATATAGTGTAGGATAAAGTTGATCCTTACTTATGAAATAGACGAAAATGGTACGTATATTTAGTAGGGATTCATCAGATGTGGATAGATTTTTGCGTTATTTACTTTCGTTTATGTTTAAATGTAGTTTTATCAAAATTTTCAGTATGTTATTTTAAAAGGAAATGTGTTGGGACCTCTTTGGAGGCGAGCTCATTACAGTGATTAACATTAAAACTCACTGGGTGGTCTCCTCTCGAGAGCGGATCTCATTTTTGTCAACATCCGAGTAATTGTATCTTGCCGAATTACGATTGTTGTTTGTGCCGTGCTGAAAATTTTTCTTTGGCGAACGTTAAGCAAGAATTCATGTCACACACCTGAGGGGAGAAATCCGAGTTTAATGTTTACATTGTTCATTACTGGGTTTTCTCCTCCATGGTGCGTTACCTTCAAATATACAAGTTTGCCAGATTGCAAATATTTTTATATGTTTCGTGCTTTATAATTTCGGTTATCCGTTAATACTATATTATGGTGCCAGTTGAAATATAAGTTCACGGAATCTCCTTCGAGGTGAGATCATGACGGTGATGTAAATTTTAGCTTCACTGGGTGGTCTCCTCTCGAAGGCGGTTTTCATTCAACAGAAGAAAGAGGATACACAGAAATAATTGTGTTCTAGGATTTCTTTTCCACCAGTTGAAATAATAATGTGCGCACTTGAGAGGCGATTGCCAAGTTTATGTTTTATTTTTCATTACTGGGTTTTCTCCTTCATGGCGCGTGATGCTTATACCCTCGACTGTTAAATAACATTTTCTTATGTGGGCTTTGGTTCCACTTCTCTTTGGCTTTGTCCTATTTGGAACTGATAAAGCTATTGAGTGGTGGCACCGCGGCCCTTCCATCGATAATACAATGTATTAGTCCAGAAGTTAAAATTCGTTAATATTGCAAGTTTTTAAAATCTTGAAGGGAAACACTCCCATTCTTGGTGTTCGTGGTTAAATTTTTCTGGTTTACTATTTTGGATGTAGGGAATTCATGTCAATGCTTTTATGTAAGAAAATTATATTTTTAAAATGATACGTAAGCCGTTTCTTTTAAGGAAAAGAAGTTCCTTGTGTAATTTCTTTTTCATTGGATATTGTTGAAGTTGTCATGCTGTAACCAAATGTGCAGGCGATGGGGAAGTAACTTGCTTCCCTCCCACTCCACCGACTGAAATTTGAGACACCTGGGACGTTGATAACTTTCATTTGCTTGTTTGCTTTCTGAGACGAAGGTTGGCAAGTTTCCGATTGCAGTGTTTGTAAATCTGTACTGTGATATAGTGTAGGATAAAGTTGATCCTTACTTATGAAATAGACGAAAATGGTACGTATATTTAGTAGGGATTCATCAGATGTGGATAGATTTTTGCGTTATTTACTTTCGTTTATGTTTAAATGTAGTTTTATCAAAATTTTCAGTATGTTATTTTAAAAGGAAATGTGTTGGGACCTCTTTGGAGGCGAGCTCATTACAGTGATAAACATTAAAACTCACTGGGTGGTCTCCTCTCGAGAGCGGATCTCATTTTTGTCAACATCCGAGTAATTGTATCTTGCCGAATTACGATTGTTGTTTGTGCCGTGCTGAAAATTTTTCTTTGGCGAACGTTAAGCAAGAATTCATGTCACACACCTGAGGGGAGAAATCCGAGTTTAATGTTTACATTGTTCATTACTGGGTTTTCTCCTCCATGGTGCGTTACCTTCAAATATACAAGTTTGCCAGATTGCAAATATTTTTATATGTTTCGTGCATTATAATTTCGGTTATCCGTTAATACTATATTATGGTGCCAGTTGAAATATAAGTTCACCTAATCTCCATCGAGGTGAGATCATGACGGTGATGTAAATTTTAGCTTCACTGGGTGGTCTCCTCTCGAAGGCGGTTTTCATTCAACAGAAGAAAGAGGATACACAAAAATAATTGTGTTCTAGGATTTCTTTTCCACCAGTTGAAATAATAATGTGCGCACTTGAGAGGCGATTGCCAAGTTTATGTTTTATTTTTCATTACTGGGTTTTCTCCTTCATGGCGCGTGATGCTTATACCGTCGAGTGTTAAGAAATAAAATTTTCTTATGTGGGCTTTGGTTCCACTTCTCTTTGGCTTTGTCCTATTTGGAACTGATAAAGCTATTGAGTGGTGGCACCGCGGCCCTTTCATCGATAATACAATGTATTAGTCCAGAAGTTAAAATTCGTTAATATTGCAAGTTTTTAAAATCTTGAAGGGAAACACTCCCATTCTTGGTGTTCTTGGTTAAATTTTTCTGGTTTAATATTTTGGATGTAGGGAATTCATGTCAATGCTTTTATGTAAGAAAATTATATTTTTAAAATGATACGTAAGCCGTTTCTTTTAAGGAAAAGAAGTTCCTTGTGTAATTTCATTTTCATTGGATATTGTTGAAGTTGTCATGCTGTAACCAAATGTGCAGGCGAGTGGGAAGTAACTTGTTTCCCTCCCACTCCACCGACTGAAATTTGAGATACCTGGGACGTTGATAACTTTCATTTGCTTGCTTGCTGTCTGAGACGAAGGTTGTCAAGTTTCCGATTGCAGTGTTTGTAAATCTGTACTGTGATATAGTGTAGGATAAAATTGATCCTTACTTATGAAATAGAAGCAAATGGTACGTATATTTAGCAGGGATTCATCAGATGTGAATAGATTTTTGCGTTATTTACTTTCGTTTATATTTAAATGTAGTTTTATCAAAATTTTCAGTATGTCATTTTAAAAGGAAATGTGTTGGGACCTCTTTGGGGGCGAGCTCATTACAGTGATTAACATTAAAACTCACTGGGTGGTCTCCTCTCGAGAGCGGATCTCATTTTTGTCAACACCCGAGTAATTGTATCTTGCCGAATTACGATTTTTGTTTGTGGCGTGCTGAAAATTTTTCTTTGGCGAACGTTAAGCAAGAATTCATGGCACACACCTGAGGGGAGAAATCCGAGTTTAATGTTTACATTGTTCATTACTGGGTTTTCTCCTCCATGGTGCGTTACCTTCAAATATACAAGTTTGCCAGATTGCAAATATTTTTATATGTTTCGTGCTTTATAATTTCGGTTATCCGTTAATACTATATTATGGTGCCAGTTGAAATATAAGTTCACGGAATCTTCTTCGAGGTGAGATCATGACGGTGATGTAAATTTAACTTCACTTTGTGGTGTCCTCTCGAAGGCGGTTTTCATTCAACAGAAGAAAGAGGATACACAGAAATAATTGTGTTCTAGGATTTCTTTTCCACCAGTTGAAATAATAATGTGCGCACTTGAGAGGCGATTGCCAAGTTTATGTTTTATTTTTCATTACTGGGTTTTCTCCTTCATGGCGCGTGATGCTTATACCCTCGACTGTTAAATAAAATTTTCTTATGTGCGCTTTGGTTCCACTTCTCTTTGGATTTGTCCTATTTGGAACTGATAAAGCTATTGAGTGGTGGCACCGCGGCCCTTTCATCGATAATACAATGTATTAGTCCAGAAGTTAAAATTCGTTAATATTGCAAGTTTTTAAAATCTTGAAGGGAAACACTCCCATTCTTGGTGTTCGTGGTTAAATTTTTCTGGTTTACTATTTTGGATGTAGGGAATTCATGTCAATGCTTTTATGTAAGAAAATTATATTTTTAAAATGATATGTAAGCCGTTTCTTTTAAGGAAAAGAAGTTCCTTGTGTAATTTCATTTTCATTGGATATTGTTGAAGTTGTCATGCTGTAACCAAATGTGCAGGCGAGGGGGAAGTAACTTGCTTCCCTCCCACTCCACCGACTGAAATTTGAGACACCTGGGACGTTGATAACTTTCATTTGCTTGTTTGCTTTCTGAGACGAAGGTTGGCAAGTTTCCGATTGCAGTGTTTGTAAATCTGTACTGTGATATAGTGTAGGATAAAGTTGATCCTTACTTATGAAATAGACGAAAATGGTACGTATATTTAGTAGGGATTCATCAGATGTGGATAGATTTTTGCGTTATTTACTTTCGTATATGTTTAAATGTAGTTTTATCAAAATTTTCAGTATGTTATTTTAAAAGGAAATGTGTTGGGACCTCTCTGGAGGCGAGCTCATTACAGTGATTAACATTAAAACTCACTGGGTGGTCTCCTCTCGAGAGCGGATCTCATTTTTGTCAACACCCGAGTAATTGTATCTTGCCGAATTACGATTGTTGTTTGTGGCGTGCTGAAAATTTTTCTTTGGCGAACGTTAAGCAAGAATTCATGGCACACACCTGAGGGGAGAAATCCGAGTTTAATGTTTACATTGTTCATTACTGGGTTTTCTCCTCCATGGTGCGTTACCTTCAAATATACAAGTTTGCCAGATTGCAAATATTTTTATATGTTTCGTGCTTTATAATTTCGGTTATCCGTTAATACTATATTATGGTGCCAGTTGAAATATAAGTTCACGGAATCTCCTTCGAGGTGAGATCATGACGGTGATGTAAATTTTAGCTTCACTGGGTGGTCTCCTCTCGAAGGCGGTTTTCATTCAACAGAAGAAAGAGGATACACAGAAATAATTGTGTTCTAGGATTTCTTTGCCACCAGTTGAAATAATAATGTGCGCACTTGAGAGGCGATTGCCAAGTTTATGTTTTATTTTTCATTACTGGGTTTTCTCCTTCATGGCGCGTGATGCTTATACCCTCGACTGTTAAATAAAATTTTCTTATGTGGGCTTTGGTTCCACTTCTCTTTGGCTTTGTCCTATTTGGAACTGATAATGCTATTGAGTGGTGGCACCGCGGCCCTTTCATCGATAATACAATGTATTAGTCCAGAAGTTAAAATTCGTTAATATTGCAAGTTTTTAAAATCTTGAAGGGAAACACTCCCATTCTTGGTGTTCGTGGTTAAATTTTTCTGGTTTACTATTTTGGATGTAGGGAATTCATGTCAATGCTTTTATGTAAGAAAATTATATTTTTAAAATGATACGTAAGCCGTTTCTTTTAAGGAAAAGAAGTTCCTTGTGTAATTTCATTTTCATTGGATATTGTTGAAGTTGTCATGCTGTAACCAAATGTGCAGGCGAGTGGGAAGTAACTTGTTTCCCTCCCACTCCACCGACTGAAATTTGAGATACCTGGGACGTTGATAACTTTCATTTGCTTATTTGCTGTCTGAGACGAAGGTTGTCAAGTTTCCGATTGCAGTGTTTGTAAATCCGTACTGTGATATAGTGTAGGATAAAATTGATCCTTACTTATGAAATAGAAGCAAATGGTACGTATATTTAGCAGGGATTCATCAGATGTGAATAGATTTTTGCGTTATTTACTTTCGTTTATATTTAAATGTAGTTTTATCAAAATTTTCAGTATGTCATTTTAAAAGGAAATGTGTTGGGACCTCTTTGGGGGCGAGCTCATTACAGTGATTAACATTAAAACTCACTGGGTGGTCTCCTCTTGATGAGCGGATCTCATTTTTGTCAACACCCGAGTAATTGTATCTTGCCGAATTACGATTTTTGTTTGTGGCGTGCTGAAAATTTTTCTTTGGCGAACGTTAAGCAAGAATTCATGGCACACACCTGAGGGGAGAAATCCGAGTTTAATGTTTACATTGTTCATTACTGGGTTTTCTCCTCCATGGTGCGTTACCTTCAAATATACAAGTTTGCCAGATTGCAAATATTTTTATATGTTTCGTGCTTTATAATTTCGGTTATCCGTTAATACTATATTATGGTGCCAGTTGAAATATAAGTTCACGGAATCTCCTTCGAGGTGAGATCATGACGGTGATGTAAATTTTAGCTTCACTGGGTGGTCTCCTCTCGAAGGCGGTTTTCATTCAACAGAAGAAAGAGGATACACAGAAATAATTGTGTTCTAGGATTTCTTTTCCACCAGTTGAAATAATAATGGGCGCACTTGAGAGGCGATTGCCAAGTTTATGTTTTATTTTTCATTACTGGGTTTTCTCCTTCATGGCGCGTGATGCTTATACCCTCGACTGTTAAGAAATAAAATTTTCTTATGTGGGCTTTGGTTCACTTCTCTTTGGCTTTGTCCTATTTGGAACTGATAAAGCTATTGAGTGGTGGCACCGCGGCCCTTCCATCGATAATACAATGTATTAGTCCAGAAGTTAAAATTCGTTAATATTGCAAGTTTTTAAAATCTTGAAGGGAAACACTCCCATTCTTGGTGTTCGTGGTTAAATTTTTCTGGTTTACTATTTTGGATGTAGGGAATTCATGTCAATGCTTTTATGTAAGAAAATTATATTTTTAAAATGATACGTAAGCCGTTTCTTTTAAGGAAAAGAAGTTCCTTGTGTAATTTCATTTTCATTGGATATTGTTGAAGTTGTCATGCTGTAACCAAATGTGCAGGCGAGTGGGAAGTAACTTGTTTCCCTCCCACTCCACCGACTGAAATTTGAGACACCTGGGACGTTGATAACTTTCATTTGCTTGTTTGCTTTCTGAGACGAAGGTTGTCAAGATTCCGATTGCAGTGTTTGTAAATCTGTACAGTGATATAGTGTAGGATAAAGTTGATCCTTACTTATGAAATAGACGAAAATGGTACGTATATTTAGTAGGGATTCATCAGATGTGGATAGATTTTTGCGTTATTTACTTTCGTTTATGTTTAAATGTAGTTTTATCAAAAATTTCAGTATGTTATTTTAAAAGGAAATGTGTTGGGACCTCTTTGGAGGCGAGCTCATTACAGTGATTAACATTAAAACTCACTGGGTGGTCTCCTCTCGAGAGCGGATCTCATTTTTGTCAACACCCGAGTAATTGTATCTTGCCGAATTACGATTGTTGTTTGTGGCGTGCTGAAAATTTTTCTTTGGCGAACGTTAAGCAAGAATTCATGGCACACACCTGAGGGGAGAAATCCGAGTTTAATGTTTACATTGTTCATTACTGGGTTTTCTCCTCCATGGTGCGTTACCTTCAAATATACAAGTTTGCCAGATTGCAAATATTTTTATATGTTTCGTGCTTTATAATTTCGGTTATCCGTTAATACTATATTATGGTGCCAGTTGAAATATAAGTTCACGGAATCTCCTTCGAGGTGAGATCATGACGGTGATGTAAATTTTAGCTTCACTGGGTGGTCTCCTCTCGAAGGCGGTTTTCATTCAACAGAAGAAAGAGGATACACAGAAATAATTGTGTTCTAGGATTTCTTTTCCACCAGTTGAAATAATAGTGTGCGCACTTGAGAGGCGATTGCCAAGTTTATGTTTTATTTTTCATTACTGGGTTTTCTCCTTCATGGCGCGTGATGCTTATACCCTCGACTGTTAAATAAAATTTTCTTATGTGGGCTTTGGTTCCACTTCTCTTTGGCTTTGTCCTATTTGGAACTGATAATGCTATTGAGTGGTGGCACCGCGGCCCTTTCATCGATAATACAATGTATTAGTCCAGAAGTTAAAATTCGTTAATATTGCAAGTTTTTAAAATCTTGAAGGGAAACACTCCCATTCTTGGTGTTCGTGGTTAAATTTTTCTGGTTTACTATTTTGGATGTAGGGAATTCATGTCAATGCTTTTATGTAAGAAAATTATATTTTTAAAATGTTACGTAAGCCGTTTCTTTTAAGGAAAAGAAGTTCCTTGTGTAATTTCATTTTCATTGGATATTGTTGAAGTTGTCATGCTGTAACCAAATGTGCAGGCGAGTGGGAAGTAACTTGTTTCCCTCCCACTCCACCGACTGAAATTTGAGACACCTGGGACGTTGATAACTTTCATTTGCTTGTTTGCTTTCTGAGACGAAGGTTGTCAAGATTCCGATTGCAGTGTTTGTAAATCTGTACTGTGATATAGTGTAGGATAAAGTTGATCCTTACTTATGAAATAGACGAAAATGGTACGTATATTTAGTAGGGATTCATCAGATGTGGATAGATTTTTGCGTTATTTACTTTCGTTTATGTTTAAATGTAGTTTTATCAAAATTTTCAGTATGTTATTTTAAAAGGAAATGTGTTGGGACCTCTTTGGAGTCGAGTTCATTACAGTGATTAACATTAAAACTCACTGGGTGGTCTCCTCTCGAGAGCGGATCTCATTTTTGTCAACACCCGAGTAATTGTATCTTGCCGAATTACGATTGTTGTTTGTGGCGTGCTGAAAATTTTTCTTTGGCGAACGTTAAGCAAGAATTCATGGCACACACCTGAGGGGAGAAATCCGAGTTTAATGTTTACATTGTTCATTACTGGGTTTTCTCCTCCATGGTGCGTTACCTTCAAATATACAAGTTTGCCAGATTGCAAATATTTTTATATGTTTCGTGCTTTATAATTTCGGTTATCCGTTAATACTATATTATGGTGCCAGTTGAAATATAAGTTCACGGAATCTCCTTCGAGGTGAGATCATGACGGTGATGTAAATTTTAGCTTCACTGGGTGGTCTCCTCTCGAAGGCGGTTTTCATTCAACAGAAGAAAGAGGATACACAGAAATAATTGTGTTCTAGGATTTCTTTTCCACCAGTTGAAATAATAGTGTGCGCACTTGAGAGGCGATTGCCAAGTTTATGTTTTATTTTTCATTACTGGGTTTTCTCCTTCATGGCGCGTGATGCTTATACCGTCGACTGTTAAGAAATAAAATTTTCTTATGTGGGCTTTGGTCCCACTTCTCTTTGGCTTTGTCCTATTTGGAACTGATAAAGCTATTGAGTGGTGGCACCGCGGCCCTTTCATCGATAATACAATGTATTAGTCCAGAAGTTAAAATTCGTTAATATTGCAAGTTTTTAAAATCTTGAAGGGAAACACTCCCATTCTTGGTGTTCGTGGTTAAATTTTTCTGGTTTACTATTTTGGATGTAGGGAATTCATGTCAATGCTTTTATGTAAGAAAATTATATTTTTAAAATGATACGTAAGCCGTTTCTTTTAAGGAAAAGAAGTTCCTTGTGTAATTTCGTTTTCATTGGATATTGTTGAAGTTGTCATGCTGTAACCAAATGTGCAGGCGAGTGGGAAGTAACTTGTTTCCCTCCCTCTCCACCGACTGAAATTTGAGACACCTGGGACGTTGATAACTTTCATTTGCTTGCTTGCTTTCTGAGACGAAGGTTGTCAAGATTCCGATTGCAGTGTTTGTAAATCTGTACTGTGATATAGTGTAGGATAAAGTTGATCCTTACTTATGAAATAGACGAAAATGGTACGTATATTTAGTAGGGATTCATCAGATGTGGAAAGATTTTTGCGTTATTTACTTTCGTTTATGTTTAAATGTAGTTTTATCAAAAATTTCAGTATGTTATTTTAAAAGGAAATGTGTTGGGACCTCTTTGGAGGTGAGCTCATTACAGTGATTAACATTAAAACTCACTGGGTGGTCTCCTCTCGAGAGCGGATCTCATTTTTGTCAACACCCGAGTAATTGTATCTTGCCGAATTACGATTGTTATTTGTGGCGTGCTGAAAATTTTTCTTTGGCGAACGTTAAGCAAGAATTCATGGCACACACCTGAGGGGAGAAATCCGAGTATAATGTTTACATTTTTCATTACTGGGGTTTCTCCTCCATGGTGCGTTACCTTCAAATATACAAGTTTGCCAGATTGCAAATATTTTTATATGTTTCGTGCTTTATAATTTCGGTTATCCGTTAATACTATATTATGGTGCCAGTTGAAATATAAGTTCACGGAATCTCCTTCGAGGTGCGATCATGACGGTGATGTAAATTTTAGCTTCACTGGGTGGTCTCCTCTCGAAGGCGGTTTTCATTCAACAGAAGATAGAGGATACACAAAAATAATTGTGTTCTAGGATTTCTTTTCCACCAGTTGAAATAATAATGTGCGCACTTGAGAGGCGATTGCCAAGTTTATGTTTTATTTTTCATTACTGGGTTTTCTCCTTCATGGCGCGTGATGCTTATACCCTCGACTGTTAAGAAATAAAATTTTCTTATGTAGGCTTTGGTTCCACTTCTCTTTGGCTTTGTCCTATTTGGAACTGATAAAGCTATTGAGTGGTGGCACCGCGGCCCTTCCATCGATAATACAATGTATTAGTCCAGAAGTTAAAATTCGTTAATATTGCAAGTTTTTAAAATCTTGAAGGGAAACACTCCCATTCTTGGTGTTCGTGGTTAAATTTTTCTGGTTTACTATTTTGGATGTAGGGAATTCATGTCAATGCTTTTATGTAAGAAAATTATATTTTTATAATGATGCGTAAGCCGTTTCTTTTAAGGAAAAGAAGTTCCTTGTGTAATTTCATTTTCATTGGATATTGTTGAAGTTGTCATGCTGTAACCAAATGTGCAGGCGAGTGGGAAGTAACTTGTTTCCCTCCCACTCCACCGACTGAAATTTGAGATACCTGGGACGTTGATAACTTTCATTTGCTTGCTTGCTGTCTGAGACGAAGGTTGTCAAGTTTCCGATTGCAGTGTTTGTAAATCTGTACTGTGATATAGTGTAGGATAAAATTGATCCTTACTTATGAAATAGAAGCAAATGGTACGTATATTTAGCAGGGATTCATCAGATGTGAATAGATTTTTGCGTTATTTACTTTCGTTTATATTTAAATGTAGTTTTATCAAAATTTTCAGTATGTCATTTTAAAAGGAAATGTGTTGGGACCTCTTTGGGTGCGAGCTCATTACAGTGATTAACATTAAAACTCACTGGGTGGTCTCCTCTCGAGAGCGGATCTCATTTTTGTCAACACCCGAGTAATTGTATCTTGCCGAATTACGATTTTTGTTTGTGGCGTGCTGAAAATTTTTCTTTGGCGAACGTTAAGCAAGAATTCATGGCACACACCTGAGGGGAGAAATCCGAGTTTAATGTTTACATTGTTCATTACTGGGTTTTCTCCTCCATGGTGCGTTACCTTCAAATATACAAGTTTGCCAGATTGCAAATATTTTTATATGTTTCGTGCTTTATAATTTCGGTTATCCGTTAATACTATATTATGGTGCCAGTTGAAATATAAGTTCACGGAATCTCCTTCGAGGTGAGATCATGACGGTGATGTAAATTTTAGCTTCACTGGGTGGTCTCCTCTCGAAGGCGGTTTTCATTCAACAGAAGAAAGAGGATACACAGAAATAATTGTGTTCTAGGATTTCTTTTCCACCAGTTGAAATAATAATGGGCGCACTTGAGAGGCGATTGCCAAGTTTATGTTTTATTTTTCATTACTGGGTTTTCTCCTTCATGGCGCGTGATGCTTATACCCTCGACTGTTAAGAAATAAAATTTTCTTATGTGGGCTTTGGTTCCACTTCTCTTTGGCTTTGTCCTATTTGGAACTGATAAAGCTATTGAGTGGTGGCACCGCGGCCCTTCCATCGATAATACAATGTATTAGTCCAGAAGTTAAAATTCGTTAATATTGCAAGTTTTTAAAATCTTGAAGGGAAACACTCCCATTCTTGGTGTTCGTGGTTAAATTTTTCTGGTTTACTATTTTGGATGTAGGGAATTCATGTCAATGCTTTTATGTAAGAAAATTATATTTTTAAAATGATACGTAAGCCGTTTCTTTTAAGGAAAAGAAGTTCCTTGTGTAATTTCATTTTCATTGGATATTGTTGAAGTTGTCATGCTGTAACCAAATGTGCAGGCGAGTGGGAAGTAACTTGTTTCCCTCCCACTCCACCGACTGAAATTTGAGACACCTGGGACGTTGATAACTTTCATTTGCTTGTTTGCTTTCTGAGACGAAGGTTGTCAAGATTCCGATTGCAGTGTTTGTAAATCTGTACTGTGATATAGTGTAGGATAAAGTTGATCCTTACTTATGAAATAGACGAAAATGGTACGTATATTTAGTAGGGATTCATCAGATGTGGATAGATTTTTGCGTTATTTACTTTCGTTTATGTTTAAATGTAGTTTTATCAAAAATTTCAGTATGTTATTTTAAAAGGAAATGTGTTGGGACCTCTTTGGAGGCGAGCTCATTACAGTGATTAACATTAAAACTCACTGGGTGGTCTCCTCTCGAGAGCGGATCTCATTTTTGTCAACACCCGAGTAATTGTATCTTGCCGAATTACGATTGTTGTTTGTGGCGTGCTGAAAATTTTTCTTTGGCGAACGTTAAGCAAGAATTCATGGCACACACCTGAGGGGAGAAATCCGAGTTTAATGTTTACATTGTTCATTACTGGGTTTTCTCCTCCATGGTGCGTTACCTTCAAATATACAAGTTTGCCAGATTGCAAATATTTTTATATGTTTCGTGCTTTATAATTTCGGTTATCCGTTAATACTATATTATGGTGCCAGTTGAAATATAAGTTCACGGAATCTCCTTCGAGGTGAGATCATGACGGTGATGTAAATTTTAGCTTCACTGGGTGGTCTCCTCTCGAAGGCGGTTTTCATTCAACAGAAGAAAGAGGATACACAGAAATAATTGTGTTCTAGGATTTCTTTTCCACCAGTTGAAATAATAGTGTGCGCACTTGAGAGGCGATTGCCAAGTTTATGTTTTATTTTTCATTACTGGGTTTTCTCCTTCATGGCGCGTGATGCTTATACCCTCGACTGTTAAATAAAATTTTCTTATGTGGGCTTTGGTTCCACTTCTCTTTGGCTTTGTCCTATTTGGAACTGATAATGCTATTGAGTGGTGGCACCGCGGCCCTTTCATCGATAATACAATGTATTAGTCCAGAAGTTAAAATTCGTTAATATTGCAAGTTTTTAAAATCTTGAAGGGAAACACTCCCATTCTTGGTGTTCGTGGTTAAATTTTTCTGGTTTACTATTTTGGATGTAGGGAATTCATGTCAATGCTTTTATGTAAGAAAATTATATTTTTAAAATGTTACGTAAGCCGTTTCTTTTAAGGAAAAGAAGTTCCTTGTGTAATTTCATTTTCATTGGATATTGTTGAAGTTGTCATGCTGTAACCAAATGTGCAGGCGAGTGGGAAGTAACTTGTTTCCCTCCCACTCCACCGACTGAAATTTGAGACACCTGGGACGTTGATAACTTTCATTTGCTTGTTTGCTTTCTGAGACGAAGGTTGTCAAGATTCCGATTGCAGTGTTTGTAAATCTGTACTGTGATATAGTGTAGGATAAAGTTGATCCTTACTTATGAAATAGACGAAAATGGTACGTATATTTAGTAGGGATTCATCAGATGTGGATAGATTTTTGCGTTATTTACTTTCGTTTATGTTTAAATGTAGTTTTATCAAAATTTTCAGTATGTTATTTTAAAAGGAAATGTGTTGGGACCTCTTTGGAGTCGAGTTCATTACAGTGATTAACATTAAAACTCACTGGGTGGTCTCCTCTCGAGAGCGGATCTCATTTTTGTCAACACCCGAGTAATTGTATCTTGCCGAATTACGATTGTTGTTTGTGGCGTGCTGAAAATTTTTCTTTGGCGAACGTTAAGCAAGAATTCATGGCACACACCTGAGGGGAGAAATCCGAGTTTAATGTTTACATTGTTCATTACTGGGTTTTCTCCTCCATGGTGCGTTACCTTCAAATATACAAGTTTGCCAGATTGCAAATATTTTTATATGTTTCGTGCTTTATAATTTCGGTTATCCGTTAATACTATATTATGGTGCCAGTTGAAATATAAGTTCACGGAATCTCCTTCGAGGTGAGATCATGACGGTGATGTAAATTTTAGCTTCACTGGGTGGTCTCCTCTCGAAGGCGGTTTTCATTCAACAGAAGAAAGAGGATACACAGAAATAATTGTGTTCTAGGATTTCTTTTCCACCAGTTGAAATAATAGTGTGCGCACTTGAGAGGCGATTGCCAAGTTTATGTTTTATTTTTCATTACTGGGTTTTCTCCTTCATGGCGCGTGATGCTTATACCGTCGACTGTTAAGAAATAAAATTTTCTTATGTGGGCTTTGGTCCCACTTCTCTTTGGCTTTGTCCTATTTGGAACTGATAAAGCTATTGAGTGGTGGCACCGCGGCCCTTTCATCGATAATACAATGTATTAGTCCAGAAGTTAAAATTCGTTAATATTGCAAGTTTTTAAAATCTTGAAGGGAAACACTCCCATTCTTGGTGTTCGTGGTTAAATTTTTCTGGTTTACTATTTTGGATGTAGGGAATTCATGTCAATGCTTTTATGTAAGAAAATTATATTTTTAAAATGATACGTAAGCCGTTTCTTTTAAGGAAAAGAAGTTCCTTGTGTAATTTCGTTTTCATTGGATATTGTTGAAGTTGTCATGCTGTAACCAAATGTGCAGGCGAGTGGGAAGTAACTTGTTTCCCTCCCTCTCCACCGACTGAAATTTGAGACACCTGGGACGTTGATAACTTTCATTTGCTTGCTTGCTTTCTGAGACGAAGGTTGTCAAGATTCCGATTGCAGTGTTTGTAAATCTGTACTGTGATATAGTGTAGGATAAAGTTGATCCTTACTTATGAAATAGACGAAAATGGTACGTATATTTAGTAGGGATTCATCAGATGTGGAAAGATTTTTGCGTTATTTACTTTCGTTTATGTTTAAATGTAGTTTTATCAAAAATTTCAGTATGTTATTTTAAAAGGAAATATGTTGGGACCTCTTTGGAGGTGAGCTCATTACAGTGATTAACATTAAAACTCACTGGGTGGTCTCCTCTCGAGAGCGGATCTCATTTTTGTCAACACCCGAGTAATTGTATCTTGCCGAATTACGATTGTTATTTGTGGCGTGCTGAAAATTTTTCTTTGGCGAACGTTAAGCAAGAATTCATGGCACACACCTGAGGGGAGAAATCCGAGTATAATGTTTACATTTTTCATTACTGGGGTTTCTCCTCCATGGTGCGTTACCTTCAAATATACAAGTTTGCCAGATTGCAAATATTTTTATATGTTTCGTGCTTTATAATTTCGGTTATCCGTTAATACTATATTATGGTGCCAGTTGAAATATAAGTTCACGGAATCTCCTTCGAGGTGCGATCATGACGGTGATGTAAATTTTAGCTTCACTGGGTGGTCTCCTCTCGAAGGCGGTTTTCATTCAACAGAAGATAGAGGATACACAAAAATAATTGTGTTCTAGGATTTCTTTTCCACCAGTTGAAATAATAATGTGCGCACTTGAGAGGCGATTGCCAAGTTTATGTTTTATTTTTCATTACTGGGTTTTCTCCTTCATGGCGCGTGATGCTTATACCCTCGACTGTTAAGAAATAAAATTTTCTTATGTAGGCTTTGGTTCCACTTCTCTTTGGCTTTGTCCTATTTGGAACTGATAAAGCTATTGAGTGGTGGCACCGCGGCCCTTCCATCGATAATACAATGTATTAGTCCAGAAGTTAAAATTCGTTAATATTGCAAGTTTTTAAAATCTTGAAGGGAAACACTCCCATTCTTGGTGTTCGTGGTTAAATTTTTCTGGTTTACTATTTTGGATGTAGGGAATTCATGTCAATGCTTTTATGTAAGAAAATTATATTTTTAAAATGATACGTAAGCCGTTTCTTTTAAGGAAAAGAAGTTCCTTGTGTAATTTCATTTTCATTGGATATTGTTGAAGTTGTCATGCTGTAACCAAATGTGCAGGCGAGTGGGAAGTAACTTGTTTCCCTCCCACTCCACCGACTGAAATTTGAGATTCCTGGGACGTTGATAACTTTCATTTGCTTGCTTGCTGTCTGAGACGAAGGTTGTCAAGTTTCCGATTGCAGTGTTTGTAAATCTGTACTGTGATATAGTGTAGGATAAAATTGATCCTTACTTATGAAATAGAAGCAAATGGTACGTATATTTAGCAGGGATTCATCAGATGTGAATAGATTTTTGCGTTATTTACTTTCGTTTATATTTAAATGTAGTTTTATCAAAATTTTCAGTATGTCATTTTAAAAGGAAATGTGTTGGGACCTCTTTGGGGGCGAGCTCATTACAGTGATTAACATTAAAACTCACTGGGTGGTCTCCTCTCGAGAGCGGATCTCATTTTTGTCAACACCCGAGTAATTGTATCTTGCCGAATTACGATTTTTGTTTGTGGCGTGCTGAAAATTTTTCTTTGGCGAACGTTAAGCAAGAATTCATGGCACACACCTGAGGGGAGAAATCCGAGTTTAATGTTTACATTGTTCATTACTGGGTTTTCTCCTCCATGGTGCGTTACCTGCAAATATACAAGTTTGCCAGATTGCAAATATTTTTATATGTTTCGTGCTTTATAATTTCGGTTATCCGTTAATACTATATTATGGTGCCAGTTGAAATATAAGTTCACGGAATCTTCTTCGAGGTGAGATCATGACGGTGATGTAAATTTAACTTCACTTTGTGGTGTCCTCTCGAAGGCGGTTTTCATTCAACAGAAGAAAGAGGATACACAGAAATAATTGTGTTCTAGGATTTCTTTTCCACCAGTTGAAATAATAATGGGCGCACTTGAGAGGCGATTGCCAAGTTTATGTTTTATTTTTCATTACTGGGTTTTCTCCTTCATGGCGCGTGATGCTTATACCCTCGACTGTTAAATAAAATTTTCTTATGTGGGCTTTGGTTCCACTTCTCTTTGGCTTTGTCCTATTTGGAACTGATAAAGCTATTGAGTGGTGGCACCGCGGCCCTTTCATCGATAATACAATGTATTAGTCCAGAAGTTAAAATTCGTTAATATTGCAAGTTTTTAAAATCTTGAAGGGAAACACTCCCATTCTTGGTGTTCGTGGTTAAATTTTTCTGGTTTACTATTTTGGATGTAGGGAATTCATGTCAATGCTTTTATGTAAGAAAATTATATTTTTAAAATGATACGTAAGCCTTTTCTTTTAAGGAAAAGAAGTTCCTTGTGTAATTTCGTTTTCATTGGATATTGTTGAAGTTGTCATGCTGTAACCAAATGTGCAGGCGAGGGGGAAGTAACTTGCTTCCCTCCCACTCCACCGACTGAAATTTGAGACACCTGGGACGTTGATAACTTTCATTTGCTTGTTTGCTTTCTGAGACGAAGGTTGGCAAGTTTCCGATTGCAGTGTTTGTAAATCTGTACTGTGATATAGTGTAGGATAAAGTTGATCCTTACTTATGAAATAGACGAAAATGGTACGTATATTTAGTAGGGATTCATCAGATGTGGATAGATTTTTGCGTTATTTACTTTCGTATATGTTTAAATGTAGTTTTATCAAAATTTTCAGTATGTTATTTTAAAAGGAAATGTGTTGGGACCTCTCTGGAGGCGAGCTCATTACAGTGATTAACATTAAAACTCACTGGGTGGTCTCCTCTCGAGAGCGGATCTCATTTTTGTCAACACCCGAGTAATTGTATCTTGCCGAATTACGATTGTTGTTTGTGGCGTGCTGAAAATTTTACTTTGGCGAACGTTAAGCAAGAATTCATGGTCACACCTGAGGGGAGAAATCCGAGTTTAATGTTTACATTGTTCATTACTGGGTTTTCTCCTCCATGGTGCGTTACCTTCAAATATACAAGTTTGCCAGATTGCAAATATTTTTATATGTTTCGTGCTTTATAATTTCGGTTATCCGTTAATACTATATTATGGTGCCAGTTGAAATATAAGTTCACGGAATCTCCTTCGAGGTGAGATCATGACGGTGATGTAAATTTTAGCTTCACTGGGTGGTCTCCTCTCGAAGGCGGTTTTCATTCAACAGAAGAAAGAGGATACACAAAAATAATTGTGTTCTAGGATTTCTTTTCCACCAGTTGAAATAATAATGTGCGCACTTGAGAGGCGATTGCCAAGTTTATGTTTTATTTTTCATTACTGGGTTTTCTCCTTCATGGCGCGTGATGCTTATACACTCGACTGTTAAGAAATAAAATTTTCTTATGTGGGCTTTGGTTCCACTTCTCTTTGGCTTTGTCCTATTTGGAACTGATAAAGCTATTGAGTGGTGGCACCGCGGCCCTTTCATCGATAATACAATGTATTAGTCCAGAAGTTAAAATTCGTTAATATTGCAAGTTTTTAAAATCTTGAAGGGAAACACTCCCATTCTTGGTGTTCGAGGTTAAATTTTTCTGGTTTACTATTTTGGATGTAGGGAATTCATGTCAATGCTTTCATGTAAGAAAATTATATTTTTAAAATGATACGTAAGCCGTTTCTTTTAAGGAAAAGAAGTTCCTTGTGTAATTTCATTTTCATTGGATATTGTTGAAGTTGTCATGCTGTAACCAAATGTGCAGGCGAGTGGGAAGTAACTTGTTTCCCTCCCACTCCACCGACTGAAATTTGAGATACCTGGGACGTTGATAACTTTCATTTGCTTGTTTGCTGTCTGAGACGAAGGTTGTCAAGTTTCCGATTGCAGTGTTTGTAAATCTGTACTGTGATATAGTGTAGGATAAAATTGATCCTTACTTATGAAATAGAAGCAAATGGTACGTATATTTAGCAGGGATTCATCAGATGTGAATAGATTTTTGCGTTATTTACTTTCGTTTATATTTAAATGTAGTTTTATCAAAATTTTCAGTATGTCATTTTAAAAGGAAATGTGTTGGGACCTCTTTGGGGGCGAGCTCATTACAGTGATTAACATTAAAACTCACTGGGTGGTCTCCTCTCGAGAGCGGATCTCATTTTTGTCAACACCCGAGTAATTGTATCTTGCCGAATTACGATTTTTGTTTGTGGCGTGCTGAAAATTTTTCTTTGGCGAACGTTAAGCAAGAATTCATGGCACACACCTGAGGGGAGAAATCCGAGTTTAATGTTTACATTGTTCATTACTGGGTTTTCTCCTCCATGGTGCGTTACCTTCAAATATACAAGTTTGCCAGATTGCAAATATTTTTATATGTTTCGTGCTTTATAATTTCGGTTATCCGTTAATACTATATTATGGTGCCAGTTGAAATATAAGTTCACGGAATCTCCTTCGAGGTGAGATCATGACGGTGATGTAAATTTTAGCTTCACTGGGTGGTCTCCTCTCGAAGGCGGTTTTCATTCAACAGAAGAAAGAGGATACACAGAAATAATTGTGTTCTAGGATTTCTTTTCCACCAGTTGAAATAATAATGGGCGCACTTGAGAGGCGATTGCCAAGTTTATGTTTTATTTTTCATTACTGGGTTTTCTCCTTCATGGCGCGTGATGCTTATACCCTCGACTGTTAAGAAATAAAATTTTCTTATGTGGGCTTTGGTTCCACTTCTCTTTGGCTTTGTCCTATTTGGAACTGATAAAGCTATTGAGTGGTGGCACCGCGGCCCTTCCATCGATAATACAATGTATTAGTCCAGAAGTTAAAATTCGTTAATATTGCAAGTTTTTAAAATCTTGAAGGGAAACACTCCCATTCTTGGTGTTCGTGGTTAAATTTTTCTGGTTTACTATTTTGGATGTAGGGAATTCATGTCAATGCTTTTATGTAAGAAAATTATATTTTTAAAATGATACGTAAGCCGTTTCTTTTAAGGAAAAGAAGTTCCTTGTGTAATTTCATTTTCATTGGATATTGTTGAAGTTGTCATGCTGTAACCAAATGTGCAGGCGAGTGGGAAGTAACTTGTTTCCCTCCCACTCCACCGACTGAAATTTGAGACACCTGGGACGTTGATAACTTTCATTTGCTTGTTTGCTTTCTGAGACGAAGGTTGTCAAGATTCCGATTGCAGTGTTTGTAAATCTGTACTGTGATATAGTGTAGGATAAAGTTGATCCTTACTTATGAAATAGACGAAAATGGTACGTATATTTAGTAGGGATTCATCAGATGTGGATAGATTTTTGCGTTATTTACTTTCGTTTATGTTTAAATGTAGTTTTATCAAAAATTTCAGTATGTTATTTTAAAAGGAAATGTGTTGGGACCTCTTTGGAGGCGAGCTCATTACAGTGATTAACATTAAAACTCACTGGGTGGTCTCCTTTCGAGAGCGGATCTCATTTTTGTCAACACCCGAGTAATTGTATCTTGCCGAATTACGATTGTTGTTTGTGGCGTGCTGAAAATTTTTCTTTGGCGAACGTTAAGCAAGAATTCATGGCACACACCTGAGGGGAGAAATCCGAGTTTAATGTTTACATTGTTCATTACTGGGTTTTCTCCTCCATGGTGCGTTACCTTCAAATTTACAAGTTTGCCAGATTGCAAATATTTTTATATGTTTCGTGCTTTATAATTTCGGTTATCCGTTAATACTATATTATGGTGCCAGTTGAAATATAAGTTCACGGAATCTCCTTCGAGGTGAGATCATGACGGTGATGTAAATTTTAGCTTCACTGGGTGGTCTCCTCTCGAAGGCGGTTTTCATTCAACAGAAGAAAGAGGATACACAGAAATAATTGTGTTCTAGGATTTCTTTTCCACCAGTTGAAATAATAGTGTGCGCACTTGAGAGGCGATTGCCAAGTTTATGTTTTATTTTTCATTACTGGGTTTTCTCCTTCATGGCGCGTGATGCTTATACCCTCGACTGTTAAATAAAATTTTCTTATGTGGGCTTTGGTTCCACTTCTCTTTGGCTTTGTCCTATTTGGAACTGATAATGCTATTGAGTGGTGGCACCGCGGCCCTTTCATCGATAATACAATGTATTAGTCCAGAAGTTAAAATTCGTTAATATTGCAAGTTTTTAAAATCTTGAAGGGAAACACTCCCATTCTTGGTGTTCGTGGTTAAATTTTTCTGGTTTACTATTTTGGATGTAGGGAATTCATGTCAATGCTTTTATGTAAGAAAATTATATTTTTAAAATGATACGTAAGCCGTTTCTTTTAAGGAAAAGAAGTTCCTTGTGTAATTTCATTTTCATTGGATATTGTTGAAGTTGTCATGCTGTAACCAAATGTGCAGGCGAGTGGGAAGTAACTTGCTTCCCTCCCACTCCACCGACTGAAATTTGAGACACCTGGGACGTTGATAACTTTCATTTGCTTGTTTGCTTTCTGAGACGAAGGTTGGCAAGTTTCCGATTGCAGTGTTTGTAAATCTGTACTGTGATATAGTGTAGGATAAAGTTGATCCTTACTTATGAAATAGACGAAAATGGTACGTATATTTAGTAGGGATTCATCAGATGTGGATAGATTTTTGCGTTATTTACTTTCGTTTATGTTTAAATGTAGTTTTATCAAAATTTTCAGTATGTTATTTTAAAAGGAAATGTGTTGGGACCTCTTTGGAGGCGAGCTCATTACAGTGATTAACATTAAAACTCACTGGGTGGTCTCCTCTCGAGAGCGGATCTCATTTTTGTCAACATCCGAGTAATTGTATCTTGCCGAATTACGATTGTTGTTTGTGCCGTGCTGAAAATTTTTCTTTGGCGAACGTTAAGCAAGAATTCATGTCACACACCTGAGGGGAGAAATCCGAGTTTAATGTTTACATTGTTCATTACTGGGTTTTCTCCTCCATGGTGCGTTACCTTCAAATATACAAGTTTGCCAGATTGCAAATATTTTTATATGTTTCGTGCTTTATAATTTCGGTTATCCGTTAATACTATATTATGGTGCCAGTTGAAATATAAGTTCACGGAATCTCCTTCGAGGTGAGATCATGACGGTGATGTAAATTTTAGCTTCACTGGGTGGTCTCCTCTCGAAGGCGGTTTTCATTCAACAGAAGAAAGAGGATACACAGAAATAATTGTGTTCTAGGATTTCTTTTCCACCAGTTGAAATAATAATGTGCGCACTTGAGAGGCGATTGCCAAGTTTATGTTTTATTTTTCATTACTGGGTTTTCTCCTTCATGGCGCGTGATGCTTATACCCTCGACTGTTAAATAACATTTTCTTATGTGGGCTTTGGTTCCACTTCTCTTTGGCTTTGTCCTATTTGGAACTGATAAAGCTATTGAGTGGTGGCACCGCGGCCCTTCCATCGATAATACAATGTATTAGTCCAGAAGTTAAAATTCGTTAATATTGCAAGTTTTTAAAATCTTGAAGGGAAACACTCCCATTCTTGGTGTTCGTGGTTAAATTTTTCTGGTTTACTATTTTGGATGTAGGGAATTCATGTCAATGCTTTTATGTAAGAAAATTATATTTTTAAAATGATACGTAAGCCGTTTCTTTTAAGGAAAAGAAGTTCCTTGTGTAATTTCTTTTTCATTGGATATTGTTGAAGTTGTCATGCTGTAACCAAATGTGCAGGCGATGGGGAAGTAACTTGCTTCCCTCCCACTCCACCGACTGAAATTTGAGACACCTGGGACGTTGATAACTTTCATTTGCTTGTTTGCTTTCTGAGACGAAGGTTGGCAAGTTTCCGATTGCAGTGTTTGTAAATCTGTACTGTGATATAGTGTAGGATAAAGTTGATCCTTACTTATGAAATAGACGAAAATGGTACGTATATTTAGTAGGGATTCATCAGATGTGGATAGATTTTTGCGTTATTTACTTTCGTTTATGTTTAAATGTAGTTTTATCAAAATTTTCAGTATGTTATTTTAAAAGGAAATGTGTTGGGACCTCTTTGGAGGCGAGCTCATTACAGTGATAAACATTAAAACTCACTGGGTGGTCTCCTCTCGAGAGCGGATCTCATTTTTGTCAACATCCGAGTAATTGTATCTTGCCGAATTACGATTGTTGTTTGTGCCGTGCTGAAAATTTTTCTTTGGCGAACGTTAAGCAAGAATTCATGTCACACACCTGAGGGGAGAAATCCGAGTTTAATGTTTACATTGTTCATTACTGGGTTTTCTCCTCCATGGTGCGTTACCTTCAAATATACAAGTTTGCCAGATTGCAAATATTTTTATATGTTTCGTGCATTATAATTTCGGTTATCCGTTAATACTATATTATGGTGCCAGTTGAAATATAAGTTCACCTAATCTCCATCGAGGTGAGATCATGACGGTGATGTAAATTTTAGCTTCACTGGGTGGTCTCCTCTCGAAGGCGGTTTTCATTCAACAGAAGAAAGAGGATACACAAAAATAATTGTGTTCTAGGATTTCTTTTCCACCAGTTGAAATAATAATGTGCGCACTTGAGAGGCGATTGCCAAGTTTATGTTTTATTTTTCATTACTGGGTTTTCTCCTTCATGGCGCGTGATGCTTATACCGTCGAGTGTTAAGAAATAAAATTTTCTTATGTGGGCTTTGGTTCCACTTCTCTTTGGCTTTGTCCTATTTGGAACTGATAAAGCTATTGAGTGGTGGCACCGCGGCCCTTTCATCGATAATACAATGTATTAGTCCAGAAGTTAAAATTCGTTAATATTGCAAGTTTTTAAAATCTTGAAGGGAAACACTCCCATTCTTGGTGTTCTTGGTTAAATTTTTCTGGTTTAATATTTTGGATGTAGGGAATTCATGTCAATGCTTTTATGTAAGAAAATTATATTTTTAAAATGATACGTAAGCCGTTTCTTTTAAGGAAAAGAAGTTCCTTGTGTAATTTCATTTTCATTGGATATTGTTGAAGTTGTCATGCTGTAACCAAATGTGCAGGCGAGTGGGAAGTAACTTGTTTCCCTCCCACTCCACCGACTGAAATTTGAGACACCTGGGACGTTGATAACTTTCATTTGCTTGTTTGCTTTCTGAGACGAAGGTTGTCAAGATTCCGATTGCAGTGTTTGTAAATCTGTACTGTGATATAGTGTAGGATAAAGTTGATCCTTACTTATGAAATAGACGAAAATGGTACGTATATTTAGTAGGGATTCATCAGATGTGGAAAGATTTTTGCGTTATTTACTTTCGTTTATGTTTAAATGTAGTTTTATCAAAAATTTCAGTATGTTATTTTAAAAGGAAATGTGTTGGGACCTCTTTGGAGGTGAGCTCATTACAGTGATTAACATTAAAACTCACTGGGTGGTCTCCTCTCGAGAGCGGATCTCATTTTTGTCAACACCCGAGTAATTGTATCTTGCCGAATTACGATTGTTGTTTGTGGCGTGCTGAAAATTTTTCTTTGGCGAACGTTAAGCAAGAATTCATGGCACACACCTGAGGGGAGAAATCCGAGTTTAATGTTTACATTGTTCATTACTGGGTTTTCTCCTCCATGGTGCGTTACCTTCAAATATACAAGTTTGCCAGATTGCAAATATTTTTATATGTTTCGTGCATTATAATTTCGGTTATCCGTTAATACTATATTATGGTGCCAGTTGAAATATAAGTTCACGGAATCTCCTTCGAGGTGAGATCATGACCGTGATGTAAATTTTAGCTTCACTGGGTGGTCTCCTCTCGAAGGCGGTTTTCATTCAACAGAAGAAAGAGGATACACAGAAATAATTGTGTTCTAGGATTTCTTTTCCACCAGTTGAAATAATAATGTGCGCACTTGAGAGGCGATTGCCAAGTTTATGTTTTATTTTTCATTACTGGGTTTTCTCCTTCATGGCGCGTGATGCTTATACCCTCGACTGTTAAATAACATTTTCTTATGTGGACTTTGGTTCCACTTCTCTTTGGCTTTGTCCTATTTGGAACTGATAAAGCTATTGAGTGGTGGCACCGCGGCCCTTTCATCGATAATACAATGTATTAGTCCAGAAGTTAAAATTCGTTAATATTGCAAGTTTTTAAAATCTTGAAGGGAAACACTCCAATTCTTGGTGTTCGTGGTTAAATTTTTCTGGTTTACTATTTTGGATGTAGGGAATTCATGTCAATGCTTTTATGTAAGAAAATTATATTTTTAAAATGATACGTAAGCCGTTTCCTTTAAGGAAAAGAAGTTCCTTGTGTAATTTCATTTTCATTGGATATTGTTGAAGTTGTCATGCTGTAACCAAATGTGCAGGCGAGTGGGAAGTAACTTGTTTCCCTCCCACTCCACCGACTGAAATTTGAGACACCTGGGACGTTGATAACTTTCATTTGCTTGTTTGCTGTCTGAGACGAAGGTTGTCAAGTTTCCGATTGCAGTGTTTGTAAATCTGTACTGTGATATAGTGTAGGATAAAGTTGATCCTTACTTATGAAATAGACGAAAATGGTACGTATATTTAGTAGGGATTCATCAGATGTGGATAGATTTTTGCGTTATTTACTTTCGTTTATGTTTAAATGTAGTTTTATCAAACTTTTCAGTATGTTATTTTAAAAGGAAATGTGTTGGGACCTCTTTGGAGGCGAGCTCATTACAGTGATTAACATTAAAACTCAGTGGGTTGTCTCCTCTCGAGAGCGGATCTCATTTTTGTCAACACCCGAGTAATTGTATCTTGCCGAATTACGATTGTTGTTTGTGGCGTGCTGAAAATTTTTCTTTGGCGAACGTTAAGCAAGAATTCATGTCACACACCTGAGGGGAGAAATCCGAGTTTAATGTTTACATTGTTCATTACTGGGTTTTCTCCTCCATGGTGCGTTACCTTCAAATATACAAGTTTGCCAGATTGCAAATATTTTTATATGTTTCGTGCTTTATAATTTCGGTTATCCGTTAATACTATATTATGGTGCCAGTTGAAATATAAGTTCACGGAATCTCCTTCGAGGTGAGATCATGACGGTGATGTAAATTTTAGCTTCACTGGGTGGTCTCCTCTCGAAGGCGGTTTTCATTCAACAGAAGAAAGAGGATACACAGAAATAATTGTGTTCTAGGATTTCTTTTCCACCAGTTGAAATAATAATGTGCGCACTTGAGAGGCGATTGCCAAGTTTATGTTTTATTTTTCATTACTGGGTTTTCTCCTTCATGGCGCGTGATGCTTATACCCTCGACTGTTAAATAACATTTTCTTATGTGGGCTTTGGTTCCACTTCTCTTTGGCTTTGTCCTATTTGGAACTGATAAAGCTATTGAGTGGTGGCACCGCGGCCCTTTCATCGATAATACAATGTATTAGTCCAGAAGTTAAAATTCGTTAATATTGCAAGTTTTTAAAATCTTGAAGGGAAACACTCCCATTCTTGGTGTTCGTGGTTAAATTTTTCTGGTTTACTATTTTGGATGTAGGGAATTCATGTCAATGCTTTTATGTAAGAAAATTATATTTTTAAAATGATACGTAAGCCGTTTCTTTTAAGGAAAAGAAGTTCCTTGTGTAATTTCTTTTTCATTGGATATTGTTGAAGTTGTCATGCTGTAACCAAATGTGCAGGCGAGTGGGAAGTAACTTGCTTCCCTCCCACTCCACCGACTGAAATTTGAGACACCTGGGACGTTGATAACTTTCATTTGCTTGTTTGCTTTCTGAGACGAAGGTTGGCAAGTTTCCGATTGCAGTGTTTGTAAATCTGTACTGTGATATAGTGTAGGATAAAGTTGATCCTTACTTATGAAATAGACGAAAATGGTACGTATATTTAGTAGGGATTCATCAGATGTGGATAGATTTTTGCGTTATTTACTTTCGTTTATGTTTAAATGTAGTTTTATCAAAATTTTCAGTATGTTATTTTAAAAGGAAATGTGTTGGGACCTCTTTGGAGGCGAGCTCATTACAGTGATTAACATTAAAACTCACTGGGTGGTCTCCTCTCGAGAGCGGATCTCATTTTTGTCAACATCCGAGTAATTGTATCTTGCCGAATTACGATTGTTGTTTGTGCCGTGCTGAAAATTTTTCTTTGGCGAACGTTAAGCAAGAATTCATGTCACACACCTGAGGGGAGAAATCCGAGTTTAATGTTTACATTGTTCATTACTGGGTTTTCTCCTCCATGGTGCGTTACCTTCAAATATACAAGTTTGCCAGATTGCAAATATTTTTATATGTTTCGTGCTTTATAATTTCGGTTATCCGTTAATACTATATTATGGTGCCAGTTGAAATATAAGTTCACGGAATCTCCTTCGAGGTGAGATCATGACGGTGATGTAAATTTTAGCTTCACTGGGTGGTCTCCTCTCGAAGGCGGTTTTCATTCAACAGAAGAAAGAGGATACACAGAAATAATTGTGTTCTAGGATTTCTTTTCCACCAGTTGAAATAATAATGTGCGCACTTGAGAGGCGATTGCCAAGTTTATGTTTTATTTTTCATTACTGGGTTTTCTCCTTCATGGCGCGTGATGCTTATACCCTCGACTGTTAAATAACATTTTCTTATGTGGGCTTTGGTTCCACTTCTCTTTGGCTTTGTCCTATTTGGAACTGATAAAGCTATTGAGTGGTGGCACCGCGGCCCTTCCATCGATAATACAATGTATTAGTCCAGAAGTTAAAATTCGTTAATATTGCAAGTTTTTAAAATCTTGAAGGGAAACACTCCCATTCTTGGTGTTCGTGGTTAAATTTTTCTGGTTTACTATTTTGGATGTAGGGAATTCATGTCAATGCTTTTATGTAAGAAAATTATATTTTTAAAATGATACGTAAGCCGTTTCTTTTAAGGAAAAGAAGTTCCTTGTGTAATTTCTTTTTCATTGGATATTGTTGAAGTTGTCATGCTGTAACCAAATGTGCAGGCGATGGGGAAGTAACTTGCTTCCCTCCCACTCCACCGACTGAAATTTGAGACACCTGGGACGTTGATAACTTTCATTTGCTTGTTTGCTTTCTGAGACGAAGGTTGGCAAGTTTCCGATTGCAGTGTTTGTAAATCTGTACTGTGATATAGTGTAGGATAAAGTTGATCCTTACTTATGAAATAGACGAAAATGGTACGTATATTTAGTAGGGATTCATCAGATGTGGATAGATTTTTGCGTTATTTACTTTCGTTTATGTTTAAATGTAGTTTTATCAAAATTTTCAGTATGTTATTTTAAAAGGAAATGTGTTGGGACCTCTTTGGAGGCGAGCTCATTACAGTGATTAACATTAAAACTCACTGGGTGGTCTCCTCTCGAGAGCGGATCTCATTTTTGTCAACATCCGAGTAATTGTATCTTGCCGAATTACGATTGTTGTTTGTGCCGTGCTGAAAATTTTTCTTTGGCGAACGTTAAGCAAGAATTCATGTCACACACCTGAGGGGAGAAATCCGAGTTTAATGTTTACATTGTTCATTACTGGGTTTTCTCCTCCATGGTGCGTTACCTTCAAATATACAAGTTTGCCAGATTGCAAATATTTTTATATGTTTCGTGCTTTATAATTTCGGTTATCCGTTAATACTATATTATGGTGCCAGTTGAAATATAAGTTCACGGAATCTCCTTCGAGGTGAGATCATGACGGTGATGTAAATTTTAGCTTCACTGGGTGGTCTCCTCTCGAAGGCGGTTTTCATTCAACAGAAGAAAGAGGATACACAGAAATAATTGTGTTCTAGGATTTCTTTTCCACCAGTTGAAATAATAATGTGCGCACTTGAGAGGCGATTGCCAAGTTTATGTTTTATTTTTCATTACTGGGTTTTCTCCTTCATGGCGCGTGATGCTTATACCCTCGACTGTTAAATAACATTTTCTTATGTGGGCTTTGGTTCCACTTCTCTTTGGCTTTGTCCTATTTGGAACTGATAAAGCTATTGAGTGGTGGCACCGCGGCCCTTCCATCGATAATACAATGTATTAGTCCAGAAGTTAAAATTCGTTAATATTGCAAGTTTTTAAAATCTTGAAGGGAAACACTCCCATTCTTGGTGTTCGTGGTTAAATTTTTCTGGTTTACTATTTTGGATGTAGGGAATTCATGTCAATGCTTTTATGTAAGAAAATTATATTTTTAAAGTGATACGTAAGCCGTTTCTTTTAAGGAAAAGAAGTTCCTTGTGTAATTTCTTTTTCATTGGATATTGTTGAAGTTGTCATGCTGTAACCAAATGTGCAGGCGATGGGGAAGTAACTTGCTTCCCTCCCACTCCACCGACTGAAATTTGAGACACCTGGGACGTTGATAACTTTCATTTGCTTGTTTGCTTTCTGAGACGAAGGTTGGCAAGTTTCCGATTGCAGTGTTTGTAAATCTGTACTGTGATATAGTGTAGGATAAAGTTGATCCTTACTTATGAAATAGACGAAAATGGTACGTATATTTAGTAGGGATTCATCAGATGTGGATAGATGTTTGCGTTATTTACTTTCGTTTATGTTTAAATGTAGTTTTATCAAAATTTTCAGTATGTTATTTTAAAAGGAAATGTGTTGGGACCTCTTTGGAGGCGAGCTCATTACAGTGATAAACATTAAAACTCACTGGGTGGTCTCCTCTCGAGAGCGGATCTCATTTTTGTCAACATCCGAGTAATTGTATCTTGCCGAATTACGATTGTTGTTTGTGCCGTGCTGAAAATTTTTCTTTGGCGAACGTTAAGCAAGAATTCATGTCACACACCTGAGGGGAGAAATCCGAGTTTAATGTTTACATTGTTCATTACTGGGTTTTCTCCTCCATGGTGCGTTACCTTCAAATATACAAGTTTGCCAGATTGCAAATATTTTTATATGTTTCGTGCATTATAATTTCGGTTATCCGTTAATACTATATTATGGTGCCAGTTGAAATATAAGTTCACCTAATCTCCATCGAGGTGAGATCATGACGGTGATGTAAATTTTAGCTTCACTGGGTGGTCTCCTCTCGAAGGCGGTTTTCATTCAACAGAAGAAAGAGGATACACAAAAATAATTGTGTTCTAGGATTTCTTTTCCACCAGTTGAAATAATAATGTGCGCACTTGAGAGGCGATTGCCAAGTTTATGTTTTATTTTTCATTACTGGGTTTTCTCCTTCATGGCGCGTGATGCTTATACCGTCGAGTGTTAAGAAATAAAATTTTCTTATGTGGGCTTTGGTTCCACTTCTCTTTGGCTTTGTCCTATTTGGAACTGATAAAGCTATTGAGTGGTGGCACCGCGGCCCTTTCATCGATAATACAATGTATTAGTCCAGAAGTTAAAATTCGTTAATATTGCAAGTTTTTAAAATCTTGAAGGGAAACACTCCCATTCTTGGTGTTCTTGGTTAAATTTTTCTGGTTTAATATTTTGGATGTAGGGAATTCATGTCAATGCTTTTATGTAAGAAAATTATATTTTTAAAATGATACGTAAGCCGTTTCTTTTAAGGAAAAGAAGTTCCTTGTGTAATTTCATTTTCATTGGATATTGTTGAAGTTGTCATGCTGTAACCAAATGTGCAGGCGAGTGGGAAGTAACTTGTTTCCCTCCCACTCCACCGACTGAAATTTGAGACACCTGGGACGTTGATAACTTTCATTTGCTTGTTTGCTTTCTGAGACGAAGGTTGTCAAGATTCCGATTGCAGTGTTTGTAAATCTGTACTGTGATATAGTGTAGGATAAAGTTGATCCTTACTTATGAAATAGACGAAAATGGTACGTATATTTAGTAGGGATTCATCAGATGTGGAAAGATTTTTGCGTTATTTACTTTCGTTTATGTTTAAATGTAGTTTTATCAAAAATTTCAGTATGTTATTTTAAAAGGAAATGTGTTGGGACCTCTTTGGAGGTGAGCTCATTACAGTGATTAACATTAAAACTCACTGGGTGGTCTCCTCTCGAGAGCGGATCTCATTTTTGTCAACACCCGAGTAATTGTATCTTGCCGAATTACGATTGTTGTTTGTGGCGTGCTGAAAATTTTTCTTTGGCGAACGTTAAGCAAGAATTCATGGCACACACCTGAGGGGAGAAATCCGAGTTTAATGTTTACATTGTTCATTACTGGGTTTTCTCCTCCATGGTGCGTTACCTTCAAATATACAAGTTTGCCAGATTGCAAATATTTTTATATGTTTCGTGCATTATAATTTCGGTTATCCGTTAATACTATATTATGGTGCCAGTTGAAATATAAGTTCACGGAATCTCCTTCGAGGTGAGATCATGACCGTGATGTAAATTTTAGCTTCACTGGGTGGTCTCCTCTCGAAGGCGGTTTTCATTCAACAGAAGAAAGAGGATACACAGAAATAATTGTGTTCTAGGATTTCTTTTCCACCAGTTGAAATAATAATGTGCGCACTTGAGAGGCGATTGCCAAGTTTATGTTTTATTTTTCATTACTGGGTTTTCTCCTTCATGGCGCGTGATGCTTATACCCTCGACTGTTAAATAACATTTTCTTATGTGGACTTTGGTTCCACTTCTCTTTGGCTTTGTCCTATTTGGAACTGATAAAGCTATTGAGTGGTGGCACCGCGGCCCTTTCATCGATAATACAATGTATTAGTCCAGAAGTTAAAATTCGTTAATATTGCAAGTTTTTAAAATCTTGAAGGGAAACACTCCAATTCTTGGTGTTCGTGGTTAAATTTTTCTGGTTTACTATTTTGGATGTAGGGAATTCATGTCAATGCTTTTATGTAAGAAAATTATATTTTTAAAATGATACGTAAGCCGTTTCCTTTAAGGAAAAGAAGTTCCTTGTGTAATTTCATTTTCATTGGATATTGTTGAAGTTGTCATGCTGTAACCAAATGTGCAGGCGAGTGGGAAGTAACTTGTTTCCCTCCCACTCCACCGACTGAAATTTGAGACACCTGGGACGTTGATAACTTTCATTTGCTTGTTTGCTGTCTGAGACGAAGGTTGTCAAGTTTCCGATTGCAGTGTTTGTAAATCTGTACTGTGATATAGTGTAGGATAAAGTTGATCCTTACTTATGAAATAGACGAAAATGGTACGTATATTTAGTAGGGATTCATCAGATGTGGATAGATTTTTGCGTTATTTACTTTCGTTTATGTTTAAATGTAGTTTTATCAAACTTTTCAGTATGTTATTTTAAAAGGAAATGTGTTGGGACCTCTTTGGAGGCGAGCTCATTACAGTGATTAACATTAAAACTCAGTGGGTTGTCTCCTCTCGAGAGCGGATCTCATTTTTGTCAACACCCGAGTAATTGTATCTTGCCGAATTACGATTGTTGTTTGTGGCGTGCTGAAAATTTTTCTTTGGCGAACGTTAAGCAAGAATTCATGGCACACACCTGAGGGGAGAAATCCGAGTTTAATGTTTACATTGTTCATTACTGGGTTTTCTCCTCCATGGTGCGTTACCTTCAAATATACAAGTTTGCCAGATTGCAAATATTTTTATATGTTTCGTGCTTTATAATTTCGGTTATCCGTTAATACTATATTATGGTGCCAGTTGAAATATAAGTTCACGGAATCTCCTTCGAGGTGAGATCATGACGGTGATGTAAATTTTAGCTTCACTGGGTGGTCTCCTCTCGAAGGCGGTTTTCATTCAACAGAAGAAAGAGGATACACAGAAATAATTGTGTTCTAGGATTTCTTTTCCACCAGTTGAAATAATAATGTGCGCACTTGAGAGGCGATTGCCAAGTTTATGTTTTATTTTTCATTACTGGGTTTTCTCCTTCATGGCGCGTGATGCTTATACCCTCGACTGTTAAATAACATTTTCTTATGTGGGCTTTGGTTCCACTTCTCTTTGGCTTTGTCCTATTTGGAACTGATAAAGCTATTGAGTGGTGGCACCGCGGCCCTTTCATCGATAATACAATGTATTAGTCCAGAAGTTAAAATTCGTTAATATTGCAAGTTTTTAAAATCTTGAAGGGAAACACTCCCATTCTTGGTGTTCGTGGTTAAATTTTTCTGGTTTACTATTTTGGATGTAGGGAATTCATGTCAATGCTTTTATGTAAGAAAATTATATTTTTAAAATGATACGTAAGCCGTTTCTTTTAAGGAAAAGAAGTTCCTTGTGTAATTTCTTTTTCATTGGATATTGTTGAAGTTGTCATGCTGTAACCAAATGTGCAGGCGAGTGGGAAGTAACTTGCTTCCCTCCCACTCCACCGACTGAAATTTGAGACACCTGGGACGTTGATAACTTTCATTTGCTTGTTTGCTTTCTGAGACGAAGGTTGGCAAGTTTCCGATTGCAGTGTTTGTAAATCTGTACTGTGATATAGTGTAGGATAAAGTTGATCCTTACTTATGAAATAGACGAAAATGGTACGTATATTTAGTAGGGATTCATCAGATGTGGATAGATTTTTGCGTTATTTACTTTCGTTTATGTTTAAATGTAGTTTTATCAAAATTTTCAGTATGTTATTTTAAAAGGAAATGTGTTGGGACCTCTTTGGAGGCGAGCTCATTACAGTGATTAACATTAAAACTCACTGGGTGGTCTCCTCTCGAGAGCGGATCTCATTTTTGTCAACATCCGAGTAATTGTATCTTGCCGAATTACGATTGTTGTTTGTGCCGTGCTGAAAATTTTTCTTTGGCGAACGTTAAGCAAGAATTCATGTCACACACCTGAGGGGAGAAATCCGAGTTTAATGTTTACATTGTTCATTACTGGGTTTTCTCCTCCATGGTGCGTTACCTTCAAATATACAAGTTTGCCAGATTGCAAATATTTTTATATGTTTCGTGCTTTATAATTTCGGTTATCCGTTAATACTATATTATGGTGCCAGTTGAAATATAAGTTCACGGAATCTCCTTCGAGGTGAGATCATGACGGTGATGTAAATTTTAGCTTCACTGGGTGGTCTCCTCTCGAAGGCGGTTTTCATTCAACAGAAGAAAGAGGATACACAGAAATAATTGTGTTCTAGGATTTCTTTTCCACCAGTTGAAATAATAATGTGCGCACTTGAGAGGCGATTGCCAAGTTTATGTTTTATTTTTCATTACTGGGTTTTCTCCTTCATGGCGCGTGATGCTTATACCCTCGACTGTTAAATAACATTTTCTTATGTGGGCTTTGGTTCCACTTCTCTTTGGCTTTGTCCTATTTGGAACTGATAAAGCTATTGAGTGGTGGCACCGCGGCCCTTCCATCGATAATACAATGTATTAGTCCAGAAGTTAAAATTCGTTAATATTGCAAGTTTTTAAAATCTTGAAGGGAAACACTCCCATTCTTGGTGTTCGTGGTTAAATTTTTCTGGTTTACTATTTTGGATGTAGGGAATTCATGTCAATGCTTTTATGTAAGAAAATTATATTTTTAAAATGATACGTAAGCCGTTTCTTTTAAGGAAAAGAAGTTCCTTGTGTAATTTCTTTTTCATTGGATATTGTTGAAGTTGTCATGCTGTAACCAAATGTGCAGGCGATGGGGAAGTAACTTGCTTCCCTCCCACTCCACCGACTGAAATTTGAGACACCTGGGACGTTGATAACTTTCATTTGCTTGTTTGCTTTCTGAGACGAAGGTTGGCAAGTTTCCGATTGCAGTGTTTGTAAATCTGTACTGTGATATAGTGTAGGATAAAGTTGATCCTTACTTATGAAATAGACGAAAATGGTACGTATATTTAGTAGGGATTCATCAGATGTGGATAGATTTTAGCGTTATTTACTTTCGTTTATGTTTAAATGTAGTTTTATCAAAATTTTCAGTATGTTATTTTAAAAGGAAATGTGTTGGGACCTCTTTGGAGGCGAGCTCATTACAGTGATAAACATTAAAACTCACTGGGTGGTCTCCTCTCGAGAGCGGATCTCATTTTTGTCAACATCCGAGTAATTGTATCTTGCCGAATTACGATTGTTGTTTGTGCCGTGCTGAAAATTTTTCTTTGGCGAACGTTAAGCAAGAATTCATGTCACACACCTGAGGGGAGAAATCCGAGTTTAATGTTTACATTGTTCATTACTGGGTTTTCTCCTCCATGGTGCGTTACCTTCAAATATACAAGTTTGCCAGATTGCAAATATTTTTATATGTTTCGTGCATTATAATTTCGGTTATCCGTTAATACTATATTATGGTGCCAGTTGAAATATAAGTTCACCTAATCTCCATCGAGGTGAGATCATGACGGTGATGTAAATTTTAGCTTCACTGGGTGGTCTCCTCTCGAAGGCGGTTTTCATTCAACAGAAGAAAGAGGATACACAAAAATAATTGTGTTCTAGGATTTCTTTTCCACCAGTTGAAATAATAATGTGCGCACTTGAGAGGCGATTGCCAAGTTTATGTTTTATTTTTCATTACTGGGTTTTCTCCTTCATGGCGCGTGATGCTTATACCGTCGAGTGTTAAGAAATAAAATTTTCTTATGTGGGCTTTGGTTCCACTTCTCTTTGGCTTTGTCCTATTTGGAACTGATAAAGCTATTGAGTGGTGGCACCGCGGCCCTTTCATCGATAATACAATGTATTAGTCCAGAAGTTAAAATTCGTTAATATTGCAAGTTTTTAAAATCTTGAAGGGAAACACTCCCATTCTTGGTGTTCTTGGTTAAATTTTTCTGGTTTAATATTTTGGATGTAGGGAATTCATGTCAATGCTTTTATGTAAGAAAATTATATTTTTAAAATGATACGTAAGCCGTTTCTTTTAAGGAAAAGAAGTTCCTTGTGTAATTTCATTTTCATTGGATATTGTTGAAGTTGTCATGCTGTAACCAAATGTGCAGGCGAGTGGGAAGTAACTTGTTTCCCTCCCACTCCACCGACTGAAATTTGAGACACCTGGGACGTTGATAACTTTCATTTGCTTGTTTGCTTTCTGAGACGAAGGTTGTCAAGATTCCGATTGCAGTGTTTGTAAATCTGTACTGTGATATAGTGTAGGATAAAGTTGATCCTTACTTATGAAATAGACGAAAATGGTACGTATATTTAGTAGGGATTCATCAGATGTGGAAAGATTTTTGCGTTATTTACTTTCGTTTATGTTTAAATGTAGTTTTATCAAAAATTTCAGTATGTTATTTTAAAAGGAAATGTGTTGGGACCTCTTTGGAGGTGAGCTCATTACAGTGATTAACATTAAAACTCACTGGGTGGTCTCCTCTCGAGAGCGGATCTCATTTTTGTCAACACCCGAGTAATTGTATCTTGCCGAATTACGATTGTTGTTTGTGGCGTGCTGAAAATTTTTCTTTGGCGAACGTTAAGCAAGAATTCATGGCACACACCTGAGGGGAGAAATCCGAGTTTAATGTTTACATTGTTCATTACTGGGTTTTCTCCTCCATGGTGCGTTACCTTCAAATATACAAGTTTGCCAGATTGCAAATATTTTTATATGTTTCGTGCATTATAATTTCGGTTATCCGTTAATACTATATTATGGTGCCAGTTGAAATATAAGTTCACGGAATCTCCTTCGAGGTGAGATCATGACCGTGATGTAAATTTTAGCTTCACTGGGTGGTCTCCTCTCGAAGGCGGTTTTCATTCAACAGAAGAAAGAGGATACACAGAAATAATTGTGTTCTAGGATTTCTTTTCCACCAGTTGAAATAATAATGTGCGCACTTGAGAGGCGATTGCCAAGTTTATGTTTTATTTTTCATTACTGGGTTTTCTCCTTCATGGCGCGTGATGCTTATACCCTCGACTGTTAAATAACATTTTCTTATGTGGACTTTGGTTCCACTTCTCTTTGGCTTTGTCCTATTTGGAACTGATAAAGCTATTGAGTGGTGGCACCGCGGCCCTTTCATCGATAATACAATGTATTAGTCCAGAAGTTAAAATTCGTTAATATTGCAAGTTTTTAAAATCTTGAAGGGAAACACTCCAATTCTTGGTGTTCGTGGTTAAATTTTTCTGGTTTACTATTTTGGATGTAGGGAATTCATGTCAATGCTTTTATGTAAGAAAATTATATTTTTAAAATGATACGTAAGCCGTTTCCTTTAAGGAAAAGAAGTTCCTTGTGTAATTTCATTTTCATTGGATATTGTTGAAGTTGTCATGCTGTAACCAAATGTGCAGGCGAGTGGGAAGTAACTTGTTTCCCTCCCACTCCACCGACTGAAATTTGAGACACCTGGGACGTTGATAACTTTCATTTGCTTGTTTGCTGTCTGAGACGAAGGTTGTCAAGTTTCCGATTGCAGTGTTTGTAAATCTGTACTGTGATATAGTGTAGGATAAAGTTGATCCTTACTTATGAAATAGACGAAAATGGTACGTATATTTAGTAGGGATTCATCAGATGTGGATAGATTTTTGCGTTATTTACTTTCGTTTATGTTTAAATGTAGTTTTATCAAACTTTTCAGTATGTTATTTTAAAAGGAAATGTGTTGGGACCTCTTTGGAGGCGAGCTCATTACAGTGATTAACATTAAAACTCAGTGGGTTGTCTCCTCTCGAGAGCGGATCTCATTTTTGTCAACACCCGAGTAATTGTATCTTGCCGAATTACGATTGTTGTTTGTGGCGTGCTGAAAATTTTTCTTTGCCGAACGTTAAGCAAGAATTCATGGCACACACCTGAGGGGAGAAATCCGAGTTTAATGTTTACATTGTTCATTACTGGGTTTTCTCCTCCATGGTGCGTTACCTTCAAATATACAAGTTTGCCAGATTGCAAATATTTTTATATGTTTCGTGCTTTATAATTTCGGTTATCCGTTAATACTATATTATGGTGCCAGTTGAAATATAAGTTCACGGAATCTCCTTCGAGGTGAGATCATGACGGTGATGTAAATTTTAGCTTCACTGGGTGGTCTCCTCTCGAAGGCGGTTTTCATTCAACAGAAGAAAGAGGATACACAGAAATAATTGTGTTCTAGGATTTCTTTTCCACCAGTTGAAATAATAATGTGCGCACTTGAGAGGCGATTGCCAAGTTTATGTTTTATTTTTCATTACTGGGTTTTCTCCTTCATGGCGCGTGATGCTTATACCCTCGACTGTTAAATAACATTTTCTTATGTGGGCTTTGGTTCCACTTTTCTTTGGCTTTGTCCTATTTGGAACTGATAAAGCTATTGAGTGGTGGCACCGCGGCCCTTTCATCGATAATACAATGTATTAGTCCAGAAGTTAAAATTCGTTAATATTGCAAGTTTTTAAAATCTTGAAGGGAAACACTCCCATTCTTGGTGTTCGTGGTTAAATTTTTCTGGTTTACTATTTTGGATGTAGGGAATTCATGTCAATGCTTTTATGTAAGAAAATTATATTTTTAAAATGATACGTAAGCCGTTTCTTTTAAGGAAAAGAAGTTCCTTGTGTAATTTCTTTTTCATTGGATATTGTTGAAGTTGTCATGCTGTAACCAAATGTGCAGGCGAGTGGGAAGTAACTTGCTTCCCTCCCACTCCACCGACTGAAATTTGAGACACCTGGGACGTTGATAACTTTCATTTGCTTGTTTGCTTTCTGAGACGAAGGTTGGCAAGTTTCCGATTGCAGTGTTTGTAAATCTGTACTGTGATATAGTGTAGGATAAAGTTGATCCTTACTTATGAAATAGACGAAAATGGTACGTATATTTAGTAGGGATTCATCAGATGTGGATAGATTTTTGCGTTATTTACTTTCGTTTATGTTTAAATGTAGTTTTATCAAAATTTTCAGTATGTTATTTTAAAAGGAAATGTGTTGGGACCTCTTTGGAGGCGAGCTCATTACAGTGATTAACATTAAAACTCACTGGGTGGTCTCCTCTCGAGAGCGGATCTCATTTTTGTCAACATCCGAGTAATTGTATCTTGCCGAATTACGATTGTTGTTTGTGCCGTGCTGAAAATTTTTCTTTGGCGAACGTTAAGCAAGAATTCATGTCACACACCTGAGGGGAGAAATCCGAGTTTAATGTTTACATTGTTCATTACTGGGTTTTCTCCTCCATGGTGCGTTACCTTCAAATATACAAGTTTGCCAGATTGCAAATATTTTTATATGTTTCGTGCTTTATAATTTCGGTTATCCGTTAATACTATATTATGGTGCCAGTTGAAATATAAGTTCACGGAATCTCCTTCGAGGTGAGATCATGACGGTGATGTAAATTTTAGCTTCACTGGGTGGTCTCCTCTCGAAGGCGGTTTTCATTCAACAGAAGAAAGAGGATACACAGAAATAATTGTGTTCTAGGATTTCTTTTCCACCAGTTGAAATAATAATGTGCGCACTTGAGAGGCGATTGCCAAGTTTATGTTTTATTTTTCATTACTGGGTTTTCTCCTTCATGGCGCGTGATGCTTATACCCTCGACTGTTAAATAACATTTTCTTATGTGGGCTTTGGTTCCACTTCTCTTTGGCTTTGTCCTATTTGGAACTGATAAAGCTATTGAGTGGTGGCACCGCGGCCCTTCCATCGATAATACAATGTATTAGTCCAGAAGTTAAAATTCGTTAATATTGCAAGTTTTTAAAATCTTGAAGGGAAACACTCCCATTCTTGGTGTTCGTGGTTAAATTTTTCTGGTTTACTATTTTGGATGTAGGGAATTCATGTCAATGCTTTTATGTAAGAAAATTATATTTTTAAAATGATACGTAAGCCGTTTCTTTTAAGGAAAAGAAGTTCCTTGTGTAATTTCTTTTTCATTGGATATTGTTGAAGTTGTCATGCTGTAACCAAATGTGCAGGCGATGGGGAAGTAACTTGCTTCCCTCCCACTCCACCGACTGAAATTTGAGACACCTGGGACGTTGATAACTTTCATTTGCTTGTTTGCTTTCTGAGACGAAGGTTGGCAAGTTTCCGATTGCAGTGTTTGTAAATCTGTACTGTGATATAGTGTAGGATAAAGTTGATCCTTACTTATGAAATAGACGAAAATGGTACGTATATTTAGTAGGGATTCATCAGATGTGGATAGATTTTTGCGTTATTTACTTTCGTTTATGTTTAAATGTAGTTTTATCAAAATTTTCAGTATGTTATTTTAAAAGGAAATGTGTTGGGACCTCTTTGGAGGCGAGCTCATTACAGTGATTAACATTAAAACTCACTGGGTGGTCTCCTCGAGAGCGGATCTCATTTTTGTCAACACCCGAGTAATTGTATCTTGCCGAATTACGATTGTTGTTTGTGGTGTGCTGAAAATTTTTCTTTGCCGAACGTTAAGCAAGAATTCATGGCACACACCTGAGGGGAGAAATCCGAGTTTAATGTTTACATTGTTCATTACTGGGTTTTCTCCTCCATGGTGCGTTACCTTCAAATATACAAGTTTGCCAGATTGCAAATATTTTTATATGTTTCGTGCTTTATAATTTCGGTTATCCGTTAATACTATATTATGGTGCCAGTTGAAATATAAGTTCACGGAATCTCCTTCGAGGTGAGATCATGACAGTGATGTAAATTTAACTTCACTGGGTGGTCTCCTCTCGAAGGCGGTTTTCATTCAACAGAAGAAAGGGGATACACAAAAATAATTGTGTTCTAGGATTTCTTTTCCACCAGTTGAAATAATAATGTGCGCACTTGAGAGGCGATTGCCAAGTTTATGTTTTATTTTTCATTACTGGGTTTTCTCCTTCATGGCGCGTGATGCTTATACCCTCGACTGTTAAGAAATAAAATTTTCTTATGTAGGCTTTGGTTCCACTTCTCTTTGGCTTTGTCCTATTTGGAACTGATAAAGCTATTGAGTGGTGGCACCGCGGCCCTTTCATCGATAATACAATGTATTAGTCCAGAAGTTAAAATTCGTTAATATTGCAAGTTTTTAAAATCTTGAAGGGAAACACTCCCATTCTTGGTGTTCTTGGTTAAATTTTTCTGGTTTAATATTTTGGATGTAGGGAATTCATGTCAATGCTTTTATGTAAGAAAGTTATATTTTTAAAATGATACGTAAGCCGTTTCTTTTAAGGAAAAGAAGTTCCTTGTGTAATTTCATTTTCATTGGATATTGTTGAAGTTGTCATGCTGTAACCAAATGTGCAGGCGAGTGGGAAGTAACTTGTTTCCCTCCCACTCCACAGACTGAAATTTGAGATACCTGGGACGTTGATAACTTTCATTTGCTTGTTTGCTTTCTGAGACGAAGGTTGGCAAGTTTCCGATTGCAGTGTTTGTAAATCTGTACTGTGATATAGTGTAGGATAAAGTTGATCCTTACTTATGAAATAGACGAAAATGGTACGTATATTTAGTAGGGATTCATCAGATGTGGATAGATTTTTTCGTTATTTACTTTCGTTTATGTTTAAATGTAGTTTTATCAAAATTTGCAGTATGTTATTTTAAAAGGAAATGTGTTTGGACCTCTTTGGAGGCGAGCTCATTACAGTGATTAACATTAAAACTCACTGGGTGGTCTCCTCGAGAGCGGATCTCATTTTTGTCAACACCCGAGTAATTGTATCTTGCCGAATTACGATTGTTGTTTGTGGCGTGCTGAAAATTTTTCTTTGCCGAACGTTAAGCAAGAATTCATGGCACACACCTGAGGGGAGAAATCCGAGTTTAATGTTTACATTGTTCATTACTGGGTTTTCTCCTCCATGGTGCGTTACCTTCAAATATACAAGTTTGCCAGATTGCAAATATTTTTATATGTTTCGTGCTTTATAATTTCGGTTATCCGTTAATACTATATTATGGTGCCAGTTGAAATATAAGTTCACGGAATCTCCTTCGAGGTGAGATCATGACAGTGATGTAAATTTAACTTCACTGGGTGGTCTCCTCTCGAAGGCGGTTTTCATTCAACAGAAGAAAGAGGATACACAAAAATAATTGTGTTCTAGGATTTCTTTTCCACCAGTTGAAATAATAATGTGCGCACTTGAGAGGCGATTGCCAAGTTTATGTTTTATTTTTCATTACTGGGTTTTCTCCTTCATGGCGCGTGTTGCTTATACCGTCGACTGTTAAGAAATAAAATTTTCTTATGTGTGCTTTGGTTCCACTTCTCTTTGGCTTTGTCCTATTTGGAACTGATAAAGCTATTGAGTGGTGGCACTGCGGCCCTTTCATCGATAATACAATGTATTAGTCCAGAAGTTAAAATTCGTTAATATTGCAAGTTTTTAAAATCTTGAAGGGAAACACTCCCATTCTTGGTGTTCTTGGTTAAATTTTTCTGGTTTAATATTTTGGATGTAGGGAATTCATGTCAATGCTTTCATGTAAGAAAATTATATTTTTAAAATGATACGTAAGCCGTTTCTTTTAAGGAAAAGAAGTTCCTTGTGTAATTTCATTTTCATTGGATATTGTTGAAGTTGTCATGCTGTAACCAAATGTGCAGGCGAGTGGGAAGAAAACTTGTTTCCCTCCCACTCCACCGACTGAAATTTGAGATACCTGGGACGTTGATAACTTTCATTTGCTTGTTTGCTGTCTGAGACGAAGGTTGTCAAGTTTCCGATTGCAGTGTTTGTAAATCTGTACTGTGATATAGTGTAGGATAAAGTTGATCCTTACTTATGAAATAGAAGCAAATGGTACGTATATTTAGCAGGGATTCATCAGATGTGGATAGATTTTTGCGTTATTTACTTTCGTTTATGTTTAAATGTAGTTTTATCAAAATTTTCTGTATGTTATTTTAAAAGGAAATGTGTTGGGACCTCTTTGGAGGTGAGCTCATTACAGTGATTAACATTAAAACTCACTGGGTGGTCTCCTCTCGAGAGCGGATCTCATTTTTGTCAACACCCGAGTAATTGTATCTTGCCGAATTACGATTGTTGTTTGTGGCGTGCTGAAAATTTTTCTTTGGCGAACGTTAAGCAAGAATTCATGGCACACACCTGAGGGGAGAAATCCGAGTTTAATGTTTACATTGTTCATTACTGGGTTTTCTCCTCCATGGTGCGTTACCTTCAAATATACAAGTTTGCCAGATTGCAAATATTTTTATATGTTTCGTGCTTTATAATTTCGGTTATCCGTTAATACTATATTATGGTGCCAGTTGAAATATAAGTTCACGGAATCTCCTTCGAGGTGAGATCATGACGGTGATGTAAATTTTAGCTTCACTGGGTGGTCTCCTCTCGAAGGCGGTTTTCATTCAACAGAAGAAAGAGGATACACAGAAATAATTGTGTTCTAGGATTTCTTTTCCACCAGTTGAAATAATAGTGTGCGCACTTGAGAGGCGATTGCCAAGTTTATGTTTTATTTTTCATTACTGGGTTTTCTCCTTCATGGCGCGTGATGCTTATACCGTCGACTGTTAAGAAATAAAATTTTCTTATGTGGGCTTTGGTCCCACTTCTCTTTGGCTTTGTCCTATTTGGAACTGATAAAGCTATTGAGTGGTGGCACCGCGGCCCTTTCATCGATAATACAATGTATTAGTCCAGAAGTTAAAATTCGTTAATATTGCAAGTTTTTAAAATCTTGAAGGGAAACACTCCCATTCTTGGTGTTCGTGGTTAAATTTTTCTGGTTTACTATTTTGGATGTAGGGAATTCATGTCAATGCTTTTATGTAAGAAAATTATATTTTTAAAATGATACGTAAGCCGTTTCTTTTAAGGAAAAGAAGTTCCTTGTGTAATTTCGTTTTCATTGGATATTGTTGAAGTTGTCATGCTGTAACCAAATGTGCAGGCGAGTGGGAAGTAACTTGTTTCCCTCCCTCTCCACCGACTGAAATTTGAGACACCTGGGACGTTGATAACTTTCATTTGCTTGCTTGCTTTCTGAGACGAAGGTTGTCAAGATTCCGATTGCAGTGTTTGTAAATCTGTACTGTGATATAGTGTAGGATAAAGTTGATCCTTACTTATGAAATAGACGAAAATGGTACGTATATTTAGTAGGGATTCATCAGATGTGGAAAGATTTTTGCGTTATTTACTTTCGTTTATGTTTAAATGTAGTTTTATCAAAAATTTCAGTATGTTATTTTAAAAGGAAATGTGTTGGGACCTCTTTGGAGGTGAGCTCATTACAGTGATTAACATTAAAACTCACTGGGTGGTCTCCTCTCGAGAGCGGATCTCATTTTTGTCAACACCCGAGTAATTGTATCTTGCCGAATTACGATTGTTATTTGTGGCGTGCTGAAAATTTTTCTTTGGCGAACGTTAAGCAAGAATTCATGGCACACACCTGAGGGGAGAAATCCGAGTATAATGTTTACATTTTTCATTACTGGGGTTTCTCCTCCATGGTGCGTTACCTTCAAATATACAAGTTTGCCAGATTGCAAATATTTTTATATGTTTCGTGCTTTATAATTTCGGTTATCCGTTAATACTATATTATGGTGCCAGTTGAAATATAAGTTCACGGAATCTCCTTCGAGGTGCGATCATGACGGTGATGTAAATTTTAGCTTCACTGGGTGGTCTCCTCTCGAAGGCGGTTTTCATTCAACAGAAGATAGAGGATACACAAAAATAATTGTGTTCTAGGATTTCTTTTCCACCAGTTGAAATAATAATGTGCGCACTTGAGAGGCGATTGCCAAGTTTATGTTTTATTTTTCATTACTGGGTTTTCTCCTTCATGGCGCGTGATGCTTATACCCTCGACTGTTAAGAAATAAAATTTTCTTATGTAGGCTTTGGTTCCACTTCTCTTTGGCTTTGTCCTATTTGGAACTGATAAAGCTATTGAGTGGTGGCACCGCGGCCCTTCCATCGATAATACAATGTATTAGTCCAGAAGTTAAAATTCGTTAATATTGCAAGTTTTTAAAATCTTGAAGGGAAACACTCCCATTCTTGGTGTTCGTGGTTAAATTTTTCTGGTTTACTATTTTGGATGTAGGGAATTCATGTCAATGCTTTTATGTAAGAAAATTATATTTTTAAAATGATACGTAAGCCGTTTCTTTTAAGGAAAAGAAGTTCCTTGTGTAATTTCATTTTCATTGGATATTGTTGAAGTTGTCATGCTGTAACCAAATGTGCAGGCGAGTGGGAAGTAACTTGTTTCCCTCCCACTCCACCGACTGAAATTTGAGATACCTGGGACGTTGATAACTTTCATTTGCTTGCTTGCTGTCTGAGACGAAGGTTGTCAAGTTTCCGATTGCAGTGTTTGTAAATCTGTACTGTGATATAGTGTAGGATAAAATTGATCCTTACTTATGAAATAGAAGCAAATGGTACGTATATTTAGCAGGGATTCATCAGATGTGAATAGATTTTTGCGTTATTTACTTTCGTTTATATTTAAATGTAGTTTTATCAAAATTTTCAGTATGTCATTTTAAAAGGAAATGTGTTGGGACCTCTTTGGGGGCGAGCTCATTACAGTGATTAACATTAAAACTCACTGGGTGGTCTCCTCTCGAGAGCGGATCTCATTTTTGTCAACACCCGAGTAATTGTATCTTGCCGAATTACGATTTTTGTTTGTGGCGTGCTGAAAATTTTTCTTTGGCGAACGTTAAGCAAGAATTCATGGCACACACCTGAGGGGAGAAATCCGAGTTTAATGTTTACATTGTTCATTACTGGGTTTTCTCCTCCATGGTGCGTTACCTTCAAATATACAAGTTTGCCAGATTGCAAATATTTTTATATGTTTCGTGCTTTATAATTTCGGTTATCCGTTAATACTATATTATGGTGCCAGTTGAAATATAAGTTCACGGAATCTCCTTCGAGGTGAGATCATGACGGTGATGTAAATTTTAGCTTCACTGGGTGGTCTCCTCTCGAAGGCGGTTTTCATTCAACAGAAGAAAGAGGATACACAGAAATAATTGTGTTCTAGGATTTCTTTTCCACCAGTTGAAATAATAATGGGCGCACTTGAGAGGCGATTGCCAAGTTTATGTTTTATTTTTCATTACTGGGTTTTCTCCTTCATGGCGCGTGATGCTTATACCCTCGACTGTTAAGAAATAAAATTTTCTTATGTGGGCTTTGGTTCCACTTCTCTTTGGCTTTGTCCTATTTGGAACTGATAAAGCTATTGAGTGGTGGCACCGCGGCCCTTCCATCGATAATACAATGTATTAGTCCAGAAGTTAAAATTCGTTAATATTGCAAGTTTTTAAAATCTTGAAGGGAAACACTCCCATTCTTGGTGTTCGTGGTTAAATTTTTCTGGTTTACTATTTTGGATGTAGGGAATTCATGTCAATGCTTTTATGTAAGAAAATTATATTTTTAAAATGATACGTAAGCCGTTTCTTTTAAGGAAAAGAAGTTCCTTGTGTAATTTCATTTTCATTGGATATTGTTGAAGTTGTCATGCTGTAACCAAATGTGCAGGCGAGTGGGAAGTAACTTGTTTCCCTCCCACTCCACCGACTGAAATTTGAGACACCTGGGACGTTGATAACTTTCATTTGCTTGTTTGCTTTCTGAGACGAAGGTTGTCAAGATTCCGATTGCAGTGTTTGTAAATCTGTACTGTGATATAGTGTAGGATAAAGTTGATCCTTACTTATGAAATAGACGAAAATGGTACGTATATTTAGTAGGGATTCATCAGATGTGGATAGATTTTTGCGTTATTTACTTTCGTTTATGTTTAAATGTAGTTTTATCAAAAATTTCAGTATGTTATTTTAAAAGGAAATGTGTTGGGACCTCTTTGGAGGCGAGCTCATTACAGTGATTAACATTAAAACTCACTGGGTGGTCTCCTCTCGAGAGCGGATCTCATTTTTGTCAACACCCGAGTAATTGTATCTTGCCGAATTACGATTGTTGTTTGTGGCGTGCTGAAAATTTTTCTTTGGCGAACGTTAAGCAAGAATTCATGGCACACACCTGAGGGGAGAAATCCGAGTTTAATGTTTACATTGTTCATTACTGGGTTTTCTCCTCCATGGTGCGTTACCTTCAAATATACAAGTTTGCCAGATTGCAAATATTTTTATATGTTTCGTGCTTTATAATTTCGGTTATCCGTTAATACTATATTATGGTGCCAGTTGAAATATAAGTTCACGGAATCTCCTTCGAGGTGAGATCATGACGGTGATGTAAATTTTAGCTTCACTGGGTGGTCTCCTCTCGAAGGCGGTTTTCATTCAACAGAAGAAAGAGGATACACAGAAATAATTGTGTTCTAGGATTTCTTTTCCACCAGTTGAAATAATAGTGTGCGCACTTGAGAGGCGATTGCCAAGTTTATGTTTTATTTTTCATTACTGGGTTTTCTCCTTCATGGCGCGTGATGCTTATACCCTCGACTGTTAAATAAAATTTTCTTATGTGGGCTTTGGTTCCACTTCTCTTTGGCTTTGTCCTATTTGGAACTGATAATGCTATTGAGTGGTGGCACCGCGGCCCTTTCATCGATAATACAATGTATTAGTCCAGAAGTTAAAATTCGTTAATATTGCAAGTTTTTAAAATCTTGAAGGGAAACACTCCCATTCTTGGTGTTCGTGGTTAAATTTTTCTGGTTTACTATTTTGGATGTAGGGAATTCATGTCAATGCTTTTATGTAAGAAAATTATATTTTTAAAATGTTACGTAAGCCGTTTCTTTTAAGGAAAAGAAGTTCCTTGTGTAATTTCATTTTCATTGGATATTGTTGAAGTTGTCATGCTGTAACCAAATGTGCAGGCGAGTGGGAAGTAACTTGTTTCCCTCCCACTCCACCGACTGAAATTTGAGACACCTGGGACGTTGATAACTTTCATTTGCTTGTTTGCTTTCTGAGACGAAGGTTGTCAAGATTCCGATTGCAGTGTTTGTAAATCTGTACTGTGATATAGTGTAGGATAAAGTTGATCCTTACTTATGAAATAGACGAAAATGGTACGTATATTTAGTAGGGATTCATCAGATGTGGATAGATTTTTGCGTTATTTACTTTCGTTTATGTTTAAATGTAGTTTTATCAAAATTTTCAGTATGTTATTTTAAAAGGAAATGTGTTGGGACCTCTTTGGAGTCGAGTTCATTACAGTGATTAACATTAAAACTCACTGGGTGGTCTCCTCTCGAGAGCGGATCTCATTTTTGTCAACACCCGAGTAATTGTATCTTGCCGAATTACGATTGTTGTTTGTGGCGTGCTGAAAATTTTTCTTTGGCGAACGTTAAGCAAGAATTCATGGCACACACCTGAGGGGAGAAATCCGAGTTTAATGTTTACATTGTTCATTACTGGGTTTTCTCCTCCATGGTGGAGAAAATATACAAGTTTGCCAGATTGCAAATATTTTTATATGTTTCGTGCTTTATAATTTCGGTTATCCGTTAATACTATATTATGGTGCCAGTTGAAATATAAGTTCACGGAATCTCCTTCGAGGTGAGATCATGACGGTGATGTAAATTTTAGCTTCACTGGGTGGTCTCCTCTCGAAGGCGGTTTTCATTCAACAGAAGAAAGAGGATACACAGAAATAATTGTGTTCTAGGATTTCTTTTCCACCAGTTGAAATAATAGTGTGCGCACTTGAGAGGCGATTGCCAAGTTTATGTTTTATTTTTCATTACTGGGTTTTCTCCTTCATGGCGCGTGATGCTTATACCGTCGACTGTTAAGAAATAAAATTTTCTTATGTGGGCTTTGGTCCCACTTCTCTTTGGCTTTGTCCTATTTGGAACTGATAAAGCTATTGAGTGGTGGCACCGCGGCCCTTTCATCGATAATACAATGTATTAGTCCAGAAGTTAAAATTCGTTAATATTGCAAGTTTTTAAAATCTTGAAGGGAAACACTCCCATTCTTGGTGTTCGTGGTTAAATTTTTCTGGTTTACTATTTTGGATGTAGGGAATTCATGTCAATGCTTTTATGTAAGAAAATTATATTTTTAAAATGATACGTAAGCCGTTTCTTTTAAGGAAAAGAAGTTCCTTGTGTAATTTCGTTTTCATTGGATATTGTTGAAGTTGTCATGCTGTAACCAAATGTGCAGGCGAGTGGGAAGTAACTTGTTTCCCTCCCTCTCCACCGACTGAAATTTGAGACACCTGGGACGTTGATAACTTTCATTTGCTTGCTTGCTTTCTGAGACGAAGGTTGTCAAGATTCCGATTGCAGTGTTTGTAAATCTGTACTGTGATATAGTGTAGGATAAAGTTGATCCTTACTTATGAAATAGACGAAAATGGTACGTATATTTAGTAGGGATTCATCAGATGTGGAAAGATTTTTGCGTTATTTACTTTCGTTTATGTTTAAATGTAGTTTTATCAAAAATTTCAGTATGTTATTTTAAAAGGAAATGTGTTGGGACCTCTTTGGAGGTGAGCTCATTACAGTGATTAACATTAAAACTCACTGGGTGGTCTCCTCTCGAGAGCGGATCTCATTTTTGTCAACACCCGAGTAATTGTATCTTGCCGAATTACGATTGTTATTTGTGGCGTGCTGAAAATTTTTCTTTGGCGAACGTTAAGCAAGAATTCATGGCACACACCTGAGGGGAGAAATCCGAGTATAATGTTTACATTTTTCATTACTGGGGTTTCTCCTCCATGGTGCGTTACCTTCAAATATACAAGTTTGCCAGATTGCAAATATTTTTATATGTTTCGTGCTTTATAATTTCGGTTATCCGTTAATACTATATTATGGTGCCAGTTGAAATATAAGTTCACGGAATCTCCTTCGAGGTGCGATCATGACGGTGATGTAAATTTTAGCTTCACTGGGTGGTCTCCTCTCGAAGGCGGTTTTCATTCAACAGAAGATAGAGGATACACAAAAATAATTGTGTTCTAGGATTTCTTTTCCACCAGTTGAAATAATAATGTGCGCACTTGAGAGGCGATTGCCAAGTTTATGTTTTATTTTTCATTACTGGGTTTTCTCCTTCATGGCGCGTGATGCTTATACCCTCGACTGTTAAGAAATAAAATTTTCTTATGTAGGCTTTGGTTCCACTTCTCTTTGGCTTTGTCCTATTTGGAACTGATAAAGCTATTGAGTGGTGGCACCGCGGCCCTTCCATCGATAATACAATGTATTAGTCCAGAAGTTAAAATTCGTTAATATTGCAAGTTTTTAAAATCTTGAAGGGAAACACTCCCATTCTTGGTGTTCGTGGTTAAATTTTTCTGGTTTACTATTTTGGATGTAGGGAATTCATGTCAATGCTTTTATGTAAGAAAATTATATTTTTAAAATGATACGTAAGCCGTTTCTTTTAAGGAAAAGAAGTTCCTTGTGTAATTTCATTTTCATTGGATATTGTTGAAGTTGTCATGCTGTAACCAAATGTGCAGGCGAGTGGGAAGTAACTTGTTTCCCTCCCACTCCACCGACTGAAATTTGAGATTCCTGGGACGTTGATAACTTTCATTTGCTTGCTTGCTGTCTGAGACGAAGGTTGTCAAGTTTCCGATTGCAGTGTTTGTAAATCTGTACTGTGATATAGTGTAGGATAAAATTGATCCTTACTTATGAAATAGAAGCAAATGGTACGTATATTTAGCAGGGATTCATCAGATGTGAATAGATTTTTGCGTTATTTACTTTCGTTTATATTTAAATGTAGTTTTATCAAAATTTTCAGTATGTCATTTTAAAAGGAAATGTGTTGGGACCTCTTTGGGGGCGAGCTCATTACAGTGATTAACATTAAAACTCACTGGGTGGTCTCCTCTCGAGAGCGGATCTCATTTTTGTCAACACCCGAGTAATTGTATCTTGCCGAATTACGATTTTTGTTTGTGGCGTGCTGAAAATTTTTCTTTGGCGAACGTTAAGCAAGAATTCATGGCACACACCTGAGGGGAGAAATCCGAGTTTAATGTTTACATTGTTCATTACTGGGTTTTCTCCTCCATGGTGCGTTACCTGCAAATATACAAGTTTGCCAGATTGCAAATATTTTTATATGTTTCGTGCTTTATAATTTCGGTTATCCGTTAATACTATATTATGGTGCCAGTTGAAATATAAGTTCACGGAATCTTCTTCGAGGTGAGATCATGACGGTGATGTAAATTTAACTTCACTTTGTGGTGTCCTCTCGAAGGCGGTTTTCATTCAACAGAAGAAAGAGGATACACAGAAATAATTGTGTTCTAGGATTTCTTTTCCACCAGTTGAAATAATAATGGGCGCACTTGAGAGGCGATTGCCAAGTTTATGTTTTATTTTTCATTACTGGGTTTTCTCCTTCATGGCGCGTGATGCTTATACCCTCGACTGTTAAATAAAATTTTCTTATGTGGGCTTTGGTTCCACTTCTCTTTGGCTTTGTCCTATTTGGAACTGATAAAGCTATTGAGTGGTGGCACCGCGGCCCTTTCATCGATAATACAATGTATTAGTCCAGAAGTTAAAATTCGTTAATATTGCAAGTTTTTAAAATCTTGAAGGGAAACACTCCCATTCTTGGTGTTCGTGGTTAAATTTTTCTGGTTTACTATTTTGGATGTAGGGAATTCATGTCAATGCTTTTATGTAAGAAAATTATATTTTTAAAATGATACGTAAGCCTTTTCTTTTAAGGAAAAGAAGTTCCTTGTGTAATTTCGTTTTCATTGGATATTGTTGAAGTTGTCATGCTGTAACCAAATGTGCAGGCGAGGGGGAAGTAACTTGCTTCCCTCCCACTCCACCGACTGAAATTTGAGACACCTGGGACGTTGATAACTTTCATTTGCTTGTTTGCTTTCTGAGACGAAGGTTGGCAAGTTTCCGATTGCAGTGTTTGTAAATCTGTACTGTGATATAGTGTAGGATAAAGTTGATCCTTACTTATGAAATAGACGAAAATGGTACGTATATTTAGTAGGGATTCATCAGATGTGGATAGATTTTTGCGTTATTTACTTTCGTATATGTTTAAATGTAGTTTTATCAAAATTTTCAGTATGTTATTTTAAAAGGAAATGTGTTGGGACCTCTCTGGAGGCGAGCTCATTACAGTGATTAACATTAAAACTCACTGGGTGGTCTCCTCTCGAGAGCGGATCTCATTTTTGTCAACACCCGAGTAATTGTATCTTGCCGAATTACGATTGTTGTTTGTGGCGTGCTGAAAATTTTTCTTTGGCGAACGTTAAGCAAGAATTCATGGTCACACCTGAGGGGAGAAATCCGAGTTTAATGTTTACATTGTTCATTACTGGGTTTTCTCCTCCATGGTGCGTTACCTTCAAATATACAAGTTTGCCAGATTGCAAATATTTTTATATGTTTCGTGCTTTATAATTTCGGTTATCCGTTAATACTATATTATGGTGCCAGTTGAAATATAAGTTCACGGAATCTCCTTCGAGGTGAGATCATGACGGTGATGTAAATTTTAGCTTCACTGGGTGGTCTCCTCTCGAAGGCGGTTTTCATTCAACAGAAGAAAGAGGATACACAAAAATAATTGTGTTCTAGGATTTCTTTTCCACCAGTTGAAATAATAATGTGCGCACTTGAGAGGCGATTGCCAAGTTTATGTTTTATTTTTCATTACTGGGTTTTCTCCTTCATGGCGCGTGATGCTTATACACTCGACTGTTAAGAAATAAAATTTTCTTATGTGGGCTTTGGTTCCACTTCTCTTTGGCTTTGTCCTATTTGGAACTGATAAAGCTATTGAGTGGTGGCACCGCGGCCCTTTCATCGATAATACAATGTATTAGTCCAGAAGTTAAAATTCGTTAATATTGCAAGTTTTTAAAATCTTGAAGGGAAACACTCCCATTCTTGGTGTTCTTGGTTAAATTTTTCTGGTTTACTATTTTGGATGTAGGGAATTCATGTCAATGCTTTCATGTAAGAAAATTATATTTTTAAAATGATACGTAAGCCGTTTCTTTTAAGGAAAAGAATTTCCTTGTGTAATTTCATTTTCATTGGATATTGTTGAAGTTGTCATGCTGTAACCAAATGTGCAGGCGAGTGGGAAGTAACTTGTTTCCCTCCCACTCCACCGACTGAAATTTGAGATACCTGGGACGTTGATAACTTTCATTTGCTTGTTTGCTGTCTGAGACGAAGGTTGTCAAGTTTCCGATTGCAGTGTTTGTAAATCTGTACTGTGATATAGTGTAGGATAAAATTGATCCTTACTTATGAAATAGAAGCAAATGGTACGTATATTTAGCAGGGATTCATCAGATGTGAATAGATTTTTGCGTTATTTACTTTCGTTTATATTTAAATGTAGTTTTATCAAAATTTTCAGTATGTCATTTTAAAAGGAAATGTGTTGGGACCTCTTTGGGGGCGAGCTCATTACAGTGATTAACATTAAAACTCACTGGGTGGTCTCCTCTCGAGAGCGGATCTCATTTTTGTCAACACCCGAGTAATTGTATCTTGCCGAATTACGATTTTTGTTTGTGGCGTGCTGAAAATTTTTCTTTGGCGAACGTTAAGCAAGAATTCATGGCACACACCTGAGGGGAGAAATCCGAGTTTAATGTTTACATTGTTCATTACTGGGTTTTCTCCTCCATGGTGCGTTACCTTCAAATATACAAGTTTGCCAGATTGCAAATATTTTTATATGTTTCGTGCTTTATAATTTCGGTTATCCGTTAATACTATATTATGGTGCCAGTTGAAATATAAGTTCACGGAATCTCCTTCGAGGTGAGATCATGACGGTGATGTAAATTTTAGCTTCACTGGGTGGTCTCCTCTCGAAGGCGGTTTTCATTCAACAGAAGAAAGAGGATACACAGAAATAATTGTGTTCTAGGATTTCTTTTCCACCAGTTGAAATAATAATGGGCGCACTTGAGAGGCGATTGCCAAGTTTATGTTTTATTTTTCATTACTGGGTTTTCTCCTTCATGGCGCGTGATGCTTATACCCTCGACTGTTAAGAAATAAAATTTTCTTATGTGGGCTTTGGTTCCACTTCTCTTTGGCTTTGTCCTATTTGGAACTGATAAAGCTATTGAGTGGTGGCACCGCGGCCCTTCCATCGATAATACAATGTATTAGTCCAGAAGTTAAAATTCGTTAATATTGCAAGTTTTTAAAATCTTGAAGGGAAACACTCCCATTCTTGGTGTTCGTGGTTAAATTTTTCTGGTTTACTATTTTGGATGTAGGGAATTCATGTCAATGCTTTTATGTAAGAAAATTATATTTTTAAAATGATACGTAAGCCGTTTCTTTTAAGGAAAAGAAGTTCCTTGTGTAATTTCATTTTCATTGGATATTGTTGAAGTTGTCATGCTGTAACCAAATGTGCAGGCGAGTGGGAAGTAACTTGTTTCCCTCCCACTCCACCGACTGAAATTTGAGACACCTGGGACGTTGATAACTTTCATTTGCTTGTTTGCTTTCTGAGACGAAGGTTGTCAAGATTCCGATTGCAGTGTTTGTAAATCTGTACTGTGATATAGTGTAGGATAAAGTTGATCCTTACTTATGAAATAGACGAAAATGGTACGTATATTTAGTAGGGATTCATCAGATGTGGATAGATTTTTGCGTTATTTACTTTCGTTTATGTTTAAATGTAGTTTTATCAAAAATTTCAGTATGTTATTTTAAAAGGAAATGTGTTGGGACCTCTTTGGAGGCGAGCTCATTACAGTGATTAACATTAAAACTCACTGGGTGGTCTCCTTTCGAGAGCGGATCTCATTTTTGTCAACACCCGAGTAATTGTATCTTGCCGAATTACGATTGTTGTTTGTGGCGTGCTGAAAATTTTTCTTTGGCGAACGTTAAGCAAGAATTCATGGCACACACCTGAGGGGAGAAATCCGAGTTTAATGTTTACATTGTTCATTACTGGGTTTTCTCCTCCATGGTGCGTTACCTTCAAATATACAAGTTTGCCAGATTGCAAATATTTTTATATGTTTCGTGCTTTATAATTTCGGTTATCCGTTAATACTATATTATGGTGCCAGTTGAAATATAAGTTCACGGAATCTCCTTCGAGGTGAGATCATGACGGTGATGTAAATTTTAGCTTCACTGGGTGGTCTCCTCTCGAAGGCGGTTTTCATTCAACAGAAGAAAGAGGATACACAGAAATAATTGTGTTCTAGGATTTCTTTTCCACCAGTTGAAATAATAGTGTGCGCACTTGAGAGGCGATTGCCAAGTTTATGTTTTATTTTTCATTACTGGGTTTTCTCCTTCATGGCGCGTGATGCTTATACCCTCGACTGTTAAATAAAATTTTCTTATGTGGGCTTTGGTTCCACTTCTCTTTGGCTTTGTCCTATTTGGAACTGATAATGCTATTGAGTGGTGGCACCGCGGCCCTTTCATCGATAATACAATGTATTAGTCCAGAAGTTAAAATTCGTTAATATTGCAAGTTTTTAAAATCTTGAAGGGAAACACTCCCATTCTTGGTGTTCGTGGTTAAATTTTTCTGGTTTACTATTTTGGATGTAGGGAATTCATGTCAATGCTTTTATGTAAGAAAATTATATTTTTAAAATGATACGTAAGCCGTTTCTTTTAAGGAAAAGAAGTTCCTTGTGTAATTTCATTTTCATTGGATATTGTTGAAGTTGTCATGCTGTAACCAAATGTGCAGGCGAGTGGGAAGTAACTTGTTTCCCTCCCACTCCACCGACTGAAATTTGAGATACCTGGGACGTTGATAACTTTCATTTGCTTGCTTGCTGTCTGAGACGAAGGTTGTCAAGTTTCCGATTGCAGTGTTTGTAAATCTGTACTGTGATATAGTGTAGGATAAAATTGATCCTTACTTATGAAATAGAAGCAAATGGTACGTATATTTAGCAGGGATTCATCAGATGTGAATAGATTTTTGCGTTATTTACTTTCGTTTATATTTAAATGTAGTTTTATCAAAATTTTCAGTATGTCATTTTAAAAGGAAATGTGTTGGGACCTCTTTGGGGGCGAGCTCATTACAGTGATTAACATTAAAACTCACTGGGTGGTCTCCTCTCGAGAGCGGATCTCATTTTTGTCAACACCCGAGTAATTGTATCTTGCCGAATTACGATTTTTGTTTGTGGCGTGCTGAAAATTTTTCTTTGGCGAACGTTAAGCAAGAATTCATGGCACACACCTGAGGGGAGAAATCCGAGTTTAATGTTTACATTGTTCATTACTGGGTTTTCTCCTCCATGGTGCGTTACCTTCAAATATACAAGTTTGCCAGATTGCAAATATTTTTATATGTTTCGTGCTTTATAATTTCGGTTATCCGTTAATACTATATTATGGTGCCAGTTGAAATATAAGTTCACGGAATCTTCTTCGAGGTGAGATCATGACGGTGATGTAAATTTAACTTCACTTTGTGGTGTCCTCTCGAAGGCGGTTTTCATTCAACAGAAGAAAGAGGATACACAGAAATAATTGTGTTCTAGGATTTCTTTTCCACCAGTTGAAATAATAATGGGCGCACTTGAGAGGCGATTGCCAAGTTTATGTTTTATTTTTCATTACTGGGTTTTCTCCTTCATGGCGCGTGATGCTTATACCCTCGACTGTTAAATAAAATTTTCTTATGTGGGCTTTGGTTCCACTTCTCTTTGGCTTTGTCCTATTTGGAACTGATAAAGCTATTGAGTGGTGGCACCGCGGCCCTTTCATCGATAATACAATGTATTAGTCCAGAAGTTAAAATTCGTTAATATTGCAAGTTTTTAAAATCTTGAAGGGAAACACTCCCATTCTTGGTGTTCGTGGTTAAATTTTTCTGGTTTACTATTTTGGATGTAGGGAATTCATGTCAATGCTTTTATGTAAGAAAATTATATTTTTAAAATGATACGTAAGCCGTTTCTTTTAAGGAAAAGAAGTTCCTTGTGTAATTTCATTTTCATTGGATATTGTTGAAGTTGTCATGCTGTAACCAAATGTGCAGGCGAGGGGGAAGTAACTTGCTTCCCTCCCACTCCACCGACTGAAATTTGAGACACCTGGGACGTTGATAACTTTCATTTGCTTGTTTGCTTTCTGAGACGAAGGTTGGCAAGTTTCCGATTGCAGTGTTTGTAAATCTGTACTGTGATATAGTGTAGGATAAAGTTGATCCTTACTTATGAAATAGACGAAAATGGTACGTATATTTAGTAGGGATTCATCAGATGTGGATAGATTTTTGCGTTATTTACTTTCGTATATGTTTAAATGTAGTTTTATCAAAATTTTCAGTATGTTATTTTAAAAGGAAATGTGTTGGGACCTCTCTGGAGGCGAGCTCATTACAGTGATTAACATTAAAACTCACTGGGTGGTCTCCTCTCGAGAGCGGATCTCATTTTTGTCAACACCCGAGTAATTGTATCTTGCCGAATTACGATTGTTGTTTGTGGCGTGCTGAAAATTTTTCTTTGGCGAACGTTAAGCAAGAATTCATGGCACACACCTGAGGGGAGAAATCCGAGTTTAATGTTTACATTGTTCATTACTGGGTTTTCTCCTCCATGGTGCGTTACCTTCAAATATACAAGTTTGCCAGATTGCAAATATTTTTATATGTTTCGTGCTTTATAATTTCGGTTATCCGTTAATACTATATTATGGTGCCAGTTGAAATATAAGTTCACGGAATCTCCTTCGAGGTGAGATCATGACGGTGATGTAAATTTTAGCTTCACTGGGTGGTCTCCTCTCGAAGGCGGTTTTCATTCAACAGAAGAAAGAGGATACACAGAAATAATTGTGTTCTAGGATTTCTTTGCCACCAGTTGAAATAATAATGTGCGCACTTGAGAGGCGATTGCCAAGTTTATGTTTTATTTTTCATTACTGGGTTTTCTCCTTCATGGCGCGTGATGCTTATACCCTCGACTGTTAAATAAAATTTTCTTATGTGGGCTTTGGTTCCACTTCTCTTTGGCTTTGTCCTATTTGGAACTGATAATGCTATTGAGTGGTGGCACCGCGGCCCTTTCATCGATAATACAATGTATTAGTCCAGAAGTTAAAATTCGTTAATATTGCAAGTTTTTAAAATCTTGAAGGGAAACACTCCCATTCTTGGTGTTCGTGGTTAAATTTTTCTGGTTTACTATTTTGGATGTAGGGAATTCATGTCAATGCTTTTATGTAAGAAAATTATATTTTTAAAATGATACGTAAGCCGTTTCTTTTAAGGAAAAGAAGTTCCTTGTGTAATTTCATTTTCATTGGATATTGTTGAAGTTGTCATGCTGTAACCAAATGTGCAGGCGAGTGGGAAGTAACTTGTTTCCCTCCCACTCCACCGACTGAAATTTGAGATACCTGGGACGTTGATAACTTTCATTTGCTTGTTTGCTGTCTGAGACGAAGGTTGTCAAGTTTCCGATTGCAGTGTTTGTAAATCCGTACTGTGATATAGTGTAGGATAAAATTGATCCTTACTTATGAAATAGAAGCAAATGGTACGTATATTTAGCAGGGATTCATCAGATGTGAATAGATTTTTGCGTTATTTACTTTCGTTTATATTTAAATGTAGTTTTATCAAAATTTTCAGTATGTCATTTTAAAAGGAAATGTGTTGGGACCTCTTTGGGGGCGAGCTCATTACAGTGATTAACATTAAAACTCACTGGGTGGTCTCCTCTCGAGAGCGGATCTCATTTTTGTCAACACCCGAGTAATTGTATCTTGCCGAATTACGATTTTTGTTTGTGGCGTGCTGAAAATTTTTCTTTGGCGAACGTTAAGCAAGAATTCATGGCACACACCTGAGGGGAGAAATCCGAGTTTAATGTTTACATTGTTCATTACTGGGTTTTCTCCTCCATGGTGCGTTACCTTCAAATATACAAGTTTGCCAGATTGCAAATATTTTTATATGTTTCGTGCTTTATAATTTCGGTTATCCGTTAATACTATATTATGGTGCCAGTTGAAATATAAGTTCACGGAATCTCCTTCGAGGTGAGATCATGACGGTGATGTAAATTTTAGCTTCACTGGGTGGTCTCCTCTCGAAGGCGGTTTTCATTCAACAGAAGAAAGAGGATACACAGAAATAATTGTGTTCTAGGATTTCTTTTCCACCAGTTGAAATAATAATGGGCGCACTTGAGAGGCGATTGCCAAGTTTATGTTTTATTTTTCATTACTGGGTTTTCTCCTTCATGGCGCGTGATGCTTATACCCTCGACTGTTAAGAAATAAAATTTTCTTATGTGGGCTTTGGTTCCACTTCTCTTTGGCTTTGTCCTATTTGGAACTGATAAAGCTATTGAGTGGTGGCACCGCGGCCCTTCCATCGATAATACAATGTATTAGTCCAGAAGTTAAAATTCGTTAATATTGCAAGTTTTTAAAATCTTGAAGGGAAACACTCCCATTCTTGGTGTTCGTGGTTAAATTTTTCTGGTTTACTATTTTGGATGTAGGGAATTCATGTCAATGCTTTTATGTAAGAAAATTATATTTTTAAAATGATACGTAAGCCGTTTCTTTTAAGGAAAAGAAGTTCCTTGTGTAATTTCATTTTCATTGGATATTGTTGAAGTTGTCATGCTGTAACCAAATGTGCAGGCGAGTGGGAAGTAACTTGTTTCCCTCCCACTCCACCGACTGAAATTTGAGACACCTGGGACGTTGATAACTTTCATTTGCTTGTTTGCTTTCTGAGACGAAGGTTGTCAAGATTCCGATTGCAGTGTTTGTAAATCTGTACTGTGATATAGTGTAGGATAAAGTTGATCCTTACTTATGAAATAGACGAAAATGGTACGTATATTTAGTAGGGATTCATCAGATGTGGATAGATTTTTGCGTTATTTACTTTCGTTTATGTTTAAATGTAGTTTTATCAAAAATTTCAGTATGTTATTTTAAAAGGAAATGTGTTGGGACCTCTTTGGAGGCGAGCTCATTACAGTGATTAACATTAAAACTCACTGGGTGGTCTCCTTTCGAGAGCGGATCTCATTTTTGTCAACACCCGAGTAATTGTATCTTGCCGAATTACGATTGTTGTTTGTGGCGTGCTGAAAATTTTTCTTTGGCGAACGTTAAGCAAGAATTCATGGCACACACCTGAGGGGAGAAATCCGAGTTTAATGTTTACATTGTTCATTACTGGGTTTTCTCCTCCATGGTGCGTTACCTTCAAATATACAAGTTTGCCAGATTGCAAATATTTTTATATGTTTCGTGCTTTATAATTTCGGTTATCCGTTAATACTATATTATGGTGCCAGTTGAAATATAAGTTCACGGAATCTCCTTCGAGGTGAGATCATGACGGTGATGTAAATTTTAGCTTCACTGGGTGGTCTCCTCTCGAAGGCGGTTTTCATTCAACAGAAGAAAGAGGATACACAGAAATAATTGTGTTTTAGGATTTCTTTTCCACCAGTTGAAATAATAGTGTGCGCACTTGAGAGGCGATTGCCAAGTTTATGTTTTATTTTTCATTACTGGGTTTTCTCCTTCATGGCGCGTGATGCTTATACCCTCGACTGTTAAATAAAATTTTCTTATGTGGGCTTTGGTTCCACTTCTCTTTGGCTTTGTCCTATTTGGAACTGATAATGCTATTGAGTGGTGGCACCGCGGCCCTTTCATCGATAATACAATGTATTAGTCCAGAAGTTAAAATTCGTTAATATTGCAAGTTTTTAAAATCTTGAAGGGAAACACTCCCATTCTTGGTGTTCGTGGTTAAATTTTTCTGGTTTACTATTTTGGATGTAGGGAATTCATGTCAATGCTTTTATGTAAGAAAATTATATTTTTAAAATGATACGTAAGCCGTTTCTTTTAAGGAAAAGAAGTTCCTTGTGTAATTTCATTTTCATTGGATATTGTTGAAGTTGTCATGCTGTAACCAAATGTGCAGGCGAGTGGGAAGTAACTTGTTTCCCTCCCACTCCACCGACTGAAATTTGAGATACCTGGGACGTTGATAACTTTCATTTGCTTGCTTGCTGTCTGAGACGAAGGTTGTCAAGTTTCCGATTGCAGTGTTTGTAAATCTGTACTGTGATATAGTGTAGGATAAAATTGATCCTTACTTATGAAATAGAAGCAAATGGTACGTATATTTAGCAGGGATTCATCAGATGTGAATAGATTTTTGCGTTATTTACTTTCGTTTATATTTAAATGTAGTTTTATCAAAATTTTCAGTATGTCATTTTAAAAGGAAATGTGTTGGGACCTCTTTGGGGGCGAGCTCATTACAGTGATTAACATTAAAACTCACTGGGTGGTCTCCTCTCGAGAGCGGATCTCATTTTTGTCAACACCCGAGTAATTGTATCTTGCCGAATTACGATTTTTGTTTGTGGCGTGCTGAAAATTTTTCTTTGGCGAACGTTAAGCAAGAATTCATGGCACACACCTGAGGGGAGAAATCCGAGTTTAATGTTTACATTGTTCATTACTGGGTTTTCTCCTCCATGGTGCGTTACCTTCAAATATACAAGTTTGCCAGATTGCAAATATTTTTATATGTTTCGTGCTTTATAATTTCGGTTATCCGTTAATACTATATTATGGTGCCAGTTGAAATATAAGTTCACGGAATCTTCTTCGAGGTGAGATCATGACGGTGATGTAAATTTAACTTCACTTTGTGGTGTCCTCTCGAAGGCGGTTTTCATTCAACAGAAGAAAGAGGATACACAGAAATAATTGTGTTCTAGGATTTCTTTTCCACCAGTTGAAATAATAATGGGCGCACTTGAGAGGCGATTGCCAAGTTTATGTTTTATTTTTCATTACTGGGTTTTCTCCTTCATGGCGCGTGATGCTTATACCCTCGACTGTTAAATAAAATTTTCTTATGTGGGCTTTGGTTCCACTTCTCTTTGGCTTTGTCCTATTTGGAACTGATAAAGCTATTGAGTGGTGGCACCGCGGACCTTTCATCGATAATACAATGTATTAGTCCAGAAGTTAAAATTCGTTAATATTGCAAGTTTTTAAAATCTTGAAGGGAAACACTCCCATTCTTGGTGTTCGTGGTTAAATTTTTCTGGTTTACTATTTTGGATGTAGGGAATTCATGTCAATGCTTTTATGTAAGAAAATTATATTTTTAAAATGATACGTAAGCCGTTTCTTTTAAGGAAAAGAAGTTCCTTGTGTAATTTCATTTTCATTGGATATTGTTGAAGTTGTCATGCTGTAACCAAATGTGCAGGCGAGGGGGAAGTAACTTGCTTCCCTCCCACTCCACCGACTGAAATTTGAGACACCTGGGACGTTGATAACTTTCATTTGCTTGTTTGCTTTCTGAGACGAAGGTTGGCAAGTTTCCGATTGCAGTGTTTGTAAATCTGTACTGTGATATAGTGTAGGATAAAGTTGATCCTTACTTATGAAATAGACGAAAATGGTACGTATATTTAGTAGGGATTCATCAGATGTGGATAGATTTTTGCGTTATTTACTTTCGTATATGTTTAAATGTAGTTTTATCAAAATTTTCAGTATGTTATTTTAAAAGGAAATGTGTTGGGACCTCTCTGGAGGCGAGCTCATTACAGTGATTAACATTAAAACTCACTGGGTGGTCTCCTCTCGAGAGCGGATCTCATTTTTGTCAACACCCGAGTAATTGTATCTTGCCGAATTACGATTGTTGTTTGTGGCGTGCTGAAAATTTTTCTTTGGCGAACGTTAAGCAAGAATTCATGGCACACACCTGAGGGGAGAAATCCGAGTTTAATGTTTACATTGTTCATTACTGGGTTTTCTCCTCCATGGTGCGTTACCTTCAAATATACAAGTTTGCCAGATTGCAAATATTTTTATATGTTTCGTGCTTTATAATTTCGGTTATCCGTTAATACTATATTATGGTGCCAGTTGAAATATAAGTTCACGGAATCTCCTTCGAGGTGAGATCATGACGGTGATGTAAATTTTAGCTTCACTGGGTGGTCTCCTCTCGAAGGCGGTTTTCATTCAACAGAAGAAAGAGGATACACAGAAATAATTGTGTTCTAGGATTTCTTTGCCACCAGTTGAAATAATAATGTGCGCACTTGAGAGGCGATTGCCAAGTTTATGTTTTATTTTTCATTACTGGGTTTTCTCCTTCATGGCGCGTGATGCTTATACCCTCGACTGTTAAATAAATTTTCTTATGTGGGCTTTGGTTCCACTTCTCTTTGGCTTTGTCCTATTTGGAACTGATAATGCTATTGAGTGGTGGCACCGCGGCCCTTTCATCGATAATACAATGTATTAGTCCAGAAGTTAAAATTCGTTAATATTGCAAGTTTTTAAAATCTTGAAGGGAAACACTCCCATTCTTGGTGTTCGTGGTTAAATTTTTCTGGTTTACTATTTTGGATGTAGGGAATTCATGTCAATGCTTTTATGTAAGAAAATTATATTTTTAAAATGATACGTAAGCCGTTTCTTTTAAGGAAAAGAAGTTCCTTGTGTAATTTCATTTTCATTGGATATTGTTGAAGTTGTCATGCTGTAACCAAATGTGCAGGCGAGTGGGAAGTAACTTGTTTCCCTCCCACTCCACCGACTGAAATTTGAGATACCTGGGACGTTGATAACTTTCATTTGCTTGTTTGCTGTCTGAGACGAAGGTTGTCAAGTTTCCGATTGCAGTGTTTGTAAATCTGTACTGTGATATAGTGTAGGATAAAATTGATCCTTACTTATGAAATAGAAGCAAATGGTACGTATATTTAGCAGGGATTCATCAGATGTGAATAGATTTTTGCGTTATTTACTTTCGTTTATATTTAAATGTAGTTTTATCAAAATTTTCAGTATGTCATTTTAAAAGGAAATGTGTTGGGACCTCTTTGGGGGCGAGCTCATTACAGTGATTAACATTAAAACTCACTGGGTGGTCTCCTCTCGAGAGCGGATCTCATTTTTGTCAACACCCGAGTAATTGTATCTTGCCGAATTACGATTTTTGTTTGTGGCGTGCTGAAAATTTTTCTTTGGCGAACGTTAAGCAAGAATTCATGGCACACACCTGAGGGGAGAAATCCGAGTTTAATGTTTACATTGTTCATTACTGGGTTTTCTCCTCCATGGTGCGTTACCTTCAAATATACAAGTTTGCCAGATTGCAAATATTTTTATATGTTTCGTGCTTTATAATTTCGGTTATCCGTTAATACTATATTATGGTGCCAGTTGAAATATAAGTTCACGGAATCTCCTTCGAGGTGAGATCATGACGGTGATGTAAATTTTAGCTTCACTGGGTGGTCTCCTCTCGAAGGCGGTTTTCATTCAACAGAAGAAAGAGGATACACAGAAATAATTGTGTTCTAGGATTTCTTTTCCACCAGTTGAAATAATAATGGGCGCACTTGAGAGGCGATTGCCAAGTTTATGTTTTATTTTTCATTACTGGGTTTTCTCCTTCATGGCGCGTGATGCTTATACCCTCGACTGTTAAGAAATAAAATTTTCTTATGTGGGCTTTGGTTCCACTTCTCTTTGGCTTTGTCCTATTTGGAACTGATAAAGCTATTGAGTGGTGGCACCGCGGCCCTTCCATCGATAATACAATGTATTAGTCCAGAAGTTAAAATTCGTTAATATTGCAAGTTTTTAAAATCTTGAAGGGAAACACTCCCATTCTTGGTGTTCGTGGTTAAATTTTTCTGGTTTACTATTTTGGATGTAGGGAATTCATGTCAATGCTTTTATGTAAGAAAATTATATTTTTAAAATGATATAAGCCGTTTCTTTTAAGGAAAAGAAGTTCCTTGTGTAATTTCATTTTCATTGGATATTGTTGAAGTTGTCATGCTGTAACCAAATGTGCAGGCGAGTGGGAAGTAACTTGTTTCCCTCCCACTCCACCGACTGAAATTTGAGACACCTGGGACGTTGATAACTATCATTTGCTTGTTTGCTTTCTGAGACGAAGGTTGTCAAGATTCCGATTGCAGTGTTTGTAAATCTGTACTGTGATATAGTGTAGGATAAAGTTGATCCTTACTTATGAAATAGACGAAAATGGTACGTATATTTAGTAGGGATTCATCAGATGTGGATAGATTTTTGCGTTATTTACTTTCGTTTATGTTTAAATGTAGTTTTATCAAAAATTTCAGTATGTTATTTTAAAAGGAAATGTGTTGGGACCTCTTTGGAGGCGAGCTCATTACAGTGATTAACATTAAAACTCACTGGGTGGTCTCCTTTCGAGAGCGGATCTCATTTTTGTCAACACCCGAGTAATTGTATCTTGCCGAATTACGATTGTTGTTTGTGGCGTGCTGAAAGTTTTTCTTTGGCGAACGTTAAGCAAGAATTCATGGCACACACCTGAGGGGAGAAATCCGAGTTTAATGTTTACATTGTTCATTACTGGGTTTTCTCCTCCATGGTGCGTTACCTTCAAATATACAAGTTTGCCAGGTTGCAAATATTTTTATATGTTTCGTGCTTTATAATTTCGGTTATCCGTTAATACTATATTATGGTGCCAGTTGAAATATAAGTTCACGGAATCTCCTTCGAGGTGAGATCATGACGGTGATGTAAATTTTAGCTTCACTGGGTGGTCTCCTCTCGAAGGCGGTTTTCATTCAACAGAAGAAAGAGGATACACAGAAATAATTGTGTTCTAGGATTTCTTTTCCACCAGTTGAAATAATAGTGTGCGCACTTGAGAGGCGATTGCCAAGTTTATGTTTTATTTTTCATTACTGGGTTTTCTCCTTCATGGCGCGTGATGCTTATACCCTCGACTGTTAAATAAAATTTTCTTATGTGGGCTTTGGTTCCACTTCTCTTTGGCTTTGTCCTATTTGGAACTGATAATGCTATTGAGTGGTGGCACCGCGGCCCTTTCATCGATAATACAATGTATTAGTCCAGAAGTTAAAATTCGTTAATATTGCAAGTTTTTAAAATCTTGAAGGGAAACACTCCCATTCTTGGTGTTCCTGGTTAAATTTTTCTGGTATACTATTTTGGATGTAGGGAATTCATGTCAATGCTTTTATGTAAGAAAATTATATTTTTAAAATGTTACGTAAGCCGTTTCTTTTAAGGAAAAGAAGTTCCTTGTGTAATTTCATTTTCATTGGATATTGTTGAAGTTGTCATGCTGTAACCAAATGTGCAGGCGAGTGGGAAGTAACTTGTTTCCCTCCCACTCCACCGACTGAAATTTGAGACACCTGGGACGTTGATAACTTTCATTTGCTTGTTTGCTTTCTGAGACGAAGGTTGTCAAGATTCCGATTGCAGTGTTTGTAAATCTGTACTGTGATATAGTGTAGGATAAAGTTGATCCTTACTTATGAAATAGACGAAAATGGTACGTATATTTAGTAGGGATTCATCAGATGTGGATAGATTTTTGCGTTATTTACTTTCCTTTATGTTTAAATGTAGTTTTATCAAAATTTTCAGTATGTTATTTTAAAAGGAAATGTGTTGGGACCTCTTTGGAGTCGAGTTCATTACAGTGATTAACATTAAAACTCACTGGGTGGTCTCCTCTCGAGAGCGGATCTCATTTTTGTCAACACCCGAGTAATTGTATCTTGCCGAATTACGATTGTTGTTTGTGGCGTGCTGAAAATTTTTCTTTGGCGAACGTTAAGCAAGAATTCATGGCACACACCTGAGGGGAGAAATCCGAGTTTAATGTTTACATTGTTCATTACTGGGTTTTCTCCTCCATGGTGCGTTACCTTCAAATATACAAGTTTGCCAGATTGCAAATATTTTTATATGTTTCGTGCTTTATAATTTCGGTTATCCGTTAATACTATATTATGGTGCCAGTTGAAATATAAGTTCACGGAATCTTCTTCGAGGTGAGATCATGACGGTGATGTAAATTTAACTTCACTTTGTGGTGTCCTCTCGAAGGCGGTTTTCATTCAACAGAAGAAAGAGGATACACAGAAATAATTGTGTTCTAGGATTTCTTTTCCACCAGTTGAAATAATAATGGGCGCACTTGAGAGGCGATTGCCAAGTTTATGTTTTATTTTTCATTACTGGGTTTTCTCCTTCATGGCGCGTGATGCTTATACCCTCGACTGTTAAATAAAATTTTCTTATGTGGGCTTTGGTTCCACTTCTCTTTGGCTTTGTCCTATTTGGAACTGATAAAGCTATTGAGTGGTGGCACCGCGGACCTTTCATCGATAATACAATGTATTAGTCCAGAAGTTAAAATTCGTTAATATTGCAAGTTTTTAAAATCTTGAGGGGAAACACTCCCATTCTTGGTGTTCGTGGTTAAATTTTTCTGGTTTACTATTTTGGATGTAGGGAATTCATGTCAATGCTTTTATGTAAGAAAATTATATTTTTAAAATGATACGTAAGCCGTTTCTTTTAAGGAAAAGAAGTTCCTTGTGTAATTTCATTTTCATTGGATATTGTTGAAGTTGTCATGCTGTAACCAAATGTGCAGGCGAGGGGGAAGTAACTTGCTTCCCTCCCACTCCACCGACTGAAATTTGAGACACCTGGGACGTTGATAACTTTCATTTGCTTGTTTGCTTTCTGAGACGAAGGTTGGCAAGTTTCCGATTGCAGTGTTTGTAAATCTGTACTGTGATATAGTGTAGGATAAAGTTGATCCTTACTTATGAAATAGACGAAAATGGTACGTATATTTAGTAGGGATTCATCAGATGTGGATAGATTTTTGCGTTATTTACTTTCGTATATGTTTAAATGTAGTTTTATCAAAATTTTCAGTATGTTATTTTAAAAGGAAATGTGTTGGGACCTCTCTGGAGGCGAGCTCATTACAGTGATTAACATTAAAACTCACTGGGTGGTCTCCTCTCGAGAGCGGATCTCATTTTTGTCAACACCCGAGTAATTGTATCTTGCCGAATTACGATTTTTGTTTGTGGCGTGCTGAAAATTTTTCTTTGGCGAACGTTAAGCAAGAATTCATGGCACACACCTGAGGGGAGAAATCCGAGTTTAATGTTTACATTGTTCATTACTGGGTTTTCTCCTCCATGGTGCGTTACCTTCAAATATACAAGTTTGCCAGATTGCAAATATTTTTATATGTTTCGTGCTTTATAATTTCGGTTATCCGTTAATACTATATTATGGTGCCAGTTGAAATATAAGTTCACGGAATCTCCTTCGAGGTGAGATCATGACGGTGATGTAAATTTTAGCTTCACTGGGTGGTCTCCTCTCGAAGGCGGTTTTCATTCAACAGAAGAAAGAGGATACACAGAAATAATTGTGTTCTAGGATTTCTTTTCCACCAGTTGAAATAATAGTGTGCGCACTTGAGAGGCGATTGCCAAGTTTATGTTTTATTTTTCATTACTGGGTTTTCTCCTTCATGGCGCGTGATGCTTATACCCTCGACTGTTAAATAAAATTTTCTTATGTGGGCTTTGGTTCCACTTCTCTTTGGCTTTGTCCTATTTGGAACTGATAATGCTATTGAGTGGTGGCACCGCGGCCCTTTCATCGATAATACAATGTATTAGTCCAGAAGTTAAAATTCGTTAATATTGCAAGTTTTTAAAATCTTGAAGGGAAACACTCCCATTCTTGGTGTTCGTGGTTAAATTTTTCTGGTTTACTATTTTGGATGTAGGGAATTCATGTCAATGCTTTTATGTAAGAAAATTATATTTTTAAAATGATACGTAAGCCGTTTCTTTTAAGGAAAAGAAGTTCCTTGTGTAATTTCATTTTCATTGGATATTGTTGAAGTTGTCATGCTGTAACCAAATGTGCAGGCGAGTGGGAAGTAACTTGTTTCCCTCCCACTCCACCGACTGAAATTTGAGACACCTGGGACGTTGATAACTTTCATTTGCTTGTTTGCTTTCTGAGACGAAGGTTGTCAAGATTCCGATTGCAGTGTTTGTAAATCTGTACTGTGATATAGTGTAGGATAAAGTTGATCCTTACTTATGAAATAGACGAAAATGGTACGTATATTTAGTAGGGATTCATCAGATGTGGATAGATTTTTGCGTTATTTACTTTCGTTTATGTTTAAATGTAGTTTTATCAAAATTTTCAGTATGTTATTTTAAAAGGAAATGTGTTGGGACCTCTTTGGAGTCGAGTTCATTACAGTGATTAACATTAAAACTCACTGGGTGGTCTCCTCTCGAGAGCGGATCTCATTTTTGTCAACACCCGAGTAATTGTATCTTGCCGAATTACGATTGTTGTTTGTGGCGTGCTGAAAATTTTTCTTTGGCGAACGTTAAGCAAGAATTCATGGCACACACCTGAGGGGAGAAATCCGAGTTTAATGTTTACATTGTTCATTACTGGGTTTTCTCCTCCATGGTGCGTTACCTTCAAATATACAAGTTTGCCAGATTGCAAATATTTTTATATGTTTCGTGCTTTATAATTTCGGTTATCCGTTAATACTATATTATGGTGCCAGTTGAAATATAAGTTCACGGAATCTTCTTCGAGGTGAGATCATGACGGTGATGTAAATTTAACTTCACTCTGTGGTGTCCTCTCGAAGGCGGTTTTCATTCAACAGAAGAAAGAGGATACACAGAAATAATTGTGTTCTAGGATTTCTTTTCCACCAGTTGAAATAATAATGGGCGCACTTGAGAGGCGATTGCCAAGTTTATGTTTTATTTTTCATTACTGGGTTTTCTCCTTCATGGCGCGTGATGCTTATACCCTCGACTGTTAAATAAAATTTTCTTATGTGGGCTTTGGTTCCACTTCTCTTTGGCTTTGTCCTATTTGGAACTGATAAAGCTATTGAGTGGTGGCACCGCGGCCCTTTCATCGATAATACAATGTATTAGTCCAGAAGTTAAAATTCGTTAATATTGCAAGTTTTTAAAATCTTGAAGGGAAACACTCCCATTCTTGGTGTTCGTGGTTAAATTTTTCTGGTTTACTATTTTGGATGTAGGGAATTCATGTCAATGCTTTTATGTAAGAAAATTATATTTTTAAAATGATACGTAAGCCGTTTCTTTTAAGGAAAAGAAGTTCCTTGTGTAATTTCATTTTCATTGGATATTGTTGAAGTTGTCATGCTGTAACCAAATGTGCAGGCGAGGGGGAAGTAACTTGCTTCCCTCCCACTCCACCGACTGAAATTTGAGACACCTGGGACGTTGATAACTTTCATTTGCTTGTTTGCTTTCTGAGACGAAGGTTGGCAAGTTTCCGATTGCAGTGTTTGTAAATCTGTACTGTGATATAGTGTAGGATAAAGTTGATCCTTACTTATGAAATAGACGAAAATGGTACGTATATTTAGTAGGGATTCATCAGATGTGGATAGATTTTTGCGTTATTTACTTTCGTATATGTTTAAATGTAGTTTTATCAAAATTTTCAGTATGTTATTTTAAAAGGAAATGTGTTGGGACCTCTCTGGAGGCGAGCTCATTACAGTGATTAACATTAAAACTCACTGGGTGGTCTCCTCTCGAGAGCGGATCTCATTTTTGTCAACACCCGAGTAATTGTATCTTGCCGAATTACGATTTTTGTTTGTGGCGTGCTGAAAATTTTTCTTTGGCGAACGTTAAGCAAGAATTCATGGCACACACCTGAGGGGAGAAATCCGAGTTTAATGTTTACATTGTTCATTACTGGGTTTTCTCCTCCATGGTGCGTTACCTTCAAATATACAAGTTTGCCAGATTGCAAATATTTTTATATGTTTCGTGCTTTATAATTTCGGTTATCCGTTAATACTATATTATGGTGCCAGTTGAAATATAAGTTCACGGAATCTCCTTCGAGGTGAGATCATGACGGTGATGTAAATTTTAGCTTCACTGGGTGGTCTCCTCTCGAAGGCGGTTTTCATTCAACAGAAGAAAGAGGATACACAGAAATAATTGTGTTCTAGGATTTCTTTTCCACCAGTTGAAATAATAGTGTGCGCACTTGAGAGGCGATTGCCAAGTTTATGTTTTATTTTTCATTACTGGGTTTTCTCCTTCATGGCGCGTGATGCTTATACCCTCGACTGTTAAATAAAATTTTCTTATGTGGGCTTTGGTTCCACTTCTCTTTGGCTTTGTCCTATTTGGAACTGATAATGCTATTGAGTGGTGGCACCGCGGCCCTTCCATCGATAATACAATGTATTAGTCCAGAAGTTAAAATTCGTTAATATTGCAAGTTTTTAAAATCTTGAAGGGAAACACTCCCATTCTTGGTGTTCGTGGTTAAATTTTTCTGGTTTACTATTTTGGATGTAGGGAATTCATGTCAATGCTTTTATGTAAGAAAATTATATTTTTAAAATGATACGTAAGCCGTTTCTTTTAAGGAAAAGAAGTTCCTTGTGTAATTTCATTTTCATTGGATATTGTTGAAGTTGTCATGCTGTAACCAAATGTGCAGGCGAGTGGGAAGTAACTTGTTTCCCTCCCACTCCACCGACTGAAATTTGAGACACCTGGGACGTTGATAACTTTCATTTGCTTGTTTGCTTTCTGAGACGAAGGTTGTCAAGATTCCGATTGCAGTGTTTGTAAATCTGTACTGTGATATAGTGTAGGATAAAGTTGATCCTTACTTATGAAATAGACGAAAATGGTACGTATATTTAGTAGGGATTCATCAGATGTGGATAGATTTTTGCGTTATTTACTTTCGTTTATGTTTAAATGTAGTTTTATCAAAAATTTCAGTATGTTATTTTAAAAGGAAATGTGTTGGGACCTCTTTGGAGGCGAGCTCATTACAGTGATTAACATTAAAACTCACTGGGTGGTCTCCTTTCGAGAGCGGATCTCATTTTTGTCAACACCCGAGTAATTGTATCTTGCCGAATTACGATTGTTGTTTGTGGCGTGCTGAAAATTTTTCTTTGGCGAACGTTAAGCAAGAATTCATGGCACACACCTGAGGGGAGAAATCCGAGTTTAATGTTTACATTGTTCATTACTGGGTTTTCTCCTCCATGGTGCGTTACCTTCAAATATACAAGTTTGCCAGATTGCAAATATTTTTATATGTTTCGTGCTTTATAATTTCGGTTATCCGTTAATACTATATTATGGTGCCAGTTGAAATATAAGTTCACGGAATCTCCTTCGAGGTGAGATCATGACGGTGATGTAAATTTTAGCTTCACTGGGTGGTCTCCTCTCGAAGGCGGTTTTCATTCAACAGAAGAAAGAGGATACACAGAAATAATTGTGTTCTAGGATTTCTTTTCCACCAGTTGAAATAATAGTGTGCGCACTTGAGAGGCGATTGCCAAGTTTATGTTTTATTTTTCATTACTGGGTTTTCTCCTTCATGGCGCGTGATGCTTATACCCTCGACTGTTAAATAAAATTTTCTTATGTGGGCTTTGGTTCCACTTCTCTTTGGCTTTGTCCTATTTGGAACTGATAATGCTATTGAGTGGTGGCACCGCGGCCCTTTCATCGATAATACAATGTATTAGTCCAGAAGTTAAAATTCGTTAATATTGCAAGTTTTTAAAATCTTGAAGGGAAACACTCCCATTCTTGGTGTTCGTGGTTAAATTTTTCTGGTTTACTATTTTGGATGTAGGGAATTCATGTCAATGCTTTTATGTAAGAAAATTATATTTTTAAAATGATACGTAAGCCGTTTCTTTTAAGGAAAAGAAGTTCCTTGTGTAATTTCATTTTCATTGGATATTGTTGAAGTTGTCATGCTGTAACCAAATGTGCAGGCGAGTGGGAAGTAACTTGTTTCCCTCCCACTCCACCGACTGAAATTTGAGATACCTGGGACGTTGATAACTTTCATTTGCTTGCTTGCTGTCTGAGACGAAGGTTGTCAAGTTTCCGATTGCAGTGTTTGTAAATCTGTACTGTGATATAGTGTAGGATAAAATTGATCCTTACTTATGAAATAGAAGCAAATGGTACGTATATTTAGCAGGGATTCATCAGATGTGAATAGATTTTTGCGTTATTTACTTTCGTTTATATTTAAATGTAGTTTTATCAAAATTTTCAGTATGTCATTTTAAAAGGAAATGTGTTGGGACCTCTTTGGGGGCGAGCTCATTACAGTGATTAACATTAAAACTCACTGGGTGGTCTCCTCTCGAGAGCGGATCTCATTTTTGTCAACACCCGAGTAATTGTATCTTGCCGAATTACGATTTTTGTTTGTGGCGTGCTGAAAATTTTTCTTTGGCGAACGTTAAGCAAGAATTCATGGCACACACCTGAGGGGAGAAATCCGAGTTTAATGTTTACATTGTTCATTACTGGGTTTTCTCCTCCATGGTGCGTTACCTTCAAATATACAAGTTTGCCAGATTGCAAATATTTTTATATGTTTCGTGCTTTATAATTTCGGTTATCCGTTAATACTATATTATGGTGCCAGTTGAAATATAAGTTCACGGAATCTTCTTCGAGGTGAGATCATGACGGTGATGTAAATTTAACTTCACTCTGTGGTGTCCTCTCGAAGGCGGTTTTCATTCAACAGAAGAAAGAGGATACACAGAAATAATTGTGTTCTAGGATTTCTTTTCCACCAGTTGAAATAATAATGGGCGCACTTGAGAGGCGATTGCCAAGTTTATGTTTTATTTTTCATTACTGGGTTTTCTCCTTCATGGCGCGTGATGCTTATACCCTCGACTGTTAAATAAAATTTTCTTATGTGGGCTTTGGTTCCACTTCTCTTTGGCTTTGTCCTATTTGGAACTGATAAAGCTATTGAGTGGTGGCACCGCGGCCCTTTCATCGATAATACAATGTATTAGTCCAGAAGTTAAAATTCGTTAATATTGCAAGTTTTTAAAATCTTGAAGGGAAACACTCCCATTCTTGGTGTTCGTGGTTAAATTTTTCTGGTTTACTATTTTGGATGTAGGGAATTCATGTCAATGCTTTTATGTAAGAAAATTATATTTTTAAAATGATACGTAAGCCGTTTCTTTTAAGGAAAAGAAGTTCCTTGTGTAATTTCATTTTCATTGGATATTGTTGAAGTTGTCATGCTGTAACCAAATGTGCAGGCGAGGGGGAAGTAACTTGCTTCCCTCCCACTCCACCGACTGAAATTTGAGACACCTGGGACGTTGATAACTTTCATTTGCTTGTTTGCTTTCTGAGACGAAGGTTGGCAAGTTTCCGATTGCAGTGTTTGTAAATCTGTACTGTGATATAGTGTAGGATAAAGTTGATCCTTACTTATGAAATAGACGAAAATGGTACGTATATTTAGTAGGGATTCATCAGATGTGGATAGATTTTTGCGTTATTTACTTTCGTATATGTTTAAATGTAGTTTTATCAAAATTTTCAGTATGTTATTTTAAAAGGAAATGTGTTGGGACCTCTCTGGAGGCGAGCTCATTACAGTGATTAACATTAAAACTCACTGGGTGGTCTCCTCTCGAGAGCGGATCTCATTTTTGTCAACACCCGAGTAATTGTATCTTGCCGAATTACGATTTTTGTTTGTGGCGTGCTGAAAATTTTTCTTTGGCGAACGTTAAGCAAGAATTCATGGCACACACCTGAGGGGAGAAATCCGAGTTTAATGTTTACATTGTTCATTACTGGGTTTTCTCCTCCATGGTGCGTTACCTTCAAATATACAAGTTTGCCAGATTGCAAATATTTTTATATGTTTCGTGCTTTATAATTTCGGTTATCCGTTAATACTATATTATGGTGCCAGTTGAAATATAAGTTCACGGAATCTCCTTCGAGGTGAGATCATGACGGTGATGTAAATTTTAGCTTCACTGGGTGGTCTCCTCTCGAAGGCGGTTTTCATTCAACAGAAGAAAGAGGATACACAGAAATAATTGTGTTCTAGGATTTCTTTTCCACCAGTTGAAATAATAGTGTGCGCACTTGAGAGGCGATTGCCAAGTTTATGTTTTATTTTTCATTACTGGGTTTTCTCCTTCATGGCGCGTGATGCTTATACCCTCGACTGTTAAATAAAATTTTCTTATGTGGGCTTTGGTTCCACTTCTCTTTGGCTTTGTCCTATTTGGAACTGATAATGCTATTGAGTGGTGGCACCGCGGCCCTTCCATCGATAATACAATGTATTAGTCCAGAAGTTAAAATTCGTTAATATTGCAAGTTTTTAAAATCTTGAAGGGAAACACTCCCATTCTTGGTGTTCGTGGTTAAATTTTTCTGGTTTACTATTTTGGATGTAGGGAATTCATGTCAATGCTTTTATGTAAGAAAATTATATTTTTAAAATGATACGTAAGCCGTTTCTTTTAAGGAAAAGAAGTTCCTTGTGTAATTTCATTTTCATTGGATATTGTTGAAGTTGTCATGCTGTAACCAAATGTGCAGGCGAGGGGGAAGTAACTTGCTTCCCTCCCACTCCACCGACTGAAATTTGAGACACCTGGGACGTTGATAACTTTCATTTGCTTGTTTGCTTTCTGAGACGAAGGTTGGCAAGTTTCCGATTGCAGTGTTTGTAAATCTGTACTGTGATATAGTGTAGGATAAAGTTGATCCTTACTTATGAAATAGACGAAAATGGTACGTATATTTAGTAGGGATTCATCAGATGTGGATAGATTTTTGCGTTATTTACTTTCGTATATGTTTAAATGTAGTTTTATCAAAATTTTCAGTATGTTATTTTAAAAGGAAATGTGTTGGGACCTCTCTGGAGGCGAGCTCATTACAGTGATTAACATTAAAACTCACTGGGTGGTCTCCTCTCGAGAGCGGATCTCATTTTTGTCAACACCCGAGTAATTGTATCTTGCCGAATTACGATTTTTGTTTGTGGCGTGCTGAAAATTTTTCTTTGGCGAACGTTAAGCAAGAATTCATGGCACACACCTGAGGGGAGAAATCCGAGTTTAATGTTTACATTGTTCATTACTGGGTTTTCTCCTCCATGGTGCGTTACCTTCAAATATACAAGTTTGCCAGATTGCAAATATTTTTATATGTTTCGTGCTTTATAATTTCGGTTATCCGTTAATACTATATTATGGTGCCAGTTGAAATATAAGTTCACGGAATCTCCTTCGAGGTGAGATCATGACGGTGATGTAAATTTTAGCTTCACTGGGTGGTCTCCTCTCGAAGGCGGTTTTCATTCAACAGAAGAAAGAGGATACACAGAAATAATTGTGTTCTAGGATTTCTTTTCCACCAGTTGAAATAATAGTGTGCGCACTTGAGAGGCGATTGCCAAGTTTATGTTTTATTTTTCATTACTGGGTTTTCTCCTTCATGGCGCGTGATGCTTATACCCTCGACTGTTAAATAAAATTTTCTTATGTGGGCTTTGGTTCCACTTCTCTTTGGCTTTGTCCTATTTGGAACTGATAATGCTATTGAGTGGTGGCACCGCGGCCCTTCCATCGATAATACAATGTATTAGTCCAGAAGTTAAAATTCGTTAATATTGCAAGTTTTTAAAATCTTGAAGGGAAACACTCCCATTCTTGGTGTTCGTGGTTAAATTTTTCTGGTTTACTATTTTGGATGTAGGGAATTCATGTCAATGCTTTTATGTAAGAAAATTATATTTTTAAAATGATACGTAAGCCGTTTCTTTTAAGGAAAAGAAGTTCCTTGTGTAATTTCATTTTCATTGGATATTGTTGAAGTTGTCATGCTGTAACCAAATGTGCAGGCGAGTGGGAAGTAACTTGTTTCCCTCCCACTCCACCGACTGAAATTTGAGACACCTGGGACGTTGATAACTTTCATTTGCTTGTTTGCTTTCTGAGACGAAGGTTGTCAAGATTCCGATTGCAGTGTTTGTAAATCTGTACTGTGATATAGTGTAGGATAAAGTTGATCCTTACTTATGAAATAGACGAAAATGGTACGTATATTTAGTAGGGATTCATCAGATGTGGATAGATTTTTGCGTTATTTACTTTCGTTTATGTTTAAATGTAGTTTTATCAAAAATTTCAGTATGTTATTTTAAAAGGAAATGTGTTGGGACCTCTTTGGAGGCGAGCTCATTACAGTGATTAACATTAAAACTCACTGGGTGGTCTCCTTTCGAGAGCGGATCTCATTTTTGTCAACACCCGAGTAATTGTATCTTGCCGAATTACGATTGTTGTTTGTGGCGTGCTGAAAATTTTTCTTTGGCGAACGTTAAGCAAGAATTCATGGCACACACCTGAGGGGAGAAATCCGAGTTTAATGTTTACATTGTTCATTACTGGGTTTTCTCCTCCATGGTGCGTTACCTTCAAATATACAAGTTTGCCAGATTGCAAATATTTTTATATGTTTCGTGCTTTATAATTTCGGTTATCCGTTAATACTATATTATGGTGCCAGTTGAAATATAAGTTCACGGAATCTCCTTCGAGGTGAGATCATGACGGTGATGTAAATTTTAGCTTCACTGGGTGGTCTCCTCTCGAAGGCGGTTTTCATTCAACAGAAGAAAGAGGATACACAGAAATAATTGTGTTCTAGGATTTCTTTTCCACCAGTTGAAATAATAGTGTGCGCACTTGAGAGGCGATTGCCAAGTTTATGTTTTATTTTTCATTACTGGGTTTTCTCCTTCATGGCGCGTGATGCTTATACCCTCGACTGTTAAATAAAATTTTCTTATGTGGGCTTTGGTTCCACTTCTCTTTGGCTTTGTCCTATTTGGAACTGATAATGCTATTGAGTGGTGGCACCGCGGCCCTTTCATCGATAATACAATGTATTAGTCCAGAAGTTAAAATTCGTTAATATTGCAAGTTTTTAAAATCTTGAAGGGAAACACTCCCATTCTTGGTGTTCGTGGTTAAATTTTTCTGGTTTACTATTTTGGATGTAGGGAATTCATGTCAATGCTTTTATGTAAGAAAATTATATTTTTAAAATGATACGTAAGCCGTTTCTTTTAAGGAAAAGAAGTTCCTTGTGTAATTTCATTTTCATTGGATATTGTTGAAGTTGTCATGCTGTAACCAAATGTGCAGGCGAGTGGGAAGTAACTTGTTTCCCTCCCACTCCACCGACTGAAATTTGAGATACCTGGGACGTTGATAACTTTCATTTGCTTGCTTGCTGTCTGAGACGAAGGTTGTCAAGTTTCCGATTGCAGTGTTTGTAAATCTGTACTGTGATATAGTGTAGGATAAAATTGATCCTTACTTATGAAATAGAAGCAAATGGTACGTATATTTAGCAGGGATTCATCAGATGTGAATAGATTTTTGCGTTATTTACTTTCGTTTATATTTAAATGTAGTTTTATCAAAATTTTCAGTATGTCATTTTAAAAGGAAATGTGTTGGGACCTCTTTGGGGGCGAGCTCATTACAGTGATTAACATTAAAACTCACTGGGTGGTCTCCTCTCGAGAGCGGATCTCATTTTTGTCAACACCCGAGTAATTGTATCTTGCCGAATTACGATTTTTGTTTGTGGCGTGCTGAAAATTTTTCTTTGGCGAACGTTAAGCAAGAATTCATGGCACACACCTGAGGGGAGAAATCCGAGTTTAATGTTTACATTGTTCATTACTGGGTTTTCTCCTCCATGGTGCGTTACCTTCAAATATACAAGTTTGCCAGATTGCAAATATTTTTATATGTTTCGTGCTTTATAATTTCGGTTATCCGTTAATACTATATTATGGTGCCAGTTGAAATATAAGTTCACGGAATCTTCTTCGAGGTGAGATCATGACGGTGATGTAAATTTAACTTCACTCTGTGGTGTCCTCTCGAAGGCGGTTTTCATTCAACAGAAGAAAGAGGATACACAGAAATAATTGTGTTCTAGGATTTCTTTTCCACCAGTTGAAATAATAATGGGCGCACTTGAGAGGCGATTGCCAAGTTTATGTTTTATTTTTCATTACTGGGTTTTCTCCTTCATGGCGCGTGATGCTTATACCCTCGACTGTTAAATAAAATTTTCTTATGTGGGCTTTGGTTCCACTTCTCTTTGGCTTTGTCCTATTTGGAACTGATAAAGCTATTGAGTGGTGGCACCGCGGCCCTTTCATCGATAATACAATGTATTAGTCCAGAAGTTAAAATTCGTTAATATTGCAAGTTTTTAAAATCTTGAAGGGAAACACTCCCATTCTTGGTGTTCGTGGTTAAATTTTTCTGGTTTACTATTTTGGATGTAGGGAATTCATGTCAATGTTTTTATGTAAGAAAATTATATTTTTAAAATGATACGTAAGCCGTTTCTTTTAAGGAAAAGAAGTTCCTTGTGTAATTTCATTTTCATTGGATATTGTTGAAGTTGTCATGCTGTAACCAAATGTGCAGGCGAGGGGGAAGTAACTTGCTTCCCTCCCACTCCACCGACTGAAATTTGAGACACCTGGGACGTTGATAACTTTCATTTGCTTGTTTGCTTTCTGAGACGAAGGTTGGCAAGTTTCCGATTGCAGTGTTTGTAAATCTGTACTGTGATATAGTGTAGGATAAAGTTGATCCTTACTTATGAAATAGACGAAAATGGTACGTATATTTAGTAGGGATTCATCAGATGTGGATAGATTTTTGCGTTATTTACTTTCGTATATGTTTAAATGTAGTTTTATCAAAATTTTCAGTATGTTATTTTAAAAGGAAATGTGTTGGGACCTCTCTGGAGGCGAGCTCATTACAGTGATTAACATTAAAACTCACTGGGTGGTCTCCTCTCGAGAGCGGATCTCATTTTTGTCAACACCCGAGTAATTGTATCTTGCCGAATTACGATTTTTGTTTGTGGCGTGCTGAAAATTTTTCTTTGGCGAACGTTAAGCAAGAATTCATGGCACACACCTGAGGGGAGAAATCCGAGTTTAATGTTTACATTGTTCATTACTGGGTTTTCTCCTCCATGGTGCGTTACCTTCAAATATACAAGTTTGCCAGATTGCAAATATTTTTATATGTTTCGTGCTTTATAATTTCGGTTATCCGTTAATACTATATTATGGTGCCAGTTGAAATATAAGTTCACGGAATCTCCTTCGAGGTGAGATCATGACGGTGATGTAAATTTTAGCTTCACTGGGTGGTCTCCTCTCGAAGGCGGTTTTCATTCAACAGAAGAAAGAGGATACACAGAAATAATTGTGTTCTAGGATTTCTTTTCCACCAGTTGAAATAATAGTGTGCGCACTTGAGAGGCGATTGCCAAGTTTATGTTTTATTTTTCATTACTGGGTTTTCTCCTTCATGGCGCGTGATGCTTATACCCTCGACTGTTAAATAAAATTTTCTTATGTGGGCTTTGGTTCCACTTCTCTTTGGCTTTGTCCTATTTGGAACTGATAATGCTATTGAGTGGTGGCACCGCGGCCCTTCCATCGATAATACAATGTATTAGTCCAGAAGTTAAAATTCGTTAATATTGCAAGTTTTTAAAATCTTGAAGGGAAACACTCCCATTCTTGGTGTTCGTGGTTAAATTTTTCTGGTTTACTATTTTGGATGTAGGGAATTCATGTCAATGCTTTTATGTAAGAAAATTATATTTTTAAAATGATACGTAAGCCGTTTCTTTTAAGGAAAAGAAGTTCCTTGTGTAATTTCATTTTCATTGGATATTGTTGAAGTTGTCATGCTGTAACCAAATGTGCAGGCGAGTGGGAAGTAACTTGTTTCCCTCCCACTCCACCGACTGAAATTTGAGACACCTGGGACGTTGATAACTTTCATTTGCTTGTTTGCTTTCTGAGACGAAGGTTGTCAAGATTCCGATTGCAGTGTTTGTAAATCTGTACTGTGATATAGTGTAGGATAAAGTTGATCCTTACTTATGAAATAGACGAAAATGGTACGTATATTTAGTAGGGATTCATCAGATGTGGATAGATTTTTGCGTTATTTACTTTCGTTTATGTTTAAATGTAGTTTTATCAAAAATTTCAGTATGTTATTTTAAAAGGAAATGTGTTGGGACCTCTTTGGAGGCGAGCTCATTACAGTGATTAACATTAAAACTCACTGGGTGGTCTCCTTTCGAGAGCGGATCTCATTTTTGTCAACACCCGAGTAATTGTATCTTGCCGAATTACGATTGTTGTTTGTGGCGTGCTGAAAATTTTTCTTTGGCGAACGTTAAGCAAGAATTCATGGCACACACCTGAGGGGAGAAATCCGAGTTTAATGTTTACATTGTTCATTACTGGGTTTTCTCCTCCATGGTGCGTTACCTTCAAATATACAAGTTTGCCAGATTGCAAATATTTTTATATGTTTCGTGCTTTATAATTTCGGTTATCCGTTAATACTATATTATGGTGCCAGTTGAAATATAAGTTCACGGAATCTCCTTCGAGGTGAGATCATGACGGTGATGTAAATTTTAGCTTCACTGGGTGGTCTCCTCTCGAAGGCGGTTTTCATTCAACAGAAGAAAGAGGATACACAGAAATAATTGTGTTCTAGGATTTCTTTTCCACCAGTTGAAATAATAGTGTGCGCACTTGAGAGGCGATTGCCAAGTTTATGTTTTATTTTTCATTACTGGGTTTTCTCCTTCATGGCGCGTGATGCTTATACCCTCGACTGTTAAATAAAATTTTCTTATGTGGGCTTTGGTTCCACTTCTCTTTGGCTTTGTCCTATTTGGAACTGATAATGCTATTGAGTGGTGGCACCGCGGCCCTTTCATCGATAATACAATGTATTAGTCCAGAAGTTAAAATTCGTTAATATTGCAAGTTTTTAAAATCTTGAAGGGAAACACTCCCATTCTTGGTGTTCGTGGTTAAATTTTTCTGGTTTACTATTTTGGATGTAGGGAATTCATGTCAATGCTTTTATGTAAGAAAATTATATTTTTAAAATGATACGTAAGCCGTTTCTTTTAAGGAAAAGAAGTTCCTTGTGTAATTTCATTTTCATTGGATATTGTTGAAGTTGTCATGCTGTAACCAAATGTGCAGGCGAGTGGGAAGTAACTTGTTTCCCTCCCACTCCACCGACTGAAATTTGAGATACCTGGGACGTTGATAACTTTCATTTGCTTGCTTGCTGTCTGAGACGAAGGTTGTCAAGTTTCCGATTGCAGTGTTTGTAAATCTGTACTGTGATATAGTGTAGGATAAAATTGATCCTTACTTATGAAATAGAAGCAAATGGTACGTATATTTAGCAGGGATTCATCAGATGTGAATAGATTTTTGCGTTATTTACTTTCGTTTATATTTAAATGTAGTTTTATCAAAATTTTCAGTATGTCATTTTAAAAGGAAATGTGTTGGGACCTCTTTGGGGGCGAGCTCATTACAGTGATTAACATTAAAACTCACTGGGTGGTCTCCTCTCGAGAGCGGATCTCATTTTTGTCAACACCCGAGTAATTGTATCTTGCCGAATTACGATTTTTGTTTGTGGCGTGCTGAAAATTTTTCTTTGGCGAACGTTAAGCAAGAATTCATGGCACACACCTGAGGGGAGAAATCCGAGTTTAATGTTTACATTGTTCATTACTGGGTTTTCTCCTCCATGGTGCGTTACCTTCAAATATACAAGTTTGCCAGATTGCAAATATTTTTATATGTTTCGTGCTTTATAATTTCGGTTATCCGTTAATACTATATTATGGTGCCAGTTGAAATATAAGTTCACGGAATCTCCTTCGAGGTGAGATCATGACGGTGATGTAAATTTTAGCTTCACTGGGTGGTCTCCTCTCGAAGGCGGCTTTCATTCAACAGAAGAAAGAGGATACACAGAAATAATTGTGTTCTAGGATTTCTTTGCCACCAGTTGAAATAATAATGTGCGCACTTGAGAGGCGATTGCCAAGTTTATGTTTTATTTTTCATTACTGGGTTTTCTCCTTCATGGCGCGTGATGCTTATACCCTCGACTGTTAAATAAATTTTCTTATGTGGGCTTTGGTTCCACTTCTCTTTGGCTTTGTCCTATTTGGAACTGATAATGCTATTGAGTGGTGGCACCGCGGCCCTTTCATCGATAATACAATGTATTAGTCCAGAAGTTAAAATTCGTTAATATTGCAAGTTTTTAAAATCTTGAAGGGAAACACTCCCATTCTTGGTGTTCGTGGTTAAATTTTTCTGGTTTACTATTTTGGATGTAGGGAATTCATGTCAATGCTTTTATGTAAGAAAATTATATTTTTAAAATGATACGTAAGCCGTTTCTTTTAAGGAAAAGAAGTTCCTTGTGTAATTTCATTTTCATTGGATATTGTTGAAGTTGTCATGCTGTAACCAAATGTGCAGGCGAGTGGGAAGTAACTTGTTTCCCTCCCACTCCACCGACTGAAATTTGAGATACCTGGGACGTTGATAACTTTCATTTGCTTGTTTGCTGTCTGAGACGAAGGTTGTCAAGTTTCCGATTGCAGTGTTTGTAAATCTGTACTGTGATATAGTGTAGGATAAAATTGATCCTTACTTATGAAATAGAAGCAAATGGTACGTATATTTAGCAGGGATTCATCAGATGTGAATAGATTTTTGCGTTATTTACTTTCGTTTATATTTAAATGTAGTTTTATCAAAATTTTCAGTATGTCATTTTAAAAGGAAATGTGTTGGGACCTCTTTGGGGGCGAGCTCATTACAGTGATTAACATTAAAACTCACTGGGTGGTCTCCTCTCGAGAGCGGATCTCATTTTTGTCAACACCCGAGTAATTGTATCTTGCCGAATTACGATTTTTGTTTGTGGCGTGCTGAAAATTTTTCTTTGGCGAACGTTAAGCAAGAATTCATGGCACACACCTGAGGGGAGAAATCCGAGTTTAATGTTTACATTGTTCATTACTGGGTTTTCTCCTCCATGGTGCGTTACCTTCAAATATACAAGTTTGCCAGATTGCAAATATTTTTATATGTTTCGTGCTTTATAATTTCGGTTATCCGTTAATACTATATTATGGTGCCAGTTGAAATATAAGTTCACGGAATCTCCTTCGAGGTGAGATCATGACGGTGATGTAAATTTTAGCTTCACTGGGTGGTCTCCTCTCGAAGGCGGTTTTCATTCAACAGAAGAAAGAGGATACACAGAAATAATTGTGTTCTAGGATTTCTTTTCCACCAGTTGAAATAATAATGGGCGCACTTGAGAGGCGATTGCCAAGTTTATGTTTTATTTTTCATTACTGGGTTTTCTCCTTCATGGCGCGTGATGCTTATACCCTCGACTGTTAAGAAATAAAATTTTCTTATGTGGGCTTTGGTTCCACTTCTCTTTGGCTTTGTCCTATTTGGAACTGATAAAGCTATTGAGTGGTGGCACCGCGGCCCTTCCATCGATAATACAATGTATTAGTCCAGAAGTTAAAATTCGTTAATATTGCAAGTTTTTAAAATCTTGAAGGGAAACACTCCCATTCTTGGTGTTCGTGGTTAAATTTTTCTGGTTTACTATTTTGGATGTAGGGAATTCATGTCAATGCTTTTATGTAAGAAAATTATATTTTTAAAATGATATAAGCCGTTTCTTTTAAGGAAAAGAAGTTCCTTGTGTAATTTCATTTTCATTGGATATTGTTGAAGTTGTCATGCTGTAACCAAATGTGCAGGCGAGTGGGAAGTAACTTGTTTCCCTCCCACTCCACCGACTGAAATTTGAGACACCTGGGACGTTGATAACTATCATTTGCTTGTTTGCTTTCTGAGACGAAGGTTGTCAAGATTCCGATTGCAGTGTTTGTAAATCTGTACTGTGATATAGTGTAGGATAAAGTTGATCCTTACTTATGAAATAGACGAAAATGGTACGTATATTTAGTAGGGATTCATCAGATGTGGATAGATTTTTGCGTTATTTACTTTCGTTTATGTTTAAATGTAGTTTTATCAAAAATTTCAGTATGTTATTTTAAAAGGAAATGTGTTGGGACCTCTTTGGAGGCGAGCTCATTACAGTGATTAACATTAAAACTCACTGGGTGGTCTCCTTTCGAGAGCGGATCTCATTTTTGTCAACACCCGAGTAATTGTATCTTGCCGAATTACGATTGTTGTTTGTGGCGTGCTGAAAGTTTTTCTTTGGCGAACGTTAAGCAAGAATTCATGGCACACACCTGAGGGGAGAAATCTGAGTTTAATGTTTACATTGTTCATTACTGGGTTTTCTCCTCCATGGTGCGTTACCTTCAAATATACAAGTTTGCCAGGTTGCAAATATTTTTATATGTTTCGTGCTTTATAATTTCGGTTATCCGTTAATACTATATTATGGTGCCAGTTGAAATATAAGTTCACGGAATCTCCTTCGAGGTGAGATCATGACGGTGATGTAAATTTTAGCTTCACTGGGTGGTCTCCTCTCGAAGGCGGTTTTCATTCAACAGAAGAAAGAGGATACACAGAAATAATTGTGTTCTAGGATTTCTTTTCCACCAGTTGAAATAATAGTGTGCGCACTTGAGAGGCGATTGCCAAGTTTATGTTTTATTTTTCATTACTGGGTTTTCTCCTTCATGGCGCGTGATGCTTATACCCTCGACTGTTAAATAAAATTTTCTTATGTGGGCTTTGGTTCCACTTCTCTTTGGCTTTGTCCTATTTGGAACTGATAATGCTATTGAGTGGTGGCACCGCGGCCCTTTCATCGATAATACAATGTATTAGTCCAGAAGTTAAAATTCGTTAATATTGCAAGTTTTTAAAATCTTGAAGGGAAACACTCCCATTCTTGGTGTTCCTGGTTAAATTTTTCTGGTATACTATTTTGGATGTAGGGAATTCATGTCAATGCTTTTATGTAAGAAAATTATATTTTTAAAATGTTACGTAAGCCGTTTCTTTTAAGGAAAAGAAGTTCCTTGTGTAATTTCATTTTCATTGGATATTGTTGAAGTTGTCATGCTGTAACCAAATGTGCAGGCGAGTGGGAAGTAACTTGTTTCCCTCCCACTCCACCGACTGAAATTTGAGACACCTGGGACGTTGATAACTTTCATTTGCTTGTTTGCTTTCTGAGACGAAGGTTGTCAAGATTCCGATTGCAGTGTTTGTAAATCTGTACTGTGATATAGTGTAGGATAAAGTTGATCCTTACTTATGAAATAGACGAAAATGGTACGTATATTTAGTAGGGATTCATCAGATGTGGATAGATTTTTGCGTTATTTACTTTCCTTTATGTTTAAATGTAGTTTTATCAAAATTTTCAGTATGTTATTTTAAAAGGAAATGTGTTGGGACCTCTCTGGAGGCGAGCTCATTACAGTGATTAACATTAAAACTCACTGGGTGGTCTCCTCTCGAGAGCGGATCTCATTTTTGTCAACACCCGAGTAATTGTATCTTGCCGAATTACGATTTTTGTTTGTGGCGTGCTGAAAATTTTTCTTTGGCGAACGTTAAGCAAGAATTCATGGCACACACCTGAGGGGAGAAATCCGAGTTTAATGTTTACATTGTTCATTACTGGGTTTTCTCCTCCATGGTGCGTTACCTTCAAATATACAAGTTTGCCAGATTGCAAATATTTTTATATGTTTCGTGCTTTATAATTTCGGTTATCCGTTAATACTATATTATGGTGCCAGTTGAAATATAAGTTCACGGAATCTTCTTCGAGGTGAGATCATGACGGTGATGTAAATTTAACTTCACTTTGTGGTGTCCTCTCGAAGGCGGTTTTCATTCAACAGAAGAAAGAGGATACACAGAAATAATTGTGTTCTAGGATTTCTTTTCCACCAGTTGAAATAATAATGGGCGCACTTGAGAGGCGATTGCCAAGTTTATGTTTTATTTTTCATTACTGGGTTTTCTCCTTCATGGCGCGTGATGCTTATACCCTCGACTGTTAAATAAAATTTTCTTATGTGGGCTTTGGTTCCACTTCTCTTTGGCTTTGTCCTATTTGGAACTGATAATGCTATTGAGTGGTGGCACCGCGGCCCTTTCATCGATAATACAATGTATTAGTCCAGAAGTTAAAATTCGTTAATATTGCAAGTTTTTAAAATCTTGAAGGGAAACACTCCCATTCTTGGTGTTCGTGGTTAAATTTTTCTGGTTTACTATTTTGGATGTAGGGAATTCATGTCAATGCTTTTATGTAAGAAAATTATATTTTTAAAATGATACGTAAGCCGTTTCTTTTAAGGAAAAGAAGTTCCTTGTGTAATTTCATTTTCATTGGATATTGTTGAAGTTGTCATGCTGTAACCAAATGTGCAGGCGAGTGGGAAGTAACTTGTTTCCCTCCCACTCCACCGACTGAAATTTGAGATACCTGGGACGTTGATAACTTTCATTTGCTTGCTTGCTGTCTGAGACGAAGGTTGTCAAGTTTCCGATTGCAGTGTTTGTAAATCTGTACTGTGATATAGTGTAGGATAAAATTGATCCTTACTTATGAAATAGAAGCAAATGGTACGTATATTTAGCAGGGATTCATCAGATGTGAATAGATTTTTGCGTTATTTACTTTCGTTTATATTTAAATGTAGTTTTATCAAAATTTTCAGTATGTCATTTTAAAAGGAAATGTGTTGGGACCTCTTTGGGGGCGAGCTCATTACAGTGATTAACATTAAAACTCACTGGGTGGTCTCCTCTCGAGAGCGGATCTCATTTTTGTCAACACCCGAGTAATTGTATCTTGCCGAATTACGATTTTTGTTTGTGGCGTGCTGAAAATTTTTCTTTGGCGAACGTTAAGCAAGAATTCATGGCACACACCTGAGGGGAGAAATCCGAGTTTAATGTTTACATTGTTCATTACTGGGTTTTCTCCTCCATGGTGCGTTACCTTCAAATATACAAGTTTGCCAGATTGCAAATATTTTTATATGTTTCGTGCTTTATAATTTCGGTTATCCGTTAATACTATATTATGGTGCCAGTTGAAATATAAGTTCACGGAATCTTCTTCGAGGTGAGATCATGACGGTGATGTAAATTTAACTTCACTTTGTGGTGTCCTCTCGAAGGCGGTTTTCATTCAACAGAAGAAAGAGGATACACAGAAATAATTGTGTTCTAGGATTTCTTTTCCACCAGTTGAAATAATAATGGGCGCACTTGAGAGGCGATTGCCAAGTTTATGTTTTATTTTTCATTACTGGGTTTTCTCCTTCATGGCGCGTGATGCTTATACCCTCGACTGTTAAATAAAATTTTCTTATGTGGGCTTTGGTTCCACTTCTCTTTGGCTTTGTCCTATTTGGAACTGATAAAGCTATTGAGTGGTGGCACCGCGGCCCTTTCATCGATAATACAATGTATTAGTCCAGAAGTTAAAATTCGTTAATATTGCAAGTTTTTAAAATCTTGAAGGGAAACACTCCCATTCTTGGTGTTCGTGGTTAAATTTTTCTGGTTTACTATTTTGGATGTAGGGAATTCATGTCAATGCTTTTATGTAAGAAAATTATATTTTTAAAATGATACGTAAGCCGTTTCTTTTAAGGAAAAGAAGTTCCTTGTGTAATTTCATTTTCATTGGATATTGTTGAAGTTGTCATGCTGTAACCAAATGTGCAGGCGAGGGGGAAGTAACTTGCTTCCCTCCCACTCCACCGACTGAAATTTGAGACACCTGGGACGTTGATAACTTTCATTTGCTTGTTTGCTTTCTGAGACGAAGGTTGGCAAGTTTCCGATTGCAGTGTTTGTAAATCTGTACTGTGATATAGTGTAGGATAAAGTTGATCCTTACTTATGAAATAGACGAAAATGGTACGTATATTTAGTAGGGATTCATCAGATGTGGATAGATTTTTGCGTTATTTACTTTCGTATATGTTTAAATGTAGTTTTATCAAAATTTTCAGTATGTTATTTTAAAAGGAAATGTGTTGGGACCTCTCTGGAGGCGAGCTCATTACAGTGATTAACATTAAAACTCACTGGGTGGTCTCCTCTCGAGAGCGGATCTCATTTTTGTCAACACCCGAGTAATTGTATCTTGCCGAATTACGATTGTTGTTTGTGGCGTGCTGAAAATTTTTCTTTGGCGAACGTTAAGCAAGAATTCATGGCACACACCTGAGGGGAGAAATCCGAGTTTAATGTTTACATTGTTCATTACTGGGTTTTCTCCTCCATGGTGCGTTACCTTCAAATATACAAGTTTGCCAGATTGCAAATATTTTTATATGTTTCGTGCTTTATAATTTCGGTTATCCGTTAATACTATATTATGGTGCCAGTTGAAATATAAGTTCACGGAATCTCCTTCGAGGTGAGATCATGACGGTGATGTAAATTTTAGCTTCACTGGGTGGTCTCCTCTCGAAGGCGGCTTTCATTCAACAGAAGAAAGAGGATACACAGAAATAATTGTGTTCTAGGATTTCTTTGCCACCAGTTGAAATAATAATGTGCGCACTTGAGAGGCGATTGCCAAGTTTATGTTTTATTTTTCATTACTGGGTTTTCTCCTTCATGGCGCGTGATGCTTATACCCTCGACTGTTAAATAAATTTTCTTATGTGGGCTTTGGTTCCACTTCTCTTTGGCTTTGTCCTATTTGGAACTGATAATGCTATTGAGTGGTGGCACCGCGGCCCTTTCATCGATAATACAATGTATTAGTCCAGAAGTTAAAATTCGTTAATATTGCAAGTTTTTAAAATCTTGAAGGGAAACACTCCCATTCTTGGTGTTCGTGGTTAAATTTTTCTGGTTTACTATTTTGGATGTAGGGAATTCATGTCAATGCTTTTATGTAAGAAAATTATATTTTTAAAATGATACGTAAGCCGTTTCTTTTAAGGAAAAGAAGTTCCTTGTGTAATTTCATTTTCATTGGATATTGTTGAAGTTGTCATGCTGTAACCAAATGTGCAGGCGAGTGGGAAGTAACTTGTTTCCCTCCCACTCCACCGACTGAAATTTGAGATACCTGGGACGTTGATAACTTTCATTTGCTTGTTTGCTGTCTGAGACGAAGGTTGTCAAGTTTCCGATTGCAGTGTTTGTAAATCTGTACTGTGATATAGTGTAGGATAAAATTGATCCTTACTTATGAAATAGAAGCAAATGGTACGTATATTTAGCAGGGATTCATCAGATGTGAATAGATTTTTGCGTTATTTACTTTCGTTTATATTTAAATGTAGTTTTATCAAAATTTTCAGTATGTCATTTTAAAAGGAAATGTGTTGGGACCTCTTTGGGGGCGAGCTCATTACAGTGATTAACATTAAAACTCACTGGGTGGTCTCCTCTCGAGAGCGGATCTCATTTTTGTCAACACCCGAGTAATTGTATCTTGCCGAATTACGATTTTTGTTTGTGGCGTGCTGAAAATTTTTCTTTGGCGAACGTTAAGCAAGAATTCATGGCACACACCTGAGGGGAGAAATCCGAGTTTAATGTTTACATTGTTCATTACTGGGTTTTCTCCTCCATGGTGCGTTACCTTCAAATATACAAGTTTGCCAGATTGCAAATATTTTTATATGTTTCGTGCTTTATAATTTCGGTTATCCGTTAATACTATATTATGGTGCCAGTTGAAATATAAGTTCACGGAATCTCCTTCGAGGTGAGATCATGACGGTGATGTAAATTTTAGCTTCACTGGGTGGTCTCCTCTCGAAGGCGGTTTTCATTCAACAGAAGAAAGAGGATACACAGAAATAATTGTGTTCTAGGATTTCTTTTCCACCAGTTGAAATAATAATGGGCGCACTTGAGAGGCGATTGCCAAGTTTATGTTTTATTTTTCATTACTGGGTTTTCTCCTTCATGGCGCGTGATGCTTATACCCTCGACTGTTAAGAAATAAAATTTTCTTATGTGGGCTTTGGTTCCACTTCTCTTTGGCTTTGTCCTATTTGGAACTGATAAAGCTATTGAGTGGTGGCACCGCGGCCCTTCCATCGATAATACAATGTATTAGTCCAGAAGTTAAAATTCGTTAATATTGCAAGTTTTTAAAATCTTGAAGGGAAACACTCCCATTCTTGGTGTTCGTGGTTAAATTTTTCTGGTTTACTATTTTGGATGTAGGGAATTCATGTCAATGCTTTTATGTAAGAAAATTATATTTTTAAAATGATATAAGCCGTTTCTTTTAAGGAAAAGAAGTTCCTTGTGTAATTTCATTTTCATTGGATATTGTTGAAGTTGTCATGCTGTAACCAAATGTGCAGGCGAGTGGGAAGTAACTTGTTTCCCTCCCACTCCACCGACTGAAATTTGAGACACCTGGGACGTTGATAACTATCATTTGCTTGTTTGCTTTCTGAGACGAAGGTTGTCAAGATTCCGATTGCAGTGTTTGTAAATCTGTACTGTGATATAGTGTAGGATAAAGTTGATCCTTACTTATGAAATAGACGAAAATGGTACGTATATTTAGTAGGGATTCATCAGATGTGGATAGATTTTTGCGTTATTTACTTTCGTTTATGTTTAAATGTAGTTTTATCAAAAATTTCAGTATGTTATTTTAAAAGGAAATGTGTTGGGACCTCTTTGGAGGCGAGCTCATTACAGTGATTAACATTAAAACTCACTGGGTGGTCTCCTTTCGAGAGCGGATCTCATTTTTGTCAACACCCGAGTAATTGTATCTTGCCGAATTACGATTGTTGTTTGTGGCGTGCTGAAAGTTTTTCTTTGGCGAACGTTAAGCAAGAATTCATGGCACACACCTGAGGGGAGAAATCTGAGTTTAATGTTTACATTGTTCATTACTGGGTTTTCTCCTCCATGGTGCGTTACCTTCAAATATACAAGTTTGCCAGGTTGCAAATATTTTTATATGTTTCGTGCTTTATAATTTCGGTTATCCGTTAATACTATATTATGGTGCCAGTTGAAATATAAGTTCACGGAATCTCCTTCGAGGTGAGATCATGACGGTGATGTAAATTTTAGCTTCACTGGGTGGTCTCCTCTCGAAGGCGGTTTTCATTCAACAGAAGAAAGAGGATACACAGAAATAATTGTGTTCTAGGATTTCTTTTCCACCAGTTGAAATAATAGTGTGCGCACTTGAGAGGCGATTGCCAAGTTTATGTTTTATTTTTCATTACTGGGTTTTCTCCTTCATGGCGCGTGATGCTTATACCCTCGACTGTTAAATAAAATTTTCTTATGTGGGCTTTGGTTCCACTTCTCTTTGGCTTTGTCCTATTTGGAACTGATAATGCTATTGAGTGGTGGCACCGCGGCCCTTTCATCGATAATACAATGTATTAGTCCAGAAGTTAAAATTCGTTAATATTGCAAGTTTTTAAAATCTTGAAGGGAAACACTCCCATTCTTGGTGTTCCTGGTTAAATTTTTCTGGTATACTATTTTGGATGTAGGGAATTCATGTCAATGCTTTTATGTAAGAAAATTATATTTTTAAAATGTTACGTAAGCCGTTTCTTTTAAGGAAAAGAAGTTCCTTGTGTAATTTCATTTTCATTGGATATTGTTGAAGTTGTCATGCTGTAACCAAATGTGCAGGCGAGTGGGAAGTAACTTGTTTCCCTCCCACTCCACCGACTGAAATTTGAGACACCTGGGACGTTGATAACTTTCATTTGCTTGTTTGCTTTCTGAGACGAAGGTTGTCAAGATTCCGATTGCAGTGTTTGTAAATCTGTACTGTGATATAGTGTAGGATAAAGTTGATCCTTACTTATGAAATAGACGAAAATGGTACGTATATTTAGTAGGGATTCATCAGATGTGGATAGATTTTTGCGTTATTTACTTTCCTTTATGTTTAAATGTAGTTTTATCAAAATTTTCAGTATGTTATTTTAAAAGGAAATGTGTTGGGACCTCTCTGGAGGCGAGCTCATTACAGTGATTAACATTAAAACTCACTGGGTGGTCTCCTCTCGAGAGCGGATCTCATTTTTGTCAACACCCGAGTAATTGTATCTTGCCGAATTACGATTTTTGTTTGTGGCGTGCTGAAAATTTTTCTTTGGCGAACGTTAAGCAAGAATTCATGGCACACACCTGAGGGGAGAAATCCGAGTTTAATGTTTACATTGTTCATTACTGGGTTTTCTCCTCCATGGTGCGTTACCTTCAAATATACAAGTTTGCCAGATTGCAAATATTTTTATATGTTTCGTGCTTTATAATTTCGGTTATCCGTTAATACTATATTATGGTGCCAGTTGAAATATAAGTTCACGGAATCTTCTTCGAGGTGAGATCATGACGGTGATGTAAATTTAACTTCACTTTGTGGTGTCCTCTCGAAGGCGGTTTTCATTCAACAGAAGAAAGAGGATACACAGAAATAATTGTGTTCTAGGATTTCTTTTCCACCAGTTGAAATAATAATGGGCGCACTTGAGAGGCGATTGCCAAGTTTATGTTTTATTTTTCATTACTGGGTTTTCTCCTTCATGGCGCGTGATGCTTATACCCTCGACTGTTAAATAAAATTTTCTTATGTGGGCTTTGGTTCCACTTCTCTTTGGCTTTGTCCTATTTGGAACTGATAAAGCTATTGAGTGGTGGCACCGCGGCCCTTTAATCGATAATACAATGTATTAGTCCAGAAGTTAAAATTCGTTAATATTGCAAGTTTTTAAAATCTTGAGGGGAAACACTCCCATTCTTGGTGTTCGTGGTTAAATTTTTCTGGTTTACTATTTTGGATGTAGGGAATTCATGTCAATGCTTTTATGTAAGAAAATTATATTTTTAAAATGATACGTAAGCCGTTTCTTTTAAGGAAAAGAAGTTCCTTGTGTAATTTCATTTTCATTGGATATTGTTGAAGTTGTCATGCTGTAACCAAATGTGCAGGCGAGGGGGAAGTAACTTGCTTCCCTCCCACTCCACCGACTGAAATTTGAGACACCTGGGACGTTGATAACTTTCATTTGCTTGTTTGCTTTCTGAGACGAAGGTTGGCAAGTTTCCGATTGCAGTGTTTGTAAATCTGTACTGTGATATAGTGTAGGATAAAGTTGATCCTTACTTATGAAATAGACGAAAATGGTACGTATATTTAGTAGGGATTCATCAGATGTGGATAGATTTTTGCGTTATTTACTTTCGTATATGTTTAAATGTAGTTTTATCAAAATTTTCAGTATGTTATTTTAAAAGGAAATGTGTTGGGACCTCTCTGGAGGCGAGCTCATTACAGTGATTAACATTAAAACTCACTGGGTGGTCTCCTCTCGAGAGCGGATCTCATTTTTGTCAACACCCGAGTAATTGTATCTTGCCGAATTACGATTTTTGTTTGTGGCGTGCTGAAAATTTTTCTTTGGCGAACGTTAAGCAAGAATTCATGGCACACACCTGAGGGGAGAAATCCGAGTTTAATGTTTACATTGTTCATTACTGGGTTTTCTCCTCCATGGTGCGTTACCTTCAAATATACAAGTTTGCCAGATTGCAAATATTTTTATATGTTTCGTGCTTTATAATTTCGGTTATCCGTTAATACTATATTATGGTGCCAGTTGAAATATAAGTTCACGGAATCTCCTTCGAGGTGAGATCATGACGGTGATGTAAATTTTAGCTTCACTGGGTGGTCTCCTCTCGAAGGCGGTTTTCATTCAACAGAAGAAAGAGGATACACAGAAATAATTGTGTTCTAGGATTTCTTTTCCACCAGTTGAAATAATAGTGTGCGCACTTGAGAGGCGATTGCCAAGTTTATGTTTTATTTTTCATTACTGGGTTTTCTCCTTCATGGCGCGTGATGCTTATACCCTCGACTGTTAAATAAAATTTTCTTATGTGGGCTTTGGTTCCACTTCTCTTTGGCTTTGTCCTATTTGGAACTGATAATGCTATTGAGTGGTGGCACCGCGGCCCTTTCATCGATAATACAATGTATTAGTCCAGAAGTTAAAATTCGTTAATATTGCAAGTTTTTAAAATCTTGAAGGGAAACACTCCCATTCTTGGTGTTCGTGGTTAAATTTTTCTGGTTTACTATTTTGGATGTAGGGAATTCATGTCAATGCTTTTATGTAAGAAAATTATATTTTTAAAATGATACGTAAGCCGTTTCTTTTAAGGAAAAGAAGTTCCTTGTGTAATTTCATTTTCATTGGATATTGTTGAAGTTGTCATGCTGTAACCAAATGTGCAGGCGAGTGGGAAGTAACTTGTTTCCCTCCCACTCCACCGACTGAAATTTGAGACACCTGGGACGTTGATAACTTTCATTTGCTTGTTTGCTTTCTGAGACGAAGGTTGTCAAGATTCCGATTGCAGTGTTTGTAAATCTGTACTGTGATATAGTGTAGGATAAAGTTGATCCTTACTTATGAAATAGACGAAAATGGTACGTATATTTAGTAGGGATTCATCAGATGTGGATAGATTTTTGCGTTATTTACTTTCGTTTATGTTTAAATGTAGTTTTATCAAAATTTTCAGTATGTTATTTTAAAAGGAAATGTGTTGGGACCTCTTTGGAGTCGAGTTCATTACAGTGATTAACATTAAAACTCACTGGGTGGTCTCCTCTCGAGAGCGGATCTCATTTTTGTCAACACCCGAGTAATTGTATCTTGCCGAATTACGATTGTTGTTTGTGGCGTGCTGAAAATTTTTCTTTGGCGAACGTTAAGCAAGAATTCATGGCACACACCTGAGGGGAGAAATCCGAGTTTAATGTTTACATTGTTCATTACTGGGTTTTCTCCTCCATGGTGCGTTACCTTCAAATATACAAGTTTGCCAGATTGCAAATATTTTTATATGTTTCGTGCTTTATAATTTCGGTTATCCGTTAATACTATATTATGGTGCCAGTTGAAATATAAGTTCACGGAATCTTCTTCGAGGTGAGATCATGACGGTGATGTAAATTTAACTTCACTCTGTGGTGTCCTCTCGAAGGCGGTTTTCATTCAACAGAAGAAAGAGGATACACAGAAATAATTGTGTTCTAGGATTTCTTTTCCACCAGTTGAAATAATAATGGGCGCACTTGAGAGGCGATTGCCAAGTTTATGTTTTATTTTTCATTACTGGGTTTTCTCCTTCATGGCGCGTGATGCTTATACCCTCGACTGTTAAATAAAATTTTCTTATGTGGGCTTTGGTTCCACTTCTCTTTGGCTTTGTCCTATTTGGAACTGATAAAGCTATTGAGTGGTGGCACCGCGGCCCTTTCATCGATAATACAATGTATTAGTCCAGAAGTTAAAATTCGTTAATATTGCAAGTTTTTAAAATCTTGAAGGGAAACACTCCCATTCTTGGTGTTCGTGGTTAAATTTTTCTGGTTTACTATTTTGGATGTAGGGAATTCATGTCAATGCTTTTATGTAAGAAAATTATATTTTTAAAATGATACGTAAGCCGTTTCTTTTAAGGAAAAGAAGTTCCTTGTGTAATTTCATTTTCATTGGATATTGTTGAAGTTGTCATGCTGTAACCAAATGTGCAGGCGAGGGGGAAGTAACTTGCTTCCCTCCCACTCCACCGACTGAAATTTGAGACACCTGGGACGTTGATAACTTTCATTTGCTTGTTTGCTTTCTGAGACGAAGGTTGGCAAGTTTCCGATTGCAGTGTTTGTAAATCTGTACTGTGATATAGTGTAGGATAAAGTTGATCCTTACTTATGAAATAGACGAAAATGGTACGTATATTTAGTAGGGATTCATCAGATGTGGATAGATTTTTGCGTTATTTACTTTCGTATATGTTTAAATGTAGTTTTATCAAAATTTTCAGTATGTTATTTTAAAAGGAAATGTGTTGGGACCTCTCTGGAGGCGAGCTCATTACAGTGATTAACATTAAAACTCACTGGGTGGTCTCCTCTCGAGAGCGGATCTCATTTTTGTCAACACCCGAGTAATTGTATCTTGCCGAATTACGATTTTTGTTTGTGGCGTGCTGAAAATTTTTCTTTGGCGAACGTTAAGCAAGAATTCATGGCACACACCTGAGGGGAGAAATCCGAGTTTAATGTTTACATTGTTCATTACTGGGTTTTCTCCTCCATGGTGCGTTACCTTCAAATATACAAGTTTGCCAGATTGCAAATATTTTTATATGTTTCGTGCTTTATAATTTCGGTTATCCGTTAATACTATATTATGGTGCCAGTTGAAATATAAGTTCACGGAATCTCTTTCGAGGTGAGATCATGACGGTGATGTAAATTTTAGCTTCACTGGGTGGTCTCCTCTCGAAGGCGGTTTTCATTCAACAGAAGAAAGAGGATACACAGAAATAATTGTGTTCTAGGATTTCTTTTCCACCAGTTGAAATAATAGTGTGCGCACTTGAGAGGCGATTGCCAAGTTTATGTTTTATTTTTCATTACTGGGTTTTCTCCTTCATGGCGCGTGATGCTTATACCCTCGACTGTTAAATAAAATTTTCTTATGTGGGCTTTGGTTCCACTTCTCTTTGGCTTTGTCCTATTTGGAACTGATAATGCTATTGAGTGGTGGCACCGCGGCCCTTCCATCGATAATACAATGTATTAGTCCAGAAGTTAAAATTCGTTAATATTGCAAGTTTTTAAAATCTTGAAGGGAAACACTCCCATTCTTGGTGTTCGTGGTTAAATTTTTCTGGTTTACTATTTTGGATGTAGGGAATTCATGTCAATGCTTTTATGTAAGAAAATTATATTTTTAAAATGATACGTAAGCCGTTTCTTTCAAGGAAAAGAAGTTCCTTGTGTAATTTCATTTTCATTGGATATTGTTGAAGTTGTCATGCTGTAACCAAATGTGCAGGCGAGTGGGAAGTAACTTGTTTCCCTCCCACTCCACCGACTGAAATTTGAGACACCTGGGACGTTGATAACTTTCATTTGCTTGTTTGCTTTCTGAGACGAAGGTTGTCAAGATTCCGATTGCAGTGTTTGTAAATCTGTACTGTGATATAGTGTAGGATAAAGTTGATCCTTACTTATGAAATAGACGAAAATGGTACGTATATTTAGTAGGGATTCATCAGATGTGGATAGATTTTTGCGTTATTTACTTTCGTTTATGTTTAAATGTAGTTTTATCAAAATTTTCAGTATGTTATTTTAAAAGGAAATGTGTTGGGACCTCTTTGGAGTCGAGTTCATTACAGTGATTAACATTAAAACTCACTGGGTGGTCTCCTCTCGAGAGCGGATCTCATTTTTGTCAACACCCGAGTAATTGTATCTTGCCGAATTACGATTGTTGTTTGTGGCGTGCTGAAAATTTTTCTTTGGCGAACGTTAAGCAAGAATTCATGGCACACACCTGAGGGGAGAAATCCGAGTTTAATGTTTACATTGTTCATTACTGGGTTTTCTCCTCCATGGTGCGTTACCTTCAAATATACAAGTTTGCCAGATTGCAAATATTTTTATATGTTTCGTGCTTTATAATTTCGGTTATCCGTTAATACTATATTATGGTGCCAGTTGAAATATAAGTTCACGGAATCTTCTTCGAGGTGAGATCATGACGGTGATGTAAATTTAACTTCACTCTGTGGTGTCCTCTCGAAGGCGGTTTTCATTCAACAGAAGAAAGAGGATACACAGAAATAATTGTGTTCTAGGATTTCTTTTCCACCAGTTGAAATAATAATGGGCGCACTTGAGAGGCGATTGCCAAGTTTATGTTTTATTTTTCATTACTGGGTTTTCTCCTTCATGGCGCGTGATGCTTATACCCTCGACTGTTAAATAAAATTTTCTTATGTGGGCTTTGGTTCCACTTCTCTTTGGCTTTGTCCTATTTGGAACTGATAAAGCTATTGAGTGGTGGCACCGCGGCCCTTTCATCGATAATACAATGTATTAGTCCAGAAGTTAAAATTCGTTAATATTGCAAGTTTTTAAAATCTTGAAGGGAAACACTCCCATTCTTGGTGTTCGTGGTTAAATTTTTCTGGTTTACTATTTTGGATGTAGGGAATTCATGTCAATGCTTTTATGTAAGAAAATTATATTTTTAAAATGATACGTAAGCCGTTTCTTTTAAGGAAAAGAAGTTCCTTGTGTAATTTCATTTTCATTGGATATTGTTGAAGTTGTCATGCTGTAACCAAATGTGCAGGCGAGGGGGAAGTAACTTGCTTCCCTCCCACTCCACCGACTGAAATTTGAGACACCTGGGACATTGATAACTTTCATTTGCTTGTTTGCTTTCTGAGACGAAGGTTGGCAAGTTTCCGATTGCAGTGTTTGTAAATCTGTACTGTGATATAGTGTAGGATAAAGTTGATCCTTACTTATGAAATAGACGAAAATGGTACGTATATTTAGTAGGGATTCATCAGATGTGGATAGATTTTTGCGTTATTTACTTTCGTATATGTTTAAATGTAGTTTTATCAAAATTTTCAGTATGTTATTTTAAAAGGAAATGTGTTGGGACCTCTCTGGAGGCGAGCTCATTACAGTGATTAACATTAAAACTCACTGGGTGGTCTCCTCTCGAGAGCGGATCTCATTTTTGTCAACACCCGAGTAATTGTATCTTGCCGAATTACGATTTTTGTTTGTGGCGTGCTGAAAATTTTTCTTTGGCGAACGTTAAGCAAGAATTCATGGCACACACCTGAGGGGAGAAATCCGAGTTTAATGTTTACATTGTTCATTACTGGGTTTTCTCCTCCATGGTGCGTTACCTTCAAATATACAAGTTTGCCAGATTGCAAATATTTTTATATGTTTCGTGCTTTATAATTTCGGTTATCCGTTAATACTATATTATGGTGCCAGTTGAAATATAAGTTCACGGAATCTCCTTCGAGGTGAGATCATGACGGTGATGTAAATTTTAGCTTCACTGGGTGGTCTCCTCTCGAAGGCGGTTTTCATTCAACAGAAGAAAGAGGATACACAGAAATAATTGTGTTCTAGGATTTCTTTTCCACCAGTTGAAATAATAATGGGCGCACTTGAGAGGCGATTGCCAAGTTTATGTTGTATTTTTCATTACTGGGTTTTCTCCTTCATGGCGCGTGATGCTTATACCCTCGACTGTTAAGAAATAAAATTTTCTTATGTGGGCTTTGGTTCCACTTCTCTTTGGCTTTGTCCTATTTGGAACTGATAAAGCTATTGAGTGGTGGCACCGCGGCCCTTCCATCGATAATACAATGTATTAGTCCAGAAGTTAAAATTCGTTAATATTGCAAGTTTTTAAAATCTTGAAGGGAAACACTCCCATTCTTGGTGTTCGTGGTTAAATTTTTCTGGTTTACTATTTTGGATGTAGGGAATTCATGTCAATGCTTTTATGTAAGAAAATTATATTTTTAAAATGATACGTAAGCCGTTTCTTTTAAGGAAAAGAAGTTCCTTGTGTAATTTCATTTTCATTGGATATTGTTGAAGTTGTCATGCTGTAACCAAATGTGCAGGCGAGTGGGAAGTAACTTGTTTCCCTCCCACTCCACCGACTGAAATTTGAGACACCTGGGACGTTGATAACTTTCATTTGCTTGTTTGCTTTCTGAGACGAAGGTTGTCAAGATTCCGATTGCAGTGTTTGTAAATCTGTACTGTGATATAGTGTAGGATAAAGTTGATCCTTACTTATGAAATAGACGAAAATGGTACGTATATTTAGTAGGGATTCATCAGATGTGGATAGATTTTTGCGTTATTTACTTTCGTTTATGTTTAAATGTAGTTTTATCAAAATTTTCAGTATGTTATTTTAAAAGGAAATGTGTTGGGACCTCTTTGGAGTCGAGTTCATTACAGTGATTAACATTAAAACTCACTGGGTGGTCTCCTCTCGAGAGCGGATCTCATTTTTGTCAACACACGAGTAATTGTATCTTGCCGAATTACGATTGTTGTTTGTGGCGTGCTGAAAATTTTTCTTTGGCGAACGTTAAGCAAGAATTCATGGCACACACCTGAGGGGAGAAATCCGAGTTTAATGTTTACATTGTTCATTACTGGGTTTTCTCCTCCATGGTGCGTTACCATCAAATATACAAGTTTGCCAGATTGCAAATATTTTTATATGTTTCGTGCTTTATAATTTCGGTTATCCGTTAATACTATATTATGGTGCCAGTTGAAATATAAGTTCACGGAATCTTCTTCGAGGTGAGATCATGACGGTGATGTAAATTTAACTTCACTTTGTGGTGTCCTCTCGAAGGCGGTTTTCATTCAACAGAAGAAAGAGGATACACAGAAATAATTGTGTTCTAGGATTTCTTTTCCACCAGTTGAAATAATAATGGGCGCACTTGAGAGGCGATTGCCAAGTTTATGTTTTATTTTTCATTACTGGGTTTTCTCCTTCATGGCGCGTGATGCTTATACCCTCGACTGTTAAATAAAATTTTCTTATGTGGGCTTTGGTTCCACTTCTCTTTGGCTTTGTCCTATTTGGAACTGATAAAGCTATTGAGTGGTGGCACCGCGGCCCTTTCATCGATAATACAATGTATTAGTCCAGAAGTTAAAATTCGTTAATATTGCAAGTTTTTAAAATCTTGAAGGGAAACACTCCCATTCTTGGTGTTCGTGGTTAAATTTTTCTGGTTTACTATTTTGGATGTAGGGAATTCATGTCAATGCTTTTATGTAAGAAAATTATATTTTTAAAATGATACGTAAGCCGTTTCTTTTAAGGAAAAGAAGTTCCTTGTGTAATTTCATTTTCATTGGATATTGTTGAAGTTGTCATGCTGTAACCAAATGTGCAGGCGAGGGGGAAGTAACTTGCTTCCCTCCCACTCCACCGACTGAAATTTGAGACACCTGGGACGTTGATAACTTTCATTTGCTTGTTTGCTTTCTGAGACGAAGGTTGGCAAGTTTCCGATTGCAGTGTTTGTAAATCTGTACTGTGATATAGTGTAGGATAAAGTTGATCCTTACTTATGAAATAGACGAAAATGGTACGTATATTTAGTAGGGATTCATCAGATGTGGATAGATTTTTGCGTTATTTACTTTCGTTTATGTTTAAATGTAGTTTTATCAAAATTTTCAGTATGTTATTTTAAAAGGAAATGTGTTGGGACCTCTTTGGAGTCGAGTTCATTACAGTGATTAACATTAAAACTCACTGGGTGGTCTCCTCTCGAGAGCGGATCTCATTTTTGTCAACACCCGAGTAATTGTATCTTGCCGAATTACGATTGTTGTTTGTGGCGTGCTGAAAATTTTTCTTTGGCGAACGTTAAGCAAGAATTCATGGCACACACCTGAGGGGAGAAATCCGAGTTTAATGTTTACATTGTTCATTACTGGGTTTTCTCCTCCATGGTGCGTTACCTTCAAATATACAAGTTTGCCAGATTGCAAATATTTTTATATGTTTCGTGCTTTATAATTTCGGTTATCCGTTAATACTATATTATGGTGCCAGTTGAAATATAAGTTCACGGAATCTTCTTCGAGGTGAGATCATGACGGTGATGTAAATTTAACTTCACTCTGTGGTGTCCTCTCGAAGGCGGTTTTCATTCAACAGAAGAAAGAGGATACACAGAAATAATTGTGTTCTAGGATTTCTTTTCCACCAGTTGAAATAATAATGGGCGCACTTGAGAGGCGATTGCCAAGTTTATGTTTTATTTTTCATTACTGGGTTTTCTCCTTCATGGCGCGTGATGCTTATACCCTCGACTGTTAAATAAAATTTTCTTATGTGGGCTTTGGTTCCACTTCTCTTTGGCTTTGTCCTATTTGGAACTGATAAAGCTATTGAGTGGTGGCACCGCGGCCCTTTCATCGATAATACAATGTATTAGTCCAGAAGTTAAAATTCGTTAATATTGCAAGTTTTTAAAATCTTGAAGGGAAACACTCCCATTCTTGGTGTTCGTGGTTAAATTTTTCTGGTTTACTATTTTGGATGTAGGGAATTCATGTCAATGCTTTTATGTAAGAAAATTATATTTTTAAAATGATACGTAAGCCGTTTCTTTTAAGGAAAAGAAGTTCCTTGTGTAATTTCATTTTCATTGGATATTGTTGAAGTTGTCATGCTGTAACCAAATGTGCAGGCGAGGGGGAAGTAACTTGCTTCCCTCCCACTCCACCGACTGAAATTTGAGACACCTGGGACGTTGATAACTTTCATTTGCTTGTTTGCTTTCTGAGACGAAGGTTGGCAAGTTTCCGATTGCAGTGTTTGTAAATCTGTACTGTGATATAGTGTAGGATAAAGTTGATCCTTACTTATGAAATAGACGAAAATGGTACGTATATTTAGTAGGGATTCATCAGATGTGGATAGATTTTTGCGTTATTTACTTTCGTATATGTTTAAATGTAGTTTTATCAAAATTTTCAGTATGTTATTTTAAAAGGAAATGTGTTGGGACCTCTCTGGAGGCGAGCTCATTACAGTGATTAACATTAAAACTCACTGGGTGGTCTCCTCTCGAGAGCGGATCTCATTTTTGTCAACACCCGAGTAATTGTATCTTGCCGAATTACGATTTTTGTTTGTGGCGTGCTGAAAATTTTTCTTTGGCGAACGTTAAGCAAGAATTCATGGCACACACCTGAGGGGAGAAATCCGAGTTTAATGTTTACATTGTTCATTACTGGGTTTTCTCCTCCATGGTGCGTTACCTTCAAATATACAAGTTTGCCAGATTGCAAATATTTTTATATGTTTCGTGCTTTATAATTTCGGTTATCCGTTAATACTATATTATGGTGCCAGTTGAAATATAAGTTCACGGAATCTCCTTCGAGGTGAGATCATGACGGTGATGTAAATTTTAGCTTCACTGGGTGGTCTCCTCTCGAAGGCGGTTTTCATTCAACAGAAGAAAGAGGATACACAGAAATAATTGTGTTCTAGGATTTCTTTTCCACCAGTTGAAATAATAATGGGCGCACTTGAGAGGCGATTGCCAAGTTTATGTTGTATTTTTCATTACTGGGTTTTCTCCTTCATGGCGCGTGATGCTTATACCCTCGACTGTTAAGAAATAAAATTTTCTTATGTGGGCTTTGGTTCCACTTCTCTTTGGCTTTGTCCTATTTGGAACTGATAAAGCTATTGAGTGGTGGCACCGCGGCCCTTCCATCGATAATACAATGTATTAGTCCAGAAGTTAAAATTCGTTAATATTGCAAGTTTTTAAAATCTTGAAGGGAAACACTCCCATTCTTGGTGTTCGTGGTTAAATTTTTCTGGTTTACTATTTTGGATGTAGGGAATTCATGTCAATGCTTTTATGTAAGAAAATTATATTTTTAAAATGATACGTAAGCCGTTTCTTTTAAGGAAAAGAAGTTCCTTGTGTAATTTCATTTTCATTGGATATTGTTGAAGTTGTCATGCTGTAACCAAATGTGCAGGCGAGTGGGAAGTAACTTGTTTCCCTCCCACTCCACCGACTGAAATTTGAGACACCTGGGACGTTGATAACTTTCATTTGCTTGTTTGCTTTCTGAGACGAAGGTTGTCAAGATTCCGATTGCAGTGTTTGTAAATCTGTACTGTGATATAGTGTAGGATAAAGTTGATCCTTACTTATGAAATAGACGAAAATGGTACGTATATTTAGTAGGGATTCATCAGATGTGGATAGATTTTTGCGATATTTACTTTCGTTTATGTTTAAATGTAGTTTTATCAAAATTTTCAGTATGTTATTTTAAAAGGAAATGTGTTGGGACCTCTTTGGAGTCGAGTTCATTACAGTGATTAACATTAAAACTTACTGGGTGGTCTCCTCTCGAGAGCGGATCTCATTTTTGTCAACACCCGAGTAATTGTATCTTGCCGAATTACGATTGTTGTTTGTGGCGTGCTGAAAATTTTTCTTTGGCGAACGTTAAGCAAGAATTCATGGCACACACCTGAGGGGAGAAATCCGAGTTTAATGTTTACATTGTTCATTACTGGGTTTTCTCCTCCATGGTGCGTTACCATCAAATATACAAGTTTGCCAGATTGCAAATATTTTTATATGTTTCGTGCTTTATAATTTCGGTTATCCGTTAATACTATATTATGGTGCCAGTTGAAATATAAGTTCACGGAATCTTCTTCGAGGTGAGATCATGACGGTGATGTAAATTTAACTTCACTTTGTGGTGTCCTCTCGAAGGCGGTTTTCATTCAACAGAAGAAAGAGGATACACAGAAATAATTGTGTTCTAGGATTTCTTTTCCACCAGTTGAAATAATAATGGGCGCACTTGAGAGGCGATTGCCAAGTTTATGTTTTATTTTTCATTACTGGGTTTTCTCCTTCATGGCGCGTGATGCTTATACCCTCGACTGTTAAATAAAATTTTCTTATGTGGGCTTTGGTTCCACTTCTCTTTGGCTTTGTCCTATTTGGAACTGATAAAGCTATTGAGTGGTGGCACCGCGGCCCTTTCATCGATAATACAATGTATTAGTCCAGAAGTTAAAATTCGTTAATATTGCAAGTTTTTAAAATCTTGAAGGGAAACACTCCCATTCTTGGTGTTCGTGGTTAAATTTTTCTGGTTTACTATTTTGGATGTAGGGAATTCATGTCAATGCTTTTATGTAAGAAAATTATATTTTTAAAATGATACGTAAGCCGTTTCTTTTAAGGAAAAGAAGTTCCTTGTGTAATTTCATTTTCATTGGATATTGTTGAAGTTGTCATGCTGTAACCAAATGTGCAGGCGAGGGGGAAGTAACTTGCTTCCCTCCCACTCCACCGACTGAAATTTGAGACACCTGGGACGTTGATAACTTTCATTTGCTTGTTTGCTTTCTGAGACGAAGGTTGGCAAGTTTCCGATTGCAGTGTTTGTAAATCTGTACTGTGATATAGTGTAGGATAAAGTTGATCCTTACTTATGAAATAGACGAAAATGGTACGTATATTTAGTAGGGATTCATCAGATGTGGATAGATTTTTGCGTTATTTACTTTCGTATATGTTTAAATGTAGTTTTATCAAAATTTTCAGTATGTTATTTTAAAAGGAAATGTGTTGGGACCTCTCTGGAGGCGAGCTCATTACAGTGATTAACATTAAAACTCACTGGGTGGTCTCCTCTCGAGAGCGGATCTCATTTTTGTCAACACCCGAGTAATTGTATCTTGCCGAATTACGATTTTTGTTTGTGGCGTGCTGAAAATTTTTCTTTGGCGAACGTTAAGCAAGAATTCATGGCACACACCTGAGGGGAGAAATCCGAGTTTAATGTTTACATTGTTCATTACTGGGTTTTCTCCTCCATGGTGCGTTACCTTCAAATATACAAGTTTGCCAGATTGCAAATATTTTTATATGTTTCGTGCTTTATAATTTCGGTTATCCGTTAATACTATATTATGGTGCCAGTTGAAATATAAGTTCACGGAATCTCCTTCGAGGTGAGATCATGACGGTGATGTAAATTTTAGCTTCACTGGGTGGTCTCCTCTCGAAGGCGGTTTTCATTCAACAGAAGAAAGAGGATACACAGAAATAATTGTGTTCTAGGATTTCTTTTCCACCAGTTGAAATAATAATGGGCGCACTTGAGAGGCGATTGCCAAGTTTATGTTGTATTTTTCATTACTGGGTTTTCTCCTTCATGGCGCGTGATGCTTATACCCTCGACAGTTAAGAAATAAAATTTTCTTATGTGGGCTTTGGTTCCACTTCTCTTTGGCTTTGTCCTATTTGGAACTGATAAAGCTATTGAGTGGTGGCACCGCGGCCCTTCCATCGATAATACAATGTATTAGTCCAGAAGTTAAAATTCGTTAATATTGCAAGTTTTTAAAATCTTGAAGGGAAACACTCCCATTCTTGGTGTTCGTGGTTAAATTTTTCTGGTTTACTATTTTGGATGTAGGGAATTCATGTCAATGCTTTTATGTAAGAAAATTATATTTTTAAAATGATACGTAAGCCGTTTCTTTTAAGGAAAAGAAGTTCCTTGTGTAATTTCATTTTCATTGGATATTGTTGAAGTTGTCATGCTGTAACCAAATGTGCAGGCGAGTGGGAAGTAACTTGTTTCCCTCCCACTCCACCGACTGAAATTTGAGACACCTGGGACGTTGATAACTTTCATTTGCTTGTTTGCTTTCTGAGACGAAGGTTGTCAAGATTCCGATTGCAGTGTTTGTAAATCTGTACTGTGATATAGTGTAGGATAAAGTTGATCCTTACTTATGAAATAGACGAAAATGGTACGTATATTTAGTAGGGATTCATCAGATGTGGATAGATTTTTTGCGTTATTTACTTTCGTTTATGTTTAAATGTAGTTTTATCAAAATTTTCAGTATGTTATTTTAAAAGGAAATGTGTTGGGACCTCTTTGGAGTCGAGTTCATTACAGTGATTAACATTAAAACTCACTGGGTGGTCTCCTCTCGAGAGCGGATCTCATTTTTGTCAACACCCGAGTAATTGTATCTTGCCGAATTACGATTGTTGTTTGTGGCGTGCTGAAAATTTTTCTTTGGCGAACGTTAAGCAAGAATTCATGGCACACACCTGAGGGGAGAAATCCGAGTTTAATGTTTACATTGTTCATTACTGGGTTTTCTCCTCCATGGTGCGTTACCATCAAATATACAAGTTTGCCAGATTGCAAATATTTTTATATGTTTCGTGCTTTATAATTTCGGTTATCCGTTAATACTATATTATGGTGCCAGTTGAAATATAAGTTCACGGAATCTTCTTCGAGGTGAGATCATGACGGTGATGTAAATTTAACTTCACTTTGTGGTGTCCTCTCGAAGGCGGTTTTCATTCAACAGAAGAAAGAGGATACACAGAAATAATTGTGTTCTAGGATTTCTTTTCCACCAGTTGAAATAATAATGGGCGCACTTGAGAGGCGATTGCCAAGTTTATGTTTTATTTTTCATTACTGGGTTTTCTCCTTCATGGCGCGTGATGCTTATACCCTCGACTGTTAAATAAAATTTTCTTATGTGGGCTTTGGTTCCACTTCTCTTTGGCTTTGTCCTATTTGGAACTGATAAAGCTATTGAGTGGTGGCACCGCGGCCCTTTCATCGATAATACAATGTATTAGTCCAGAAGTTAAAATTCGTTAATATTGCAAGTTTTTAAAATCTTGAAGGGAAACACTCCCATTCTTGGTGTTCGTGGTTAAATTTTTCTGGTTTACTATTTTGGATGTAGGGAATTCATGTCAATGCTTTTATGTAAGAAAATTATATTTTTAAAATGATACGTAAGCCGTTTCTTTTAAGGAAAAGAAGTTCCTTGTGTAATTTCATTTTCATTGGATATTGTTGAAGTTGTCATGCTGTAACCAAATGTGCAGGCGAGTGGGAAGTAACTTGTTTCCCTCCCACTCCACCGACTGAAATTTGAGATACCTGGGACGTTGATAACTTTCATTTGCTTGTTTGCTGTCTGAGACGAAGGTTGTCAAGTTTCCGATTGCAGTGTTTGTAAATCTGTACTGTGATATAGTGTAGGATAAAATTGATCCTTACTTATGAAATAGAAGCAAATGGTACGTATATTTAGCAGGGATTCATCAGATGTGAATAGAATTTTGCGTTATTTACTTTCGTTTATATTTAAATGTAGTTTTATCAAAATTTTCAGTATGTCATTTTAAAAGGAAATGTGTTGGGACCTCTTTGGGGGCGAGCTCATTACAGTGATTAACATTAAAACTCACTGGGTGGTCTCCTCTCGAGAGCGGATCTCATTTTTGTCAACACCCGAGTAATTGTATCTTGCCGAATTACGATTTTTGTTTGTGGCGTGCTGAAAATTTTTCTTTGGCGAACGTTAAGCAAGAATTCATGGCACACACCTGAGGGGAGAAATCCGAGTTTAATGTTTACATTGTTCATTACTGGGTTTTCTCCTCCATGGTGCGTTACCTTCAAATATACAAGTTTGCCAGATTGCAAATATTTTTATATGTTTCGTGCTTTATAATTTCGGTTATCCGTTAATACTATATTATGGTGCCAGTTGAAATATAAGTTCACGGAATCTCCTTCGAGGTGAGATCATGACGGTGATGTAAATTTTAGCTTCACTGGGTGGTCTCCTCTCGAAGGCGGTTTTCATTCAACAGAAGAAAGAGGATACACAGAAATAATTGTGTTCTAGGATTTCTTTTCCACCTGTTGAAATAATAATGGGCGCACTTGAGAGGCGATTGCCAAGTTTATGTTTTATTTTTCATTACTGGGTTTTCTCCTTCATGGCGCGTGATGCTTATACCCTCGACTGTTAAGAAATAAAATTTTCTTATGTGGGCTTTGGTTCCACTTCTCTTTGGCTTTGTCCTATTTGGAACTGATAATGCAATTGAGTGGTGGCACCGCGGCCCTTTCATCGATAATACAATGTATTAGTCCAGAAGTTAAAATTCGTTAATATTGCAAGTTTTTAAAATCTTGAAGGGAAACACTCCCATTCTTGGTGTTCCTGGTTAAATTTTTCTGGTATACTATTTTGGATGTAGGGAATTCATGTCAATGCTTTTATGTAAGAAAATTATATTTTTAAAATGTTACGTAAGCCGTTTCTTTTAAGGAAAAGAAGTTCCTTGTGTAATTTCATTTTCATTGGATATTGTTGAAGTTGTCATGCTGTAACCAAATGTGCAGGCGAGTGGGAAGTAACTTGTTTCCCTCCCACTCCACCGACTGAAATTTGAGACACCTGGGACGTTGATAACTTTCATTTGCTTGTTTGCTTTCTGAGACGAAGGTTGTCAAGATTCCGATTGCAGTGTTTGTAAATCTGTACTGTGATATAGTGTAGGATAAAGTTGATCCTTACTTATGAAATAGACGAAAATGGTACGTATATTTAGTAGGGATTCATCAGATGTGGATAGATTTTTGCGTTATTTACTTTCGTTTATGTTTAAATGTAGTTTTATCAAAATTTTCAGTATGTTATTTTAAAAGGAAATGTGTTGGGACTTCTTTGGAGGAGAGCTCATTACAGTGATTAACATTAAAACTCACTGGGTGGTCTCCTCGAGAGCGGATCTCATTTTTGTCAACACCCGAGTAATTGTATCTTGCCGAATTACGATTGTTGTTTGTGGCGTGCTGAAAATTTTTCTTTGGCGAACGTTAAGCAAGAATTCATGGCACACACCTGAGGGGAGAAATCCGAGTTTAATGTTTACATTGTTCATTACTGGGTTTTCTCCTCCATGGTGCGTTACCTTCAAATATACAAGTTTGCCAGATTGCAAATATTTTTATATGTTTCGTGCTTTATAATTTCGGTTATCCGTTAATACTATATTATGGTGCCAGTTGAAATATAAGTTCACGGAATCTTCTTCGAGGTGAGATCATGACGGTGATGTAAATTTAACTTCACTTTGTGGTGTCCTCTCGAAGGCGGTTTTCATTCAACAGAAGAAAGAGGATACACAGAAATAATTGTGTTCTAGGATTTCTTTTCCACCAGTTGAAATAATAATGGGCGCACTTGAGAGGCGATTGCCAAGTTTATGTTTTATTTTTCATTACTGGGTTTTCTCCTTCATGGCGCGTGATGCTTATACCCTCGACTGTTAAATAAAATTTTCTTATGTGGGCTTTGGTTCCACTTCTCTTTGGCTTTGTCCTATTTGGAACTGATAAAGCTATTGAGTGGTGGCACCGCGGCCCTTTCATCGATAATACAATGTATTAGTCCAGAAGTTAAAATTCGTTAATATTGCAAGTTTTTAAAATCTTGAAGGGAAACACTCCCATTCTTGGTGTTCGTGGTTAAATTTTTCTGGTTTACTATTTTGGATGTAGGGAATTCATGTCAATGCTTTTATGTAAGAAAATTATATTTTTAAAATGATACGTAAGCCGTTTCTTTTAAGGAAAAGAAGTTCCTTGTGTAATTTCATTTTCATTGGATATTGTTGAAGTTGTCATGCTGTAACCAAATGTGCAGGCGAGGGGGAAGTAACTTGCTTCCCTCCCACTCCACCGACTGAAATTTGAGACACCTGGGACGTTGATAACTTTCATTTGCTTGTTTGCTTTCTGAGACGAAGGTTGGCAAGTTTCCGATTGCAGTGTTTGTAAATCTGTACTGTGATATAGTGTAGGATAAAGTTGATCCTTACTTATGAAATAGACGAAAATGGTACGTATATTTAGTAGGGATTCATCAGATGTGGATAGATTTTTGCGTTATTTACTTTCGTATATGTTTAAATGTAGTTTTATCAAAATTTTCAGTATGTTATTTTAAAAGGAAATGTGTTGGGACCTCTCTGGAGGCGAGCTCATTACAGTGATTAACATTAAAACTCACTGGGTGGTCTCCTCTCGAGAGCGGATCTCATTTTTGTCAACACCCGAGTAATTGCATCTTGCCGAATTACGATTTTTGTTTGTGGCGTGCTGAAAATTTTTCTTTGGCGAACGTTAAGCAAGAATTCATGGCACACACCTGAGGGGAGAAATCCGAGTTTAATGTTTACATTGTTCATTACTGGGTTTTCTCCTCCATGGTGCGTTACCTTCAAATATACAAGTTTGCCAGATTGCAAATATTTTTATATGTTTCGTGCTTTATAATTTCGGTTATCCGTTAATACTATATTATGGTGCCAGTTGAAATATAAGTTCACGGAATCTCCTTCGAGGTGAGATCATGACGGTGATGTAAATTTTAGCTTCACTGGGTGGTCTCCTCTCGAAGGCGGTTTTCATTCAACAGAAGAAAGAGGATACACAGAAATAATTGTGTTCTAGGATTTGTTTTCCACCATTTGAAATAATAGTGTGCGCACTTGAGAGGCGATTGCCAAGTTTATGTTTTATTTTTCATTACTGGGTTTTCTCCTTCATGGCGCGTGATGCTTATACCCTCGACTGTTAAATAAAATTTTCTTATGTGGGCTTTGGTTCCACTTCTCTTTGGCTTTGTCCTATTTGGAACTGATAATGCTATTGAGTGGTGGCACCGCGGCCCTTTCATCGATAATACAATGTATTAGTCCAGAAGTTAAAATTCGTTAATATTGCAAGTTTTTAAAATCTTGAAGGGAAACACTCCCATTCTTGGTGTTCGTGGTTAAATTTTTCTGGTTTACTATTTTGGATGTAGGGAATTCATGTCAATGCTTTTATGTAAGAAAATTATATTTTTAAAATGTTACGTAAGCCGTTTCTTTTAAGGAAAAGAAGTTCCTTGTGTAATTTCATTTTCATTGGATATTGTTGAAGTTGTCATGCTGTAACCAAATGTGCAGGCGAGTGGGAAGTAACTTGTTTCCCTCCCACTCCACCGACTGAAATTTGAGACACCTGGGACGTTGATAACTTTCATTTGCTTGTTTGCTTTCTGAGACGAAGGTTGTCAAGATTCCGATTGCAGTGTTTGTAAATCTGTACTGTGATATAGTGTAGGATAAAGTTGATCCTTACTTATGAAATAGACGAAAATGGTACGTATATTTAGTAGGGATTCATCAGATGTGGATAGATTTTTGCGTTATTTACTTTCGTTTATGTTTAAATGTAGTTTTATCAAAATTTTCAGTATGTTATTTTAAAAGGAAATGTGTTGGGACCTCTTTGGAGTCGAGTTCATTACAGTGATTAACATTAAAACTCACTGGGTGGTCTCCTCTCGAGAGCGGATCTCATTTTTGTCAACACCCGAGTAATTGTATCTTGCCGAATTACGATTGTTGTTTGTGGCGTGCTGAAAATTTTTCTTTGGCGAACGTTAAGCAAGAATTCATGGCACACACCTGAGGGGAGAAATCCGAGTTTAATGTTTATATTGTTCATTACTGGGTTTTCTCCTCCATGGTGCGTTACCTTCAAATATACAAGTTTGCCAGATTGCAAATATTTTTATATGTTTCGTGCTTTATAATTTCGGTTATCCGTTAATACTATATTATGGTGCCAGTTGAAATATAAGTTCACGGAATCTTCTTCGAGGTGAGATCATGACGGTGATGTAAATTTAACTTCACTCTGTGGTGTCCTCTCGAAGGCGGTTTTCATTCAACAGAAGAAAGAGGATACACAGAAATAATTGTGTTCTAGGATTTCTTTTCCACCAGTTGAAATAATAATGGGCGCACTTGAGAGGCGATTGCCAAGTTTATGTTTTATTTTTCATTACTGGGTTTTCTCCTTCATGGCGCGTGATGCTTATACCCTCGACTGTTAAATAAAATTTTCTTATGTGGGCTTTGGTTCCACTTCTCTTTGGCTTTGTCCTATTTGGAACTGATAAAGCTATTGAGTGGTGGCACCGCGGCCCTTTCATCGATAATACAATGTATTAGTCCAGAAGTTAAAATTCGTTAATATTGCAAGTTTTTAAAATCTTGAAGGGAAACACTCCCATTCTTGGTGTTCGTGGTTAAATTTTTCTGGTTTACTATTTTGGATGTAGGGAATTCATGTCAATGCTTTTATGTAAGAAAATTATATTTTTAAAATGATACGTAAGCCGTTTCTTTTAAGGAAAAGAAGTTCCTTGTGTAATTTCATTTTCATTGGATATTGTTGAAGTTGTCATGCTGTAACCAAATGTGCAGGCGAGGGGGAAGTAACTTGCTTCCCTCCCACTCCACCGACTGAAATTTGAGACACCTGGGACGTTGATAACTTTCATTTGCTTGTTTGCTTTCTGAGACGAAGGTTGGCAAGTTTCCGATTGCAGTGTTTGTAAATCTGTACTGTGATATAGTGTAGGATAAAGTTGATCCTTACTTATGAAATAGACGAAAATGGTACGTATATTTAGTAGGGATTCATCAGATGTGGATAGATTTTTGCGTTATTTACTTTCGTATATGTTTAAATGTAGTTTTATCAAAATTTTCAGTATGTTATTTTAAAAGGAAATGTGTTGGGACCTCTCTGGAGGCGAGCTCATTACAGTGATTAACATTAAAACTCACTGGGTGGTCTCCTCTCGAGAGCGGATCTCATTTTTGTCAACACCCGAGTAATTGTATCTTGCCGAATTACGATTTTTGTTTGTGGCGTGCTGAAAATTTTTCTTTGGCGAACGTTAAGCAAGAATTCATGGCACACACCTGAGGGGAGAAATCCGAGTTTAATGTTTACATTGTTCATTACTGGGTTTTCTCCTCCATGGTGCGTTACCTTCAAATATACAAGTTTGCCAGATTGCAAATATTTTTATATGTTTCGTGCTTTATAATTTCGGTTATCCGTTAATACTATATTATGGTGCCAGTTGAAATATAAGTTCACGGAATCTCCTTCGAGGTGAGATCATGACGGTGATGTAAATTTTAGCTTCACTGGGTGGTCTCCTCTCGAAGGCGGTTTTCATTCAACAGAAGAAAGAGGATACACAGAAATAATTGTGTTCTAGGATTTCTTTTCCACCAGTTGAAATAATAGTGTGCGCACTTGAGAGGCGATTGCCAAGTTTATGTTTTATTTTTCATTACTGGGTTTTCTCCTTCATGGCGCGTGATGCTTATACCCTCGACTGTTAAATAAAATTTTCTTATGTGGGCTTTGGTTCCACTTCTCTTTGGCTTTGTCCTATTTGGAACTGATAATGCTATTGAGTGGTGGCACCGCGGCCCTTTCATCGATAATACAATGTATTAGTCCAGAAGTTAAAATTCGTTAATATTGCAAGTTTTTAAAATCTTGAAGGGAAACACTCCCATTCTTGGTGTTCGTGGTTAAATTTTTCTGGTTTACTATTTTGGATGTAGGGAATTCATGTCAATGCTTTTATGTAAGAAAATTATATTTTTAAAATGTTACGTAAGCCGTTTCTTTTAAGGAAAAGAAGTTCCTTGTGTAATTTCATTTTCATTGGATATTGTTGAAGTTGTCATGCTGTAACCAAATGTGCAGGCGAGGGGGAAGTAACTTGCTTCCCTCCCACTCCACCGACTGAAATTTGAGACACCTGGGACGTTGATAACTTTCATTTGCTTGTTTGCTTTCTGAGACGAAGGTTGGCAAGTTTCCGATTGCAGTGTTTGTAAATCTGTACTGTGATATAGTGTAGGATAAAGTTGATCCTTACTTATGAAATAGACGAAAATGGTACGTATATTTAGTAGGGATTCATCAGATGTGGATAGATTTTTGCGTTATTTACTTTCGTATATGTTTAAATGTAGTTTTATCAAAATTTTCAGTATGTTATTTTAAAAGGAAATGTGTTGGGACCTCTCTGGAGGCGAGCTCATTACAGTGATTAACATTAAAACTCACTGGGTGGTCTCCTCTCGAGAGCGGATCTCATTTTTGTCAACACCCGAGTAATTGTATCTTGCCGAATTACGATTTTTGTTTGTGGCGTGCTGAAAATTTTTCTTTGGCGAACGTTAAGCAAGAATTCATGGCACACACCTGAGGGGAGAAATCCGAGTTTAATGTTTACATTGTTCATTACTGGGTTTTCTCCTCCATGGTGCGTTACCTTCAAATATACAAGTTTGCCAGATTGCAAATATTTTTATATGTATCGTGCTTTATAATTTCGGTTATCCGTTAATACTATATTATGGTGCCAGTTGAAATATAAGTTCACGGAATCTCCTTCGAGGTGAGATCATGACGGTGATGTAAATTTTAGCTTCACTGGGTGGTCTCCTCTCGAAGGCGGTTTTCATTCAACAGAAGAAAGAGGATACACAGAAATAATTGTGTTCTAGGATTTCTTTTCCACCAGTTGAAATAATAATGGGCGCACTTGAGAGGCGATTGCCAAGTTTATGTTGTATTTTTCATTACTGGGTTTTCTCCTTCATGGCGCGTGATGCTTATACCCTCGACTGTTAAGAAATAAAATTTTCTTATGTGGGCTTTGGTTCCACTTCTCTTTGGCTTTGTCCTATTTGGAACTGATAAAGCTATTGAGTGGTGGCACCGCGGCCCTTCCATCGATAATACAATGTATTAGTCCAGAAGTTAAAATTCGTTAATATTGCAAGTTTTTAAAATCTTGAAGGGAAACACTCCCATTCTTGGTGTTCGTGGTTAAATTTTTCTGGTTTACTATTTTGGATGTAGGGAATTCATGTCAATGCTTTTATGTAAGAAAATTATATTTTTAAAATGATACGTAAGCCGTTTCTTTTAAGGAAAAGAAGTTCCTTGTGTAATTTCATTTTCATTGGATATTGTTGAAGTTGTCATGCTGTAACCAAATGTGCAGGCGAGTGGGAAGTAACTTGTTTCCCTCCCACTCCACCGACTGAAATTTGAGACACCTGGGACGTTGATAACTTTCATTTGCTTGTTTGCTTTCTGAGACGAAGGTTGTCAAGATTCCGATTGCAGTGTTTGTAAATCTGTACTGTGATATAGTGTAGGATAAAGTTGATCCTTACTTATGAAATAGACGAAAATGGTACGTATATTTAGTAGGGATTCATCAGATGTGGATAGATTTTTGCGTTATTTACTTTCGTTTATGTTTAAATGTAGTTTTATCAAAATTTTCAGTATGTTATTTTAAAAGGAAATGTGTTGGGACCTCTTTGGAGTCGAGTTCATTACAGTGATTAACATTAAAACTCACTGGGTGGTCTCCTCTCGAGAGCGGATCTCATTTTTGTCAACACCCGAGTAATTGTATCTTGCCGAATTACGATTGTTGTTTGTGGCGTGCTGAAAATTTTTCTTTGGCGAACGTTAAGCAAGAATTCATGGCACACACCTGAGGGGAGAAATCCGAGTTTAATGTTTACATTGTTCATTACTGGGTTTTCTCCTCCATGGTGCGTTACCATCAAATATACAAGTTTGCCAGATTGCAAATATTTTTATATGTTTCGTGCTTTATAATTTCGGTTATCCGTTAATACTATATTATGGTGCCAGTTGAAATATAAGTTCACGGAATCTTCTTCGAGGTGAGATCATGACGGTGATGTAAATTTAACTTCACTTTGTGGTGTCCTCTCGAAGGCGGTTTTCATTCAACAGAAGAAAGAGGATACACAGAAATAATTGTGTTCTAGGATTTCTTTTCCACCAGTTGAAATAATAATGGGCGCACTTGAGAGGCGATTGCCAAGTTTATGTTGTATTTTTCATTACTGGGTTTTCTCCTTCATGGCGCGTGATGCTTATACCCTCGACTGTTAAATAAAATTTTCTTATGTGGGCTTTGGTTCCACTTCTCTTTGGCTTTGTCCTATTTGGAACTGATAAAGCTATTGAGTGGTGGCACCGCGGCCCTTTCATCGATAATACAATGTATTAGTCCAGAAGTTAAAATTCGTTAATATTGCAAGTTTTTAAAATCTTGAAGGGAAACACTCCCATTCTTGGTGTTCGTGGTTAAATTTTTCTGGTTTACTATTTTGGATGTAGGGAATTCATGTCAATGCTTTTATGTAAGAAAATTATATTTTTAAAATGATACGTAAGCCGTTTCTTTTAAGGAAAAGAAGTTCCTTGTGTAATTTCATTTTCATTGGATATTGTTGAAGTTGTCATGCTGTAACCAAATGTGCAGGCGAGGGGGAAGTAACTTGCTTCCCTCCCACTCCACCGACTGAAATTTGAGACACCTGGGACGTTGATAACTTTCATTTGCTTGTTTGCTTTCTGAGACGAAGGTTGGCAAGTTTCCGATTGCAGTGTTTGTAAATCTGTACTGTGATATAGTGTAGGATAAAGTTGATCCTTACTTATGAAATAGACGAAAATGGTACGTATATTTAGTAGGGATTCATCAGATGTGGATAGATTTTTGCGTTATTTACTTTCGTATATGTTTAAATGTAGTTTTATCAAAATTTTCAGTATGTTATTTTAAAAGGAAATGTGTTGGGACCTCTCTGGAGGCGAGCTCATTACAGTGATTAACATTAAAACTCACTGGGTGGTCTCCTCTCGAGAGCGGATCTCATTTTTGTCAACACCCGAGTAATTGTATCTTGCCGAATTACGATTGTTGTTTGTGGCGTGCTGAAAATTTTTCTTTGGCGAACGTTAAGCAAGAATTCATGGCACACACCTGAGGGGAGAAATCCGAGTTTAATGTTTACATTGTTCATTACTGGGTTTTCTCCTCCATGGTGCGTTACCATCAAATATACAAGTTTGCCAGATTGCAAATATTTTTATATGTTTCGTGCTTTATAATTTCGGTTATCCGTTAATACTATATTATGGTGCCAGTTGAAATATAAGTTCACGGAATCTCCTTCGAGGTGAGATCATGACGGTGATGTAAATTTTAGCTTCACTGGGTGGTCTCCTCTCGAAGGCGGTTTTCATTCAACAGAAGAAAGAGGATACACAGAAATAATTGTGTTCTAGGATTTCTTTTCCACCAGTTGAAATAATAGTGTGCGCACTTGAGAGGCGATTGCCAAGTTTATGTTTTATTTTTCATTACTGGGTTTTCTCCTTCATGGCGCGTGATGCTTATACCCTCGACTGTTAAATAAAATTTTCTTATGTGGGCTTTGGTTCCACTTCTCTTTGGCTTTGTCCTATTTGGAACTGATAATGCTATTGAGTGGTGGCACCGCGGCCCTTTCATCGATAATACAATGTATTAGTCCAGAAGTTAAAATTCGTTAATATTGCAAGTTTTTAAAATCTTGAAGGGAAACACTCCCATTCTTGGTGTTCGTGGTTAAATTTTTCTGGTTTACTATTTTGGATGTAGGGAATTCATGTCAATGCTTTTATGTAAGAAAATTATATTTTTAAAATGTTACGTAAGCCGTTTCTTTTAAGGAAAAGAAGTTCCTTGTGTAATTTCATTTTCATTGGATATTGTTGAAGTTGTCATGCTGTAACCAAATGTGCAGGCGAGGGGGAAGTAACTTGCTTCCCTCCCACTCCACCGACTGAAATTTGAGACACCTGGGACGTTGATAACTTTCATTTGCTTGTTTGCTTTCTGAGACGAAGGTTGGCAAGTTTCCGATTGCAGTGTTTGTAAATCTGTACTGTGATATAGTGTAGGATAAAGTTGATCCTTACTTATGAAATAGACGAAAATGGTACGTATATTTAGTAGGGATTCATCAGATGTGGATAGATTTTTGCGTTATTTACTTTCGTATATGTTTAAATGTAGTTTTATCAAAATTTTCAGTATGTTATTTTAAAAGGAAATGTGTTGGGACCTCTCTGGAGGCGAGCTCATTACAGTGATTAACATTAAAACTCACTGGGTGGTCTCCTCTCGAGAGCGGATCTCATTTTTGTCAACACCCGAGTAATTGTATCTTGCCGAATTACGATTTTTGTTTGTGGCGTGCTGAAAATTTTTCTTTGGCGAACGTTAAGCAAGAATTCATGGCACACACCTGAGGGGAGAAATCCGAGTTTAATGTTTACATTGTTCATTACTGGGTTTTCTCCTCCATGGTGCGTTACCTTCAAATATACAAGTTTGCCAGATTGCAAATATTTTTATATGTATCGTGCTTTATAATTTCGGTTATCCGTTAATACTATATTATGGTGCCAGTTGAAATATAAGTTCACGGAATCTCCTTCGAGGTGAGATCATGACGGTGATGTAAATTTTAGCTTCACTGGGTGGTCTCCTCTCGAAGGCGGTTTTCATTCAACAGAAGAAAGAGGATACACAGAAATAATTGTGTTCTAGGATTTCTTTTCCACCAGTTGAAATAATAATGGGCGCACTTGAGAGGCGATTGCCAAGTTTATGTTGTATTTTTCATTACTGGGTTTTCTCCTTCATGGCGCGTGATGCTTATACCCTCGACTGTTAAGAAATAAAATTTTCTTATGTGGGCTTTGGTTCCACTTCTCTTTGGCTTTGTCCTATTTGGAACTGATAAAGCTATTGAGTGGTGGCACCGCGGCCCTTCCATCGATAATACAATGTATTAGTCCAGAAGTTAAAATTCGTTAATATTGCAAGTTTTTAAAATCTTGAAGGGAAACACTCCCATTCTTGGTGTTCGTGGTTAAATTTTTCTGGTTTACTATTTTGGATGTAGGGAATTCATGTCAATGCTTTTATGTAAGAAAATTATATTTTTAAAATGATACGTAAGCCGTTTCTTTTAAGGAAAAGAAGTTCCTTGTGTAATTTCATTTTCATTGGATATTGTTGAAGTTGTCATGCTGTAACCAAATGTGCAGGCGAGTGGGAAGTAACTTGTTTCCCTCCCACTCCACCGACTGAAATTTGAGACACCTGGGACGTTGATAACTTTCATTTGCTTGTTTGCTTTCTGAGACGAAGGTTGTCAAGATTCCGATTGCAGTGTTTGTAAATCTGTACTGTGATATAGTGTAGGATAAAGTTGATCCTTACTTATGAAATAGACGAAAATGGTACGTATATTTAGTAGGGATTCATCAGATGTGGATAGATTTTTGCGTTATTTACTTTCGTTTATGTTTAAATGTAGTTTTATCAAAATTTTCAGTATGTTATTTTAAAAGGAAATGTGTTGGGACCTCTTTGGAGTCGAGTTCATTACAGTGATTAACATTAAAACTCACTGGGTGGTCTCCTCTCGAGAGCGGATCTCATTTTTGTCAACACCCGAGTAATTGTATCTTGCCGAATTACGATTGTTGTTTGTGGCGTGCTGAAAATTTTTCTTTGGCGAACGTTAAGCAAGAATTCATGGCACACACCTGAGGGGAGAAATCCGAGTTTAATGTTTACATTGTTCATTACTGGGTTTTCTCCTCCATGGTGCGTTACCATCAAATATACAAGTTTGCCAGATTGCAAATATTTTTATATGTTTCGTGCTTTATAATTTCGGTTATCCGTTAATACTATATTATGGTGCCAGTTGAAATATAAGTTCACGGAATCTTCTTCGAGGTGAGATCATGACGGTGATGTAAATTTAACTTCACTTTGTGGTGTCCTCTCGAAGGCGGTTTTCATTCAACAGAAGAAAGAGGATACACAGAAATAATTGTGTTCTAGGATTTCTTTTCCACCAGTTGAAATAATAATGGGCGCACTTGAGAGGCGATTGCCAAGTTTATGTTGTATTTTTCATTACTGGGTTTTCTCCTTCATGGCGCGTGATGCTTATACCCTCGACTGTTAAATAAAATTTTCTTATGTGGGCTTTGGTTCCACTTCTCTTTGGCTTTGTCCTATTTGGAACTGATAAAGCTATTGAGTGGTGGCACCGCGGCCCTTTCATCGATAATACAATGTATTAGTCCAGAAGTTAAAATTCGTTAATATTGCAAGTTTTTAAAATCTTGAAGGGAAACACTCCCATTCTTGGTGTTCGTGGTTAAATTTTTCTGGTTTACTATTTTGGATGTAGGGAATTCATGTCAATGCTTTTATGTAAGAAAATTATATTTTTAAAATGATACGTAAGCCGTTTATTTTAAGGAAAAGAAGTTCCTTGTGTAATTTCATTTTCATTGGATATTGTTGAAGTTGTCATGCTGTAACCAAATGTGCAGGCGAGGGGGAAGTAACTTGCTTCCCTCCCACTCCACCGACTGAAATTTGAGACACCTGGGACGTTGATAACTTTCATTTGCTTGTTTGCTTTCTGAGACGAAGGTTGGCAAGTTTCCGATTGCAGTGTTTGTAAATCTGTACTGTGATATAGTGTAGGATAAAGTTGATCCTTACTTATGAAATAGACGAAAATGGTACGTATATTTAGTAGGGATTCATCAGATGTGGATAGATTTTTGCGTTATTTACTTTCGTATATGTTTAAATGTAGTTTTATCAAAATTTTCAGTATGTTATTTTAAAAGGAAATGTGTTGGGACCTCTCTGGAGGCGAGCTCATTACAGTGATTAACATTAAAACTCACTGGGTGGTCTCCTCTCGAGAGCGGATCTCATTTTTGTCAACACCCGAGTAATTGTATCTTGCCGAATTACGATTGTTGTTTGTGGCGTGCTGAAAATTTTTCTTTGGCGAACGTTAAGCAAGAATTCATGGCACACACCTGAGGGGAGAAATCCGAGTTTAATGTTTACATTGTTCATTACTGGGTTTTCTCCTCCATGGTGCGTTACCATCAAATATACAAGTTTGCCAGATTGCAAATATTTTTATATGTTTCGTGCTTTATAATTTCGGTTATCCGTTAATACTATATTATGGTGCCAGTTGAAATATAAGTTCACGGAATCTCCTTCGAGGTGAGATCATGACGGTGATGTAAATTTTAGCTTCACTGGGTGGTCTCCTCTCGAAGGCGGTTTTCATTCAACAGAAGAAAGAGGATACACAGAAATAATTGTGTTCTAGGATTTCTTTTCCACCAGTTGAAATAATAGTGTGCGCACTTGAGAGGCGATTGCCAAGTTTATGTTTTATTTTTCATTACTGGGTTTTCTCCTTCATGGCGCGTGATGCTTATACCCTCGACTGTTAAATAAAATTTTCTTATGTGGGCTTTGGTTCCACTTCTCTTTGGCTTTGTCCTATTTGGAACTGATAATGCTATTGAGTGGTGGCACCGCGGCCCTTTCATCGATAATACAATGTATTAGTCCAGAAGTTAAAATTCGTTAATATTGCAAGTTTTTAAAATCTTGAAGGGAAACACTCCCATTCTTGGTGTTCGTGGTTAAATTTTTCTGGTTTACTATTTTGGATGTAGGGAATTCATGTCAATGCTTTTATGTAAGAAAATTATATTTTTAAAATGTTACGTAAGCCGTTTCTTTTAAGGAAAAGAAGTTCCTTGTGTAATTTCATTTTCATTGGATATTGTTGAAGTTGTCATGCTGTAACCAAATGTGCAGGCGAGGGGGAAGTAACTTGCTTCCCTCCCACTCCACCGACTGAAATTTGAGACACCTGGGACGTTGATAACTTTCATTTGCTTGTTTGCTTTCTGAGACGAAGGTTGGCAAGTTTCCGATTGCAGTGTTTGTAAATCTGTACTGTGATATAGTGTAGGATAAAGTTGATCCTTACTTATGAAATAGACGAAAATGGTACGTATATTTAGTAGGGATTCATCAGATGTGGATAGATTTTTGCGTTATTTACTTTCGTATATGTTTAAATGTAGTTTTATCAAAATTTTCAGTATGTTATTTTAAAAGGAAATGTGTTGGGACCTCTCTGGAGGCGAGCTCATTACAGTGATTAACATTAAAACTCACTGGGTGGTCTCCTCTCGAGAGCGGATCTCATTTTTGTCAACACCCGAGTAATTGTATCTTGCCGAATTACGATTTTTGTTTGTGGCGTGCTGAAAATTTTCCTTTGGCGAACGTTAAGCAAGAATTCATGGCACACACCTGAGGGGAGAAATCCGAGTTTAATGTTTACATTGTTCATTACTGGGTTTTCTCCTCCATGGTGCGTTACCTTCAAATATACAAGTTTGCCAGATTGCAAATATTTTTATATGTATCGTGCTTTATAATTTCGGTTATCCGTTAATACTATATTATGGTGCCAGTTGAAATATAAGTTCACGGAATCTCCTTCGAGGTGAGATCATGACGGTGATGTAAATTTTAGCTTCACTGGGTGGTCTCCTCTCGAAGGCGGTTTTCATTCAACAGAAGAAAGAGGATACACAGAAATAATTGTGTTCTAGGATTTCTTTTCCACCAGTTGAAATAATAATGGGCGCACTTGAGAGGCGATTGCCAAGTTTATGTTGTATTTTTCATTACTGGGTTTTCTCCTTCATGGCGCGTGATGCTTATACCCTCGACTGTTAAGAAATAAAATTTTCTTATGTGGGCTTTGGTTCCACTTCTCTTTGGCTTTGTCCTATTTGGAACTGATAAAGCTATTGAGTGGTGGCACCGCGGCCCTTCCATCGATAATACAATGTATTAGTCCAGAAGTTAAAATTCGTTAATATTGCAAGTTTTTAAAATCTTGAAGGGAAACACTCCCATTCTTGGTGTTCGTGGTTAAATTTTTCTGGTTTACTATTTTGGATGTAGGGAATTCATGTCAATGCTTTTATGTAAGAAAATTATATTTTTAAAATGATACGTAAGCCGTTTCTTTTAAGGAAAAGAAGTTCCTTGTGTAATTTCATTTTCATTGGATATTGTTGAAGTTGTCATGCTGTAACCAAATGTGCAGGCGAGTGGGAAGTAACTTGTTTCCCTCCCACTCCACCGACTGAAATTTGAGACACCTGGGACGTTGATAACTTTCATTTGCTTGTTTGCTTTCTGAGACGAAGGTTGTCAAGATTCCGATTGCAGTGTTTGTAAATCTGTACTGTGATATAGTGTAGGATAAAGTTGATCCTTACTTATGAAATAGACGAAAATGGTACGTATATTTAGTAGGGATTCATCAGATGTGGATAGATTTTTGCGTTATTTACTTTCGTTTATGTTTAAATGTAGTTTTATCAAAATTTTCAGTATGTTATTTTAAAAGGAAATGTGTTGGGACCTCTTTGGAGTCGAGTTCATTACAGTGATTAACATTAAAACTCACTGGGTGGTCTCCTCTCGAGAGCGGATCTCATTTTTGTCAACACCCGAGTAATTGTATCTTGCCGAATTACGATTGTTGTTTGTGGCGTGCTGAAAATTTTTCTTTGGCGAACGTTAAGCAAGAATTCATGGCACACACCTGAGGGGAGAAATCCGAGTTTAATGTTTACATTGTTCATTACTGGGTTTTCTCCTCCATGGTGCGTTACCATCAAATATACAAGTTTGCCAGATTGCAAATATTTTTATATGTTTCGTGCTTTATAATTTCGGTTATCCGTTAATACTATATTATGGTGCCAGTTGAAATATAAGTTCACGGAATCTTCTTCGAGGTGAGATCATGACGGTGATGTAAATTTAACTTCACTTTGTGGTGTCCTCTCGAAGGCGGTTTTCATTCAACAGAAGAAAGAGGATACACAGAAATAATTGTGTTCTAGGATTTCTTTTCCACCAGTTGAAATAATAATGGGCGCACTTGAGAGGCGATTGCCAAGTTTATGTTGTATTTTTCATTACTGGGTTTTCTCCTTCATGGCGCGTGATGCTTATACCCTCGACTGTTAAATAAAATTTTCTTATGTGGGCTTTGGTTCCACTTCTCTTTGGCTTTGTCCTATTTGGAACTGATAAAGCTATTGAGTGGTGGCACCGCGGCCCTTTCATCGATAATACAATGTATTAGTCCAGAAGTTAAAATTCGTTAATATTGCAAGTTTTTAAAATCTTGAAGGGAAACACTCCCATTCTTGGTGTTCGTGGTTAAATTTTTCTGGTTTACTATTTTGGATGTAGGGAATTCATGTCAATGCTTTTATGTAAGAAAATTATATTTTTAAAATGATACGTAAGCCGTTTCTTTTAAGGAAAAGAAGTTCCTTGTGTAATTTCATTTTCATTGGATATTGTTGAAGTTGTCATGCTGTAACCAAATGTGAAGGCGAGGGGGAAGTAACATGCTTCCCTCCCACTCCACCGACTGAAATTTGAGACACCTGGGACGTTGATAACTTTCATTTGCTTGTTTGCTTTCTGAGACGAAGGTTGGCAAGTTTCCGATTGCAGTGTTTGTAAATCTGTACTGTGATATAGTGTAGGATAAAGTTGATCCTTACTTATGAAATAGACGAAAATGGTACGTATATTTAGTAGGGATTCATCAGATGTGGATAGATTTTTGCGTTATTTACTTTCGTATATGTTTAAATGTAGTTTTATCAAAATTTTCAGTATGTTATTTTAAAAGGAAATGTGTTGGGACCTCTCTGGAGGCGAGCTCATTACAGTGATTAACATTAAAACTCACTGGGTGGTCTCCTCTCGAGAGCGGATCTCATTTTTGTCAACACCCGAGTAATTGTATCTTGCCGAATTACGATTGTTGTTTGTGGCGTGCTGAAAATTTTTCTTTGGCGAACGTTAAGCAAGAATTCATGGCACACACCTGAGGGGAGAAATCCGAGTTTAATGTTTACATTGTTCATTACTGGGTTTTCTCCTCCATGGTGCGTTACCATCAAATATACAAGTTTGCCAGATTGCAAATATTTTTATATGTTTCGTGCTTTATAATTTCGGTTATCCGTTAATACTATATTATGGTGCCAGTTGAAATATAAGTTCACGGAATCTCCTTCGAGGTGAGATCATGACGGTGATGTAAATTTTAGCTTCACTGGGTGGTCTCCTCTCGAAGGCGGTTTTCATTCAACAGAAGAAAGAGGATACACAGAAATAATTGTGTTCTAGGATTTCTTTTCCACCAGTTGAAATAATAATGGGCGCACTTGAGAGGCGATTGCCAAGTTTATGTTTTATTTTTCATTACTGGGTTTTCTCCTTCATGGCGCGTGATGCTTATACCCTCGACTGTTAAATAAAATTTTCTTATGTGGGCTTTGGTTCCACTTCTCTTTGGCTTTGTCCTATTTGGAACTGATAATGCTATTGAGTGGTGGCACCGCGGCCCTTTCATCGATAATACAATGTATTAGTCCAGAAGTTAAAATTCGTTAATATTGCAAGTTTTTAAAATCTTGAAGGGAAACACTCCCATTCTTGGTGTTCGTGGTTAAATTTTTCTGGTTTACTATTTTGGATGTAGGGAATTCATGTCAATGCTTTTATGTAAGAAAATTATATTTTTAAAATGATACGTAAGCCGTTTCTTTTAAGGAAAAGAAGTTCCTTGTGTAATTTCATTTTCATTGGATATTGTTGAAGTTGTCATGCTGTAACCAAATGTGCAGGCGAGTGGGAAGTAACTTGTTTCCCTCCCACTCCACCGACTGAAATTTGAGATACCTGGGACGTTGATAACTTTCATTTGCTTGTTTGCTGTCTGAGACGAAGGTTGTCAAGTTTCCGATTGCAGTGTTTGTAAATCTGTACTGTGATATAGTGTAGGATAAAATTGATCCTTACTTATGAAATAGAAGCAAATGGTACGTATATTTAGCAGGGATTCATCAGATGTGAATAGAATTTTGCGTTATTTACTTTCGTTTATATTTAAATGTAGTTTTATCAAAATTTTCAGTATGTCATTTTAAAAGGAAATGTGTTGGGACCTCTTTGGGGGCGAGCTCATTACAGTGATTAACATTAAAACTCACTGGGTGGTCTCCTCTCGAGAGCGGATCTCATTTTTGTCAACACCCGAGTAATTGTATCTTGCCGAATTACGATTTTTGTTTGTGGCGTGCTGAAAATTTTTCTTTGGCGAACGTTAAGCAAGAATTCATGGCACACACCTGAGGGGAGAAATCCGAGTTTAATGTTTACATTGTTCATTACTGGGTTTTCTCCTCCATGGTGCGTTACCTTCAAATATACAAGTTTGCCAGATTGCAAATATTTTTATATGTTTCGTGCTTTATAATTTCGGTTATCCGTTAATACTATATTATGGTGCCAGTTGAAATATAAGTTCACGGAATCTCCTTCGAGGTGAGATCATGACGGTGATGTAAATTTTAGCTTCACTGGGTGGTCTCCTCTCGAAGGCGGTTTTCATTCAACAGAAGAAAGAGGATACACAGAAATAATTGTGTTCTAGGATTTCTTTTCCACCAGTTGAAATAATAATGGGCGCACTTGAGAGGCGATTGCCAAGTTTATGTTTTTTTTTTCATTACTGGGTTTTCTCCTTCATGGCGCGTGATGCTTATACCCTCGACTGTTAAGAAATAAAATTTTCTTATGTGGGCTTTGGTTCCACTTCTCTTTGGCTTTGTCCTATTTGGAACTGATAAAGCTATTGAGTGGTGGCACCGCGGCCCTTCCATCGATAATACAATGTATTAGTCCAGAAGTTAAAATTCGTTAATATTGCAAGTTTTTAAAATCTTGAAGGGAAACACTCCCATTCTTGGTGTTCGTGGTTAAATTTTTCTGGTTTACTATTTTGGATGTAGGGAATTCATGTCAATGCTTTTATGTAAGAAAATTATATTTTTAAAATGATACGTAAGCCGTTTCTTTTAAGGAAAAGAAGTTCCTTGTGTAATTTCATTTTCATTGGATATTGTTGAAGTTGTCATGCTGTAACCAAATGTGCAGGCGAGGGGGAAGTAACTTGCTTCCCTCCCACTCCACCGACTGAAATTTGAGACACCTGGGACGTTGATAACTTTCATTTGCTTGTTTGCTTTCTGAGACGAAGGTTGGCAAGTTTCCGATTGCAGTGTTTGTAAATCTGTACTGTGATATAGTGTAGGATAAAGTTGATCCTTACTTATGAAATAGACGAAAATGGTACGTATATTTAGTAGGGATTCATCAGATGTGGATAGATTTTTGCGTTATTTACTTTCGTATATGTTTAAATGTAGTTTTATCAAAATTTTCAGTATGTTATTTTAAAAGGAAATGTGTTGGGACCTCTCTGGAGGCGAGCTCATTACAGTGATTAACATTAAAACTCACTGGGTGGTCTCCTCTCGAGAGCGGATCTCATTTTTGTCAACACCCGAGTAATTGTATCTTGCCGAATTACGATTTTTGTTTGTGGCGTGCTGAAAATTTTTCTTTGGCGAACGTTAAGCAAGAATTCATGGCACACACCTGAGGGGAGAAATCCGAGTTTAATGTTTACATTGTTCATTACTGGGTTTTCTCCTCCATGGTGCGTTACCTTCAAATATACAAGTTTGCCAGATTGCAAATATTTTTATATGTTTCGTGCTTTATAATTTCGGTTATCCGTTAATACTATATTATGGTGCCAGTTGAAATATAAGTTCACGGAATCTCCTTCGAGGTGAGATCATGACGGTGATGTAAATTTTAGCTTCACTGGGTGGTCTCCTCTCGAAGGCGGTTTTCATTCAACAGAAGAAAGAGGATACACAGAAATAATTGTGTTCTAGGATTTCTTTTCCACCAGTTGAAATAATAGTGTGCGCACTTGAGAGGCGATTGCCAAGTTTATGTTTTATTTTTCATTACTGGGTTTTCTCCTTCATGGCGCGTGATGCTTATACCCTCGACTGTTAAATAAAATTTTCTTATGTGGGCTTTGGTTCCACTTCTCTTTGGCTTTGTCCTATTTGGAACTGATAATGCTATTGAGTGGTGGCACCGCGGCCCTTTCATCGATAATACAATGTATTAGTCCAGAAGTTAAAATTCGTTAATATTGCAAGTTTTTAAAATCTTGAAGGGAAACACTCCCATTCTTGGTGTTCGTGGTTAAATTTTTCTGGTTTACTATTTTGGATGTAGGGAATTCATGTCAATGCTTTTATGTAAGAAAATTATATTTTTAAAATGTTACGTAAGCCGTTTCTTTTAAGGAAAAGAGGTTCCTTGTGTAATTTCATTTTCATTGGATATTGTTGAAGTTGTCATGCTGTAACCAAATGTGCAGGCGAGTGGGAAGTAACTTGTTTCCCTCCCACTCCACCGACTGAAATTTGAGACACCTGGGACGTTGATAACTTTCATTTGCTTGTTTGCTTTCTGAGACGAAGGTTGTCAAGATTCCGATTGCAGTGTTTGTAAATCTGTACTGTGATATAGTGTAGGATAAAGTTGATCCTTACTTATGAAATAGACGAAAATGGTACGTATATTTAGTAGGGATTCATCAGATGTGGATAGATTTTTGCGTTATTTACTTTCGTTTATGTTTAAATGTAGTTTTATCAAAATTTTCAGTATGTTATTTTAAAAGGAAATGTGTTGGGACCTCTTTGGAGTCGAGTTCATTACAGTGATTAACATTAAAACTCACTGGGTGGTCTCCTCTCGAGAGCGGATCTCATTTTTGTCAACACCCGAGTAATTGTATCTTGCCGAATTACGATTGTTGTTTGTGGCGTGCTGAAAATTTTTCTTTGGCGAACGTTAAGCAAGAATTCATGGCACACACCTGAGGGGAGAAATCCGAGTTTAATGTTTACATTGTTCATTACTGGGTTTTCTCCTCCATGGTGCGTTACCTTCAAATATACAAGTTTGCCAGATTGCAAATATTTTTATATGTTTCGTGCTTTATAATTTCGGTTATCCGTTAATACTATATTATGGTGCCAGTTGAAATATAAGTTCACGGAATCTTCTTCGAGGTGAGATCATGACGGTGATGTAAATTTAACTTCACTCTGTGGTGTCCTCTCGAAGGCGGTTTTCATTCAACAGAAGAAAGAGGATACACAGAAATAATTGTGTTCTAGGATTTCTTTTCCACCAGTTGAAATAATAATGGGCGCACTTGAGAGGCGATTGCCAAGTTTATGTTTTATTTTTCATTACTGGGTTTTCTCCTTCATGGCGCGTGATGCTTATACCCTCGACTGTTAAATAAAATTTTCTTATGTGGGCTTTGGTTCCACTTCTCTTTGGCTTTGTCCTATTTGGAACTGATAAAGCTATTGAGTGGTGGCACCGCGGCCCTTTCATCGATAATACAATGTATTAGTCCAGAAGTTAAAATTCGTTAATATTGCAAGTTTTTAAAATCTTGAAGGGAAACACTCCCATTCTTGGTGTTCGTGGTTAAATTTTTCTGGTTTACTATTTTGGATGTAGGGAATTCATGTCAATGCTTTTATGTAAGAAAATTATATTTTTAAAATGATACGTAAGCCGTTTCTTTTAAGGAAAAGAAGTTCCTTGTGTAATTTCATTTTCATTGGATATTGTTGAAGTTGTCATGCTGTAACCAAATGTGCAGGCGAGGGGGAAGTAACTTGCTTCCCTCCCACTCCACCGACTGAAATTTGAGACACCTGGGACGTTGATAACTTTCATTTGCTTGTTTGCTTTCTGAGACGAAGGTTGGCAAGTTTCCGATTGCAGTGTTTGTAAATCTGTACTGTGATATAGTGTAGGATAAAGTTGATCCTTACTTATGAAATAGACGAAAATGGTACGTATATTTAGTAGGGATTCATCAGATGTGGATAGATTTTTGCGTTATTTACTTTCGTATATGTTTAAATGTAGTTTTATCAAAATTTTCAGTATGTTATTTTAAAAGGAAATGTGTTGGGACCTCTCTGGAGGCGAGCTCATTACAGTGATTAACATTAAAACTCACTGGGTGGTCTCCTCTCGAGAGCGGATCTCATTTTTGTCAACACCCGAGTAATTGTATCTTGCCGAATTACGATTTTTGTTTGTGGCGTGCTGAAAATTTTTCTTTGGCGAACGTTAAGCAAGAATTCATGGCACACACCTGAGGGGAGAAATCCGAGTTTAATGTTTACATTGTTCATTACTGGGTTTTCTCCTCCATGGTGCGTTACCTTCAAATATACAAGTTTGCCAGATTGCAAATATTTTTATATGTTTCGTGCTTTATAATTTCGGTTATCCGTTAATACTATATTATGGTGCCAGTTGAAATATAAGTTCACGGAATCTCCTTCGAGGTGAGATCATGACGGTGATGTAAATTTTAGCTTCACTGGGTGGTCTCCTCTCGAAGGCGGTTTTCATTCAACAGAAGAAAGAGGATACACAGAAATAATTGTGTTCTAGGATTTCTTTTCCACCAGTTGAAATAATAATGGGCGCACTTGAGAGGCGATTGCCAAGTTTATGTTGTATTTTTCATTACTGGGTTTTCTCCTTCATGGCGCGTGATGCTTATACCCTCGACTGTTAAGAAATAAAATTTTCTTATGTGGGCTTTGGTTCCACTTCTCTTTGGCTTTGTCCTATTTGGAACTGATAAAGCTATTGAGTGGTGGCACCGCGGCCCTTCCATCGATAATACAATGTATTAGTCCAGAAGTTAAAATTCGTTAATATTGCAAGTTTTTAAAATCTTGAAGGGAAACACTCCCATTCTTGGTGTTCGTGGTTAAATTTTTCTGGTTTACTATTTTGGATGTAGGGAATTCATGTCAATGCTTTTATGTAAGAAAATTATATTTTTAAAATGATACGTAAGCCGTTTCTTTTAAGGAAAAGAAGTTCCTTGTGTAATTTCATTTTCATTGGATATTGTTGAAGTTGTCATGCTGTAACCAAATGTGCAGGCGAGTGGGAAGTAACTTGTTTCCCTCCCACTCCACCGACTGAAATTTGAGACACCTGGGACGTTGATAACTTTCATTTGCTTGTTTGCTTTCTGAGACGAAGGTTGTCAAGATTCCGATTGCAGTGTTTGTAAATCTGTACTGTGATATAGTGTAGGATAAAGTTGATCCTTACTTATGAAATAGACGAAAATGGTACGTATATTTAGTAGGGATTCATCAGATGTGGATAGATTTTTGCGTTATTTACTTTCGTTTATGTTTAAATGTAGTTTTATCAAAATTTTCAGTATGTTATTTTAAAAGGAAATGTGTTGGGACCTCTTTGGAGTCGAGTTCATTACAGTGATTAACATTAAAACTCACTGGGTGGTCTCCTCTCGAGAGCGGATCTCATTTTTGTCAACACCCGAGTAATTGTATCTTGCCGAATTACGATTGTTGTTTGTGGCGTGCTGAAAATTTTTCTTTGGCGAACGTTAAGCAAGAATTCATGGCACACACCTGAGGGGAGAAATCCGAGTTTAATGTTTACATTGTTCATTACTGGGTTTTCTCCTCCATGGTGCGTTACCATCAAATATACAAGTTTGCCAGATTGCAAATCTTTTTATATGTTTCGTGCTTTATAATTTCGGTTATCCGTTAATACTATATTATGGTGCCAGTTGAAATATAAGTTCACGGAATCTTCTTCGAGGTGAGATCATGACGGGGATGTAAATTTAACTTCACTTTGTGGTGTCCTCTCGAAGGCGGTTTTCATTCAACAGAAGAAAGAGGATACACAGAAATAATTGTGTTCTAGGATTTCTTTTCCACCAGTTGAAATAATAATGGGCGCACTTGAGAGGCGATTGCCAAGTTTATGTTGTATTTTTCATTACTGGGTTTTCTCCTTCATGGCGCGTGATGCTTATACCCTCGACTGTTAAATAAAATTTTCTTATGTGGGCTTTGGTTCCACTTCTCTTTGGCTTTGTCCTATTTGGAACTGATAATGCTATTGAGTGGTGGCACCGCGGCCCTTTCATCGATAATACAATGTATTAGTCCAGAAGTTAAAATTCGTTAATATTGCAAGTTTTTAAAATCTTGAAGGGAAACACTCCCATTCTTGGTGTTCGTGGTTAAATTTTTCTGGTTTACTATTTTGGATGTAGGGAATTCATGTCAATGCTTTTATGTAAGAAAATTATATTTTTAAAATGATACGTAAGCCGTTTCTTTTAAGGAAAAGAAGTTCCTTGTGTAATTTCATTTTCATTGGATATTGTTGAAGTTGTCATGCTGTAACCAAATGTGCAGGCGAGTGGGAAGTAACTTGTTTCCCTCCCACTCCACCGACTGAAATTTGAGATACCTGGGACGTTGATAACTTTCATTTGCTTGTTTGCTGTCTGAGACGAAGGTTGTCAAGTTTCCGATTGCAGTGTTTGTAAATCTGTACTGTGATATAGTGTAGGATAAAATTGATCCTTACTTATGAAATAGAAGCAAATGGTACGTATATTTAGCAGGGATTCATCAGATGTGAATAGAATTTTGCGTTATTTACTTTCGTTTATATTTAAATGTAGTTTTATCAAAATTTTCAGTATGTCATTTTAAAAGGAAATGTGTTGGGACCTCTTTGGGGGCGAGCTCATTACAGTGATTAACATTAAAACTCACTGGGTGGTCTCCTCTCGAGAGCGGATCTCATTTTTGTCAACACCCGAGTAATTGTATCTTGCCGAATTACGATTTTTGTTTGTGGCGTGCTGAAAATTTTTCTTTGGCGAACGTTAAGCAAGAATTCATGGCACACACCTGAGGGGAGAAATCCGAGTTTAATGTTTACATTGTTCATTACTGGGTTTTCTCCTCCATGGTGCGTTACCTTCAAATATACAAGTTTGCCAGATTGCAAATATTTTTATATGTTTCGTGCTTTATAATTTCGGTTATCCGTTAATACTATATTATGGTGCCAGTTGAAATATAAGTTCACGGAATCTCCTTCGAGGTGAGATCATGACGGTGATGTAAATTTTAGCTTCACTGGGTGGTCTCCTCTCGAAGGCGGTTTTCATTCAACAGAAGAAAGAGGATACACAGAAATAATTGTGTTCTAGGATTTCTTTTCCACCAGTTGAAATAATAATGGGCGCACTTGAGAGGCGATTGCCAAGTTTATGTTTTATTTTTCATTACTGGGTTTTCTCCTTCATGGCGCGTGATGCTTATACCCTCGACTGTTAAGAAATAAAATTTTCTTATGTGGGCTTTGGTTCCACTTCTCTTTGGCTTTGTCCTATTTGGAACTGATAAAGCTATTGAGTGGTGGCACCGCGGCCCTTCCATCGATAATACAATGTATTAGTCCAGAAGTTAAAATTCGTTAATATTGCAAGTTTTTAAAATCTTGAAGGGAAACACTCCCATTCTTGGTGTTCGTGGTTAAATTTTTCTGGTTTACTATTTTGGATGTAGGGAATTCATGTCAATGCTTTTATGTAAGAAAATTATATTTTTAAAATGATACGTAAGCCGTTTCTTTTAAGGAAAAGAAGTTCCTTGTGTAATTTCATTTTCATTGGATATTGTTGAAGTTGTCATGCTGTAACCAAATGTGCAGGCGAGTGGGAAGTAACTTGTTTCCCTCCCACTCCACCGACTGAAATTTGAGACACCTGGGACGTTGATAACTTTCATTTGCTTGTTTGCTTTCTGAGACGAAGGTTGTCAAGATTCCGATTGCAGTGTTTGTAAATCTGTACTGTGATATAGTGTAGGATAAAGTTGATCCTTACTTATGAAATAGACGAAAATGGTACGTATATTTAGTAGGGATTCATCAGATGTGGATAGATTTTTGCGTTATTTACTTTCGTATATGTTTAAATGTAGTTTTATCAAAATTTTCAGTATGTTATTTTAAAAGGAAATGTGTTGGGACCTCTCTGGAGGCGAGCTCATTACAGTGATTAACATTAAAACTCACTGGGTGGTCTCCTCTCGAGAGCGGATCTCATTTTTGTCAACACCCGAGTAATTGTATCTTGCCGAATTACGATTGTTGTTTGTGGCGTGCTGAAAATTTTTCTTTGGCGAACGTTAAGCAAGAATTCATGGCACACACCTGAGGGGAGAAATCCGAGTTTAATGTTTACATTGTTCATTACTGGGTTTTCTCCTCCATGGTGCGTTACCTTCAAATATACAAGTTTGCCAGATTGCAAATATTTTTATATGTTTCGTGCTTTATAATTTCGGTTATCCGTTAATACTATATTATGGTGCCAGTTGAAATATAAGTTCACGGAATCTCCTTCGAGGTGAGATCATGACGGTGATGTAAATTTTAGCTTCACTGGGTGGTCTCCTCTCGAAGGCGGTTTTCATTCAACAGAAGAAAGAGGATACACAGAAATAATTGTGTTCTAGGATTTCTTTGCCACCAGTTGAAATAATAATGTGCGCACTTGAGAGGCGATTGCCAAGTTTATGTTTTATTTTTCATTACTGGGTTTTCTCCTTCATGGCGCGTGATGCTTATACCCTCGACTGTTAAATAAAATTTTCTTATGTGGGCTTTGGTTCCACTTCTCTTTGGCTTTCTCCTATTTGGAACTGATAAAGCTATTGAGTGGTGGCACCGCGGCCCTTTCATCGATAATACAATGTATTAGTCCAGAAGTTAAAATTCGTTAATATTGCAAGTTTTTAAAATCTTGAAGGGAAACACTCCCATTCTTGGTGTTCGTGGTTAAATTTTTCTGGTTTACTATTTTGGATGTAGGGAATTCATGTCAATGCTTTTATGTAAGAAAATTATATTTTTAAAATGATACGTAAGCCGTTTCTTTTAAGGAAAAGAAGTTCCTTGTGTAATTTCATTTTCATTGGATATTGTTGAAGTTGTCATGCTGTAACCAAATGTGCAGGCGAGGGGGAAGTAACTTGCTTCCCTCCCACTCCACCGACTGAAATTTGAGACACCTGGGACGTTGATAACTTTCATTTGCTTGTTTGCTTTCTGAGACGAAGGTTGGCAAGTTTCCGATTGCAGTGTTTGTAAATCTGTACTGTGATATAGTGTAGGATAAAGTTGATCCTTACTTATGAAATAGACGAAAATGGTACGTATATTTAGTAGGGATTCATCAGATGTGGATAGATTTTTGCGTTATTTACTTTCGTATATGTTTAAATGTAGTTTTATCAAAATTTTCAGTATGTTATTTTAAAAAGAAATGTGTTGGGACCTCTCTGGAGGCGAGCTCATTACAGTGATTAACATTAAAACTCACTGGGTGGTCTCCTCTCGAGAGCGGATCTCATTTTTGTCAACACCCGAGTAATTGTATCTTGCCGAATTACGATTGTTGTTTGTGGCGTGCTGAAAATTTTTCTTTGGCGAACGTTAAGCAAGAATTCATGGCACACACCTGAGGGGAGAAATCCGAGTTTAATGTTTACATTGTTCATTACTGGGTTTTCTCCTCCATGGTGCGTTACCTTCAAATATACAAGTTTGCCAGATTGCAAATATTTTTATATGTTTCGTGCTTTATAATTTCGGTTATCCGTTAATACTATATTATGGTGCCAGTTGAAATATAAGTTCACGGAATCTCCTTCGAGGTGAGATCATGACGGTGATGTAAATTTTAGCTTCACTGGGTGGTCTCCTCTCGAAGGCGGTTTTCATTCAACAGAAGAAAGAGGATACACAGAAATAATTGTGTTCTAGGATTTCTTTGCCACCAGTTGAAATAATAATGTGCGCACTTGAGAGGCGATTGCCAAGTTTATGTTTTATTTTTCATTACTGGGTTTTCTCCTTCATGGCGCGTGATGCTTATACCCTCGACTGTTAAATAAAATTTTCTTATGTGCGCTTTGGTTCCACTTCTCTTTGGCTTTGTCCTATTTGGAACTGATAATGCTATTGAGTGGTGGCACCGCGGCCCTTTCATCGATAATACAATGTATTAGTCCAGAAGTTAAAATTCGTTAATATTGCAAGTTTTTAAAATCTTGAAGGGAAACACTCCCATTCTTGGTGTTCGTGGTTAAATTTTTCTGGTTTACTATTTTGGATGTAGGGAATTCATGTCAATGCTTTTATGTAAGAAAATTATATTTTTAAAATGATACGTAAGCCGTTTCTTTTAAGGAAAAGAAGTTCCTTGTGTAATTTCATTTTCATTGGATATTGTTGAAGTTGTCATGCTGTAACCAAATGTGCAGGCGAGGGGGAAGTAACTTGCTTCCCTCCCACTCCACCGACTGAAATTTGAGACACCTGGGACGTTGATAACTTTCATTTGCTTGTTTGCTTTCTGAGACGAAGGTTGGCAAGTTTCCGATTGCAGTGTTTGTAAATCTGTACTGTGATATAGTGTAGGATAAAGTTGATCCTTACTTATGAAATAGACGAAAATGGTACGTATATTTAGTAGGGATTCATCAGATGTGGATAGATTTTTGCGTTATTTACTTTCGTATATGTTTAAATGTAGTTTTATCAAAATTTTCAGTATGTTATTTTAAAAGGAAATGTGTTGGGACCTCTCTGGAGGCGAGCTCATTACAGTGATTAACATTAAAACTCACTGGGTGGTCTCCTCTCGAGAGCGGATCTCATTTTTGTCAACACCCGAGTAATTGTATCTTGCCGAATTACGATTGTTGTTTGTGGCGTGCTGAAAATTTTTCTTTGGCGAACGTTAAGCAAGAATTCATGGCACACACCTGAGGGGAGAAATCCGAGTTTAATGTTTACATTGTTCATTACTGGGTTTTCTCCTCCATGGTGCGTTACCATCAAATATACAAGTTTGCCAGATTGCAAATATTTTTATATGTTTCGTGCTTTATAATTTCGGTTATCCGTTAATACTATATTATGGTGCCAGTTGAAATATAAGTTCACGGAATCTCCTTCGAGGTGAGATCATGACGGTGATGTAAATTTTAGCTTCACTGGGTGGTCTCCTCTCGAAGGCGGTTTTCATTCAACAGAAGAAAGAGGATACACAGAAATAATTGTGTTCTAGGATTTCTTTGCCACCAGTTGAAATAATAATGTGCGCACTTGAGAGGCGATTGCCAAGTTTATGTTTTATTTTTCATTACTGGGTTTTCTCCTTCATGGCGCGTGATGCTTATACCCTCGACTGTTAAATAAAATTTTCTTATGTGGGCTTTGGTTCCACTTCTCTTTGGCTTTGTCCTATTTGGAACTGATAAAGCTATTGAGTGGTGGCACCGCGGCCCTTTCATCGATAATACAATGTATTAGTCCAGAAGTTAAAATTCGTTAATATTGCAAGTTTTTAAAATCTTGAAGGGAAACACTCCCATTCTTGGTGTTCGTGGTTAAATTTTTCTGGTTTACTATTTTGGATGTAGGGAATTCATGTCAATGCTTTTATGTAAGAAAATTATATTTTTAAAATGATACGTAAGCCGTTTCTTTTAAGGAAAAGAAGTTCCTTGTGTAATTTCATTTTCATTGGATATTGTTGAAGTTGTCATGCTGTAACCAAATGTGCAGGCGAGGGGGAAGTAACTTGCTTCCCTCCCACTCCACCGACTGAAATTTGAGACACCTGGGACGTTGATAACTTTCATTTGCTTGTTTGCTTTCTGAGACGAAGGTTGGCAAGTTTCCGATTGCAGTGTTTGTAAATCTGTACTGTGATATAGTGTAGGATAAAGTTGATCCTTACTTATGAAATAGACGAAAATGGTACGTATATTTAGTAGGGATTCATCAGATGTGGATAGATTTTTGCGTTATTTACTTTCGTATATGTTTAAATGTAGTTTTATCAAAATTTTCAGTATGTTATTTTAAAAGGAAATGTGTTGGGACCTCTCTGGAGGCGAGCTCATTACAGTGATTAACATTAAAACTCACTGGGTGGTCTCCTCTCGAGAGCGGATCTCATTTTTGTCAACACCCGAGTAATTGTATCTTGCCGAATTACGATTTTTGTTTGTGGCGTGCTGAAAATTTTTCTTTGGCGAACGTTAAGCAAGAATTCATGGCACACACCTGAGGGGAGAAATCCGAGTTTAATGTTTACATTGTTCATTACTGGGTTTTCTCCTCCATGGTGCGTTACCTTCAAATATACAAGTTTGCCAGATTGCAAATATTTTTATATGTTTCGTGCTTTATAATTTCGGTTATCCGTTAATACTATATTATGGTGCCAGTTGAAATATAAGTTCACGGAATCTCCTTCGAGGTGAGATCATGACGGTGATGTAAATTTTAGCTTCACTGGGTGGTCTCCTCTCGAAGGCGGTTTTCATTCAACAGAAGAAAGAGGATACACAGAAATAATTGTGTTCTAGGATTTCTTTTCCACCAGTTGAAATAATAATGGGCGCACTTGAGAGGCGATTGCCAAGTTTATGTTGTATTTTTCATTACTGGGTTTTCTCCTTCATGGCGCGTGATGCTTATACCCTCGACTGTTAAGAAATAAAATTTTCTTATGTGGGCTTTGGTTCCACTTCTCTTTGGCTTTGTCCTATTTGGAACTGATAAAGCTATTGAGTGGTGGCACCGCGGCCCTTCCATCGATAATACAATGTATTAGTCCAGAAGTTAAAATTCGTTAATATTGCAAGTTTTTAAAATCTTGAAGGGAAACACTCCCATTCTTGGTGTTCGTGGTTAAATTTTTCTGGTTTACTATTTTGGATGTAGGGAATTCATGTCAATGCTTTTATGTAAGAAAATTATATTTTTAAAATGATACGTAAGCCGTTTCTTTTAAGGAAAAGAAGTTCCTTGTGTAATTTCATTTTCATTGGATATTGTTGAAGTTGTCATGCTGTAACCAAATGTGCAGGCGAGTGGGAAGTAACTTGTTTCCCTCCCACTCCACCGACTGAAATTTGAGACACCTGGGACGTTGATAACTTTCATTTGCTTGTTTGCTTTCTGAGACGAAGGTTGTCAAGATTCCGATTGCAGTGTTTGTAAATCTGTACTGTGATATAGTGTAGGATAAAGTTGATCCTTACTTATGAAATAGACGAAAATGGTACGTATATTTAGTAGGGATTCATCAGATGTGGATAGATTTTTGCGTTATTTACTTTCGTTTATGTTTAAATGTAGTTTTATCAAAATTTTCAGTATGTTATTTTAAAAGGAAATGTGTTGGGACCTCTTTGGAGTCGAGTTCATTACAGTGATTAACATTAAAACTCACTGGGTGGTCTCCTCTCGAGAGCGGATCTCATTTTTGTCAACACCCGAGTAATTGTATCTTGCCGAATTACGATTGTTGTTTGTGGCGTGCTGAAAATTTTTCTTTGGCGAACGTTAAGCAAGAATTCATGGCACACACCTGAGGGGAGAAATCCGAGTTTAATGTTTACATTGTTCATTACTGGGTTTTCTCCTCCATGGTGCGTTACCATCAAATATACAAGTTTGCCAGATTGCAAATATTTTTATATGTTTCGTTCTTTATAATTTCGGTTATCCGTTAATACTATATTATGGTGCCAGTTGAAATATAAGTTCACGGAATCTTCTTCGAGGTGAGATCATGACTGGGATGTAAATTTAACTTCACTTTGTGGTGTCCTCTCGAAGGCGGTTTTCATTCAACAGAAGAAAGAGGATACACAGAAATAATTGTGTTCTAGGATTTCTTTTCCACCAGTTGAAATAATAATGGGCGCACTTGAGAGGCGATTGCCAAGTTTATGTTGTATTTTTCATTACTGGGTTTTCTCCTTCATGGCGCGTGATGCTTATACCCTCGACTGTTAAATAAAATTTTCTTATGGGGGTTTGGTTCCACTTCTCTTTGGCTTTGTCCTATTTGGAACTGATAATGCTATTGAGTGGTGGCACCGCGGCCCTTTCATCGATAATACAATGTATTAGTCCAGAAGTTAAAATTCGTTAATATTGCAAGTTTTTAAAATCTTGAAGGGAAACACTCCCATTCTTGGTGTTCGTGGTTAAATTTTTCTGGTTTACTATTTTGGATGTAGGGAATTCATGTCAATGCTTTTATGTAAGAAAATTATATTTTTAAAATGATACGTAAGCCGTTTCTTTTAAGGAAAAGAAGTTCCTTGTGTAATTTCATTTTCATTGGATATTGTTGAAGTTGTCATGCTGTAACCAAATGTGCAGGCGAGTGGGAAGTAACTTGTTTCCCTCCCACTCCACCGACTGAAATTTGAGATACCTGGGACGTTGATAACTTTCATTTGCTTGTTTGCTGTCTGAGACGAAGGTTGTCAAGTTTCCGATTGCAGTGTTTGTAAATCTGTACTGTGATATAGTGTAGGATAAAATTGATCCTTACTTATGAAATAGAAGCAAATGGTACGTATATTTAGCAGGGATTCATCAGATGTGAATAGAATTTTGCGTTATTTACTTTCGTTTATATTTAAATGTAGTTTTATCAAAATTTTCAGTATGTCATTTTAAAAGGAAATGTGTTGGGACCTCTTTGGGGGCGAGCTCATTACAGTGATTAACATTAAAACTCACTGGGTGGTCTCCTCTCGAGAGCGGATCTCATTTTTGTCAACACCCGAGTAATTGTATCTTGCCGAATTACGATTTTTGTTTGTGGCGTGCTGAAAATTTTTCTTTGGCGAACGTTAAGCAAGAATTCATGGCACACACCTGAGGGGAGAAATCCGAGTTTAATGTTTACATTGTTCATTACTGGGTTTTCTCCTCCATGGTGCGTTACCTTCAAATATACAAGTTTGCCAGATTGCAAATATTTTTATATGTTTCGTGCTTTATAATTTCGGTTATCCGTTAATACTATATTATGGTGCCAGTTGAAATATAAGTTCACGGAATCTCCTTCGAGGTGAGATCATGACGGTGATGTAAATTTTAGCTTCACTGGGTGGTCTCCTCTCGAAGGCGGTTTTCATTCAACAGAAGAAAGAGGATACACAGAAATAATTGTGTTCTAGGATTTCTTTTCCACCAGTTGAAATAATAATGGGCGCACTTGAGAGGCGATTGCCAAGTTTATGTTTTATTTTTCATTACTGGGTTTTCTCCTTCATGGCGCGTGATGCTTATACCCTCGACTGTTAAGAAATAAAATTTTCTTATGTGGGCTTTGGTTCCACTTCTCTTTGGCTTTGTCCTATTTGGAACTGATAAAGCTATTGAGTGGTGGCACCGCGGCCCTTCCATCGATAATACAATGTATTAGTCCAGAAGTTAAAATTCGTTAATATTGCAAGTTTTTAAAATCTTGAAGGGAAACACTCCCATTCTTGGTGTTCGTGGTTAAATTTTTCTGGTTTACTATTTTGGATGTAGGGAATTCATGTCAATGCTTTTATGTAAGAAAATTATATTTTTAAAATGATACGTAAGCCGTTTCTTTTAAGGAAAAGAAGTTCCTTGTGTAATTTCATTTTCATTGGATATTGTTGAAGTTGTCATGCTGTAACCAAATGTGCAGGCGAGTGGGAAGTAACTTGTTTCCCTCCCACTCCACCGACTGAAATTTGAGACACCTGGGACGTTGATAACTTTCATTTGCTTGTTTGCTTTCTGAGACGAAGGTTGTCAAGATTCCGATTGCAGTGTTTGTAAATCTGTACTGTGATATAGTGTAGGATAAAGTTGATCCTTACTTATGAAATAGACGAAAATGGTACGTATATTTAGTAGGGATTCATCAGATGTGGATAGATTTTTGCGTTATTTACTTTCGTTTATGTTTAAATGTAGTTTTATCAAAAATTTCAGTATGTTATTTTAAAAGGAAATGTGTTGGGACCTCTTTGGAGGCGAGCTCATTACAGTGATTAACATTAAAACTCACTGGGTGGTCTCCTTTCGAGAGCGGATCTCATTTTTGTCAACACCCGAGTAATTGTATCTTGCCGAATTACGATTGTTGTTTGTGGCGTGCTGAAAATTTTTCTTTGGCGAACGTTAAGCAAGAATTCATGGCACACACCTGAGGGGAGAAATCCGAGTTTAATGTTTACATTGTTCATTACTGGGTTTTCTCCTCCATGGTGCGTTACCTTCAAATATACAAGTTTGCCAGATTGCAAATATTTTTATATGTTTCGTGCTTTATAATTTCGGTTATCCGTTAATACTATATTATGGTGCCAGTTGAAATATAAGTTCACGGAATCTCCTTCGAGGTGAGATCATGACGGTGATGTAAATTTTAGCTTCACTGGGTGGTCTCCTCTCGAAGGCGGTTTTCATTCAACAGAAGAAAGAGGATACACAGAAATAATTGTGTTCTAGGATTTCTTTGCCACCAGTTGAAATAATAATGTGCGCACTTGAGAGGCGATTGCCAAGTTTATGTTTTATTTTTCATTACTGGGTTTTCTCCTTCATGGCGCGTGATGCTTATACCCTCGACTGTTAAATAAAATTTTCTTATGTGGGCTTTGGTTCCACTTCTCTTTGGCTTTGTCCTATTTGGAACTGATAAAGCTATTGAGTGGTGGCACCGCGGCCCTTTCATCGATAATACAATGTATTAGTCCAGAAGTTAAAATTCGTTAATATTGCAAGTTTTTAAAATCTTGAAGGGAAACACTCCCATTCTTGGTGTTCGTGGTTAAATTTTTCTGGTTTACTATTTTGGATGTAGGGAATTCATGTCAATGCTTTTATGTAAGAAAATTATATTTTTAAAATGATACGTAAGCCGTTTCTTTTAAGGAAAAGAAGTTCCTTGTGTAATTTCATTTTCATTGGATATTGTTGAAGTTGTCATGCTGTAACCAAATGTGCAGGCGAGGGGGAAGTAACTTGCTTCCCTCCCACTCCACCGACTGAAATTTGAGACACCTGGGACGTTGATAACTTTCATTTGCTTGTTTGCTTTCTGAGACGAAGGTTGGCAAGTTTCCGATTGCAGTGTTTGTAAATCTGTACTGTGATATAGTGTAGGATAAAGTTGATCCTTACTTATGAAATAGACGAAAATGGTACGTATATTTAGTAGGGATTCATCAGATGTGGATAGATTTTTGCGTTATTTACTTTCGTATATGTTTAAATGTAGTTTTATCAAAATTTTCAGTATGTTATTTTAAAAAGAAATGTGTTGGGACCTCTCTGGAGGCGAGCTCATTACAGTGATTAACATTAAAACTCACTGGGTGGTCTCCTCTCGAGAGCGGATCTCATTTTTGTCAACACCCGAGTAATTGTATCTTGCCGAATTACGATTGTTGTTTGTGGCGTGCTGAAAATTTTTCTTTGGCGAACGTTAAGCAAGAATTCATGGCACACACCTGAGGGGAGAAATCCGAGTTTAATGTTTACATTGTTCATTACTGGGTTTTCTCCTCCATGGTGCGTTACCATCAAATATACAAGTTTGCCAGATTGCAAATATTTTTATATGTTTCGTGCTTTATAATTTCGGTTATCCGTTAATACTATATTATGGTGCCAGTTGAAATATAAGTTCACGGAATCTCCTTCGAGGTGAGATCATGACGGTGATGTAAATTTTAGCTTCACTGGGTGGTCTCCTCTCGAAGGCGGTTTTCATTCAACAGAAGAAAGAGGATACACAGAAATAATTGTGTTCTAGGATTTCTTTGCCACCAGTTGAAATAATAATGTGCGCACTTGAGAGGCGATTGCCAAGTTTATGTTTTATTTTTCATTACTGGGTTTTCTCCTTCATGGCGCGTGATGCTTATACCCTCGACTGTTAAATAAAATTTTCTTATGTGGGCTTTGGTTCCACTTCTCTTTGGCTTTGTCCTATTTGGAACTGATAATGCTATTGAGTGGTGGCACCGCGGCCCTTTCATCGATAATACAATGTATTAGTCCAGAAGTTAAAATTCGTTAATATTGCAAGTTTTTAAAATCTTGAAGGGAAACACTCCCATTCTTGGTGTTCGTGGTTAAATTTTTCTGGTTTACTATTTTGGATGTAGGGAATTCATGTCAATGCTTTTATGTAAGAAAATTATATTTTTAAAATGATACGTAAGCCGTTTCTTTTAAGGAAAAGAAGTTCCTTGTGTAATTTCATTTTCATTGGATATTGTTGAAGTTGTCATGCTGTAACCAAATGTGCAGGCGAGTGGGAAGTAACTTGTTTCCCTCCCACTCCACCGACTGAAATTTGAGATACCTGGGACGTTGATAACTTTCATTTGCTTGTTTGCTGTCTGAGACGAAGGTTGTCAAGTTTCCGATTGCAGTGTTTGTAAATCTGTACTGTGATATAGTGTAGGATAAAATTGATCCTTACTTATGAAATAGAAGCAAATGGTACGTATATTTAGCAGGGATTCATCAGATGTGAATAGATTTTTGCGTTATTTACTTTCGTTTATATTTAAATGTAGTTTTATCAAAATTTTCAGTATGTCATTTTAAAAGGAAATGTGTTGGGACCTCTTTGGGGGCGAGCTCATTACAGTGATTAACATTAAAACTCACTGGGTGGTCTCCTCTCGAGAGCGGATCTCATTTTTGTCAACACCCGAGTAATTGTATCTTGCCGAATTACGATTTTTGTTTGTGGCGTGCTGAAAATTTTTCTTTGGCGAACGTTAAGCAAGAATTCATGGCACACACCTGAGGGGAGAAATCCGAGTTTAATGTTTACATTGTTCATTACTGGGTTTTCTCCTCCATGGTGCGTTACCTTCAAATATACAAGTTTGCCAGATTGCAAATATTTTTATATGTTTCGTGCTTTATAATTTCGGTTATCCGTTAATACTATATTATGGTGCCAGTTGAAATATAAGTTCACGGAATCTCCTTCGAGGTGAGATCATGACGGTGATGTAAATTTTAGCTTCACTGGGTGGTCTCCTCTCGAAGGCGGTTTTCATTCAACAGAAGAAAGAGGATACACAGAAATAATTGTGTTCTAGGATTTCTTTTCCACCAGTTGAAATAATAATGGGCGCACTTGAGAGGCGATTGCCAAGTTTATGTTTTATTTTTCATTACTGGGTTTTCTCCTTCATGGCGCGTGATGCTTATACCCTCGACTGTTAAGAAATAAAATTTTCTTATGTGGGCTTTGGTTCCACTTCTCTTTGGCTTTGTCCTATTTGGAACTGATAAAGCTATTGAGTGGTGGCACCGCGGCCCTTCCATCGATAATACAATGTATTAGTCCAGAAGTTAAAATTCGTTAATATTGCAAGTTTTTAAAATCTTGAAGGGAAACACTCCCATTCTTGGTGTTCGTGGTTAAATTTTTCTGGTTTACTATTTTGGATGTAGGGAATTCATGTCAATGCTTTTATGTAAGAAAATTATATTTTTAAAATGATACGTAAGCCGTTTCTTTTAAGGAAAAGAAGTTCCTTGTGTAATTTCATTTTCATTGGATATTGTTGAAGTTGTCATGCTGTAACCAAATGTGCAGGCGAGTGGGAAGTAACTTGTTTCCCTCCCACTCCACCGACTGAAATTTGAGACACCTGGGACGTTGATAACTTTCATTTGCTTGTTTGCTTTCTGAGACGAAGGTTGTCAAGATTCCGATTGCAGTGTTTGTAAATCTGTACTGTGATATAGTGTAGGATAAAGTTGATCCTTACTTATGAAATAGACGAAAATGGTACGTATATTTAGTAGGGATTCATCAGATGTGGATAGATTTTTGCGTTATTTACTTTCGTTTATGTTTAAATGTAGTTTTATCAAAAATTTCAGTATGTTATTTTAAAAGGAAATGTGTTGGGACCTCTTTGGAGGCGAGCTCATTACAGTGATTAACATTAAAACTCACTGGGTGGTCTCCTTTCGAGAGCGGATCTCATTTTTGTCAACACCCGAGTAATTGTATCTTGCCGAATTACGATTGTTGTTTGTGGCGTGCTGAAAATTTTTCTTTGGCGAACGTTAAGCAAGAATTCATGGCACACACCTGAGGGGAGAAATCCGAGTTTAATGTTTACATTGTTCATTACTGGGTTTTCTCCTCCATGGTGCGTTACCTTCAAATATACAAGTTTGCCAGATTGCAAATATTTTTATATGTTTCGTGCTTTATAATTTCGGTTATCCGTTAATACTATATTATGGTGCCAGTTGAAATATAAGTTCACGGAATCTCCTTCGAGGTGAGATCATGACGGTGATGTAAATTTTAGCTTCACTGGGTGGTCTCCTCTCGAAGGCGGTTTTCATTCAACAGAAGAAAGAGGATACACAGAAATAATTGTGTTCTAGGATTTCTTTGCCACCAGTTGAAATAATAATGTGCGCACTTGAGAGGCGATTGCCAAGTTTATGTTTTATTTTTCATTACTGGGTTTTCTCCTTCATGGCGCGTGATGCTTATACCCTCGACTGTTAAATAAAATTTTCTTATGTGGGCTTTGGTTCCACTTCTCTTTGGCTTTGTCCTATTTGGAACTGATAATGCTATTGAGTGGTGGCACCGCGGCCCTTTCATCGATAATACAATGTATTAGTCCAGAAGTTAAAATTCGTTAATATTGCAAGTTTTTAAAATCTTGAAGGGAAACACTCCCATTCTTGGTGTTCGTGGTTAAATTTTTCTGGTTTACTATTTTGGATGTAGGGAATTCATGTCAATGCTTTTATGTAAGAAAATTATATTTTTAAAATGATACGTAAGCCGTTTCTTTTAAGGAAAAGAAGTTCCTTGTGTAATTTCATTTTCATTGGATATTGTTGAAGTTGTCATGCTGTAACCAAATGTGCAGGCGAGTGGGAAGTAACTTGTTTCCCTCCCACTCCACCGACTGAAATTTGAGATACCTGGGACGTTGATAACTTTCATTTGCTTGTTTGCTGTCTGAGACGAAGGTTGTCAAGTTTCCGATTGCAGTGTTTGTAAATCTGTACTGTGATATAGTGTAGGATAAAATTGATCCTTACTTATGAAATAGAAGCAAATGGTACGTATATTTAGCAGGGATTCATCAGATGTGAATAGAATTTTGCGTTATTTACTTTCGTTTATATTTAAATGTAGTTTTATCAAAATTTTCAGTATGTCATTTTAAAAGGAAATGTGTTGGGACCTCTTTGGGGGCGAGCTCATTACAGTGATTAACATTAAAACTCACTGGGTGGTCTCCTCTCGAGAGCGGATCTCATTTTTGTCAACACCCGAGTAATTGTATCTTGCCGAATTACGATTTTTGTTTGTGGCGTGCTGAAAATTTTTCTTTGGCGAACGTTAAGCAAGAATTCATGGCACACACCTGAGGGGAGAAATCCGAGTTTAATGTTTACATTGTTCATTACTGGGTTTTCTCCTCCATGGTGCGTTACCTTCAAATATACAAGTTTGCCAGATTGCAAATATTTTTATATGTTTCGTGCTTTATAATTTCGGTTATCCGTTAATACTATATTATGGTGCCAGTTGAAATATAAGTTCACGGAATCTCCTTCGAGGTGAGATCATGACGGTGATGTAAATTTTAGCTTCACTGGGTGGTCTCCTCTCGAAGGCGGTTTTCATTCAACAGAAGAAAGAGGATACACAGAAATAATTGTGTTCTAGGATTTCTTTTCCACCAGTTGAAATAATAATGGGCGCACTTGAGAGGCGATTGCCAAGTTTATGTTTTATTTTTCATTACTGGGTTTTCTCCTTCATGGCGCGTGATGCTTATACCCTCGACTGTTAAGAAATAAAATTTTCTTATGTGGGCTTTGGTTCCACTTCTCTTTGGCTTTGTCCTATTTGGAACTGATAAAGCTATTGAGTGGTGGCACCGCGGCCCTTCCATCGATAATACAATGTATTAGTCCAGAAGTTAAAATTCGTTAATATTGCAAGTTTTTAAAATCTTGAAGGGAAACACTCCCATTCTTGGTGTTCGTGGTTAAATTTTTCTGGTTTACTATTTTGGATGTAGGGAATTCATGTCAATGCTTTTATGTAAGAAAATTATATTTTTAAAATGATACGTAAGCCGTTTCTTTTAAGGAAAAGAAGTTCCTTGTGTAATTTCATTTTCATTGGATATTGTTGAAGTTGTCATGCTGTAACCAAATGTGCAGGCGAGTGGGAAGTAACTTGTTTCCCTCCCACTCCACCGACTGAAATTTGAGACACCTGGGACGTTGATAACTTTCATTTGCTTGTTTGCTTTCTGAGACGAAGGTTGTCAAGATTCCGATTGCAGTGTTTGTAAATCTGTACTGTGATATAGTGTAGGATAAAGTTGATCCTTACTTATGAAATAGACGAAAATGGTACGTATATTTAGTAGGGATTCATCAGATGTGGATAGATTTTTGCGTTATTTACTTTCGTTTATGTTTAAATGTAGTTTTATCAAAAATTTCAGTATGTTATTTTAAAAGGAAATGTGTTGGGACCTCTTTGGAGGCGAGCTCATTACAGTGATTAACATTAAAACTCACTGGGTGGTCTCCTTTCGAGAGCGGATCTCATTTTTGTCAACACCCGAGTAATTGTATCTTGCCGAATTACGATTGTTGTTTGTGGCGTGCTGAAAATTTTTCTTTGGCGAACGTTAAGCAAGAATTCATGGCACACACCTGAGGGGAGAAATCCGAGTTTAATGTTTACATTGTTCATTACTGGGTTTTCTCCTCCATGGTGCGTTACCTTCAAATATACAAGTTTGCCAGATTGCAAATATTTTTATATGTTTCGTGCTTTATAATTTCGGTTATCCGTTAATACTATATTATGGTGCCAGTTGAAATATAAGTTCACGGAATCTCCTTCGAGGTGAGATCATGACGGTGATGTAAATTTTAGCTTCACTGGGTGGTCTCCTCTCGAAGGCGGTTTTCATTCAACAGAAGAAAGAGGATACACAGAAATAATTGTGTTCTAGGATTTCTTTGCCACCATTTGAAATAATAATGTGCGCACTTGAGAGGCGATTGCCAAGTTTATGTTTTATTTTTCATTACTGGGTTTTCTCCTTCATGGCGCGTGATGCTTATACCCTCGACTGTTAAATAAAATTTTCTTATGTGGGCTTTGGTTCCACTTCTCTTTGGCTTTGTCCTATTTGGAACTGATAAAGCTATTGAGTGGTGGCACCGCGGCCCTTTCATCGATAATACAATGTATTAGTCCAGAAGTTAAAATTCGTTAATATTGCAAGTTTTTAAAATCTTGAAGGGAAACACTCCCATTCTTGGTGTTCGTGGTTAAATTTTTCTGGTTTACTATTTTGGATGTAGGGAATTCATGTCAATGCTTTTATGTAAGAAAATTATATTTTTAAAATGATACGTAAGCCGTTTCTTTTAAGGAAAAGAAGTTCCTTGTGTAATTTCATTTTCATTGGATATTGTTGAAGTTGTCATGCTGTAACCAAATGTGCAGGCGAGGGGGAAGTAACTTGCTTCCCTCCCACTCCACCGACTGAAATTTGAGACACCTGGGACGTTGATAACTTTCATTTGCTTGTTTGCTTTCTGAGACGAAGGTTGGCAAGTTTCCGATTGCAGTGTTTGTAAATCTGTACTGTGATATAGTGTAGGATAAAGTTGATCCTTACTTATGAAATAGACGAAAATGGTACGTATATTTAGTAGGGATTCATCAGATGTGGATAGATTTTTGCGTTATTTACTTTCGTATATGTTTAAATGTAGTTTTATCAAAATTTTCAGTATGTTATTTTAAAAGGAAATGTGTTGGGACCTCTCTGGAGGCGAGCTCATTACAGTGATTAACATTAAAACTCACTGGGTGGTCTCCTCTCGAGAGCGGATCTCATTTTTGTCAACACCCGAGTAATTGTATCTTGCCGAATTACGATTGTTGTTTGTGGCGTGCTGAAAATTTTTCTTTGGCGAACGTTAAGCAAGAATTCATGGCACACACCTGAGGGGAGAAATCCGAGTTTAATGTTTACATTGTTCATTACTGGGTTTTCTCCTCCATGGTGCGTTACCATCAAATATACAAGTTTGCCAGATTGCAAATATTTTTATATGTTTCGTGCTTTATAATTTCGGTTATCCGTTAATACTATATTATGGTGCCAGTTGAAATATAAGTTCACGGAATCTCCTTCGAGGTGAGATCATGACGGTGATGTAAATTTTAGCTTCACTGGGTGGTCTCCTCTCGAAGGCGGTTTTCATTCAACAGAAGAAAGAGGATACACAGAAATAATTGTGTTCTAGGATTTCTTTGCCACCAGTTGAAATAATAATGTGCGCACTTGAGAGGCGATTGCCAAGTTTATGTTTTATTTTTCATTGCTGGGTTTTCTCCTTCATGGCGCGTGATGCTTATACCCTCGACTGTTAAATAAAATTTTCTTATGTGCGCTTTGGTTCCACTTCTCTTTGGCTTTGTCCTATTTGGAACTGATAATGCTATTGAGTGGTGGCACCGCGGCCCTTTCATCGATAATACAATGTATTAGTCCAGAAGTTAAAATTCGTTAATATTGCAAGTTTTTAAAATCTTGAAGGGAAACACTCCCATTCTTGGTGTTCGTGGTTAAATTTTTCTGGTTTACTATTTTGGATGTAGGGAATTCATGTCAATGCTTTTATGTAAGAAAATTATATTTTTAAAATGATACGTAAGCCGTTTCTTTTAAGGAAAAGAAGTTCCTTGTGTAATTTCATTTTCATTGGATATTGTTGAAGTTGTCATGCTGTAACCAAATGTGCAGGCGAGGGGGAAGTAACTTGCTTCCCTCCCACTCCACCGACTGAAATTTGAGACACCTGGGACGTTGATAACTTTCATTTGCTTGTTTGCTTTCTGAGACGAAGGTTGGCAAGTTTCCGATTGCAGTGTTTGTAAATCTGTACTGTGATATAGTGTAGGATAAAGTTGATCCTTACTTATGAAATAGACGAAAATGGTACGTATATTTAGTAGGGATTCATCAGATGTGGATAGATTTTTGCGTTATTTACTTTCGTATATGTTTAAATGTAGTTTTATCAAAATTTTCAGTATGTTATTTTAAAAGGAAATGTGTTGGGACCTCTCTGGAGGCGAGCTCATTACAGTGATTAACATTAAAACTCACTGGGTGGTCTCCTCTCGAGAGCGGATCTCATTTTTGTCAACACCCGAGTAATTGTATCTTGCCGAATTACGATTGTTGTTTGTGGCGTGCTGAAAATTTTTCTTTGGCGAACGTTAAGCAAGAATTCATGGCACACACCTGAGGGGAGAAATCCGAGTTTAATGTTTACATTGTTCATTACTGGGTTTTCTCCTCCATGGTGCGTTACCATCAAATATACAAGTTTGCCAGATTGCAAATATTTTTATATGTTTCGTGCTTTATAATTTCGGTTATCCGTTAATACTATATTATGGTGCCAGTTGAAATATAAGTTCACGGAATCTCCTTCGAGGTGAGATCATGACGGTGATGTAAATTTTAGCTTCACTGGGTGGTCTCCTCTCGAAGGCGGTTTTCATTCAACAGAAGAAAGAGGATACACAGAAATAATTGTGTTCTAGGATTTCTTTGCCACCAGTTGAAATAATAATGTGCGCACTTGAGAGGCGATTGCCAAGTTTATGTTTTATTTTTCATTACTGGGTTTTCTCCTTCATGGCGCGTGATGCTTATACCCTCGACTGTTAAATAAAATTTTCTTATGTGGGCTTTGGTTCCACTTCTCTTTGGCTTTGTCCTATTTGGAACTGATAATGCTATTGAGTGGTGGCACCGCGGCCCTTTCATCGATAATACAATGTATTAGTCCAGAAGTTAAAATTCGTTAATATTGCAAGTTTTTAAAATCTTGAAGGGAAACACTCCCATTCTTGGTGTTCGTGGTTAAATTTTTCTGGTTTACTATTTTGGATGTAGGGAATTCATGTCAATGCTTTTATGTAAGAAAATTATATTTTTAAAATGATACGTAAGCCGTTTCTTTTAAGGAAAAGAAGTTCCTTGTGTAATTTCATTTTCATTGGATATTGTTGAAGTTGTCATGCTGTAACCAAATGTGCAGGCGAGTGGGAAGTAACTTGTTTCCCTCCCACTCCACCGACTGAAATTTGAGATACCTGGGACGTTGATAACTTTCATTTGCTTGTTTGCTGTCTGAGACGAAGGTTGTCAAGTTTCCGATTGCAGTGTTTGTAAATCTGTACTGTGATATAGTGTAGGATAAAATTGATCCTTACTTATGAAATAGAAGCAAATGGTACGTATATTTAGCAGGGATTCATCAGATGTGAATAGATTTTTGCGTTATTTACTTTCGTTTATATTTAAATGTAGTTTTATCAAAATTTTCAGTATGTCATTTTAAAAGGAAATGTGTTGGGACCTCTTTGGGGGCGAGCTCATTACAGTGATTAACATTAAAACTCACTGGGTGGTCTCCTCTCGAGAGCGGATCTCATTTTTGTCAACACCCGAGTAATTGTATCTTGCCGAATTACGATTTTTGTTTGTGGCGTGCTGAAAATTTTTCTTTGGCGAACGTTAAGCAAGAATTCATGGCACACACCTGAGGGGAGAAATCCGAGTTTAATGTTTACATTGTTCATTACTGGGTTTTCTCCTCCATGGTGCGTTACCTTCAAATATACAAGTTTGCCAGATTGCAAATATTTTTATATGTTTCGTGCTTTATAATTTCGGTTATCCGTTAATACTATATTATGGTGCCAGTTGAAATATAAGTTCACGGAATCTCCTTCGAGGTGAGATCATGACGGTGATGTAAATTTTAGCTTCACTGGGTGGTCTCCTCTCGAAGGCGGTTTTCATTCAACAGAAGAAAGAGGATACACAGAAATAATTGTGTTCTAGGATTTCTTTTCCACCAGTTGAAATAATAATGGGCGCACTTGAGAGGCGATTGCCAAGTTTATGTTTTATTTTTCATTACTGGGTTTTCTCCTTCATGGCGCGTGATGCTTATACCCTCGACTGTTAAGAAATAAAATTTTCTTATGTGGGCTTTGGTTCCACTTCTCTTTGGCTTTGTCCTATTTGGAACTGATAAAGCTATTGAGTGGTGGCACCGCGGCCCTTCCATCGATAATACAATGTATTAGTCCAGAAGTTAAAATTCGTTAATATTGCAAGTTTTTAAAATCTTGAAGGGAAACACTCCCATTCTTGGTGTTCGTGGTTAAATTTTTCTGGTTTACTATTTTGGATGTAGGGAATTCATGTCAATGCTTTTATGTAAGAAAATTATATTTTTAAAATGATACGTAAGCCGTTTCTTTTAAGGAAAAGAAGTTCCTTGTGTAATTTCATTTTCATTGGATATTGTTGAAGTTGTCATGCTGTAACCAAATGTGCAGGCGAGTGGGAAGTAACTTGTTTCCCTCCCACTCCACCGACTGAAATTTGAGACACCTGGGACGTTGATAACTTTCATTTGCTTGTTTGCTTTCTGAGACGAAGGTTGTCAAGATTCCGATTGCAGTGTTTGTAAATCTGTACTGTGATATAGTGTAGGATAAAGTTGATCCTTACTTATGAAATAGACGAAAATGGTACGTATATTTAGTAGGGATTCATCAGATGTGGATAGATTTTTGCGTTATTTACTTTCGTTTATGTTTAAATGTAGTTTTATCAAAAATTTCAGTATGTTATTTTAAAAGGAAATGTGTTGGGACCTCTTTGGAGGCGAGCTCATTACAGTGATTAACATTAAAACTCACTGGGTGGTCTCCTTTCGAGAGCGGATCTCATTTTTGTCAACACCCGAGTAATTGTATCTTGCCGAATTACGATTGTTGTTTGTGGCGTGCTGAAAATTTTTCTTTGGCGAACGTTAAGCAAGAATTCATGGCACACACCTGAGGGGAGAAATCCGAGTTTAATGTTTACATTGTTCATTACTGGGTTTTCTCCTCCATGGTGCGTTACCTTCAAATATACAAGTTTGCCAGATTGCAAATATTTTTATATGTTTCGTGCTTTATAATTTCGGTTATCCGTTAATACTATATTATGGTGCCAGTTGAAATATAAGTTCACGGAATCTCCTTCGAGGTGAGATCATGACGGTGATGTAAATTTTAGCTTCACTGGGTGGTCTCCTCTCGAAGGCGGTTTTCATTCAACAGAAGAAAGAGGATACACAGAAATAATTGTGTTCTAGGATTTCTTTGCCACCAGTTGAAATAATAATGTGCGCACTTGAGAGGCGATTGCCAAGTTTATGTTTTATTTTTCATTACTGGGTTTTCTCCTTCATGGCGCGTGATGCTTATACCCTCGACTGTTAAATAAAATTTTCTTATGTGGGCTTTGGTTCCACTTCTCTTTGGCTTTGTCCTATTTGGAACTGATAATGCTATTGAGTGGTGGCACCGCGGCCCTTTCATCGATAATACAATGTATTAGTCCAGAAGTTAAAATTCGTTAATATTGCAAGTTTTTAAAATCTTGAAGGGAAACACTCCCATTCTTGGTGTTCGTGGTTAAATTTTTCTGGTTTACTATTTTGGATGTAGGGAATTCATGTCAATGCTTTTATGTAAGAAAATTATATTTTTTAAATGATACGTAAGCCGTTTCTTTTAAGGAAAAGAAGTTCCTTGTGTAATTTCATTTTCATTGGATATTGTTGAAGTTGTCATGCTGTAACCAAATGTGCAGGCGAGTGGGAAGTAACTTGTTTCCCTCCCACTCCACCGACTGAAATTTGAGATACCTGGGACGTTGATAACTTTCATTTGCTTGCTTGCTGTCTGAGACGAAGGTTGTCAAGTTTCCGATTGCAGTGTTTGTAAATCTGTACTGTGATATAGTGTAGGATAAAATTGATCCTTACTTATGAAATAGAAGCAAATGGTACGTATATTTAGCAGGGATTCATCAGATGTGAATAGATTTTTGCGTTATTTACTTTCGTTTATATTTAAATGTAGTTTTATCAAAATTTTCAGTATGTCATTTTAAAAGGAAATGTGTTGGGACCTCTTTGGGGGCGAGCTCATTACAGTGATTAACATTAAAACTCACTATGTGGTCTCCTCTCGAGAGCGGATCTCATTTTTGTCAACACCCGAGTAATTGTATCTTGCCGAATTACGATTTTTGTTTGTGGCGTGCTGAAAATTTTTCTTTGGCGAACGTTAAGCAAGAATTCATGGCACACACCTGAGGGGAGAAATCCGAGTTTAATGTTTACATTGTTCATTACTGGGTTTTCTCCTCCATGGTGCGTTACCTTCAAATATACAAGTTTGCCAGATTGCAAATATTTTTATATGTTTCGTGCTTTATAATTTCGGTTATCCGTTAATACTATATTATGGTGCCAGTTGAAATATAAGTTCACGGAATCTCCTTCGAGGTGAGATCATGACGGTGATGTAAATTTTAGCTTCACTGGGTGGTCTCCTCTCGAAGGCGGTTTTCATTCAACAGAAGAAAGAGGATACACAGAAATAATTGTGTTCTAGGATTTCTTTTCCACCAGTTGAAATATATAATGGGCGCACTTGAGAGGCGATTGCCAAGTTTATGTTTTATTTTTCATTACTGGGTTTTCTCCTTCATGGCGCGTGATGCTTATACCCTCGACTGTTAAGAAATAAAATTTTCTTATGTGGGCTTTGGTTCCACTTCTCTTTGGCTTTGTCCTATTTGGAACTGATAAAGCTATTGAGTGGTGGCACCGCGGCCCTTCCATCGATAATACAATGTATTAGTCCAGAAGTTAAAATTCGTTAATATTGCAAGTTTTTAAAATCTTGAAGGGAAACACTCCCATTCTTGGTGTTCGTGGTTAAATTTTTCTGGTTTACTATTTTGGATGTAGGGAATTCATGTCAATGCTTTTATGTAAGAAAATTATATTTTTAAAATGATACGTAAGCCGTTTCTTTTAAGGAAAAGAAGTTCCTTGTGTAATTTCATTTTCATTGGATATTGTTGAAGTTGTCATGCTGTAACCAAATGTGCAGGCGAGTGGGAAGTAACTTGTTTCCCTCCCACTCCACCGACTGAAATTTGAGACACCTGGGACGTTGATAACTTTCATTTGCTTGTTTGCTTTCTGGACGAAGGTTGTCAAGATTCCGATTGCAGTGTTTGTAAATCTGTACTGTGATATAGTGTAGGATAAAGTTGATCCTTACTTATGAAATAGACGAAAATGGTACGTATATTTAGTAGGGATTCATCAGATGTGGATAGATTTTTGCGTTATTTACTTTCGTTTATGTTTAAATGTAGTTTTATCAAAAATTTCAGTATGTTATTTTAAAAGGAAATGTGTTGGGACCTCTTTGGAGGCGAGCTCATTACAGTGATTAACATTAAAACTCACTGGGTGGTCTCCTTTCGAGAGCGGATCTCATTTTTGTCAACACCCGAGTAATTGTATCTTGCCGAATTACGATTGTTGTTTGTGGCGTGCTGAAAATTTTTCTTTGGCGAACGTTAAGCAAGAATTCATGGCACACACCTGAGGGGAGAAATCCGAGTTTAATGTTTACATTGTTCATTACTGGGTTTTCTCCTCCATGGTGCGTTACCTTCAAATATACAAGTTTGCCAGGTTGCAAATATTTTTATATGTTTCGTGCTTTATAATTTCGGTTATCCGTTAATACTATATTATGGTGCCAGTTGAAATATAAGTTCACGGAATCTCCTTCGAGGTGAGATCATGACGGTGATGTAAATTTTAGCTTCACTGGGTGGTCTCCTCTCGAAGGCGGTTTTCATTCAACAGAAGAAAGAGGATACACAGAAATAATTGTGTTCTAGGATTTCTTTTCCACCAGTTGAAATAATAGTGTGCGCACTTGAGAGGCGATTGCCAAGTTTATGTTTTATTTTTCATTACTGGGTTTTCTCCTTCATGGCGCGTGATGCTTATACCCTCGACTGTTAAATAAAATTTTCTTATGTGGGCTTTGGTTCCACTTCTCTTTGGCTTTGTCCTATTTGGAACTGATAATGCTATTGAGTGGTGGCACCGCGGCCCTTTCATCGATAATACAATGTATTAGTCCAGAAGTTAAAATTCGTTAATATTGCAAGTTTTTAAAATCTTGAAGGGAAACACTCCCATTCTTGGTGTTCGTGGTTAAATTTTTCTGGTTTACTATTTTGGATGTAGGGAATTCATGTCAATGCTTTTATGTAAGAAAATTATATTTTTAAAATGTTACGTAAGCCGTTTCTTTTAAGGAAAAGAAGTTCCTTGTGTAATTTCATTTTCATTGGATATTGTTGAAGTTGTCATGCTGTAACCAAATGTGCAGGCGAGTGGGAAGTAACTTGTTTCCCTCCCACTCCACCGACTGAAATTTGAGACACCTGGGACGTTGATAACTTTCATTTGCTTGTTTGCTTTCTGAGACGAAGGTTGTCAAGATTCCGATTGCAGTGTTTGTAAATCTGTACTGTGATATAGTGTAGGATAAAGTTGATCCTTACTTATGAAATAGACGAAAATGGTACGTATATTTAGTAGGGATTCATCAGATGTGGATAGATTTTTGCGTTATTTACTTTCGTTTATGTTTAAATGTAGTTTTATCAAAATTTTCAGTATGTTATTTTAAAAGGAAATGTGTTGGGACCTCTTTGGAGTCGAGTTCATTACAGTGATTAACATTAAAACTCACTGGGTGGTCTCCTCTCGAGAGCGGATCTCATTTTTGTCAACACCCGAGTAATTGTATCTTGCCGAATTACGATTGTTGTTTGTGGCGTGCTGAAAATTTTTCTTTGGCGAACGTTAAGCAAGAATTCATGGCACACACCTGAGGGGAGAAATCCGAGTTTAATGTTTACATTGTTCATTACTGGGTTTTCTCCTCCATGGTGCGTTACCTTCAAATATACAAGTTTGCCAGATTGCAAATATTTTTATATGTTTCGTGCTTTATAATTTCGGTTATCCGTTAATACTATATTATGGTGCCAGTTGAAATATAAGTTCACGGAATCTTCTTCGAGGTGAGATCATGACGGTGATGTAAATTTAACTTCACTTTGTGGTGTCCTCTCGAAGGCGGTTTTCATTCAACAGAAGAAAGAGGATACACAGAAATAATTGTGTTCTAGGATTTCTTTTCCACCAGTTGAAATAATAATGGGCGCACTTGAGAGGCGATTGCCAAGTTTATGTTTTATTTTTCATTACTGGGTTTTCTCCTTCATGGCGCGTGATGCTTATACCCTCGACTGTTAAATAAAATTTTCTTATGTGGGCTTTGGTTCCACTTCTCTTTGGCTTTGTCCTATTTGGAACTGATAAAGCTATTGAGTGGTGGCACCGCGGCCCTTTCATCGATAATACAATGTATTAGTCCAGAAGTTAAAATTCGTTAATATTGCAAGTTTTTAAAATCTTGAAGGGAAACACTCCCATTCTTGGTGTTCGTGGTTAAATTTTTCTGGTTTACTATTTTGGATGTAGGGAATTCATGTCAATGCTTTTATGTAAGAAAATTATATTTTTAAAATGATACGTAAGCCGTTTCTTTTAAGGAAAAGAAGTTCCTTGTGTAATTTCATTTTCATTGGATATTGTTGAAGTTGTCATGCTGTAACCAAATGTGCAGGCGAGGGGGAAGTAACTTGCTTCGCTCCCACTCCACCGACTGAAATTTGAGACACCTGGGACGTTGATAACTTTCATTTGCTTGTTTGCTTTCTGAGACGAAGGTTGGCAAGTTTCCGATTGCAGTGTTTGTAAATCTGTACTGTGATATAGTGTAGGATAAAGTTGATCCTTACTTATGAAATAGACGAAAATGGTACGTATATTTAGTAGGGATTCATCAGATGTGGATAGATTTTTGCGTTATTTACTTTCGTATATGTTTAAATGTAGTTTTATCAAAATTTTCAGTATGTTATTTTAAAAGGAAATGTGTTGGGACCTCTCTGGAGGCGAGCTCATTACAGTGATTAACATTAAAACTCACTGGGTGGTCTCCTCTCGAGAGCGGATCTCATTTTTGTCAACACCCGAGTAATTGTATCTTGCCGAATTACGATTGTTGTTTGTGGCGTGCTGAAAATTTTTCTTTGGCGAACGTTAAGCAAGAATTCATGGCACACACCTGAGGGGAGAAATCCGAGTTTAATGTTTACATTGTTCATTACTGGGTTTTCTCCTCCATGGTGCGTTACCTTCAAATATACAAGTTTGCCAGATTGCAAATATTTTTATGTTTCGTGCTTTATAATTTCGGTTATCCGTTAATACTATATTATGGTGCCAGTTGAAATATAAGTTCACGGAATCTCCTTCGAGGTGAGATCATGACGGTGATGTAAATTTTAGCTTCACTGGGTGGTCTCCTCTCGAAGGCGGTTTTCATTCAACAGAAGAAAGAGGATACACAGAAATAATTGTGTTCTAGGATTTCTTTGCCACCAGTTGAAATAATAATGTGCGCACTTGAGAGGCGATTGCCAAGTTTATGTTTTATTTTTCATTACTGGGTTTTCTCCTTCATGGCGCGTGATGCTTATACCCTCGACTGTTAAATAAAATTTTCTTATGTGGGCTTTGGTTCCACTTCTCTTTGGCTTTGTCCTATTTAGAACTGATAATGCTATTGAGTGGTGGCACCGCGGCCCTTTCATCGATAATACAATGTATTAGTCCAGAAGTTAAAATTCGTTAATATTGCAAGTTTTTAAAATCTTGAAGGGAAACACTCCCATTCTTGGTGTTCGTGGTTAAATTTTTCTGGTTTACTATTTTGGATGTAGGGAATTCATGTCAATGCTTTTATGTAAGAAAATTATATTTTTAAAATGATACGTAAGCCGTTTCTTTTAAGGAAAAGAAGTTCCTTGTGTAATTTCATTTTCATTGGATATTGTTGAAGTTGTCATGCTGTAACCAAATGTGCAGGCGAGTGGGAAGTAACTTGTTTCCCTCCCACTCCACCGACTGAAATTTGAGATACCTGGGACGTTGATAACTTTCATTTGCTTGTTTGCTGTCTGAGACGAAGGTTGTCAAGTTTCCGATTGCAGTGTTTGTAAATCTGTACTGTGATATAGTGTAGGATAAAATTGATCCTTACTTATGAAATAGAAGCAAATGGTACGTATATTTAGCAGGGATTCATCAGATGTGAATAGATTTTTGCGTTATTTACTTTCGTTTATATTTAAATGTAGTTTTATCAAAATTTTCAGTATGTCATTTTAAAAGGAAATGTGTTGGGACCTCTTTGGGGGCGAGCTCATTACAGTGATTAACATTAAAACTCACTGGGTGGTCTCCTCTCGAGAGCGGATCTCATTTTTGTCAACACCCGAGTAATTGTATCTTGCCGAATTACGATTTTTGTTTGTGGCGTGCTGAAAATTTTTCTTTGGCGAACGTTAAGCAAGAATTCATGGCACACACCTGAGGGGAGAAATCCGAGTTTAATGTTTACATTGTTCATTACTGGGTTTTCTCCTCCATGGTGCGTTACCTTCAAATATACAAGTTTGCCAGATTGCAAATATTTTTATATGTTTCGTGCTTTATAATTTCGGTTATCCGTTAATACTATATTATGGTGCCAGTTGAAATATAAGTTCACGGAATCTCCTTCGAGGTGAGATCATGACGGTGATGTAAATTTTAGCTTCACTGGGTGGTCTCCTCTCGAAGGCGGTTTTCATTCAACAGAAGAAAGAGGATACACAGAAATAATTGTGTTCTAGGATTTCTTTTCCACCAGTTGAAATAATAATGGGCGCACTTGAGAGGCGATTGCCAAGTTTATGTTTTATTTTTCATTACTGGGTTTTCTCCTTCATGGCGCGTGATGCTTATACCCTCGACTGTTAAGAAATAAAATTTTCTTATGTGGGCTTTGGTTCCACTTCTCTTTGGCTTTGTCCTATTTGGAACTGATAAAGCTATTGAGTGGTGGCACCGCGGCCCTTCCATCGATAATACAATGTATTAGTCCAGAAGTTAAAATTCGTTAATATTGCAAGTTTTTAAAATCTTGAAGGGAAACAATCCCATTCTTGGTGTTCGTGGTTAAATTTTTCTGGTTTACTATTTTGGATGTAGGGAATTCATGTCAATGCTTTTATGTAAGAAAATTATATTTTTAAAATGATACGTAAGCCGTTTCTTTTAAGGAAAAGAAGTTCCTTGTGTAATTTCATTTTCATTGGATATTGTTGAAGTTGTCATGCTGTAACCAAATGTGCAGGCGAGTGGGAAGTAACTTGCTTCCCTCCCACTCCACCGACTGAAATTTGAGACACCTGGGACGTTGATTACTTTCATTTGCTTGTTTGCTTTCTGAGACGAAGGTTGGCAAGTTTCCGATTGCAGTGTTTGTAAATCTGTACTGTGATATAGTGTAGGATAAAGTTGATCCTTACTTATGAAATAGACGAAAATGGTACGTATATTTAGTAGGGATTCATCAGATGTGGATAGATTTTTGCGTTATTTACTTTCGTATATGTTTAAATGTAGTTTTATCAAAATTTTCAGTATGTTATTTTAAAAGAAAATGTGTTGGGACCTCTCTGGAGGCGAGCTCATTACAGTGATTAACATTAAAACTCACTGGGTGGTCTCCTCTCGAGAGCGGATCTCATTTTTGTCAACACCCGAGTAATTGTATCTTGCCGAATTACGATTGTTGTTTGTGGCGTGCTGAAAATTTTTCTTTGGCGAACGTTAAGCAAGAATTCATGGCACACACCTGAGGGGAGAAATCCGAGTTTAATGTTTACATTGTTCATTACTGGGTTTTCTCCTCCATGGTGCGTTACCTTCAAATATACAAGTTTGCCAGATTGCAAATATTTTTATATGTTTCGTGCTTTATAATTTCGGTTATCCGTTAATACTATATTATGGTGCCAGTTGAAATATAAGTTCACGGAATCTCCTTCGAGGTGAGATCATGACGGTGATGTAAATTTTAGCTTCACTGGGTGGTCTCCTCTCGAAGGCGGTTTTCATTCAACAGAAGAAAGAGGATACACAGAAATAATTGTGTTCTAGGATTTCTTTGCCACCAGTTGAAATAATAATGTGCGCACTTGAGAGGCGATTGCCAAGTTTATGTTTTATTTTTCATTACTGGGTTTTCTCCTTCATGGCGCGTGATGCTTATACCCTCGACTGTTAAATAAAATTTTCTTATGTGGGCTTTGGTTCCACTTCTCTTTGGCTTTGTCCTATTTGGAACTGATAATGCTATTGAGTGGTGGCACCGCGGCCCTTTCATCGATAATACAATGTATTAGTCCAGAAGTTAAAATTCGTTAATATTGCAAGTTTTTAAAATCTTGAAGGGAAACACTCCCATTCTTGGTGTTCGTGGTTAAATTTTTCTGGTTTACTATTTTGGATGTAGGGAATTCATGTCAATGCTTTTATGTAAGAAAATTATATTTTTAAAATGTTACGTAAGCCGTTTCTTTTAAGGAAAAGAAGTTCCTTGTGTAATTTCATTTTCATTGGATATTGTTGAAGTTGTCATGCTGTAACCAAATGTGCAGGCGAGTGGGAAGTAACTTGTTTCCCTCCCACTCCACCGACTGAAATTTGAGACACCTGGGACGTTGATAACTTTCATTTGCTTGTTTGCTTTCTGAGACGAAGGTTGTCAAGATTCCGATTGCAGTGTTTGTAAATCTGTACTGTGATATAGTGTAGGATAAAGTTGATCCTTACTTATGAAATAGACGAAAATGGTACGTATATTTAGTAGGGATTCATCAGATGTGGATAGATTTTTGCGTTATTTACTTTCGTTTATGTTTAAATGTAGTTTTATCAAAATTTTCAGTATGTTATTTTAAAAGGAAATGTGTTGGGACCTCTTTGGAGTCGAGTTCATTACAGTGATTAACATTAAAACTCACTGGGTGGTCTCCTCTCGAGAGCGGATCTCATTTTTGTCAACACCCGAGTAATTGTATCTTGCCGAATTACGATTGTTGTTTGTGGCGTGCTGAAAATTTTTCTTTGGCGAACGTTAAGCAAGAATTCATGGCACACACCTGAGGGGAGAAATCCGAGTTTAATGTTTACATTGTTCATTACTGGGTTTTCTCCTCCATGGTGCGTTACCTTCAAATATACAAGTTTGCAGATTGCAAATATTTTTATATGTTTCGTGCTTTATAATTTCGGTTATCCGTTAATACTATATTATGGTGCCAGTTGAAATATAAGTTCACGGAATCTCCTTCGAGGTGAGATCATGACGGTGATGTAAATTTTAGCTTCACTGGGTGGTCTCCTCTCGAAGGCGGTTTTCATTCAACAGAAGAAAGAGGATACACAGAAATAATTGTGTTCTAGGATTTCTTTTCCACCAGTTGAAATAATAGTGTGCGCACTTGAGAGGCGATTGCCAAGTTTATGTTTTATTTTTCATTACTGGGTTTTCTCCTTCATGGCGCGTGATGCTTATACCGTCGACTGTTAAGAAATAAAATTTTCTTATGTGGGCTTTGGTCCCACTTCTCTTTGGCTTTGTCCTATTTGGAACTGATAATGCTATTGAGTGGTGGCACCGCGGCCCTTTCATCGATAATACAATGTATTAGTCCAGAAGTTAAAATTCGTTAATATTGCAAGTTTTTAAAATCTTGAAGGGAAACACTCCCATTCTTTGTGTTCGTGGTTAAATTTTTCTGGTTTACTATTTTGGATGTAGGGAATTCATGTCAATGCTTTTATGTAAGAAAATTATATTTTTAAAATGATACGTAAGCCGTTTCTTTTAAGGAAAAGAAGTTCCTTGTGTAATTTCGTTTTCATTGGATATTGTTGAAGTTGTCATGCTGTAACCAAATGTGCAGGCGAGTGGGAAGTAACTTGTTTACCTCCCACTCCACCGACTGAAATTTGAGACACCTGGGACGTTGATAACTTTCATTTGCTTGCTTGCTTTCTGAGACGAAGGTTGTCAAGATTCCGATTGCAGTGTTTGTAAATCTGTACTGTGATATAGTGTAGGATAAAGTTGATCCTTACTTATGAAATAGACGAAAATGGTACGTATATTTAGTAGGGATTCATCAGATGTGGAAAGATTTTTGCGTTATTTACTTTCGTTTATGTTTAAATGTAGTTTTATCAAAAATTTCAGTATGTTATTTTAAAAGGAAATGTGTTGGGACCTCTTTGGAGGTGAGCTCATTACAGTGATTAACATTAAAACTCACTGGGTGGTCTCCTCTCGAGAGCGGATCTCATTTTTGTCAACACCCGAGTAATTGTATCTTGCCGAATTACGATTGTTATTTGTGGCGTGCTGAAAATTTTTCTTTGGCGAACGTTAAGCAAGAATTCATGGCACACACCTGAGGGGAGAAATCCGAGTATAATGTTTACATTTTTCATTACTGGGGTTTCTCCTCCATGGTGCGTTACCTTCAAATATACAAGTTTGCCAGATTGCAAATATTTTTATATGTTTCGTGCTTTATAATTTCGGTTATCCGTTAATACTATATTATGGTGCCAGTTGAAATATAAGTTCACGGAATCTCCTTCGAGGTGAGATCATGACGGTGATGTAAATTTTAGCTTCACTGGGTGGTCTCCTCTCGAAGGCGGTTTTCATTCAACAGAAGAAAGAGGATACACAGAAATAATTGTGTTCTAGGATTTCTTTGCCACCAGTTGAAATAATAATGTGCGCACTTGAGAGGCGATTGCCAAGTTTATGTTTTATTTTTCATTACTGGGTTTTCTCCTTCATGGCGCGTGATGCTTATACCCTCGACTGTTAAATAAAATTTTCTTATGTGGGCTTTGGTTCCACTTCTCTTTGGCTTTGTCCTATTTGGAACTGATAATGCTATTGAGTGGTGGCACCGCGGCCCTTTCATCGATAATACAATGTATTAGTCCAGAAGTTAAAATTCGTTAATATTGCAAGTTTTTAAAATCTTGAAGGGAAACACTCCCATTCTTGGTGTTCGTGGTTAAATTTTTCTGGTTTACTATTTTGGATGTAGGGAATTCATGTCAATGCTTTTATGTAAGAAAATTATATTTTTAAAATGTTACGTAAGCCGTTTCTTTTAAGGGAAAGAAGTTCCTTGTGTAATTTCATTTTCATTGGATATTGTTGAAGTTGTCATGCTGTAACCAAATGTGCAGGCGAGTGGGAAGTAACTTGTTTCCCTCCCACTCCACCGACTGAAATTTGAGACACCTGGGACGTTGATAACTTTCATTTGCTTGTTTGCTGTCTGAGACGAAGGTTGTCAAGTTTCCGATTGCAGTGTTTGTAAATCTGTACTGTGATATAGTGTAGGATAAAATTGATCCTTACTTATGAAATAGAAGCAAATGGTACGTATATTTAGCAGGGATTCATCAGATGTGAATAGATTTTTGCGTTATTTACTTTCGTTTATATTTAAATGTAGTTTTATCAAAATTTTCAGTATGTCATTTTAAAAGGAAATGTGTTGGGACCTCTTTGGGGGCGAGCTCATTACAGTGATTAACATTAAAACTCACTGGGTGGTCTCCTCTCGAGAGCGGATCTCATTTTTGTCAACACCCGAGTAATTGTATCTTGCCGAATTACGATTTTTGTTTGTGGCGTGCTGAAAATTTTTCTTTGGCGAACGTTAAGCAAGAATTCATGGCACACACCTGAGGGGAGAAATCCGAGTTTAATGTTTACATTGTTCATTACTGGGTTTTCTCCTCCATGGTGCGTTACCTTCAAATATACAAGTTTGCCAGATTGCAAATATTTTTATATGTTTCGTGCTTTATAATTTCGGTTATCCGTTAATACTATATTATGGTGCCAGTTGAAATATAAGTTCACGGAATCTCCTTCGAGGTGAGATCATGACGGTGATGTAAATTTTAGCTTCACTGGGTGGTCTCCTCTCGAAGGCGGTTTTCATTCAACAGAAGAAAGAGGATACACAGAAATAATTGTGTTCTAGGATTTCTTTTCCACCAGTTGAAATAATAATGGGCGCACTTGAGAGGCGATTGCCAAGTTTATGTTTTATTTTTCATTACTGGGTTTTCTCCTTCATGGCGCGTGATGCTTATACCCTCGACTGTTAAGAAATAAAATTTTCTTATGTGGGCTTTGGTTCCACTTCTCTTTGGCTTTGTCCTATTTGGAACTGATAAAGCTATTGAGTGGTGGCACCGCGGCCCTTCCATCGATAATACAATGTATTAGTCCAGAAGTTAAAATTCGTTAATATTGCAAGTTTTTAAAATCTTGAAGGGAAACACTCCCATTCTTGGTGTTCGTGGTTAAATTTTTCTGGTTTACTATTTTGGATGTAGGGAATTCATGTCAATGCTTTTATGTAAGAAAATTATATTTTTAAAATGTTACGTAAGCCGTTTCTTTTAAGGAAAAGAAGTTCCTTGTGTAATTTCATTTTCATTGGATATTGTTGAAGTTGTCATGCTGTAACCAAATGTGCAGGCGAGTGGGAAGTAACTTGTTTCCCTCCCACTCCACCGACTGAAATTTGAGACACCTGGGACGTTGATAACTTTCATTTGCTTGTTTGCTTTCTGAGACGAAGGTTGTCAAGATTCCGATTGCAGTGTTTGTAAATCTGTACTGTGATATAGTGTAGGATAAAATTGATCCTTACTTATGAAATAGAAGCAAATGGTACGTATATTTAGCAGGGATTCATCAGATGTGAATAGATTTTTGCGTTATTTACTTTCGTTTATATTTAAATGTAGTTTTATCAAAATTTTCAGTATGTCATTTTAAAAGGAAATGTGTTGGGACCTCTTTGGGGGCGAGCTCATTACAGTGATTAACATTAAAACTCACTGGGTGGTCTCCTCTCGAGAGCGGATCTCATTTTTGTCAACACCCGAGTAATTGTATCTTGCCGAATTACGATTTTTGTTTGTGGCGTGCTGAAAATTTTTCTTTGGCGAACGTTAAGCAAGAATTCATGGCACACACCTGAGGGGAGAAATCCGAGTTTAATGTTTACATTGTTCATTACTGGGTTTTCTCCTCCATGGTGCGTTACCTTCAAATATACAAGTTTGCCAGATTGCAAATATTTTTATATGTTTCGTGCTTTATAATTTCGGTTATCCGTTAATACTATATTATGGTGCCAGTTGAAATATAAGTTCACGGAATCTCCTTCGAGGTGAGATCATGACGGTGATGTAAATTTTAGCTTCACTGGGTGGTCTCCTCTCGAAGGCGGTTTTCATTCAACAGAAGAAAGAGGATACACAGAAATAATTGTGTTCTAGGATTTCTTTTCCACCAGTTGAAATAATAGTGTGCGCACTTGAGAGGCGATTGCCAAGTTTATGTTTTATTTTTCATTACTGGGTTTTCTCCTTCATGGCGCGTGATGCTTATACCCTCGACTGTTAAATAAAATTTTCTTATGTGGGCTTTGGTTCCACTTCTCTTTGGCTTTGTCCTATTTGGAACTGATAATGCTATTGAGTGGTGGCACCGCGGCCCTTTCATCGATAATACAATGTATTAGTCCAGAAGTTAAAATTCGTTAATATTGCAAGTTTTTAAAATCTTGAAGGGAAACACTCCCATTCTTGGTGTTCGTGGTTAAATTTTTCTGGTTTACTATTTTGGATGTAGGGAATTCATGTCAATGCTTTTATGTAAGAAAATTATATTTTTAAAATGTTACGTAAGCCGTTTCTTTTAAGGAAAAGAAGTTCCTTGTGTAATTTCATTTTCATTGGATATTGTTGAAGTTGTCATGCTGTAACCAAATGTGCAGGCGAGTGGGAAGTAACTTGTTTCCCTCCCACTCCACCGACTGAAATTTGAGACACCTGGGACGTTGATAACTTTCATTTGCTTGTTTGCTTTCTGAGACGAAGGTTGTCAAGATTCCGATTGCAGTGTTTGTAAATCTGTACTGTGATATAGTGTAGGATAAAGTTGATCCTTACTTATGAAATAGACGAAAATGGTACGTATATTTAGTAGGGATTCATCAGATGTGGATAGATTTTTGCGTTATTTACTTTCGTTTATGTTTAAATGTAGTTTTATCAAAATTTTCAGTATGTTATTTTAAAAGGAAATGTGTTGGGACCTCTTTGGAGTCGAGTTCATTACAGTGATTAACATTAAAACTCACTGGGTGGTCTCCTCTCGAGAGCGGATCTCATTTTTGTCAACACCCGAGTAATTGTATCTTGCCGAATTACGATTGTTGTTTGTGGCGTGCTGAAAATTTTTCTTTGGCGAACGTTAAGCAAGAATTCATGGCACACACCTGAGGGGAGAAATCCGAGTTTAATGTTTACATTGTTCATTACTGGGTTTTCTCCTCCATGGTGCGTTACCTTCAAATATACAAGTTTGCCAGATTGCAAATATTTTTATATGTTTCGTGCTTTATAATTTCGGTTATCCGTTAATACTATATTATGGTGCCAGTTGAAATATAAGTTCACGGAATCTCCTTCGAGGTGAGATCATGACGGTGATGTAAATTTTAGCTTCACTGGGTGGTCTCCTCTCGAAGGCGGTTTTCATTCAACAGAAGAAAGAGGATACACAGAAATAATTGTGTTCTAGGATTTCTTTTCCACCAGTTGAAATAATAATGTGCGCACTTGAGAGGCGATTGCCAAGTTTATGTTTTATTTTTCATTACTGGGTTTTCTCCTTCATGGCGCGTGATGCTTATACCCTCGACTGTTAAATAAAATTTTCTTATGTGGGCTTTGTTTCCACTTCTCTTTGGCTTTGTCCTATTTGGAACTGATAAAGCTATTGAGTGGTGGCACCGCGGCCCTTTCATCGATAATACAATGTATTAGTCCAGAAGTTAAAATTCGTTAATATTGCAAGTTTTTAAAATCTTGAAGGGAAACACTCCCATTCTTGGTGTTCGTGGTTAAATTTTTCTGGTTTACTATTTTGGATGTAGGGAATTCATGTCAATGCTTTTATGTAAGAAAATTATATTTTTAAAATGATACGTAAGCCGTTTCTTTTAAGGAAAAGAAGTTCCTTGTGTAATTTCATTTTCATTGGATATTGTTGAAGTTGTCATGCTGTAACCAAATGTGCAGGCGAGGGGGAAGTAACATGCTTCCCTCCCACTCCACCGACTGAAATTTGAGACACCTGGGACGTTGATAACTTTCATTTGCTTGTTTGCTGTCTGAGACGAAGGTTGTCAAGTTTCCGATTGCAGTGTTTGTAAATCTGTACTGTGATATAGTGTAGGATAAAATTGATCCTTACTTATGAAATAGAAGCAAATGGTACGTATATTTAGCAGGGATTCATCAGATGTGAATAGATTTTTGCGTTATTTACTTTCGTTTATATTTAAATGTAGTTTTATCAAAATTTTCAGTATGTCATTTTAAAAGGAAATGTGTTGGGACCTCTTTGGGGGCGAGCTCATTACAGTGATTAACATTAAAACTCACTGGGTGGTCTCCTCTCGAGAGCGGATCTCATTTTTGTCAACACCCGAGTAATTGTATCTTGCCGAATTACGATTTTTGTTTGTGGCGTGCTGAAAATTTTTCTTTGGCGAACGTTAAGCAAGAATTCATGGCACACACCTGAGGGGAGAAATCCGAGTTTAATGTTTACATTGTTCATTACTGGGTTTTCTCCTCCATGGTGCGTTACCTTCAAATATACAAGTTTGCCAGATTGCAAATATTTTTATATGTTTCGTGCTTTATAATTTCGGTTATCCGTTAATACTATATTATGGTGCCAGTTGAAATATAAGTTCACGGAATCTCCTTCGAGGTGAGATCATGACGGTGATGTAAATTTTAGCTTCACTGGGTGGTCTCCTCTCGAAGGCGGTTTTCATTCAACAGAAGAAAGAGGATACACAGAAATAATTGTGTTCTAGGATTTCTTTTCCACCAGTTGAAATAATAATGGGCGCACTTGAGAGGCGATTGCCAAGTTTATGTTTTATTTTTCATTACTGGGTTTTCTCCTTCATGGCGCGTGATGCTTATACCCTCGACTGTTAAGAAATAAAATTTTCTTATGTGGGCTTTGGTTCCACTTCTCTTTGGCTTTGTCCTATTTGGAACTGATAAAGCTATTGAGTGGTGGCACCGCGGCCCTTCCATCGATAATACAATGTATTAGTCCAGAAGTTAAAATTCGTTAATATTGCAAGTTTTTAAAATCTTGAAGGGAAACACTCCCATTCTTGGTGTTCGTGGTTAAATTTTTCTGGTTTACTATTTTGGATGTAGGGAATTCATGTCAATGCTTTTATGTAAGAAAATTATATTTTTAAAATGATACGTAAGCCGTTTCTTTTAAGGAAAAGAAGTTCCTTGTGTAATTTCATTTTCATTGGATATTGTTGAAGTTGTCATGCTGTAACCAAATGTGCAGGCGAGTGGGAAGTAACTTGCTTCCCTCCCACTCCACCGACTGAAATTTGAGACACCTGGGACGTTGATTACTTTCATTTGCTTGTTTGCTTTCTGAGACGAAGGTTGGCAAGTTTCCGATTGCAGTGTTTGTAAATCTGTACTGTGATATAGTGTAGGATAAAGTTGATCCTTACTTATGAAATAGACGAAAATGGTACGTATATTTAGTAGGGATTCATCAGATGTGGATAGATTTTTGCGTTATTTACTTTCGTATATGTTTAAATGTAGTTTTATCAAAATTTTCAGTATGTTATTTTAAAAGAAAATGTGTTGGGACCTCTCTGGAGGCGAGCTCATTACAGTGATTAACATTAAAACTCACTGGGTGGTCTCCTCTCGAGAGCGGATCTCATTTTTGTCAACACCCGAGTAATTGTATCTTGCCGAATTACGATTGTTGTTTGTGGCGTGCTGAAAATTTTTCTTTGGCGAACGTTAAGCAAGAATTCATGGCACACACCTGAGGGGAGAAATCCGAGTTTAATGTTTACATTGTTCATTACTGGGTTTTCTCCTCCATGGTGCGTTACCTTCAAATATACAAGTTTGCCAGATTGCAAATATTTTTATATGTTTCGTGCTTTATAATTTCGGTTATCCGTTAATACTATATTATGGTGCCAGTTGAAATATAAGTTCACGGAATCTCCTTCGAGGTGAGATCATGACGGTGATGTAAATTTTAGCTTCACTGGGTGGTCTCCTCTCGAAGGCGGTTTTCATTCAACAGAAGAAAGAGGATACACAGAAATAATTGTGTTCTAGGATTTCTTTGCCACCAGTTGAAATAATAATGTGCGCACTTGAGAGGCGATTGCCAAGTTTATGTTTTATTTTTCATTACTGGGTTTTCTCCTTCATGGCGCGTGATGCTTATACCCTCGACTGTTAAATAAAATTTTCTTATGTGGGCTTTGGTTCCACTTCTCTTTGGCTTTGTCCTATTTGGAACTGATAATGCTATTGAGTGGTGGCACCGCGGCCCTTTCATCGATAATACAATGTATTAGTCCAGAAGTTAAAATTCGTTAATATTGCAAGTTTTTAAAATCTTGAAGGGAAACACTCCCATTCTTGGTGTTCGTGGTTAAATTTTTCTGGTTTACTATTTTGGATGTAGGGAATTCATGTCAATGCTTTTATGTAAGAAAATTATATTTTTAAAATGTTACGTAAGCCGTTTCTTTTAAGGAAAAGAAGTTCCTTGTGTAATTTCATTTTCATTGGATATTGTTGAAGTTGTCATGCTGTAACCAAATGTGCAGGCGAGTGGGAAGTAAATTGTTTCCCTCCCACTCCACCGACTGAAATTTGAGATACCTGGGACGTTGATAACTTTCATTTGCTTGTTTGCTGTCTGAGACGAAGGTTGTCAAGATTCCGATTGCAGTGTTTGTAAATCTGTACTGTGATATAGTGTAGGATAAAGTTGATTCTTACTTATGAAATAGACGAAAATGGTACGTATATTTAGTAGGGATTCATCAGATGTGGATAGATTTTTGCGTTATTTACTTTCGTTTATGTTTAAATGTAGTTTTATCAAAAATTTCAGTATGTTATTTTAAAAGGAAATGTGTTGGGACCTCTTTGGAGGCGAGCTCATTACAGTGATTAACATTAAAACTCACTGGGTGGTCTCCTTTCGAGAGCGGATCTCATTTTTGTCAACACCCGAGTAATTGTATCTTGCCGAATTACGATTGTTGTTTGTGGCGTGCTGAAAATTTTTCTTTGGCGAACGTTAAGCAAGAATTCATGGCACACACCTGAGGGGAGAAATCCGAGTTTAATGTTTACATTGTTCATTACTGGGTTTTCTCCTCCATGGTGCGTTACCTTCAAATATACAAGTTTGCCAGATTGCAAATATTTTTATATGTTTCGTGCTTTATAATTTCGGTTATCCGTTAATACTATATTATGGTGCCAGTTGAAATATAAGTTCACGGAATCTCCTTCGAGGTGAGATCATGACGGTGATGTAAATTTTAGCTTCACTGGGTGGTCTCCTCTCGAAGGCGGTTTTCATTCAACAGAAGAAAGAGGATACACAGAAATAATTGTGTTCTAGGATTTCTTTTCCACCAGTTGAAATAATAGTGTGCGCACTTGAGAGGCGATTGCCAAGTTTATGTTTTATTTTTCATTACTGGGTTTTCTCCTTCATGGCGCGTGATGCTTATACCCTCGACTGTTAAATAAAATTTTCTTATGTGGGCTTTGGTTCCACTTCTCTTTGGCTTTGTCCTATTTGGAACTGATAATGCTATTGAGTGGTGGCACCGCGGCCCTTTCATCGATAATACAATGTATTAGTCCAGAAGTTAAAATTCGTTAATATTGCAAGTTTTTAAAATCTTGAAGGGAAACACTCCCATTCTTGGTGTTCGTGGTTAAATTTTTCTGGTTTACTATTTTGGATGTAGGGAATTCATGTCAATGCTTTTATGTAAGAAAATTATATTTTTAAAATGTTACGTAAGCCGTTTCTTTTAAGGAAAAGAAGTTCCTTGTGTAATTTCATTTTCATTGGATATTGTTGAAGTTGTCATGCTGTAACCAAATGTGCAGGCGAGTGGGAAGTAACTTGTTTCCCTCCCACTCCACCGACTGAAATTTGAGACACCTGGGACGTTGATAACTTTCATTTGCTTGTTTGCTTTCTGAGACGAAGGTTGTCAAGATTCCGATTGCAGTGTTTGTAAATCTGTACTGTGATATAGTGTAGGATAAAGTTGATCCTTACTTATGAAATAGACGAAAATGGTACGTATATTTAGTAGGGATTCATCAGATGTGGATAGATTTTTGCGTTATTTACTTTCGTTTATGTTTAAATGTAGTTTTATCAAAATTTTCAGTATGTTATTTTAAAAGGAAATGTGTTGGGACCTCTCTGGAGGCGAGCTCATTACAGTGATTAACATTAAAACTCACTGGGTGGTCTCCTCTCGAGAGCGGATCTCATTTTTGTCAACACCCGAGTAATTGTATCTTGCCGAATTACGATTGTTGTTTGTGGCGTGCTGAAAATTTTTCTTTGGCGAACGTTAAGCAAGAATTCATGGCACACACCTGAGGGGAGAAATCCGAGTTTAATGTTTACATTGTTCATTACTGGGTTTTCTCCTCCATGGTGCGTTACCTTCAAATATACAAGTTTGCCAGATTGCAAATATTTTTATATGTTTCGTGCTTTATAATTTCGGTTATCCGTTAATACTATATTATGGTGCCAGTTGAAATATAAGTTCACGGAATCTCCTTCGAGGTGAGATCATGACGGTGATGTAAATTTTAGCTTCACTGGGTGGTCTCCTCTCGAAGGCGGTTTTCATTCAACAGAAGAAAGAGGATACACAGAAATAATTGTGTTCTAGGATTTCTTTGCCACCAGTTGAAATAATAATGTGCGCACTTGAGAGGCGATTGCCAAGTTTATGTTTTATTTTTCATTACTGGGTTTTCTCCTTCATGGCGCGTGATGCTTATACCCTCGACTGTTAAATAAAATTTTCTTATGTGGGCTTTGGTTCCACTTCTCTTTGGCTTTGTCCTATTTGGAACTGATAATGCTATTGAGTGGTGGCACCGCGGCCCTTTCATCGATAATACAATGTATTAGTCCAGAAGTTAAAATTCGTTAATATTGCAAGTTTTTAAAATCTTGAAGGGAAACACTCCCATTCTTGGTGTTCGTGGTTAAATTTTTCTGGTTTACTATTTTGGATGTAGGGAATTCATGTCAATGCTTTTATGTAAGAAAATTATATTTTTAAAATGTTACGTAAGCCGTTTCTTTTAAGGAAAAGAAGTTCCTTGTGTAATTTCATTTTCATTGGATATTGTTGAAGTTGTCATGCTGTAACCAAATGTGCAGGCGAGTGGGAAGTAACTTGTTTCCCTCCCACTCCACCGACTGAAATTTGAGACACCTGGGACGTTGATAACTTTCATTTGCTTGTTTGCTTTCTGAGACGAAGGTTGTCAAGATTCCGATTGCAGTGTTTGTAAATCTGTACTGTGATATAGTGTAGGATAAAGTTGATCCTTACTTATGAAATAGACGAAAATGGTACGTATATTTAGTAGGGATTCATCAGATGTGGATAGATTTTTGCGTTATTTACTTTCGTTTATGTTTAAATGTAGTTTTATCAAAATTTTCAGTATGTTATTTTAAAAGGAAATGTGTTGGGACCTCTTTGGAGTCGAGTTCATTACAGTGATTAACATTAAAACTCACTGGGTGGTCTCCTCTCGAGAGCGGATCTCATTTTTGTCAACACCCGAGTAATTGTATCTTGCCGAATTACGATTGTTGTTTGTGGCGTGCTGAAAATTTTTCTTTGGCGAACGTTAAGCAAGAATTCATGGCACACACCTGAGGGGAGAAATCCGAGTTTAATGTTTACATTGTTCATTACTGGGTTTTCTCCTCCATGGTGCGTTACCTTCAAATATACAAGTTTGCCAGATTGCAAATATTTTTATATGTTTCGTGCTTTATAATTTCGGTTATCCGTTAATACTATATTATGGTGCCAGTTGAAATATAAGTTCACGGAATCTCCTTCGAGGTGAGATCATGACGGTGATGTAAATTTTAGCTTCACTGGGTGGTCTCCTCTCGAAGGCGGTTTTCATTCAACAGAAGAAAGAGGATACACAGAAATAATTGTGTTCTAGGATTTCTTTTCCACCAGTTGAAATAATAATGGGCGCACTTGAGAGGCGATTGCCAAGTTTATGTTTTATTTTTCATTACTGGGTTTTCTCCTTCATGGCGCGTGATGCTTATACCCTCGACTGTTAAATAAAATTTTCTTATGTGGGCTTTGTTTCCACTTCTCTTTGGCTTTGTCCTATTTGGAACTGATAAAGCTATTGAGTGGTGGCACCGCGGCCCTTTCATCGATAATACAATGTATTAGTCCAGAAGTTAAAATTCGTTAATATTGCAAGTTTTTAAAATCTTGAAGGGAAACACTCCCATTCTTGGTGTTCGTGGTTAAATTTTTCTGGTTTACTATTTTGGATGTAGGGAATTCATGTCAATGCTTTTATGTAAGAAAATTATATTTTTAAAATGATACGTAAGCCGTTTCTTTTAAGGAAAAGAAGTTCCTTGTGTAATTTCATTTTCATTGGATATTGTTGAAGTTGTCATGCTGTAACCAAATGTGCAGGCGAGGGGGAAGTAACATGCTTCCCTCCCACTCCACCGACTGAAATTTGAGACACCTGGGACGTTGATAACTTTCATTTGCTTGTTTGCTGTCTGAGACGAAGGTTGTCAAGTTTCCGATTGCAGTGTTTGTAAATCTGTACTGTGATATAGTGTAGGATAAAATTGATCCTTACTTATGAAATAGAAGCAAATGGTACGTATATTTAGCAGGGATTCATCAGATGTGAATAGATTTTTGCGTTATTTACTTTCGTTTATATTTAAATGTAGTTTTATCAAAATTTTCAGTATGTCATTTTAAAAGGAAATGTGTTGGGACCTCTTTGGGGGCGAGCTCATTACAGTGATTAACATTAAAACTCACTGGGTGGTCTCCTCTCGAGAGCGGATCTCATTTTTGTCAACACCCGAGTAATTGTATCTTGCCGAATTACGATTTTTGTTTGTGGCGTGCTGAAAATTTTTCTTTGGCGAACGTTAAGCAAGAATTCATGGCACACACCTGAGGGGAGAAATCCGAGTTTAATGTTTACATTGTTCATTACTGGGTTTTCTCCTCCATGGTGCGTTACCTTCAAATATACAAGTTTGCCAGATTGCAAATATTTTTATATGTTTCGTGCTTTATAATTTCGGTTATCCGTTAATACTATATTATGGTGCCAGTTGAAATATAAGTTCACGGAATCTCCTTCGAGGTGAGATCATGACGGTGATGTAAATTTTAGCTTCACTGGGTGGTCTCCTCTCGAAGGCGGTTTTCATTCAACAGAAGAAAGAGGATACACAGAAATAATTGTGTTCTAGGATTTCTTTTCCACCAGTTGAAATAATAATGGGCGCACTTGAGAGGCGATTGCCAAGTTTATGTTTTATTTTTCATTACTGGGTTTTCTCCTTCATGGCGCGTGATGCTTATACCCTCGACTGTTAAGAAATAAAATTTTCTTATGTGGGCTTTGGTTCCACTTCTCTTTGGCTTTGTCCTATTTGGAACTGATAAAGCTATTGAGTGGTGGCACCGCGGCCCTTCCATCGATAATACAATGTATTAGTCCAGAAGTTAAAATTCGTTAATATTGCAAGTTTTTAAAATCTTGAAGGGAAACACTCCCATTCTTGGTGTTCGTGGTTAAATTTTTCTGGTTTACTATTTTGGATGTAGGGAATTCATGTCAATGCTTTTATGTAAGAAAATTATATTTTTAAAATGATACGTAAGCCGTTTCTTTTAAGGAAAAGAAGTTCCTTGTGTAATTTCATTTTCATTGGATATTGTTGAAGTTGTCATGCTGTAACCAAATGTGCAGGCGAGTGGGAAGTAACTTGCTTCCCTCCCACTCCACCGACTGAAATTTGAGACACCTGGGACGTTGATTACTTTCATTTGCTTGTTTGCTTTCTGAGACGAAGGTTGGCAAGTTTCCGATTGCAGTGTTTGTAAATCTGTACTGTGATATAGTGTAGGATAAAGTTGATCCTTACTTATGAAATAGACGAAAATGGTACGTATATTTAGTAGGGATTCATCAGATGTGGATAGATTTTTGCGTTATTTACTTTCGTATATGTTTAAATGTAGTTTTATCAAAATTTTCAGTATGTTATTTTAAAAGAAAATGTGTTGGGACCTCTCTGGAGGCGAGCTCATTACAGTGATTAACATTAAAACTCACTGGGTGGTCTCCTCTCGAGAGCGGATCTCATTTTTGTCAACACCCGAGTAATTGTATCTTGCCGAATTACGATTGTTGTTTGTGGCGTGCTGAAAATTTTTCTTTGGCGAACGTTAAGCAAGAATTCATGGCACACACCTGAGGGGAGAAATCCGAGTTTAATGTTTACATTGTTCATTACTGGGTTTTCTCCTCCATGGTGCGTTACCTTCAAATATACAAGTTTGCCAGATTGCAAATATTTTTATATGTTTCGTGCTTTATAATTTCGGTTATCCGTTAATACTATATTATGGTGCCAGTTGAAATATAAGTTCACGGAATCTCCTTCGAGGTGAGATCATGACGGTGATGTAAATTTTAGCTTCACTGGGTGGTCTCCTCTCGAAGGCGGTTTTCATTCAACAGAAGAAAGAGGATACACAGAAATAATTGTGTTCTAGGATTTCTTTGCCACCAGTTGAAATAATAATGTGCGCACTTGAGAGGCGATTGCCAAGTTTATGTTTTATTTTTCATTACTGGGTTTTCTAATTCATGGCGCGTGATGCTTATACCCTCGACTGTTAAATAAAATTTTCTTATGTGGGCTTTGGTTCCACTTCTCTTTGGCTTTGTCCTATTTGGAACTGATAATGCTATTGAGTGGTGGCACCGCGGCCCTTTCATCGATAATACAATGTATTAGTCCAGAAGTTAAAATTCGTTAATATTGCAAGTTTTTAAAATCTTGAAGGGAAACACTCCCATTCTTGGTGTTCGTGGTTAAATTTTTCTGGTTTACTATTTTGGATGTAGGGAATTCATGTCAATGCTTTTATGTAAGAAAATTATATTTTTAAAATGTTACGTAAGCCGTTTCTTTTAAGGAAAAGAAGTTCCTTGTGTAATTTCATTTTCATTGGATATTGTTGAAGTTGTCATGCTGTAACCAAATGTGCAGGCGAGTGGGAAGTAAATTGTTTCCCTCCCACTCCACCGACTGAAATTTGAGATACCTGGGACGTTGATAACTTTCATTTGCTTGTTTGCTGTCTGAGACGAAGGTTGTCAAGATTCCGATTGCAGTGTTTGTAAATCTGTACTGTGATATAGTGTAGGATAAAGTTGATTCTTACTTATGAAATAGACGAAAATGGTACGTATATTTAGTAGGGATTCATCAGATGTGGATAGATTTTTGCGTTATTTACTTTCGTTTATGTTTAAATGTAGTTTTATCAAAATTTTCAGTATGTTATTTTAAAAGGAAATGTGTTGGGACCTCTTTGGAGGCGAGCTCATTACAGTGATTAACATTAAAACTCACTGGGTGGTCTCCTTTCGAGAGCGGATCTCATTTTTGTCAACACCCGAGTAATTGTATCTTGCCGAATTACGATTGTTGTTTGTGGCGTGCTGAAAATTTTTCTTTGGCGAACGTTAAGCAAGAATTCATGGCACACACCTGAGGGGAGAAATCCGAGTTTAATGTTTACATTGTTCATTACTGGGTTTTCTCCTCCATGGTGCGTTACCTTCAAATATACAAGTTTGCCAGATTGCAAATATTTTTATATGTTTCGTGCTTTATAATTTCGGTTATCCGTTAATACTATATTATGGTGCCAGTTGAAATATAAGTTCACGGAATCTCCTTCGAGGTGAGATCATGACGGTGATGTAAATTTTAGCTTCACTGGGTGGTCTCCTCTCGAAGGCGGTTTTCATTCAACAGAAGAAAGAGGATACACAGAAATAATTGTGTTCTAGGATTTCTTTTCCACCAGTTGAAATAATAGTGTGCGCACTTGAGAGGCGATTGCCAAGTTTATGTTTTATTTTTCATTACTGGGTTTTCTCCTTCATGGCGCGTGATGCTTATACCCTCGACTGTTAAATAAAATTTTCTTATGTGGGCTTTGGTTCCACTTCTCTTTGGCTTTGTCCTATTTGGAACTGATAATGCTATTGAGTGGTGGCACCGCGGCCCTTTCATCGATAATACAATGTATTAGTCCAGAAGTTAAAATTCGTTAATATTGCAAGTTTTTAAAATCTTGAAGGGAAACACTCCCATTCTTGGTGTTCGTGGTTAAATTTTTCTGGTTTACTATTTTGGATGTAGGGAATTCATGTCAATGCTTTTATGTAAGAAAATTATATTTTTAAAATGTTACGTAAGCCGTTTCTTTTAAGGAAAAGAAGTTCCTTGTGTAATTTCATTTTCATTGGATATTGTTGAAGTTGTCATGCTGTAACCAAATGTGCAGGCGAGTGGGAAGTAACTTGTTTCCCTCCCACTCCACCGACTGAAATTTGAGACACCTGGGACGTTGATAACTTTCATTTGCTTGTTTGCTTTCTGAGACGAAGGTTGTCAAGATTCCGATTGCAGTGTTTGTAAATCTGTACTGTGATATAGTGTAGGATAAAGTTGATCCTTACTTATGAAATAGACGAAAATGGTACGTATATTTAGTAGGGATTCATCAGATGTGGATAGATTTTTGCGTTATTTACTTTCGTTTATGTTTAAATGTAGTTTTATCAAAATTTTCAGTATGTTATTTTAAAAGGAAATGTGTTGGGACCTCTCTGGAGGCGAGCTCATTACAGTGATTAACATTAAAACTCACTGGGTGGTCTCCTCTCGAGAGCGGATCTCATTTTTGTCAACACCCGAGTAATTGTATCTTGCCGAATTACGATTGTTGTTTGTGGCGTGCTGAAAATTTTTCTTTGGCGAACGTTAAGCAAGAATTCATGGCACACACCTGAGGGGAGAAATCCGAGTTTAATGTTTACATTGTTCATTACTGGGTTTTCTCCTCCATGGTGCGTTACCTTCAAATATACAAGTTTGCCAGATTGCAAATATTTTTATATGTTTCGTGCTTTATAATTTCGGTTATCCGTTAATACTATATTATGGTGCCAGTTGAAATATAAGTTCACGGAATCTCCTTCGAGGTGAGATCATGACGGTGATGTAAATTTTAGCTTCACTGGGTGGTCTCCTCTCGAAGGCGGTTTTCATTCAACAGAAGAAAGAGGATACACAGAAATAATTGTGTTCTAGGATTTCTTTGCCACCAGTTGAAATAATAATGTGCGCACTTGAGAGGCGATTGCCAAGTTTATGTTTTATTTTTCATTACTGGGTTTTCTCCTTCATGGCGCGTGATGCTTATACCCTCGACTGTTAAATAAAATTTTCTTATGTGGGCTTTGGTTCCACTTCTCTTTGGCTTTGTCCTATTTGGAACTGATAATGCTATTGAGTGGTGGCACCGCGGCCCTTTCATCGATAATACAATGTATTAGTCCAGAAGTTAAAATTCGTTAATATTGCAAGTTTTTAAAATCTTGAAGGGAAACACTCCCATTCTTGGTGTTCGTGGTTAAATTTTTCTGGTTTACTATTTTGGATGTAGGGAATTCATGTCAATGCTTTTATGTAAGAAAATTATATTTTTAAAATGTTACGTAAGCCGTTTCTTTTAAGGAAAAGAAGTTCCTTGTGTAATTTCATTTTCATTGGATATTGTTGAAGTTGTCATGCTGTAACCAAATGTGCAGGCGAGTGGGAAGTAACTTGTTTCCCTCCCACTCCACCGACTGAAATTTGAGACACCTGGGACGTTGATAACTTTCATTTGCTTGTTTGCTTTCTGAGACGAAGGTTGTCAAGATTCCGATTGCAGTGTTTGTAAATCTGTACTGTGATATAGTGTAGGATAAAGTTGATCCTTACTTATGAAATAGACGAAAATGGTACGTATATTTAGTAGGGATTCATCAGATGTGGATAGATTTTTGCGTTATTTACTTTCGTTTATGTTTAAATGTAGTTTTATCAAAATTTTCAGTATGTTATTTTAAAAGGAAATGTGTTGGGACCTCTTTGGAGTCGAGTTCATTACAGTGATTAACATTAAAACTCACTGGGTGGTCTCCTCTCGAGAGCGGATCTCATTTTTGTCAACACCCGAGTAATTGTATCTTGCCGAATTACGATTGTTGTTTGTGGCGTGCTGAAAATTTTTCTTTGGCGAACGTTAAGCAAGAATTCATGGCACACACCTGAGGGGAGAAATCCGAGTTTAATGTTTACATTGTTCATTACTGGGTTTTCTCCTCCATGGTGCGTTACCTTCAAATATACAAGTTTGCCAGATTGCAAATATTTTTATATGTTTCGTGCTTTATAATTTCGGTTATCCGTTAATACTATATTATGGTGCCAGTTGAAATATAAGTTCACGGAATCTCCTTCGAGGTGAGATCATGACGGTGATGTAAATTTTAGCTTCACTGGGTGGTCTCCTCTCGAAGGCGGTTTTCATTCAACAGAAGAAAGAGGATACACAGAAATAATTGTGTTCTAGGATTTCTTTTCCACCAGTTGAAATAATAATGGGCGCACTTGAGAGGCGATTGCCAAGTTTATGTTTTATTTTTCATTACTGGGTTTTCTCCTTCATGGCGCGTGATGCTTATACCCTCGACTGTTAAATAAAATTTTCTTATGTGGGCTTTGTTTCCACTTCTCTTTGGCTTTGTCCTATTTGGAACTGATAAAGCTATTGAGTGGTGGCACCGCGGCCCTTTCATCGATAATACAATGTATTAGTCCAGAAGTTAAAATTCGTTAATATTGCAAGTTTTTAAAATCTTGAAGGGAAACACTCCCATTCTTGGTGTTCGTGGTTAAATTTTTCTGGTTTACTATTTTGGATGTAGGGAATTCATGTCAATGCTTTTATGTAAGAAAATTATATTTTTAAAATGATACGTAAGCCGTTTCTTTTAAGGAAAAGAAGTTCCTTGTGTAATTTCATTTTCATTGGATATTGTTGAAGTTGTCATGCTGTAACCAAATGTGCAGGCGAGGGGGAAGTAACATGCTTCCCTCCCACTCCACCGACTGAAATTTGAGACACCTGGGACGTTGATAACTTTCATTTGCTTGTTTGCTGTCTGAGACGAAGGTTGTCAAGTTTCCGATTGCAGTGTTTGTAAATCTGTACTGTGATATAGTGTAGGATAAAATTGATCCTTACTTATGAAATAGAAGCAAATGGTACGTATATTTAGCAGGGATTCATCAGATGTGAATAGATTTTTGCGTTATTTACTTTCGTTTATATTTAAATGTAGTTTTATCAAAATTTTCAGTATGTCATTTTAAAAGGAAATGTGTTGGGACCTCTTTGGGGGCGAGCTCATTACAGTGATTAACATTAAAACTCACTGGGTGGTCTCCTCTCGAGAGCGGATCTCATTTTTGTCAACACCCGAGTAATTGTATCTTGCCGAATTACGATTTTTGTTTGTGGCGTGCTGAAAATTTTTCTTTGGCGAACGTTAAGCAAGAATTCATGGCACACACCTGAGGGGAGAAATCCGAGTTTAATGTTTACATTGTTCATTACTGGGTTTTCTCCTCCATGGTGCGTTACCTTCAAATATACAAGTTTGCCAGATTGCAAATATTTTTATATGTTTCGTGCTTTATAATTTCGGTTATCCGTTAATACTATATTATGGTGCCAGTTGAAATATAAGTTCACGGAATCTCCTTCGAGGTGAGATCATGACGGTGATGTAAATTTTAGCTTCACTGGGTGGTCTCCTCTCGAAGGCGGTTTTCATTCAACAGAAGAAAGAGGATACACAGAAATAATTGTGTTCTAGGATTTCTTTTCCACCAGTTGAAATAATAATGGGCGCACTTGAGAGGCGATTGCCAAGTTTATGTTTTATTTTTCATTACTGGGTTTTCTCCTTCATGGCGCGTGATGCTTATACCCTCGACTGTTAAGAAATAAAATTTTCTTATGTGGGCTTTGGTTCCACTTCTCTTTGGCTTTGTCCTATTTGGAACTGATAAAGCTATTGAGTGGTGGCACCGCGGCCCTTCCATCGATAATACAATGTATTAGTCCAGAAGTTAAAATTCGTTAATATTGCAAGTTTTTAAAATCTTGAAGGGAAACACTCCCATTCTTGGTGTTCGTGGTTAAATTTTTCTGGTTTACTATTTTGGATGTAGGGAATTCATGTCAATGCTTTTATGTAAGAAAATTATATTTTTAAAATGATACGTAAGCCGTTTCTTTTAAGGAAAAGAAGTTCCTTGTGTAATTTCATTTTCATTGGATATTGTTGAAGTTGTCATGCTGTAACCAAATGTGCAGGCGAGTGGGAAGTAACTTGCTTCCCTCCCACTCCACCGACTGAAATTTGAGACACCTGGGACGTTGATTACTTTCATTTGCTTGTTTGCTTTCTGAGACGAAGGTTGGCAAGTTTCCGATTGCAGTGTTTGTAAATCTGTACTGTGATATAGTGTAGGATAAAGTTGATCCTTACTTATGAAATAGACGAAAATGGTACGTATATTTAGTAGGGATTCATCAGATGTGGATAGATTTTTGCGTTATTTACTTTCGTATATGTTTAAATGTAGTTTTATCAAAATTTTCAGTATGTTATTTTAAAAGAAAATGTGTTGGGACCTCTCTGGAGGCGAGCTCATTACAGTGATTAACATTAAAACTCACTGGGTGGTCTCCTCTCGAGAGCGGATCTCATTTTTGTCAACACCCGAGTAATTGTATCTTGCCGAATTACGATTGTTGTTTGTGGCGTGCTGAAAATTTTTCTTTGGCGAACGTTAAGCAAGAATTCATGGCACACACCTGAGGGGAGAAATCCGAGTTTAATGTTTACATTGTTCATTACTGGGTTTTCTCCTCCATGGTGCGTTACCTTCAAATATACAAGTTTGCCAGATTGCAAATATTTTTATATGTTTCGTGCTTTATAATTTCGGTTATCCGTTAATACTATATTATGGTGCCAGTTGAAATATAAGTTCACGGAATCTCCTTCGAGGTGAGATCATGACGGTGATGTAAATTTTAGCTTCACTGGGTGGTCTCCTCTCGAAGGCGGTTTTCATTCAACAGAAGAAAGAGGATACACAGAAATAATTGTGTTCTAGGATTTCTTTGCCACCAGTTGAAATAATAATGTGCGCACTTGAGAGGCGATTGCCAAGTTTATGTTTTATTTTTCATTACTGGGTTTTCTAATTCATGGCGCGTGATGCTTATACCCTCGACTGTTAAATAAAATTTTCTTATGTGGGCTTTGGTTCCACTTCTCTTTGGCTTTGTCCTATTTGGAACTGATAATGCTATTGAGTGGTGGCACCGCGGCCCTTTCATCGATAATACAATGTATTAGTCCAGAAGTTAAAATTCGTTAATATTGCAAGTTTTTAAAATCTTGAAGGGAAACACTCCCATTCTTGGTGTTCGTGGTTAAATTTTTCTGGTTTACTATTTTGGATGTAGGGAATTCATGTCAATGCTTTTATGTAAGAAAATTATATTTTTAAAATGTTACGTAAGCCGTTTCTTTTAAGGAAAAGAAGTTCCTTGTGTAATTTCATTTTCATTGGATATTGTTGAAGTTGTCATGCTGTAACCAAATGTGCAGGCGAGTGGGAAGTAAATTGTTTCCCTCCCACTCCACCGACTGAAATTTGAGATACCTGGGACGTTGATAACTTTCATTTGCTTGTTTGCTGTCTGAGACGAAGGTTGTCAAGATTCCGATTGCAGTGTTTGTAAATCTGTACTGTGATATAGTGTAGGATAAAGTTGATTCTTACTTATGAAATAGACGAAAATGGTACGTATATTTAGTAGGGATTCATCAGATGTGGATAGATTTTTGCGTTATTTACTTTCGTTTATGTTTAAATGTAGTTTTATCAAAATTTTCAGTATGTTATTTTAAAAGGAAATGTGTTGGGACCTCTTTGGAGGCGAGCTCATTACAGTGATTAACATTAAAACTCACTGGGTGGTCTCCTTTCGAGAGCGGATCTCATTTTTGTCAACACCCGAGTAATTGTATCTTGCCGAATTACGATTGTTGTTTGTGGCGTGCTGAAAATTTTTCTTTGGCGAACGTTAAGCAAGAATTCATGGCACACACCTGAGGGGAGAAATCCGAGTTTAATGTTTACATTGTTCATTACTGGGTTTTCTCCTCCATGGTGCGTTACCTTCAAATATACAAGTTTGCCAGATTGCAAATATTTTTATATGTTTCGTGCTTTATAATTTCGGTTATCCGTTAATACTATATTATGGTGCCAGTTGAAATATAAGTTCACGGAATCTCCTTCGAGGTGAGATCATGACGGTGATGTAAATTTTAGCTTCACTGGGTGGTCTCCTCTCGAAGGCGGTTTTCATTCAACAGAAGAAAGAGGATACACAGAAATAATTGTGTTCTAGGATTTCTTTTCCACCAGTTGAAATAATAGTGTGCGCACTTGAGAGGCGATTGCCAAGTTTATGTTTTATTTTTCATTACTGGGTTTTCTCCTTCATGGCGCGTGATGCTTATACCCTCGACTGTTAAATAAAATTTTCTTATGTGGGCTTTGGTTCCACTTCTCTTTGGCTTTGTCCTATTTGGAACTGATAATGCTATTGAGTGGTGGCACCGCGGCCCTTTCATCGATAATACAATGTATTAGTCCAGAAGTTAAAATTCGTTAATATTGCAAGTTTTTAAAATCTTGAAGGGAAACACTCCCATTCTTGGTGTTCGTGGTTAAATTTTTCTGGTTTACTATTTTGGATGTAGGGAATTCATGTCAATGCTTTTATGTAAGAAAATTATATTTTTAAAATGTTACGTAAGCCGTTTCTTTTAAGGAAAAGAAGTTCCTTGTGTAATTTCATTTTCATTGGATATTGTTGATGTTGTCATGCTGTAACCAAATGTGCAGGCGAGTGGGAAGTAACTTGTTTCCCTCCCACTCCACCGACTGAAATTTGAGACACCTGGGACGTTGATAACTTTCATTTGCTTGTTTGCTTTCTGAGACGAAGGTTGTCAAGATTCCGATTGCAGTGTTTGTAAATCTGTACTGTGATATAGTGTAGGATAAAGTTGATCCTTACTTATGAAATAGACGAAAATGGTACGTATATTTAGTAGGGATTCATCAGATGTGGATAGATTTTTGCGTTATTTACTTTCGTTTATGTTTAAATGTAGTTTTATCAAAATTTTCAGTATGTTATTTTAAAAGGAAATGTGTTGGGACCTCTTTGGAGTCGAGTTCATTACAGTGATTAACATTAAAACTCACTGGGTGGTCTCCTCTCGAGAGCGGATCTCATTTTTGTCAACACCCGAGTAATTGTATCTTGCCGAATTACGATTGTTGTTTGTGGCGTGCTGAAAATTTTTCTTTGGCGAACGTTAAGCAAGAATTCATGGCACACACCTGAGGGGAGAAATCCGAGTTTAATGTTTACATTGTTCATTACTGGGTTTTCTCCTCCATGGTGCGTTACCTTCAAATATACAAGTTTGCAGATTGCAAATATTTTTATATGTTTCGTGCTTTATAATTTCGGTTATCCGTTAATACTATATTATGGTGCCAGTTGAAATATAAGTTCACGGAATCTCCTTCGAGGTGAGATCATGACGGTGATGTAAATTTTAGCTTCACTGGGTGGTCTCCTCTCGAAGGCGGTTTTCATTCAACAGAAGAAAGAGGATACACAGAAATAATTGTGTTCTAGGATTTCTTTTCCACCAGTTGAAATAATAGTGTGCGCACTTGAGAGGCGATTGCCAAGTTTATGTTTTATTTTTCATTACTGGGTTTTCTCCTTCATGGCGCGTGATGCTTATACCGTCGACTGTTAAGAAATAAAATTTTCTTATGTGGGCTTTGGTCCCACTTCTCTTTGGCTTTGTCCTATTTGGAACTGATAATGCTATTGAGTGGTGGCACCGCGGCCCTTTCATCGATAATACAATGTATTAGTCCAGAAGTTAAAATTCGTTAATATTGCAAGTTTTTAAAATCTTGAAGGGAAACACTCCCATTCTTTGTGTTCGTGGTTAAATTTTTCTGGTTTACTATTTTGGATGTAGGGAATTCATGTCAATGCTTTTATGTAAGAAAATTATATTTTTAAAATGATACGTAAGCCGTTTCTTTTAAGGAAAAGAAGTTCCTTGTGTAATTTCGTTTTCATTGGATATTGTTGAAGTTGTCATGCTGTAACCAAATGTGCAGGCGAGTGGGAAGTAACTTGTTTACCTCCCACTCCACCGACTGAAATTTGAGACACCTGGGACGTTGATAACTTTCATTTGCTTGCTTGCTTTCTGAGACGAAGGTTGTCAAGATTCCGATTGCAGTGTTTGTAAATCTGTACTGTGATATAGTGTAGGATAAAGTTGATCCTTACTTATGAAATAGACGAAAATGGTACGTATATTTAGTAGGGATTCATCAGATGTGGAAAGATTTTTGCGTTATTTACTTTCGTTTATGTTTAAATGTAGTTTTATCAAAAATTTCAGTATGTTATTTTAAAAGGAAATGTGTTGGGACCTCTTTGGAGGTGAGCTCATTACAGTGATTAACATTAAAACTCACTGGGTGGTCTCCTCTCGAGAGCGGATCTCATTTTTGTCAACACCCGAGTAATTGTATCTTGCCGAATTACGATTGTTATTTGTGGCGTGCTGAAAATTTTTCTTTGGCGAACGTTAAGCAAGAATTCATGGCACACACCTGAGGGGAGAAATCCGAGTATAATGTTTACATTTTTCATTACTGGGGTTTCTCCTCCATGGTGCGTTACCTTCAAATATACAAGTTTACCAGATTGCAAATATTTTTATATGTTTCGTGCTTTATAATTTCGGTTATCCGTTAATACTATATTATGGTGCCAGTTGAAATATAAGTTCACGGAATCTCCTTCGAGGTGAGATCATGACGGTGATGTAAATTTTAGCTTCACTGGGTGGTCTCCTCTCGAAGGCGGTTTTCATTCAACAGAAGAAAGAGGATACACAGAAATAATTGTGTTCTAGGATTTCTTTGCCACCAGTTGAAATAATAATGTGCGCACTTGAGAGGCGATTGCCAAGTTTATGTTTTATTTTTCATTACTGGGTTTTCTCCTTCATGGCGCGTGATGCTTATACCCTCGACTGTTAAATAAAATTTTCTTATGTGGGCTTTGGTTCCACTTCTCTTTGGCTTTGTCCTATTTGGAACTGATAATGCTATTGAGTGGTGGCACCGCGGCCCTTTCATCGATAATACAATGTATTAGTCCAGAAGTTAAAATTCGTTAATATTGCAAGTTTTTAAAATCTTGAAGGGAAACACTCCCATTCTTGGTGTTCGTGGTTAAATTTTTCTGGTTTACTATTTTGGATGTAGGGAATTCATGTCAATGCTTTTATGTAAGAAAATTATATTTTTAAAATGTTACGTAAGCCGTTTCTTTTAAGGAAAAGAAGTTCCTTGTGTAATTTCATTTTCATTGGATATTGTTGAAGTTGTCATGCTGTAACCAAATGTGCAGGCGAGTGGGAAGTAACTTGTTTCCCTCCCACTCCACCGACTGAAATTTGAGACACCTGGGACGTTGATAACTTTCATTTGCTTGTTTGCTTTCTGAGACGAAGGTTGTCAAGATTCCGATTGCAGTGTTTGTAAATCTGTACTGTGATATAGTGTAGGATAAAGTTGATCCTTACTTATGAAATAGACGAAAATGGTACGTATATTTAGTAGGGATTCATCAGATGTGGATAGATTTTTGCGTTATTTACTTTCGTTTATGTTTAAATGTAGTTTTATCAAAATTTTCAGTATGTTATTTTAAAAGGAAATGTGTTGGGACCTCTTTGGAGTCGAGTTCATTACAGTGATTAACATTAAAACTCACTGGGTGGTCTCCTCTCGAGAGCGGATCTCATTTTTGTCAACACCCGAGTAATTGTATCTTGCCGAATTACGATTGTTGTTTGTGGCGTGCTGAAAATTTTTCTTTGGCGAACGTTAAGCAAGAATTCATGGCACACACCTGAGGGGAGAAATCCGAGTATAATGTTTACATTTTTCATTACTGGGGTTTCTCCTCCATGGTGCGTTACCTTCAAATATACAAGTTTGCCAGATTGCAAATATTTTTATATGTTTCGTGCTTTATAATTTCGGTTATCCGTTAATACTATATTATGGTGCCAGTTGAAATATAAGTTCACGGAATCTCCTTCGAGGTGAGATCATGACGGTGATGTAAATTTTAGCTTCACTGGGTGGTCTCCTCTCGAAGGCGGTTTTCATTCAACAGAAGAAAGAGGATACACAGAAATAATTGTGTTCTAGGATTTCTTTGCCACCAGTTGAAATAATAATGTGCGCACTTGAGAGGCGATTGCCAAGTTTATGTTTTATTTTTCATTACTGGGTTTTCTCCTTCATGGCGCGTGATGCTTATACCCTCGACTGTTAAATAAAATTTTCTTATGTGGGCTTTGGTTCCACTTCTCTTTGGCTTTGTCCTATTTGGAACTGATAATGCTATTGAGTGGTGGCACCGCGGCCCTTTCATCGATAATACAATGTATTAGTCCAGAAGTTAAAATTCGTTAATATTGCAAGTTTTTAAAATCTTGAAGGGAAACACTCCCATTCTTGGTGTTCGTGGTTAAATTTTTCTGGTTTACTATTTTGGATGTAGGGAATTCATGTCAATGCTTTTATGTAAGAAAATTATATTTTTAAAATGTTACGTAAGCCGTTTCTTTTAAGGAAAAGAAGTTCCTTGTGTAATTTCATTTTCATTGGATATTGTTGAAGTTGTCATGCTGTAACCAAATGTGCAGGCGAGTGGGAAGTAACTTGTTTCCCTCCCACTCCACCGACTGAAATTTGAGACACCTGGGACGTTGATAACTTTCATTTGCTTGTTTGCTTTCTGAGACGAAGGTTGTCAAGATTCCGATTGCAGTGTTTGTAAATCTGTACTGTGATATAGTGTAGGATAAAGTTGATCCTTACTTATGAAATAGACGAAAATGGTACGTATATTTAGTAGGGATTCATCAGATGTGGATAGATTTTTGCGTTATTTACTTTCGTTTATGTTTAAATGTAGTTTTATCAAAATTTTCAGTATGTTATTTTAAAAGGAAATGTGTTGGGACCTCTTTGGAGTCGAGTTCATTACAGTGATTAACATTAAAACTCACTGGGTGGTCTCCTCTCGAGAGCGGATCTCATTTTTGTCAACACCCGAGTAATTGTATCTTGCCGAATTACGATTGTTGTTTGTGGCGTGCTGAAAATTTTTCTTTGGCGAACGTTAAGCAAGAATTCATGGCACACACCTGAGGGGAGAAATCCGAGTTTAATGTTTACATTGTTCATTACTGGGTTTTCTCCTCCATGGTGCGTTACCTTCAAATATACAAGTTTGCAGATTGCAAATATTTTTATATGTTTCGTGCTTTATAATTTCGGTTATCCGTTAATACTATATTATGGTGCCAGTTGAAATATAAGTTCACGGAATCTCCTTCGAGGTGAGATCATGACGGTGATGTAAATTTTAGCTTCACTGGGTGGTCTCCTCTCGAAGGCGGTTTTCATTCAACAGAAGAAAGAGGATACACAGAAATAATTGTGTTCTAGGATTTCTTTTCCACCAGTTGAAATAATAGTGTGCGCACTTGAGAGGCGATTGCCAAGTTTATGTTTTATTTTTCATTACTGGGTTTTCTCCTTCATGGCGCGTGATGCTTATACCGTCGACTGTTAAGAAATAAAATTTTCTTATGTGGGCTTTGGTCCCACTTCTCTTTGGCTTTGTCCTATTTGGAACTGATAATGCTATTGAGTGGTGGCACCGCGGCCCTTTCATCGATAATACAATGTATTAGTCCAGAAGTTAAAATTCGTTAATATTGCAAGTTTTTAAAATCTTGAAGGGAAACACTCCCATTCTTTGTGTTCGTGGTTAAATTTTTCTGGTTTACTATTTTGGATGTAGGGAATTCATGTCAATGCTTTTATGTAAGAAAATTATATTTTTAAAATGATACGTAAGCCGTTTCTTTTAAGGAAAAGAAGTTCCTTGTGTAATTTCGTTTTCATTGGATATTGTTGAAGTTGTCATGCTGTAACCAAATGTGCAGGCGAGTGGGAAGTAACTTGTTTACCTCCCACTCCACCGACTGAAATTTGAGACACCTGGGACGTTGATAACTTTCATTTGCTTGCTTGCTTTCTGAGACGAAGGTTGTCAAGATTCCGATTGCAGTGTTTGTAAATCTGTACTGTGATATAGTGTAGGATAAAGTTGATCCTTACTTATGAAATAGACGAAAATGGTACGTATATTTAGTAGGGATTCATCAGATGTGGAAAGATTTTTGCGTTATTTACTTTCGTTTATGTTTAAATGTAGTTTTATCAAAAATTTCAGTATGTTATTTTAAAAGGAAATGTGTTGGGACCTCTTTGGAGGTGAGCTCATTACAGTGATTAACATTAAAACTCACTGGGTGGTCTCCTCTCGAGAGCGGATCTCATTTTTGTCAACACCCGAGTAATTGTATCTTGCCGAATTACGATTGTTATTTGTGGCGTGCTGAAAATTTTTCTTTGGCGAACGTTAAGCAAGAATTCATGGCACACACCTGAGGGGAGAAATCCGAGTATAATGTTTACATTTTTCATTACTGGGGTTTCTCCTCCATGGTGCGTTACCTTCAAATATACAAGTTTGCCAGATTGCAAATATTTTTATATGTTTCGTGCTTTATAATTTCGGTTATCCGTTAATACTATATTATGGTGCCAGTTGAAATATAAGTTCACGGAATCTCCTTCGAGGTGAGATCATGACGGTGATGTAAATTTTAGCTTCACTGGGTGGTCTCCTCTCGAAGGCGGTTTTCATTCAACAGAAGAAAGAGGATACACAGAAATAATTGTGTTCTAGGATTTCTTTGCCACCAGTTGAAATAATAATGTGCGCACTTGAGAGGCGATTGCCAAGTTTATGTTTTATTTTTCATTACTGGGTTTTCTCCTTCATGGCGCGTGATGCTTATACCCTCGACTGTTAAATAAAATTTTCTTATGTGGGCTTTGGTTCCACTTCTCTTTGGCTTTGTCCTATTTGGAACTGATAATGCTATTGAGTGGTGGCACCGCGGCCCTTTCATCGATAATACAATGTATTAGTCCAGAAGTTAAAATTCGTTAATATTGCAAGTTTTTAAAATCTTGAAGGGAAACACTCCCATTCTTGGTGTTCGTGGTTAAATTTTTCTGGTTTACTATTTTGGATGTAGGGAATTCATGTCAATGCTTTTATGTAAGAAAATTATATTTTTAAAATGTTACGTAAGCCGTTTCTTTTAAGGAAAAGAAGTTCCTTGTGTAATTTCATTTTCATTGGATATTGTTGAAGTTGTCATGCTGTAACCAAATGTGCAGGCGAGTGGGAAGTAACTTGTTTCCCTCCCACTCCACCGACTGAAATTTGAGACACCTGGGACGTTGATAACTTTCATTTGCTTGTTTGCTGTCTGAGACGAAGGTTGTCAAGTTTCCGATTGCAGTGTTAGTAAATCTGTACTGTGATATAGTGTAGGATAAAATTGATCCTTACTTATGAAATAGAAGCAAATGGTACGTATATTTAGCAGGGATTCATCAGATGTGAATAGATTTTTGCGTTATTTACTTTCGTTTATATTTAAATGTAGTTTTATCAAAATTTTCAGTTTGTCATTTTAAAAGGAAATGTGTTGGGACCTCTTTGGGGGCGAGCTCATTACAGTGATTAACATTAAAACTCACTGGGTGGTCTCCTCTCGAGAGCGGATCTCATTTTTGTCAACACCCGAGTAATTGTATCTTGCCGAATTACGATTTTTGTTTGTGGCGTGCTGAAAATTTTTCTTTGGCGAACGTTAAGCAAGAATTCATGGCACACACCTGAGGGGAGAAATCCGAGTTTAATGTTTACATTGTTCATTACTGGGTTTTCTCCTCCATGGTGCGTTACCTTCAAATATACAAGTTTGCCAGATTGCAAATATTTTTATATGTTTCGTGCTTTATAATTTCGGTTATCCGTTAATACTATATTATGGTGCCAGTTGAAATATAAGTTCACGGAATCTCCTTCGAGGTGAGATCATGACGGTGATGTAAATTTTAGCTTCACTGGGTGGTCTCCTCTCGAAGGCGGTTTTCATTCAACAGAAGAAAGAGGATACACAGAAATAATTGTGTTCTAGGATTTCTTTTCCACCAGTTGAAATAATAGTGTGCGCACTTGAGAGGCGATTGCCAAGTTTATGTTTTATTTTTCATTACTGGGTTTTCTCCTTCATGGCGCGTGATGCTTATACCCTCGACTGTTAAATAAAATTTTCTTATGTGGGCTTTGGTTCCACTTCTCTTTGGCTTTGTCCTATTTGGAACTGATAATGCTATTGAGTGGTGGCACCGCGGCCCTTTCATCGATAATACAATGTATTAGTCCAGAAGTTAAAATTCGTTAATATTGCAAGTTTTTAAAATCTTGAAGGGAAACACTCCCATTCTTGGTGTTCGTGGTTAAATTTTTCTGGTTTACTATTTTGGATGTAGGGAATTCATGTCAATGCTTTTATGTAAGAAAATTATATTTTTAAAATGATACGTAAGCCGTTTCTTTTAAGGAAAAGAAGTTCCTTGTGTAATTTCATTTTCATTGGATATTGTTGAAGTTGTCATGCTGTAACCAAATGTGCAGGCGAGGGGGAAGTAACTTGTTTCCCTCCCACTCCACCGACTGAAATTTGAGACACCTGGGACGTTGATAACTTTCATTTGCTTGTTTGCTTTCTGAGACGAAGGTTGTCAAGATTCCGATTGCAGTGTTTGTAAATCTGTACTGTGATATAGTGTAGGATAAAGTTGATCCTTACTTATGAAATAGACGAAAATGGTACGTATATTTAGTAGGGATTCATCAGATGTGGATAGATTTTTGCGTTATTTACTTTCGTTTATGTTTAAATGTAGTTTTATCAAAATTTTCAGTATGTTATTTTAAAAGGAAATGTGTTGGGACCTCTTTGGAGTCGAGTTCATTACAGTGATTAACATTAAAACTCACTGGGTGGTCTCCTCTCGAGAGCGGATCTCATTTTTGTCAACACCCGAGTAATTGTATCTTGCCGAATTACGATTGTTGTTTGTGGCGTGCTGAAAATTTTTCTTTGGCGAACGTTAAGCAAGAATTCATGGCACACACCTGAGGGGAGAAATCCGAGTTTAATGTTTACATTGTTCATTACTGGGTTTTCTCCTCCATGGTGCGTTACCTTCAAATATACAAGTTTGCAGATTGCAAATATTTTTATATGTTTCGTGCTTTATAATTTCGGTTATCCGTTAATACTATATTATGGTGCCAGTTGAAATATAAGTTCACGGAATCTCCTTCGAGGTGAGATCATGACGGTGATGTAAATTTTAGCTTCACTGGGTGGTCTCCTCTCGAAGGCGGTTTTCATTCAACAGAAGAAAGAGGATACACAGAAATAATTGTGTTCTAGGATTTCTTTTCCACCAGTTGAAATAATAGTGTGCGCACTTGAGAGGCGATTGCCAAGTTTATGTTTTATTTTTCATTACTGGGTTTTCTCCTTCATGGCGCGTGATGCTTATACCGTCGACTGTTAAGAAATAAAATTTTCTTATGTGGGCTTTGGTCCCACTTCTCTTTGGCTTTGTCCTATTTGGAACTGATAATGCTATTGAGTGGTGGCACCGCGGCCCTTTCATCGATAATACAATGTATTAGTCCAGAAGTTAAAATTCGTTAATATTGCAAGTTTTTAAAATCTTGAAGGGAAACACTCCCATTCTTTGTGTTCGTGGTTAAATTTTTCTGGTTTACTATTTTGGATGTAGGGAATTCATGTCAATGCTTTTATGTAAGAAAATTATATTTTTAAAATGATACGTAAGCCGTTTCTTTTAAGGAAAAGAAGTTCCTTGTGTAATTTCGTTTTCATTGGATATTGTTGAAGTTGTCATGCTGTAACCAAATGTGCAGGCGAGTGGGAAGTAACTTGTTTACCTCCCACTCCACCGACTGAAATTTGAGACACCTGGGACGTTGATAACTTTCATTTGCTTGCTTGCTTTCTGAGACGAAGGTTGTCAAGATTCCGATTGCAGTGTTTGTAAATCTGTACTGTGATATAGTGTAGGATAAAGTTGATCCTTACTTATGAAATAGACGAAAATGGTACGTATATTTAGTAGGGATTCATCAGATGTGGAAAGATTTTTGCGTTATTTACTTTCGTTTATGTTTAAATGTAGTTTTATCAAAAATTTCAGTATGTTATTTTAAAAGGAAATGTGTTGGGACCTCTTTGGAGGTGAGCTCATTACAGTGATTAACATTAAAACTCACTGGGTGGTCTCCTCTCGAGAGCGGATCTCATTTTTGTCAACACCCGAGTAATTGTATCTTGCCGAATTACGATTGTTATTTGTGGCGTGCTGAAAATTTTTCTTTGGCGAACGTTAAGCAAGAATTCATGGCACACACCTGAGGGGAGAAATCCGAGTATAATGTTTACATTTTTCATTACTGGGGTTTCTCCTCCATGGTGCGTTACCTTCAAATATACAAGTTTGCCAGATTGCAAATATTTTTATATGTTTCGTGCTTTATAATTTCGGTTATCCGTTAATACTATATTATGGTGCCAGTTGAAATATAAGTTCACGGAATCTCCTTCGAGGTGAGATCATGACGGTGATGTAAATTTTAGCTTCACTGGGTGGTCTCCTCTCGAAGGCGGAGAAATAATTGTGTTCTAGGATTTCTTTTCCACCAGTTGAAATAATAATGGGCGCACTTGAGAGGCGATTGCCAAGTTTATGTTTTATTTTTCATTACTGGGTTTTCTCCTTCATGGCGCGTGATGCTTATACCCTCGACTGTTAAATAAAATTTTCTTATGTGGGCTTTGTTTCCACTTCTCTTTGGCTTTGTCCTATTTGGAACTGATAAAGCTATTGAGTGGTGGCACCGCGGCCCTTTCATCGATAATACAATGTATTAGTCCAGAAGTTAAAATTCGTTAATATTGCAAGTTTTTAAAATCTTGAAGGGAAACACTCCCATTCTTGGTGTTCGTGGTTAAATTTTTCTGGTTTACTATTTTGGATGTAGGGAATTCATGTCAATGCTTTTATGTAAGAAAATTATATTTTTAAAATGATACGTAAGCCGTTTCTTTTAAGGAAAAGAAGTTCCTTGTGTAATTTCATTTTCATTGGATATTGTTGAAGTTGTCATGCTGTAACCAAATGTGCAGGCGAGGGGGAAGTAACATGCTTCCCTCCCACTCCACCGACTGAAATTTGAGACACCTGGGACGTTGATAACTTTCATTTGCTTGTTTGCTTTTTGAGACGAAGGTTGGCAAGTTTCCGATTGCAGTGTTTGTAAATCTGTACTGTGATATAGTGTAGGATAAAGTTGATCCTTACTTATGAAATAGACGAAAATGGTACGTATATTTAGTAGGGATTCATCAGATGTGGATAGATTTTTGCGTTATTTACTTTCGTTTATGTTTAAATGTAGTTTTATCAAAATTTTCAGTATGTTATTTTAAAAGGAAATGTGTTGGGACCTCTTTGGAGGCGAGCTCATTACAGTGATTAACATAAAAACTCACTGGGTGGTCTTCTTTCGAGAGCGGATCTCATTTTTGTCAACACCCGAGTAATTGTATCTTGCCGAATTACGATTGTTGTTTGTGGCGTGCTGAAAATTTTTCTTTGGCGAACGTTAAGCAAGAATTCATGGCACACACCTGAGGGGAGAAATCCGAGTTTAATGTTTACATTGTTCATTACTGGGTTTTCTCCTCCATGGTGCGTTACCTTCAAATATACAAGTTTGCCAGATTGCAAATATTTTTATATGTTTCGTGCTTTATAATTTCGGTTATCCGTTAATACTATATTATGGTGCCAGTTGAAATATAAGTTCACGGAATCTTCTTCGAGGTGAGATCATGACGGTGATGTAAATTTAACTTCACTGGGTGGTCTCCTCTCGAAGGCGGTTTTCATTCAACAGAAGAAAGAGGATACACAGAAATAATTGTGTTCTAGGATTTCTTTTCCACCAGTTGAAATAATAATGTGCGCACTTGAGAGGCGATTGCCAAGTTTATGTTTTATATTTCATTACTGGGTTTTCTCCTTCATGGCGCGTGATGTTTATACCGTCGACTGTTAAGAAATAAAATTTTCTTATGTGGGCTTTGGTTCCACTTCTCTTTGGCTTTGTCCTATTTGGAACTGATAAAGCTATTGAGTGGTGGCACCGCGGCCCTTTCATCGATAATACAATGTATTAGTCCAGAAGTTAAAATTCGTTAATATTGCAAGTTTTTAAAATCTTGAAGGGAAACACTCCCATTCTTTGTGTTCGTGGTTAAATTTTTCTGGTTTACTATTTTGGATGTAGGGAATTCATGTCAATGCTTTTATGTAAGAAAATTATATTTTTAAAATGATACGTAAGCCGTTTCTTTTAAGGAAAAGAAGTTCCTTGTGTAATTTCGTTTTCATTGGATATTGTTGAAGTTGTCATGCTGTAACCAAATGTGCAGGCGAGTGGGAAGTAACTTGTTTACCTCCCACTCCACCGACTGAAATTTGAGACACCTGGGACGTTGATAACTTTCATTTGCTTGCTTGCTTTCTGAGACGAAGGTTGTCAAGATTCCGATTGCAGTGTTTGTAAATCTGTACTGTGATATAGTGTAGGATAAAGTTGATCCTTACTTATGAAATAGACGAAAATGGTACGTATATTTAGTAGGGATTCATCAGATGTGGAAAGATTTTTGCGTTATTTACTTTCGTTTATGTTTAAATGTAGTTTTATCAAAAATTTCAGTATGTTATTTTAAAAGGAAATGTGTTGGGACCTCTTTGGAGGTGAGCTCATTACAGTGATTAACATTAAAACTCACTGGGTGGTCTCCTCTCGAGAGCGGATCTCATTTTTGTCAACACCCGAGTAATTGTATCTTGCCGAATTACGATTGTTATTTGTGGCGTGCTGAAAATTTTTCTTTGGCGAACGTTAAGCAAGAATTCATGGCACACACCTGAGGGGAGAAATCCGAGTATAATGTTTACATTTTTCATTACTGGGGTTTCTCCTCCATGGTGCGTTACCTTCAAATATACAAGTTTGCCAGATTGCAAATATTTTTATATGTTTCGTGCTTTATAATTTCGGTTATCCGTTAATACTATATTATGGTGCCAGTTGAAATATAAGTTCACGGAATCTCCTTCGAGGTGAGATCATGACGGTGATGTAAATTTTAGCTTCACTGGGTGGTCTCCTCTCGAAGGCGGTTTTCATTCAACAGAAGAAAGAGGATACACAGAAATAATTGTGTTCTAGGATTTCTTTGCCACCAGTTGAAATAATAATGTGCGCACTTGAGAGGCGATTGCCAAGTTTATGTTTTATTTTTCATTACTGGGTTTTCTCCTTCATGGCGCGTGATGCTTATACCCTCGACTGTTAAATAAAATTTTCTTATGTGGGCTTTGGTTCCACTTCTCTTTGGCTTTGTCCTATTTGGAACTGATAATGCTATTGAGTGGTGGCACCGCGGCCCTTTCATCGATAATACAATGTATTAGTCCAGAAGTTAAAATTCGTTAATATTGCAAGTTTTTAAAATCTTGAAGGGAAACACTCCCATTCTTGGTGTTCGTGGTTAAATTTTTCTGGTTTACTATTTTGGATGTAGGGAATTCATGTCAATGCTTTTATGTAAGAAAATTATATTTTTAAAATGTTACGTAAGCCGTTTCTTTTAAGGAAAAGAAGTTCCTTGTGTAATTTCATTTTCATTGGATATTGTTGAAGTTGTCATGCTGTAACCAAATGTGCAGGCGAGTGGGAAGTAACTTGTTTCCCTCCCACTCCACCGACTGAAATTTGAGACACCTGGGACGTTGATAACTTTCATTTGCTTGTTTGCTTTCTGAGACGAAGGTTGTTAAGTTTCCGATTGCAGTGTTTGTAAATCTGTACTGTGATATAGTGTAGGATAAAATTGATCCTTACTTATGAAATAGAAGCAAATGGTACGTATATTTAGCAGGGATTCATCAGATGTGAATAGATTTTTGCGTTATTTACTTTCGTTTATATTTAAATGTAGTTTTATCAAAATTTTCAGTATGTCATTTTAAAAGGAAATGTGTTGGGACCTCTTTGGGGGCGAGCTCATTACAGTGATTAACATTAAAACTCACTGGGTGGTCTCCTCTCGAGAGCGGATCTCATTTTTGTCAACACCCGAGTAATTGTATCTTGCCGAATTACGATTTTTGTTTGTGGCGTGCTGAAAATTTTTCTTTGGCGAACGTTAAGCAAGAATTCATGGCACACACCTGAGGGGAGAAATCCGAGTTTAATGTTTACATTGTTCATTACTGGGTTTTCTCCTCCATGGTGCGTTACCTTCAAATATACAAGTTTGCCAGATTGCAAATATTTTTATATGTTTCGTGCTTTATAATTTCGGTTATCCGTTAATACTATATTATGGTGCCAGTTGAAATATAAGTTCACGGAATCTCCTTCGAGGTGAGATCATGACGGTGATGTAAATTTTAGCTTCACTGGGTGGTCTCCTCTCGAAGGCGGTTTTCATTCAACAGAAGAAAGAGGATACACAGAAATAATTGTGTTCTAGGATTTCTTTTCCACCAGTTGAAATAATAATGGGCGCACTTGAGAGGCGATTGCCAAGTTTATGTTTTATTTTTCATTACTGGGTTTTCTCCTTCATGGCGCGTGATGCTTATACCCTCGACTGTTAAATAAAATTTTCTTATGTGGGCTTTGTTTCCACTTCTCTTTGGCTTTGTCCTATTTGGAACTGATAAAGCTATTGAGTGGTGGCACCGCGGCCCTTTCATCGATAATACAATGTATTAGTCCAGAAGTTAAAATTCGTTAATATTGCAAGTTTTTAAAATCTTGAAGGGAAACACTCCCATTCTTGGTGTTCGTGGTTAAATTTTTCTGGTTTACTATTTTGGATGTAGGGAATTCATGTCAATGCTTTTATGTAAGAAAATTATATTTTTAAAATGATACGTAAGCCGTTTCTTTTAAGGAAAAGAAGTTCCTTGTGTAATTTCATTTTCATTGGATATTGTTGAAGTTGTCATGCTGTAACCAAATGTGCAGGCGAGGGGGAAGTAACATGCTTCCCTCCCACTCCACCGACTGAAATTTGAGACACCTGGGACGTTGATAACTTTCATTTGCTTGTTTGCTTTCTGAGACGAAGGTTGGCAAGTTTCCGATTGCAGTGTTTGTAAATCTGTACTGTGATATAGTGTAGGATAAAGTTGATCCTTACTTATGAAATAGACGAAAATGGTACGTATATTTAGTAGGGATTCATCAGATGTGGATAGATTTTTGCGTTATTTACTTTCGTTTATGTTTAAATGTAGTTTTATCAAAATTTTCAGTATGTTATTTTAAAAGGAAATGTGTTGGGACCTCTTTGGAGGCGAGCTCATTACAGTGATTAACATAAAAACTCACTGGGTGGTCTTCTTTCGAGAGCGGATCTCATTTTTGTCAACACCCGAGTAATTGTATCTTGCCGAATTACGATTGTTGTTTGTGGCGTGCTGAAAATTTTTCTTTGGCGAACGTTAAGCAAGAATTCATGGCACACACCTGAGGGGAGAAATCCGAGTTTAATGTTTACATTGTTCATTACTGGGTTTTCTCCTCCATGGTGCGTTACCTTCAAATATACAAGTTTGCCAGATTGCAAATATTTTTATATGTTTCGTGCTTTATAATTTCGGTTATCCGTTAATACTATATTATGGTGCCAGTTGAAATATAAGTTCACGGAATCTCCTTCGAGGTGAGATCATGACGGTGATGTAAATTTTAGCTTCACTGGGTGGTCTCCTCTCGAAGGCGGTTTTCATTCAACAGAAGAAAGAGGATACACAGAAATAATTGTGTTCTAGGATTTCTTTTCCACCAGTTGAAATAATAGTGTGCGCACTTGAGAGGCGATTGCCAAGTTTATGTTTTATTTTTCATTACTGGGTTTTCTCCTTCATGGCGCGTGATGCTTATACCCTCGACTGTTAAATAAAATTTTCTTATGTGGGCTTTGGTTCCACTTCTCTTTGGCTTTGTCCTATTTGGAACTGATAATGCTATTGAGTGGTGGCACCGCGGCCCTTTCATCGATAATACAATGTATTAGTCCAGAAGTTAAAATTCGTTAATATTGCAAGTTTTTAAAATCTTGAAGGGAAACACTCCCATTCTTGGTGTTCGTGGTTAAATTTTTCTGGTTTACTATTTTGGATGTAGGGAATTCATGTCAATGCTTTTATGTAAGAAAATTATATTTTTAAAATGTTACGTAAGCCGTTTCTTTTAAGGAAAAGAAGTTCCTTGTGTAATTTCATTTTCATTGGATATTGTTGAAGTTGTCATGCTGTAACCAAATGTGCAGGCGAGTGGGAAGTAACTTGTTTCCCTCCCACTCCACCGACTGAAATTTGAGACACCTGGGACGTTGATAACTTTCATTTGCTTGTTTGCTTTCTGAGACGAAGGTTGTCAAGATTCCGATTGCAGTGTTTGTAAATCTGTACTGTGATATAGTGTAGGATAAAGTTGATCCTTACTTATGAAATAGACGAAAATGGTACGTATATTTAGTAGGGATTCATCAGATGTGGATAGATTTTTGCGTTATTTACTTTCGTTTATGTTTAAATGTAGTTTTATCAAAATTTTCAGTATGTTATTTTAAAAGGAAATGTGTTGGGACCTCTTTGGAGTCGAGTTCATTACAGTGATTAACATTAAAACTCACTGGGTGGTCTCCTCTCGAGAGCGGATCTCATTTTTGTCAACACCCGAGTAATTGTATCTTGCCGAATTACGATTGTTGTTTGTGGCGTGCTGAAAATTTTTCTTTGGCGAACGTTAAGCAAGAATTCATGGCACACACCTGAGGGGAGAAATCCGAGTATAATGTTTACATTTTTCATTACTGGGGTTTCTCCTCCATGGTGCGTTACCTTCAAATATACAAGTTTGCCAGATTGCAAATATTTTTATATGTTTCGTGCTTTATAATTTCGGTTATCCGTTAATACTATATTATGGTGCCAGTTGAAATATAAGTTCACGGAATCTCCTTCGAGGTGAGATCATGACGGTGATGTAAATTTTAGCTTCACTGGGTGGTCTCCTCTCGAAGGCGGTTTTCATTCAACAGAAGAAAGAGGATACACAGAAATAATTGTGTTCTAGGATTTCTTTTCCACCAGTTGAAATAATAGTGTGCGCACTTGAGAGGCGATTGCCAAGTTTATGTTTTATTTTTCATTACTGGGTTTTCTCCTTCATGGCGCGTGATGCTTATACCCTCGACTGTTAAATAAAATTTTCTTATGTGGGCTTTGGTTCCACTTCTCTTTGGCTTTGTCCTATTTGGAACTGATAATGCTATTGAGTGGTGGCACCGCGGCCCTTTCATCGATAATACAATGTATTAGTCCAGAAGTTAAAATTCGTTAATATTGCAAGTTTTTAAAATCTTGAAGGGAAACACTCCCATTCTTGGTGTTCGTGGTTAAATTTTTCTGGTTTACTATTTTGGATGTAGGGAATTCATGTCAATGCTTTTATGTAAGAAAATTATATTTTTAAAATGTTACGTAAGCCGTTTCTTTTAAGGAAAAGAAGTTCCTTGTGTAATTTCATTTTCATTGGATATTGTTGAAGTTGTCATGCTGTAACCAAATGTGCAGGCGAGTGGGAAGTAACTTGTTTCCCTCCCACTCCACCGACTGAAATTTGAGACACCTGGGACGTTGATAACTTTCATTTGCTTGTTTGCTTTCTGAGACGAAGGTTGTCAAGATTCCGATTGCAGTGTTTGTAAATCTGTACTGTGATATAGTGTAGGATAAAGTTGATCCTTACTTATGAAATAGACGAAAATGGTACGTATATTTAGTAGGGATTCATCAGATGTGGATAGATTTTTGCGTTATTTACTTTCGTTTATGTTTAAATGTAGTTTTATCAAAATTTTCAGTATGTTATTTTAAAAGGAAATGTGTTGGGACCTCTTTGGAGTCGAGTTCATTACAGTGATTAACATTAAAACTCACTGGGTGGTCTCCTCTCGAGAGCGGATCTCATTTTTGTCAACACCCGAGTAATTGTATCTTGCCGAATTACGATTGTTGTTTGTGGCGTGCTGAAAATTTTTCTTTGGCGAACGTTAAGCAAGAATTCATGGCACACACCTGAGGGGAGAAATCCGAGTATAATGTTTACATTTTTCATTACTGGGGTTTCTCCTCCATGGTGCGTTACCTTCAAATATACAAGTTTGCCAGATTGCAAATATTTTTATATGTTTCGTGCTTTATAATTTCGGTTATCCGTTAATACTATATTATGGTGCCAGTTGAAATATAAGTTCACGGAATCTCCTTCGAGGTGAGATCATGACGGTGATGTAAATTTTAGCTTCACTGGGTGGTCTCCTCTCGAAGGCGGTTTTCATTCAACAGAAGAAAGAGGATACACAGAAATAATTGTGTTCTAGGATTTCTTTGCCACCAGTTGAAATAATAATGTGCGCACTTGAGAGGCGATTGCCAAGTTTATGTTTTATTTTTCATTACTGGGTTTTCTCCTTCATGGCGCGTGATGCTTATACCCTCGACTGTTAAATAAAATTTTCTTATGTGGGCTTTGTTTCCACTTCTCTTTGGCTTTGTCCTATTTGGAACTGATAAAGCTATTGAGTGGTGGCACCGCGGCCCTTTCATCGATAATACAATGTATTAGTCCAGAAGTTAAAATTCGTTAATATTGCAAGTTTTTAAAATCTTGAAGGGAAACACTCCCATTCTTGGTGTTCGTGGTTAAATTTTTCTGGTTTACTATTTTGGATGTAGGGAATTCATGTCAATGCTTTTATGTAAGAAAATTATATTTTTAAAATGATACGTAAGCCGTTTCTTTTAAGGAAAAGAAGTTCCTTGAGTAATTTCATTTTCATTGGATATTGTTGAAGTTGTCATGCTGTAACCAAATGTGCAGGCGAGGGGGAAGTAACATGCTTCCCTCCCACTCCACCGACTGAAATTTGAGACACCTGGGACGTTGATAACTTTCATTTGCTTGTTTGCTTTCTGAGACGAAGGTTGGCAAGTTTCCGATTGCAGTGTTTGTAAATCTGTACTGTGATATAGTGTAGGATAAAGTTGATCCTTACTTATGAAATAGACGAAAATGGTACGTATATTTAGTAGGGATTCATCAGATGTGGATAGATTTTTGCGTTATTTACTTTCGTTTATGTTTAAATGTAGTTTTATCAAAATTTTCAGTATGTTATTTTAAAAGGAAATGTGTTGGGACCTCTTTGGAGGCGAGCTCATTACAGTGATTAACATAAAAACTCACTGGGTGGTCTTCTTTCGAGAGCGGATCTCATTTTTGTCAACACCCGAGTAATTGTATCTTGCCGAATTACGATTGTTGTTTGTGGCGTGCTGAAAATTTTTCTTTGGCGAACGTTAAGCAAGAATTCATGGCACACACCTGAGGGGAGAAATCCGAGTTTAATGTTTACATTGTTCATTACTGGGTTTTCTCCTCCATGGTGCGTTACCTTCAAATATACAAGTTTGCCAGATTGCAAATATTTTTATATGTTTCGTGCTTTATAATTTCGGTTATCCGTTAATACTATATTATGGTGCCAGTTGAAATATAAGTTCACGGAATCTCCTTCGAGGTGAGATCATGACGGTGATGTAAATTTTAGCTTCACTGGGTGGTCTCCTCTCGAAGGCGGTTTTCATTCAACAGAAGAAAGAGGATACACAGAAATAATTGTGTTCTAGGATTTCTTTTCCACCAGTTGAAATAATAGTGTGCGCACTTGAGAGGCGATTGCCAAGTTTATGTTTTATTTTTCATTACTGGGTTTTCTCCTTCATGGCGCGTGATGCTTATACCCTCGACTGTTAAATAAAATTTTCTTATGTGGGCTTTGGTTCCACTTCTCTTTGGCTTTGTCCTATTTGGAACTGATAATGCTATTGAGTGGTGGCACCGCGGCCCTTTCATCGATAATACAATGTATTAGTCCAGAAGTTAAAATTCGTTAATATTGCAAGTTTTTAAAATCTTGAAGGGAAACACTCCCATTCTTGGTGTTCGTGGTTAAATTTTTCTGGTTTACTATTTTGGATGTAGGGAATTCATGTCAATGCTTTTATGTAAGAAAATTATATTTTTAAAATGTTACGTAAGCCGTTTCTTTTAAGGAAAAGAAGTTCCTTGTGTAATTTCATTTTCATTGGATATTGTTGAAGTTGTCATGCTGTAACCAAATGTGCAGGCGAGTGGGAAGTAACTTGTTTCCCTCCCACTCCACCGACTGAAATTTGAGACACCTGGGACGTTGATAACTTTCATTTGCTTGTTTGCTTTCTGAGACGAAGGTTGTCAAGATTCCGATTGCAGTGTTTGTAAATCTGTACTGTGATATAGTGTAGGATAAAGTTGATCCTTACTTATGAAATAGACGAAAATGGTACGTATATTTAGTAGGGATTCATCAGATGTGGATAGATTTTTGCGTTATTTACTTTCGTTTATGTTTAAATGTAGTTTTATCAAAATTTTCAGTATGTTATTTTAAAAGGAAATGTGTTGGGACCTCTTTGGAGTCGAGTTCATTACAGTGATTAACATTAAAACTCACTGGGTGGTCTCCTCTCGAGAGCGGATCTCATTTTTGTCAACACCCGAGTAATTGTATCTTGCCGAATTACGATTGTTGTTTGTGGCGTGCTGAAAATTTTTCTTTGGCGAACGTTAAGCAAGAATTCATGGCACACACCTGAGGGGAGAAATCCGAGTATAATGTTTACATTTTTCATTACTGGGGTTTCTCCTCCATGGTGCGTTACCTTCAAATATACAAGTTTGCCAGATTGCAAATAGTTTTATATGTTTCGTGCTTTATAATTTCGGTTATCCGTTAATACTATATTATGGTGCCAGTTGAAATATAAGTTCACGGAATCTCCTTCGAGGTGAGATCATGACGGTGATGTAAATTTTAGCTTCACTGGGTGGTCTCCTCTCGAAGGCGGTTTTCATTCAACAGAAGAAAGAGGATACACAGAAATAATTGTGTTCTAGGATTTCTTTGCCACCAGTTGAAATAATAATGTGCGCACTTGAGAGGCGATTGCCAAGTTTATGTTTTATTTTTCATTACTGGGTTTTCTCCTTCATGGCGCGTGATGCTTATACCCTCGACTGTTAAATAAAATTTTCTTATGTGGGCTTTGGTTCCACTTCTCTTTGGCTTTGTCCTATTTGGAACTGATAATGCTATTGAGTGGTGGCACCGCGGCCCTTTCATCGATAATACAATGTATTAGTCCAGAAGTTAAAATTCGTTAATATTGCAAGTTTTTAAAATCTTGAAGGGAAACACTCCCATTCTTGGTGTTCGTGGTTAAATTTTTCTGGTTTACTATTTTGGATGTAGGGAATTCATGTCAATGCTTTTATGTAAGAAAATTATATTTTTAAAATGTTACGTAAGCCGTTTCTTTTAAGGAAAAGAAGTTCCTTGTGTAATTTCATTTTCATTGGATATTGTTGAAGTTGTCATGCTGTAACCAAATGTGCAGGCGAGTGGGAAGTAACTTGTTTCCCTCCCACTCCACCGACTGAAATTTGAGACACCTGGGACGTTGATAACTTTCATTTGCTTGTTTGCTGTCTGAGACGAAGGTTGTCAAGTTTCCGATTGCAGTGTTTGTAAATCTGTACTGTGATATAGTGTAGGATAAAATTGATCCTTACTTATGAAATAGAAGCAAATGGTACGTATATTTAGCAGGGATTCATCAGATGTGAATAGATTTTTGCGTTATTTACTTTCGTTTATATTTAAATGTAGTTTTATCAAAATTTTCAGTATGTCATTTTAAAAGGAAATGTGTTGGGACCTCTTTGGGGGCGAGCTCATTACAGTGATTAACATTAAAACTCACTGGGTGGTCTCCTCTCGAGAGCGGATCTCATTTTTGTCAACACCCGAGTAATTGTATCTTGCCGAATTACGATTTTTGTTTGTGGCGTGCTGAAAATTTTTCTTTGGCGAACGTTAAGCAAGAATTCATGGCACACACCTGAGGGGAGAAATCCGAGTTTAATGTTTACATTGTTCATTACTGGGTTTTCTCCTCCATGGTGCGTTACCTTCAAATATACAAGTTTGCCAGATTGCAAATATTTTTATATGTTTCGTGCTTTATAATTTCGGTTATCCGTTAATACTATATTATGGTGCCAGTTGAAATATAAGTTCACGGAATCTCCTTCGAGGTGAGATCATGACGGTGATGTAAATTTTAGCTTCACTGGGTGGTCTCCTCTCGAAGGCGGTTTTCATTCAACAGAAGAAAGAGGATACACAGAAATAATTGTGTTCTAGGATTTCTTTTCCACCAGTTGAAATAATAGTGTGCGCACTTGAGAGGCGATTGCCAAGTTTATGTTTTATTTTTCATTACTGGGTTTTCTCCTTCATGGCGCGTGATGCTTATACCCTCGACTGTTAAATAAAATTTTCTTATGTGGGCTTTGGTTCCACTTCTCTTTGGCTTTGTCCTATTTGGAACTGATAATGCTATTGAGTGGTGGCACCGCGGCCCTTTCATCGATAATACAATGTATTAGTCCAGAAGTTAAAATTCGTTAATATTGCAAGTTTTTAAAATCTTGAAGGGAAACACTCCCATTCTTGGTGTTCGTGGTTAAATTTTTCTGGTTTACTATTTTGGATGTAGGGAATTCATGTCAATGCTTTTATGTAAGAAAATTATATTTTTAAAATGTTACGTAAGCCGTTTCTTTTAAGGAAAAGAAGTTCCTTGTGTAATTTCATTTTCATTGGATATTGTTGAAGTTGTCATGCTGTAACCAAATGTGCAGGCGAGTGGGAAGTAACTTGTTTCCCTCCCACTCCACCGACTGAAATTTGAGACACCTGGGACGTTGATAACTTTCATTTGCTTGTTTGCTTTCTGAGACGAAGGTTGTCAAGATTCCGATTGCAGTGTTTGTAAATCTGTACTGTGATATAGTGTAGGATAAAGTTGATCCTTACTTATGAAATAGACGAAAATGGTACGTATATTTAGTAGGGATTCATCAGATGTGGATAGATTTTTGCGTTATTTACTTTCGTTTATGTTTAAATGTAGTTTTATCAAAATTTTCAGTATGTTATTTTAAAAGGAAATGTGTTGGGACCTCTTTGGAGTCGAGTTCATTACAGTGATTAACATTAAAACTCACTGGGTGGTCTCCTCTCGAGAGCGGATCTCATTTTTGTCAACACCCGAGTAATTGTATCTTGCCGAATTACGATTGTTGTTTGTGGCGTGCTGAAAATTTTTCTTTGGCGAACGTTAAGCAAGAATTCATGGCACACACCTGAGGGGAGAAATCCGAGTTTAATGTTTACATTGTTCATTACTGGGTTTTCTCCTCCACGGTGCGTTACCTTCAAATATACAAGTTTGCCAGATTGCAAATATTTTTATATGTTTCGTGCTTTATAATTTCGGTTATCCGTTAATACTATATTATGGTGCCAGTTGAAATATAAGTTCACGGAATCTCCTTCGAGGTGAGATCATGACGGTGATGTAAATTTTAGCTTCACTGGGTGGTCTCCTCTCGAAGGCGGTTTTCATTCAACAGAAGAAAGAGGATACACAGAAATAATTGTGTTCTAGGATTTCTTTTCCACCAGTTGAAATAATAATGTGCGCACTTGAGAGGCGATTGCCAAGTTTATGTTTTATTTTTCATTACTGGGTTTTCTCCTTCATGGCGCGTGATGTTTATACCGTCGACTGTTAAGAAATAAAATTTTCTTATGTGGGCTTTGGTTCCACTTCTCTTTGGCTTTGTCCTATTTGGAACTGATAAAGCTATTGAGTGGTGGCACCGCGGCCCTTTCATCGATAATACAATGTATTAGTCCAGAAGTTAAAATTCGTTAATATTGCAAGTTTTTAAAATCTTGAAGGGAAACACTCCCATTCTTTGTGTTCGTGGTTAAATTTTTCTGGTTTACTATTTTGGATGTAGGGAATTCATGTCAATGCTTTTATGTAAGAAAATTATATTTTTAAAATGATACGTAAGCCGTTTCTTTTAAGGAAAAGAAGTTCCTTGTGTAATTTCGTTTTCATTGGATATTGTTGAAGTTGTCATGCTGTAACCAAATGTGCAGGCGAGTGGGAAGTAACTTGTTTACCTCCCACTCCACCGACTGAAATTTGAGACACCTGGGACGTTGATAACTTTCATTTGCTTGCTTGCTTTCTGAGACGAAGGTTGTCAAGATTCCGATTGCAGTGTTTGTAAATCTGTACTGTGATATAGTGTAGGATAAAGTTGATCCTTACTTATGAAATAGACGAAAATGGTACGTATATTTAGTAGGGATTCATCAGATGTGGAAAGATTTTTGCGTTATTTACTTTCGTTTATGTTTAAATGTAGTTTTATCAAAAATTTCAGTATGTTATTTTAAAAGGAAATGTGTTGGGACCTCTTTGGAGGTGAGCTCATTACAGTGATTAACATTAAAACTCACTGGGTGGTCTCCTCTCGAGAGCGGATCTCATTTTTGTCAACACCCGAGTAATTGTATCTTGCCGAATTACGATTGTTATTTGTGGCGTGCTGAAAATTTTTCTTTGGCGAACGTTAAGCAAGAATTCATGGCACACACCTGAGGGGAGAAATCCGAGTATAATGTTTACATTTTTCATTACTGGGGTTTCTCCTCCATGGTGCGTTACCTTCAAATATACAAGTTTGCCAGATTGCAAATATTTTTATATGTTTCGTGCTTTATAATTTCGGTTATCCGTTAATACTATATTATGGTGCCAGTTGAAATATAAGTTCACGGAATCTCCTTCGAGGTGAGATCATGACGGTGATGTAAATTTTAGCTTCACTGGGTGGTCTCCTCTCGAAGGCGGTTTTCATTCAACAGAAGAAAGAGGATACACAGAAATAATTGTGTTCTAGGATTTCTTTGCCACCAGTTGAAATAATAATGTGCGCACTTGAGAGGCGATTGCCAAGTTTATGTTTTATTTTTCATTACTGGGTTTTCTCCTTCATGGCGCGTGATGCTTATACCCTCGACTGTTAAATAAAATTTTCTTATGTGGGCTTTGGTTCCACTTCTCTTTGGCTTTGTCCTATTTGGAACTGATAATGCTATTGAGTGGTGGCACCGCGGCCCTTTCATCGATAATACAATGTATTAGTCCAGAAGTTAAAATTCGTTAATATTGCAAGTTTTTAAAATCTTGAAGGGAAACACTCCCATTCTTGGTGTTCGTGGTTAAATTTTTCTGGTTTACTATTTTGGATGTAGGGAATTCATGTCAATGCTTTTATGTAAGAAAATTATATTTTTAAAATGTTACGTAAGCCGTTTCTTTTAAGGAAAAGAAGTTCCTTGTGTAATTTCATTTTCATTGGATATTGTTGAAGTTGTCATGCTGTAACCAAATGTGCAGGCGAGTGGGAAGTAACTTGTTTCCCTTCCACTCCACCGACTGAAATTTGAGACACCTGGGACGTTGATAACTTTCATTTGCTTGTTTGCTTTCTGAGACGAAGGTTGTCAAGTTTCCGATTGCAGTGTTTGTAAATCTGTACTGTGATATAGTGTAGGATAAAATTGATCCTTACTTATGAAATAGAAGCAAATGGTACGTATATTTAGCAGGGATTCATCAGATGTGAATAGATTTTTGCGTTATTTACTTTCGTTTATATTTAAATGTAGTTTTATCAAAATTTTCAGTATGTCATTTTAAAAGGAAATGTGTTGGGACCTCTTTGGGGGCGAGCTCATTACAGTGATTAACATTAAAACTCACTGGGTGGTCTCCTCTCGAGAGCGGATCTCATTTTTGTCAACACCCGAGTAATTGTATCTTGCCGAATTACGATTTTTGTTTGTGGCGTGCTGAAAATTTTTCTTTGGCGAACGTTAAGCAAGAATTCATGGCACACACCTGAGGGGAGAAATCCGAGTTTAATGTTTACATTGTTCATTACTGGGTTTTCTCCTCCATGGTGCGTTACCTTCAAATATACAAGTTTGCCAGATTGCAAATATTTTTATATGTTTCGTGCTTTATAATTTCGGTTATCCGTTAATACTATATTATGGTGCCAGTTGAAATATAAGTTCACGGAATCTCCTTCGAGGTGAGATCATGACGGTGATGTAAATTTTAGCTTCACTGGGTGGTCTCCTCTCGAAGGCGGTTTTCATTCAACAGAAGAAAGAGGATACACAGAAATAATTGTGTTCTAGGATTTCTTTTCCACCAGTTGAAATAATAGTGTGCGCACTTGAGAGGCGATTGCCAAGTTTATGTTTTATTTTTCATTACTGGGTTTTCTCCTTCATGGCGCGTGATGCTTATACCCTAGACTGTTAAATAAAATTTTCTTATGTGGGCTTTGGTTCCACTTCTCTTTGGCTTTGTCCTATTTGGAACTGATAATGCTATTGAGTGGTGGCACCGCGGCCCTTTCATCGATAATACAATGTATTAGTCCAGAAGTTAAAATTCGTTAATATTGCAAGTTTTTAAAATCTTGAAGGGAAACACTCCCATTCTTGGTGTTCGTGGTTAAATTTTTCTGGTTTACTATTTTGGATGTAGGGAATTCATGTCAATGCTTTTATGTAAGAAAATTATATTTTTAAAATGTTACGTAAGCCGTTTCTTTTAAGGAAAAGAAGTTCCTTGTGTAATTTCATTTTCATTGGATATTGTTGAAGTTGTCATGCTGTAACCAAATGTGCAGGCGAGTGGGAAGTAACTTGTTTCCCTCCCACTCCACCGACTGAAATTTGAGACACCTGGGACGTTGATAACTTTCATTTGCTTGTTTGCTTTCTGAGACGAAGGTTGTCAAGATTCCGATTGCAGTGTTTGTAAATCTGTACTGTGATATAGTGTAGGATAAAGTTGATCCTTACTTATGAAATAGACGAAAATGGTACGTATATTTAGTAGGGATTCATCAGATGTGGATAGATTTTTGCGTTATTTACTTTCCTTTATGTTTAAATGTAGTTTTATCAAAATTTTCAGTATGTTATTTTAAAAGGAAATGTGTTGGGACCTCTTTGGAGTCGAGTTCATTACAGTGATTAACATTAAAACTCACTGGGTGGTCTCCTCTCGAGAGCGGATCTCATTTTTGTCAACACCCGAGTAATTGTATCTTGCCGAATTACGATTGTTGTTTGTGGCGTGCTGAAAATTTTTCTTTGGCGAACGTTAAGCAAGAATTCATGGCACACACCTGAGGGGAGAAATCCGAGTTTAATGTTTACATTGTTCATTACTGGGTTTTCTCCTCCATGGTGCGTTACCTTCAAATATACAAGTTTGCCAGATTGCAAATATTTTTATATGTTTCGTGCTTTATAATTTCGGTTATCCGTTAATACTATATTATGGTGCCAGTTGAAATATAAGTTCACGGAATCTCCTTCGAGGTGAGATCATGACGGTGATGTAAATTTTAGCTTCACTGGGTGGTCTCCTCTCGAAGGCGGTTTTCATTCAACAGAAGAAAGAGGATACACAGAAATAATTGTGTTCTAGGATTTCTTTTCCACCAGTTGAAATAATAATGGGCGCACTTGAGAGGCGATTGCCAAGTTTATGTTTTATTTTTCATTACTGGGTTTTCTCCTTCATGGCGCGTGATGCTTATACCCTCGACTGTTAAATAAAATTTTCTTATGTGGGCTTTGTTTCCACTTCTCTTTGGCTTTGTCCTATTTGGAACTGATAAAGCTATTGAGTGGTGGCACCGCGGCCCTTTCATCGATAATACAATGTATTAGTCCAGAAGTTAAAATTCGTTAATATTGCAAGTTTTTAAAATCTTGAAGGGAAACACTCCCATTCTTGGTGTTCGTGGTTAAATTTTTCTGGTTTACTATTTTGGATGTAGGGAATTCATGTCAATGCTTTTATGTAAGAAAATTATATTTTTAAAATGATACGTAAGCCGTTTCTTTTAAGGAAAAGAAGTTCCTTGTGTAATTTCATTTTCATTGGATATTGTTGAAGTTGTCATGCTGTAACCAAATGTGCAGGCGAGGGGGAAGTAACATGCTTCCCTCCCACTCCACCGACTGAAATTTGAGACACCTGGGACGTTGATAACTTTCATTTGCTTGTTTGCTTTCTGAGACGAAGGTTGGCAAGTTTCCGATTGCAGTGTTTGTAAATCTGTACTGTGATATAGTGTAGGATAAAGTTGATCCTTACTTATGAAATAGACGAAAATGGTACGTATATTTAGTAGGGATTCATCAGATGTGGATAGATTTTTGCGTTATTTACTTTCGTTTATGTTTAAATGTAGTTTTATCAAAATTTTCAGTATGTTATTTTAAAAGGAAATGTGTTGGGACCTCTTTGGAGGCGAGCTCATTACAGTGATTAACATAAAAACTCACTGGGTGGTCTTCTTTCGAGAGCGGATCTCATTTTTGTCAACACCCGAGTAATTGTATCTTGCCGAATTACGATTGTTGTTTGTGGCGTGCTGAAAATTTTTCTTTGGCGAACGTTAAGCAAGAATTCATGGCACACACCTGAGGGGAGAAATCCGAGTTTAATGTTTACATTGTTCATTACTGGGTTTTCTCCTCCATGGTGCGTTACCTTCAAATATACAAGTTTGCCAGATTGCAAATATTTTTATATGTTTCGTGCTTTATAATTTCGGTTATCCGTTAATACTATATTATGGTGCCAGTTGAAATATAAGTTCACGGAATCTCCTTCGAGGTGAGATCATGACGGTGATGTAAATTTTAGCTTCACTGGGTGGTCTCCTCTCGAAGGCGGTTTTCATTCAACAGAAGAAAGAGGATACACAGAAATAATTGTGTTCTAGGATTTCTTTTCCACCAGTTGAAATAATAGTGTGCGCACTTGAGAGGCGATTGCCAAGTTTATGTTTTATTTTTCATTACTGGGTTTTCTCCTTCATGGCGCGTGATGCTTATACCCTCGACTGTTAAATAAAATTTTCTTATGTGGGCTTTGGTTCCACTTCTCTTTGGCTTTGTCCTATTTGGAACTGATAATGCTATTGAGTGGTGGCACCGCGGCCCTTTCATCGATAATACAATGTATTAGTCCAGAAGTTAAAATTCGTTAATATTGCAAGTTTTTAAAATCTTGAAGGGAAACACTCCCATTCTTGGTGTTCGTGGTTAAATTTTTCTGGTTTACTATTTTGGATGTAGGGAATTCATGTCAATGCTTTTATGTAAGAAAATTATATTTTTAAAATGTTACGTAAGCCGTTTCTTTTAAGGAAAAGAAGTTCCTTGTGTAATTTCATTTTCATTGGATATTGTTGAAGTTGTCATGCTGTAACCAAATGTGCAGGCGAGTGGGAAGTAACTTGTTTCCCTCCCACTCCACCGACTGAAATTTGAGACACCTGGGACGTTGATAACTTTCATTTGCTTGTTTGCTTTCTGAGACGAAGGTTGTCAAGATTCCGATTGCAGTGTTTGTAAATCTGTACTGTGATATAGTGTAGGATAAAGTTGATCCTTACTTATGAAATAGACGAAAATGGTACGTATATTTAGTAGGGATTCATCAGATGTGGATAGATTTTTGCGTTATTTACTTTCGTTTATGTTTAAATGTAGTTTTATCAAAATTTTCAGTATGTTATTTTAAAAGGAAATGTGTTGGGACCTCTTTGGAGTCGAGTTCATTACAGTGATTAACATTAAAACTCACTGGGTGGTCTCCTCTCGAGAGCGGATCTCATTTTTGTCAACACCCGAGTAATTGTATCTTGCCGAATTACGATTGTTGTTTGTGGCGTGCTGAAAATTTTTCTTTGGCGAACGTTAAGCAAGAATTCATGGCACACACCTGAGGGGAGAAATCCGAGTATAATGTTTACATTTTTCATTACTGGGGTTTCTCCTCCATGGTGCGTTACCTTCAAATATACAAGTTTGCCAGATTGCAAATAGTTTTATATGTTTCGTGCTTTATAATTTCGGTTATCCGTTAATACTATATTATGGTGCCAGTTGAAATATAAGTTCACGGAATCTCCTTCGAGGTGAGATCATGACGGTGATGTAAATTTTAGCTTCACTGGGTGGTCTCCTCTCGAAGGCGGTTTTCATTCAACAGAAGAAAGAGGATACACAGAAATAATTGTGTTCTAGGATTTCTTTGCCACCAGTTGAAATAATAATGTGCGCACTTGAGAGGCGATTGCCAAGTTTATGTTTTATTTTTCATTACTGGGTTTTCTCCTTCATGGCGCGTGATGCTTATACCCTCGACTGTTAAATAAAATTTTCTTATGTGGGCTTTGGTTCCACTTCTCTTTGGCTTTGTCCTATTTGGAACTGATAATGCTATTGAGTGGTGGCACCGCGGCCCTTTCATCGATAATACAATGTATTAGTCCAGAAGTTAAAATTCGTTAATATTGCAAGTTTTTAAAATCTTGAAGGGAAACACTCCCATTCTTGGTGTTCGTGGTTAAATTTTTCTGGTTTACTATTTTGGATGTAGGGAATTCATGTCAATGCTTTTATGTAAGAAAATTATATTTTTAAAATGTTACGTAAGCCGTTTCTTTTAAGGAAAAGAAGTTCCTTGTGTAATTTCATTTTCATTGGATATTGTTGAAGTTGTCATGCTGTAACCAAATGTGCAGGCGAGTGGGAAGTAACTTGTTTCCCTCCCACTCCACCGACTGAAATTTGAGACACCTGGGACGTTGATAACTTTCATTTGCTTGTTTGCTGTCTGAGACGAAGGTTGTCAAGTTTCCGATTGCAGTGTTTGTAAATCTGTACTGTGATATAGTGTAGGATAAAATTGATCCTTACTTATGAAATAGAAGCAAATGGTACGTATATTTAGCAGGGATTCATCAGATGTGAATAGATTTTTGCGTTATTTACTTTCGTTTATATTTAAATGTAGTTTTATCAAAATTTTCAGTATGTCATTTTAAAAGGAAATGTGTTGGGACCTCTTTGGGGGCGAGCTCATTACAGTGATTAACATTAAAACTCACTGGGTGGTCTCCTCTCGAGAGCGGATCTCATTTTTGTCAACACCCGAGTAATTGTATCTTGCCGAATTACGATTTTTGTTTGTGGCGTGCTGAAAATTTTTCTTTGGCGAACGTTAAGCAAGAATTCATGGCACACACCTGAGGGGAGAAATCCGAGTTTAATGATTACATTGTTCATTACTGGGTTTTCTCCTCCATGGTGCGTTACCTTCAAATATACAAGTTTGCCAGATTGCAAATATTTTTATATGTTTCGTGCTTTATAATTTCGGTTATCCGTTAATACTATATTATGGTGCCAGTTGAAATATAAGTTCACGGAATCTCCTTCGAGGTGAGATCATGACGGTGATGTAAATTTTAGCTTCACTGGGTGGTCTCCTCTCGAAGGCGGTTTTCATTCAACAGAAGAAAGAGGATACACAGAAATAATTGTGTTCTAGGATTTCTTTTCCACCAGTTGAAATAATAGTGTGCGCACTTGAGAGGCGATTGCCAAGTTTATGTTTTATTTTTCATTACTGGGTTTTCTCCTTCATGGCGCGTGATGCTTATACCCTCGACTGTTAAATAAAATTTTCTTATGTGGGCTTTGGTTCCACTTCTCTTTGGCTTTGTCCTATTTGGAACTGATAATGCTATTGAGTGGTGGCACCGCGGCCCTTTCATCGATAATACAATGTATTAGTCCAGAAGTTAAAATTCGTTAATATTGCAAGTTTTTAAAATCTTGAAGGGAAACACTCCCATTCTTGGTGTTCGTGGTTAAATTTTTCTGGTTTACTATTTTGGATGTAGGGAATTCATGTCAATGCTTTTATGTAAGAAAATTATATTTTTAAAATGTTACGTAAGCCGTTTCTTTTAAGGAAAAGAAGTTCCTTGTGTAATTTCATTTTCATTGGATATTGTTGAAGTTGTCATGCTGTAACCAAATGTGCAGGCGAGTGGGAAGTAACTTGTTTCCCTCCCACTCCACCGACTGAAATTTGAGACACCTGGGACGTTGATAACTTTCATTTGCTTGTTTGCTTTCTGAGACGAAGGTTGTCAAGATTCCGATTGCAGTGTTTGTAAATCTGTACTGTGATATAGTGTAGGATAAAGTTGATCCTTACTTATGAAATAGACGAAAATGGTACGTATATTTAGTAGGGATTCATCAGATGTGGATAGATTTTTGCGTTATTTACTTTCGTTTATGTTTAAATGTAGTTTTATCAAAATTTTCAGTATGTTATTTTAAAAGGAAATGTGTTGGGACCTCTTTGGAGTCGAGTTCATTACAGTGATTAACATTAAAACTCACTGGGTGGTCTCCTCTCGAGAGCGGATCTCATTTTTGTCAACACCCGAGTAATTGTATCTTGCCGAATTACGATTGTTGTTTGTGGCGTGCTGAAAATTTTTCTTTGGCGAACGTTAAGCAAGAATTCATGGCACACACCTGAGGGGAGAAATCCGAGTTTAATGTTTACATTGTTCATTACTGGGTTTTCTCCTCCACGGTGCGTTACCTTCAAATATACAAGTTTGCCAGATTGCAAATATTTTTATATGTTTCGTGCTTTATAATTTCGGTTATCCGTTAATACTATATTATGGTGCCAGTTGAAATATAAGTTCACGGAATCTCCTTCGAGGTGAGATCATGACGGTGATGTAAATTTTAGCTTCACTGGGTGGTCTCCTCTCGAAGGCGGTTTTCATTCAACAGAAGAAAGAGGATACACAGAAATAATTGTGTTCTAGGATTTCTTTTCCACCAGTTGAAATAATAATGGGCGCACTTGAGAGGCGATTGCCAAGTTTATGTTTTATTTTTCATTACTGGGTTTTCTCCTTCATGGCGCGTGATGCTTATACCCTCGACTGTTAAATAAAATTTTCTTATGTGGGCTTTGTTTCCACTTCTCTTTGGCTTTGTCCTATTTGGAACTGATAAAGCTATTGAGTGGTGGCACCGCGGCCCTTTCATCGATAATACAATGTATTAGTCCAGAAGTTAAAATTCGTTAATATTGCAAGTTTTTAAAATCTTGAAGGGAAACACTCCCATTCTTGGTGTTCGTGGTTAAATTTTTCTGGTTTACTATTTTGGATGTAGGGAATTCATGTCAATGCTTTTATGTAAGAAAATTATATTTTTAAAATGATACGTAAGCCGTTTCTTTTAAGGAAAAGAAGTTCCTTGTGTAATTTCATTTTCATTGGATATTGTTGAAGTTGTCATGCTGTAACCAAATGTGCAGGCGAGGGGGAAGTAACTTGCTTCCCTCCCACTCCACCAACTGAAATTTGAGACACCTGGGACGTTGATAACTTTCATTTGCTTGTTTGCTTTCTGAGACGAAGGTTGGCAAGTTTCCGATTGCAGTGTTTGTAAATCTGTACTGTGATATAGTGTAGGATAAAGTTGATCCTTACTTATGAAATAGACGAAAATGGTACGTATATTTAGTAGGGATTCATCAGATGTGGATAGATTTTTGCGTTATTTACTTTCGTTTATGTTTAAATGTAGTTTTATCAAAATTTTCAGTATGTTATTTTAAAAGGAAATGTGTTGGGACCTCTTTGGAGGCGAGCTCATTACAGTGATTGACATAAAAACTCACTGGGTGGTCTCCTTTCGAGAGCGGATCTCATTTTTGTCAACACCCGAGTAATTGTATCTTGCCGAATTACGATTGTTGTTTGTGGCGTGCTGAAAATTTTTCTTTGGCGAACGTTAAGCAAGAATTCATGGCACACACCTGAGGGGAGAAATCCGAGTTTAATGTTTACATTGTTCATTACTGGGTTTTCTCCTCCATGGTGCGTTACCTTCAAATATACAAGTTTGCCAGATTGCAAATATTTTTATATGTTTCGTGCTTTATAATTTCGGTTATCCGTTAATACTATATTATGGTGCCAGTTGAAATATAAGTTCACGGAATCTTCTTCGAGGTGAGATCATGACGGTGATGTAAATTTAACTTCACTGGGTGGTCTCCTCTCGAAGGCGGTTTTCATTCAACAGAAGAAAGAGGATACACAGAAATAATTGTGTTCTAGGATTTCTTTTCCACCAGTTGAAATAATAATGTGCGCACTTGAGAGGCGATTGCCAAGTTTATGTTTTATTTTTCATTACTGGGTTTTCTCCTTCATGGCGCGTGATGTTTATACCGTCGACTGTTAAGAAATAAAATTTTCTTATGTGGGCTTTGGTTCCACTTCTCTTTGGCTTTGTCCTATTTGGAACTGATAAAGCTATTGAGTGGTGGAACCGCGGCCCTTTCATCGATAATACAATGTATTAGTCCAGAAGTTAAAATTCGTTAATATTGCAAGTTTTTAAAATCTTGAAGGGAAACAATCCCATTCTTGGTGTTCGTGGTTAAATTTTTCTGGTTTACTATTTTGGATGTAGGGAATTCATGTCAATGCTTTTATGTAAGAAAATTATATTTTTAAAATGATACGTAAGCCGTTTCTTTTAAGGAAAAGAAGTTCCTTGTGTAATTTCATTTTCATTGGATATTGTTGAAGTTGTCATGCTGTAACCAAATGTGCAGGCGAGTGGGAAGTAACTTGCTTCCCTCCCACTCCACCGACTGAAATTTGAGACACCTGGGACGTTGATAACTTTAATTTGCTTGTTTGCTTTCTGAGACGAAGGTTGGCAAGTTTCCGATTGCAGTGTTTGTAAATCTGTACTGTGATATAGTGTAGGATAAAGTTGATCCTTACTTATGAAATAGACGAAAATGGTACGTATATTTAGTAGGGATTCATCAGATGTGGATAGATTTTTGCGTTATTTACTTTCGTTTATGTTTAAATGTAGTTTTATCAAAATTTTCAGTATGTCATTTTAAAAGGAAATGTGTTGGGACCTGTTTGGAGGCGAGCTCATTACAGTGATTAACATTAAAACTCACTGGGTGGTCTCCTCTCGAGAGCGGATCTCATTTTTGTCAACACCCGAGTAATTGTATCTTGCCGAATTACGATTTTTGTTTGTGGCGTGCTGAAAATTTTTCTTTGGCGAACGTTAAGCAAGAATTCATGGCACACACCTGAGGGGAGAAATCCGAGTTTAATGTTTACATTGTTCATTACTGGGTTTTCTCCTCCATGGTGCGTTACCTTCAAATATACAAGTTTGCCAGATTGCAAATATTTTTATATGTTTCGTGCTTTATAATTTCGGTTATCCGTTAATACTATATTATGGTGCCAGTTGAAATATAAGTTCACGGAATCTCCTTCGAGGTGAGATCATGACGGTGATGTAAATTTTAGCTTCACTGGGTGGTCTCCTCTCGAAGGCGGTTTTCATTCAACAGAAGAAAGAGGATACACAGAAATAATTGTGTTCTAGGATTTCTTTGCCACCAGTTGAAATAATAATGTGCGCACTTGAGAGGCGATTGCCAAGTTTATGTTTTATTTTTCATTACTGGGTTTTCTCCTTCATGGCGCGTGATGCTTATACCCTCGACTGTTAAATAAAATTTTCTTATGTGGGCTTTGGTTCCACTTCTCTTTGGCTTTGTCCTATTTGGAACTGATAATGCTATTGAGTGGTGGCACCGCGGCCCTTTCATCGATAATACAATGTATTAGTCCAGAAGTTAAAATTCGTTAATATGGCAAGTTTTTAAAATCTTGAAGGGAAACACTCCCATTCTTGGTGTTCGTGGTTAAATTTTTCTGGTTTACTATTTTGGATGTAGGGAATTCATGTCAATGCTTTTATGTAAGAAAATTATATTTTTAAAATGTTACGTAAGCCGTTTCTTTTAAGGAAAAGAAGTTCCTTGTGTAATTTCATTTTCATTGGATATTGTTGAAGTTGTCATGCTGTAACCAAATGTGCAGGCGAGTGGGAAGTAACTTGTTTCCCTCCCACTCCACCGACTGAAATTTGAGACACCTGGGACGTTGATAACTTTCATTTGCTTGTTTGCTTTCTGAGACGAAGGTTGTCAAGATTCCGATTGCAGTGTTTGTAAATCTGTACTGTGATATAGTGTAGGATAAAGTTGATCCTTACTTATGAAATAGACGAAAATGGTACGTATATTTAGTAGGGATTCATCAGATGTGGATAGATTTTTGCGTTATTTACTTTCGTTTATGTTTAAATGTAGTTTTATCAAAAATTTCAGTATGTTATTTTAAAAGGAAATGTGTTGGGACCTCTTTGGAGGCGAGCTCATTACAGTGATTAACATTAAAACTCACTGGGTGGTCTCCTTTCGAGAGCGGATCTCATTTTTGTCAACACCCGAGTAATTGTATCTTGCCGAATTACGATTGTTGTTTGTGGCGTGCTGAAAATTTTTCTTTGGCGAACGTTAAGCAAGAATTCATGGCACACACCTGAGGGGAGAAATCCGAGTTTAATGTTTACATTGTTCATTACTGGGTTTTCTCCTCCATGGTGCGTTACCTTCAAATATACAAGTTTGCCAGATTGCAAATATTTTTATATGTTTCGTGCTTTATAATTTCGGTTATCCGTTAATACTATATTATGGTGCCAGTTGAAATATAAGTTCACGGAATCTTCTTCGAGGTGAGATCATGACGGTGATGTAAATTTAACTTCACTTTGTGGTGTCCTCTCGAAGGCGGTTTTCATTCAACAGAAGAAAGAGGATACACAGAAATAATTGTGTTCTAGGATTTCTTTTCCACCAGTTGAAATAATAATGGGCGCACTTGAGAGGCGATTGCCAAGTTTATGTTTTATTTTTCATTACTGGGTTTTCTCCTTCATGGCGCGTGATGCTTATACCCTCGACTGTTAAATAAAATTTTCTTATGTGGGCTTTGGTTCCACTTCTCTTTGGCTTTGTCCTATTTGGAACTGATAAAGCTATTGAGTGGTGGCACCGCGGCCCTTTCATCGATAATACAATGTATTAGTCCAGAAGTTAAAATTCGTTAATATTGCAAGTTTTTAAAATCTTGAAGGGAAACACTCCCATTCTTGGTGTTCGTGGTTAAATTTTTCTGGTTTACTATTTTGGATGTAGGGAATTCATGTCAATGCTTTTATGTAAGAAAATTATATTTTTAAAATGATACGTAAGCCGTTTCTTTTAAGGAAAAGAAGTTCCTTGTGTAATTTCATTTTCATTGGATATTGTTGAAGTTGTCATGCTGTAACCAAATGTGCAGGCGAGGGGGAAGTAACTTGCTTCGCTCCCACTCCACCGACTGAAATTTGAGATACCTGGGACGTTGATAACTTTCATTTGCTTGTTTGCTTTCTGAGACGAAGGTTGGCAAGTTTCCGATTGCAGTGTTTGTAAATCTGTACTGTGATATAGTGTAGGATAAAGATGATCCTTACTTATGAAATAGACGAAAATGGTACGTATATTTAGTAGGGATTCATCAGATGTGGATAGATTTTTGCGTTATTTACTTTCGTATATGTTTAAATGTAGTTTTATCAAAATTTTCAGTATGTTATTTTAAAAGGAAATGTGTTGGGACCTCTCTGGAGGCGAGCTCATTACAGTGATTAACATTAAAACTCACTGGGTGGTCTCCTCTCGAGAGCGGATCTCATTTTTGTCAACACCCGAGTAATTGTATCTTGCCGAATTACGATTGTTGTTTGTGGCGTGCTGAAAATTTTTCTTTGGCGAACGTTAAGCAAGAATTCATGGCACACACCTGAGGGGAGAAATCCGAGTTTAATGTTTACATTGTTCATTACTGGGTTTTCTCCTCCACGGTGCGTTACCTTCAAATATACAAGTTTGCCAGATTGCAAATATTTTTATATGTTTCGTGCTTTATAATTTCGGTTATCCGTTAATACTATATTATGGTGCCAGTTGAAATATAAGTTCACGGAATCTCCTTCGAGGTGAGATCATGACGGTGATGTAAATTTTAGCTTCACTGGGTGGTCTCCTCTCGAAGGCGGTTTTCATTCAACAGAAGAAAGAGGATACACAGAAATAATTGTGTTCTAGGATTTCTTTTCCACCAGTTGAAATAATAATGGGCGCACTTGAGAGGCGATTGCCAAGTTTATGTTTTATTTTTCATTACTGGGTTTTCTCCTTCATGGCGCGTGATGCTTATACCCTCGACTGTTAAATAAAATTTTCTTATGTGGGCTTTGTTTCCACTTCTCTTTGGCTTTGTCCTATTTGGAACTGATAAAGCTATTGAGTGGTGGCACCGCGGCCCTTTCATCGATAATACAATGTATTAGTCCAGAAGTTAAAATTCGTTAATATTGCAAGTTTTTAAAATCTTGAAGGGAAACACTCCCATTCTTGGTGTTCGTGGTTAAATTTTTCTGGTTTACTATTTTGGATGTAGGGAATTCATGTCAATGCTTTTATGTAAGAAAATTATATTTTTAAAATGATACGTAAGCCGTTTCTTTTAAGGAAAAGAAGTTCCTTGTGTAATTTCATTTTCATTGGATATTGTTGAAGTTGTCATGCTGTAACCAAATGTGCAGGCGAGGGGGAAGTAACTTGCTTCCCTCCCACTCCACCAACTGAAATTTGAGACACCTGGGACGTTGATAACTTTCATTTGCTTGTTTGCTTTCTGAGACGAAGGTTGGCAAGTTTCCGATTGCAGTGTTTGTAAATCTGTACTGTGATATAGTGTAGGATAAAGTTGATCCTTACTTATGAAATAGACGAAAATGGTACGTATATTTAGTAGGGATTCATCAGATGTGGATAGATTTTTGCGTTATTTACTTTCGTTTATGTTTAAATGTAGTTTTATCAAAATTTTCAGTATGTTATTTTAAAAGGAAATGTGTTGGGACCTCTTTGGAGGCGAGCTCATTACAGTGATTAACATAAAAACTCACTGGGTGGTCTCCTTTCGAGAGCGGATCTCATTTTTGTCAACACCCGAGTAATTGTATCTTGCCGAATTACGATTGTTGTTTGTGGCGTGCTGAAAATTTTTCTTTGGCGAACGTTAAGCAAGAATTCATGGCACACACCTGAGGGGAGAAATCCGAGTTTAATGTTTACATTGTTCATTACTGGGTTTTCTCCTCCATGGTGCGTTACCTTCAAATATACAAGTTTGCCAGATTGCAAATATTTTTATATGTTTCGTGCTTTATAATTTCGGTTATCCGTTAATACTATATTATGGTGCCAGTTGAAATATAAGTTCACGGAATCTTCTTCGAGGTGAGATCATGACGGTGATGTAAATTTAACTTCACTGGGTGGTCTCCTCTCGAAGGCGGTTTTCATTCAACAGAAGAAAGAGGATACACAGAAATAATTGTGTTCTAGGATTTCTTTTCCACCAGTTGAAATAATAATGTGCGCACTTGAGAGGCGATTGCCAAGTTTATGTTTTATTTTTCATTACTGGGTTTTCTCCTTCATGGCGCGTGATGTTTATACCGTCGACTGTTAAGAAATAAAATTTTCTTATGTGGGCTTTGGTTCCACTTCTCTTTGGCTTTGTCCTATTTGGAACTGATAAAGCTATTGAGTGGTGGAACCGCGGCCCTTTCATCGATAATACAATGTATTAGTCCAGAAGTTAAAATTCGTTAATATTGCAAGTTTTTAAAATCTTGAAGGGAAACAATCCCATTCTTGGTGTTCGTGGTTAAATTTTTCTGGTTTACTATTTTGGATGTAGGGAATTCATGTCAATGCTTTTATGTAAGAAAATTATATTTTTAAAATGATACGTAAGCCGTTTCTTTTAAGGAAAAGAAGTTCCTTGTGTAATTTCATTTTCATTGGATATTGTTGAAGTTGTCATGCTGTAACCAAATGTGCAGGCGAGTGGGAAGTAACTTGCTTCCCTCCCACTCCACCGACTGAAATTTGAGACACCTGGGACGTTGATAACTTTAATTTGCTTGTTTGCTTTCTGAGACGAAGGTTGGCAAGTTTCCGATTGCAGTGTTTGTAAATCTGTACTGTGATATAGTGTAGGATAAAGTTGATCCTTACTTATGAAATAGACGAAAATGGTACGTATATTTAGTAGGGATTCATCAGATGTGGATAGATTTTTGCGTTATTTACTTTCGTTTATGTTTAAATGTAGTTTTATCAAAATTTTCAGTATGTCATTTTAAAAGGAAATGTGTTGGGACCTGTTTGGAGGCGAGCTCATTACAGTGATTAACATTAAAACTCACTGGGTGGTCTCCTCTCGAGAGCGGATCTCATTTTTGTCAACACCCGAGTAATTGTATCTTGCCGAATTACGATTTTTGTTTGTGGCGTGCTGAAAATTTTTCTTTGGCGAACGTTAAGCAAGAATTCATGGCACACACCTGAGGGGAGAAATCCGAGTTTAATGTTTACATTGTTCATTACTGGGTTTTCTCCTCCATGGTGCGTTACCTTCAAATATACAAGTTTGCCAGATTGCAAATATTTTTATATGTTTCGTGCTTTATAATTTCGGTTATCCGTTAATACTATATTATGGTGCCAGTTGAAATATAAGTTCACGGAATCTCCTTCGAGGTGAGATCATGACGGTGATGTAAATTTTAGCTTCACTGGGTGGTCTCCTCTCGAAGGCGGTTTTCATTCAACAGAAGAAAGAGGATACACAGAAATAATTGTGTTCTAGGATTTCTTTGCCACCAGTTGAAATAATAATGTGCGCACTTGAGAGGCGATTGCCAAGTTTATGTTTTATTTTTCATTACTGGGTTTTCTCCTTCATGGCGCGTGATGCTTATACCCTCGACTGTTAAATAAAATTTTCTTATGTGGGCTTTGGTTCCACTTCTCTTTGGCTTTGTCCTATTTGGAACTGATAATGCTATTGAGTGGTGGCACCGCGGCCCTTTCATCGATAATACAATGTATTAGTCCAGAAGTTAAAATTCGTTAATATGGCAAGTTTTTAAAATCTTGAAGGGAAACACTCCCATTCTTGGTGTTCGTGGTTAAATTTTTCTGGTTTACTATTTTGGATGTAGGGAATTCATGTCAATGCTTTTATGTAAGAAAATTATATTTTTAAAATGTTACGTAAGCCGTTTCTTTTAAGGAAAAGAAGTTCCTTGTGTAATTTCATTTTCATTGGATATTGTTGAAGTTGTCATGCTGTAACCAAATGTGCAGGCGAGTGGGAAGTAACTTGTTTCCCTCCCACTCCACCGACTGAAATTTGAGACACCTGGGACGTTGATAACTTTCATTTGCTTGTTTGCTTTCTGAGACGAAGGTTGTCAAGATTCCGATTGCAGTGTTTGTAAATCTGTACTGTGATATAGTGTAGGATAAAGTTGATCCTTACTTATGAAATAGACGAAAATGGTACGTATATTTAGTAGGGATTCATCAGATGTGGATAGATTTTTGCGTTATTTACTTTCGTTTATGTTTAAATGTAGTTTTATCAAAAATTTCAGTATGTTATTTTAAAAGGAAATGTGTTGGGACCTCTTTGGAGGCGAGCTCATTACAGTGATTAACATTAAAACTCACTGGGTGGTCTCCTTTCGAGAGCGGATCTCATTTTTGTCAACACCCGAGTAATTGTATCTTGCCGAATTACGATTGTTGTTTGTGGCGTGCTGAAAATTTTTCTTTGGCGAACGTTAAGCAAGAATTCATGGCACACACCTGAGGGGAGAAATCCGAGTTTAATGTTTACATTGTTCATTACTGGGTTTTCTCCTCCATGGTGCGTTACCTTCAAATATACAAGTTTGCCAGATTGCAAATATTTTTATATGTTTCGTGCTTTATAATTTCGGTTATCCGTTAATACTATATTATGGTGCCAGTTGAAATATAAGTTCACGGAATCTTCTTCGAGGTGAGATCATGACGGTGATGTAAATTTAACTTCACTTTGTGGTGTCCTCTCGAAGGCGGTTTTCATTCAACAGAAGAAAGAGGATACACAGAAATAATTGTGTTCTAGGATTTCTTTTCCACCAGTTGAAATAATAATGGGCGCACTTGAGAGGCGATTGCCAAGTTTATGTTTTATTTTTCATTACTGGGTTTTCTCCTTCATGGCGCGTGATGCTTATACCCTCGACTGTTAAATAAAATTTTCTTATGTGGGCTTTGGTTCCACTTCTCTTTGGCTTTGTCCTATTTGGAACTGATAAAGCTATTGAGTGGTGGCACCGCGGCCCTTTCATCGATAATACAATGTATTAGTCCAGAAGTTAAAATTCGTTAATATTGCAAGTTTTTAAAATCTTGAAGGGAAACACTCCCATTCTTGGTGTTCGTGGTTAAATTTTTCTGGTTTACTATTTTGGATGTAGGGAATTCATGTCAATGCTTTTATGTAAGAAAATTATATTTTTAAAATGATACGTAAGCCGTTTCTTTTAAGGAAAAGAAGTTCCTTGTGTAATTTCATTTTCATTGGATATTGTTGAAGTTGTCATGCTGTAACCAAATGTGCAGGCGAGGGGGAAGTAACTTGCTTCGCTCCCACTCCACCGACTGAAATTTGAGATACCTGGGACGTTGATAACTTTCATTTGCTTGTTTGCTTTCTGAGACGAAGGTTGGCAAGTTTCCGATTGCAGTGTTTGTAAATCTGTACTGTGATATAGTGTAGGATAAAGATGATCCTTACTTATGAAATAGACGAAAATGGTACGTATATTTAGTAGGGATTCATCAGATGTGGATAGATTTTTGCGTTATTTACTTTCGTATATGTTTAAATGTAGTTTTATCAAAATTTTCAGTATGTTATTTTAAAAGGAAATGTGTTGGGACCTCTCTGGATGCGAGCTCATTACAGTGATTAACATTAAAACTCACTGGGTGGTCTCCTCTCGAGAGCGGATCTCATTTTTGTCAACACCCGAGTAATTGTATCTTGCCGAATTACGATTGTTGTTTGTGGCGTGCTGAAAATTTTTCTTTGGCGAACGTTAAGCAAGAATTCATGGCACACACCTGAGGGGAGAAATCCGAGTTTAATGTCTACATTGTTCATTACTGGGTTTTCTCCTCCATGGTGCGTTACCTTCAAATATACAAGTTTGCCAGATTGCAAATATTTTTATATGTTTCGTGCTTTATAATTTCGGTTATCCGTTAATACTATATTATGGTGCCAGTTGAAATATAAGTTCACGGAATCTCCTTCGAGGTGAGATCATGACGGTGATGTAAATTTTAGCTTCACTGGGTGGTCTCCTCTCGAAGGCGGTTTTCATTCAACAGAAGAAAGAGGATACACAGAAATAATTGTGTTCTAGGATTTCTTTGCCACCAGTTGAAATAATAATGTGCGCACTTGAGAGGCGATTGCCAAGTTTATGTTTTATTTTTCATTACTGGGTTTTCTCCTTCATGGCGCGTGATGCTTATACCCTCGACTGTTAAATAAAATTTTCTTATGTGGGCTTTGGTTCCACTTCTCTTTGGCTTTGTCCTATTTGGAACTGATAATGCTATTGAGTGGTGGCACCGCGGCCCTTTCATCGATAATACAATGTATTAGTCCAGAAGTTAAAATTCGTTAATATTGCAAGTTTTTAAAATCTTGAAGGGAAACACTCCCATTCTTGGTGTTCGTGGTTAAATTTTTCTGGTTTACTATTTTGGATGTAGGGAATTCATGTCAATGCTTTTATGTAAGAAAATTATATTTTTAAAATGTTACGTAAGCCGTTTCTTTTAAGGAAAAGAAGTTCCTTGTGTAATTTCATTTTCATTGGATATTGTTGAAGTTGTCATGCTGTAACCAAATGTGCAGGCGAGTGGGAAGTAACTTGTTTCCCTCCCACTCCACCGACTGAAATTTGAGACACCTGGGACGTTGATAACTTTCATTTGCTTGTTTGCTTTCTGAGACGAAGGTTGTCAAGATTCCGATTGCAGTGTTTGTAAATCTGTACTGTGATATAGTGTAGGATAAAGTTGATCCTTACTTATGAAATAGACGAAAATGGTACGTATATTTAGTAGGGATTCATCAGATGTGGATAGATTTTTGCGTTATTTACTTTCGTTTATGTTTAAATGTAGTTTTATCAAAAATTTCAGTATGTTATTTTAAAAGGAAATGTGTTGGGACCTCTTTGGAGGCGAGCTCATTACAGTGATTAACATTAAAACTCACTGGGTGGTCTCCTTTCGAGAGCGGATCTCATTTTTGTCAACACCCGAGTAATTGTATCTTGCCGAATTACGATTGTTGTTTGTGGCGTGCTGAAAATTTTTCTTTGGCGAACGTTAAGCAAGAATTCATGGCACACACCTGAGGGGAGAAATCCGAGTTTAATGTTTACATTGTTCATTACTGGGTTTTCTCCTCCATGGTGCGTTACCTTCAAATATACAAGTTTGCCAGATTGCAAATATTTTTATATGTTTCGTGCTTTATAATTTCGGTTATCCGTTAATACTATATTATGGTGCCAGTTGAAATATAAGTTCACGGAATCTTCTTCGAGGTGAGATCATGACGGTGATGTAAATTTAACTTCACTTTGTGGTGTCCTCTCGAAGGCGGTTTTCATTCAACAGAAGAAAGAGGATACACAGAAATAATTGTGTTCTAGGATTTCTTTTCCACCAGTTGAAATAATAATGGGCGCACTTGAGAGGCGATTGCCAAGTTTATGTTTTATTTTTCATTACTGGGTTTTCTCCTTCATGGCGCGTGATGCTTATACCCTCGACTGTTAAATAAAATTTTCTTATGTGGGCTTTGGTTCCACTTCTCTTTGGCTTTGTCCTATTTGGAACTGATAAAGCTATTGAGTGGTGGCACCGCGGCCCTTTCATCGATAATACAATGTATTAGTCCAGAAGTTAAAATTCGTTAATATTGCAAGTTTTTAAAATCTTGAAGGGAAACACTCCCATTCTTGGTGTTCGTGGTTAAATTTTTCTGGTTTACTATTTTGGATGTAGGGAATTCATGTCAATGCTTTTATGTAAGAAAATTATATTTTTAAAATGATACGTAAGCCGTTTCTTTTAAGGAAAAGAAGTTCCTTGTGTAATTTCATTTTCATTGGATATTGTTGAAGTTGTCATGCTGTAACCAAATGTGCAGGCGAGGGGGAAGTAACTTGCTTCGCTCCCACTCCACCGACTGAAATTTGAGATACCTGGGACGTTGATAACTTTCATTTGCTTGTTTGCTTTCTGAGACGAAGGTTGGCAAGTTTCCGATTGCAGTGTTTGTAAATCTGTACTGTGATATAGTGTAGGATAAAGTTGATCCTTACTTATGAAATAGACGAAAATGGTACGTATATTTAGTAGGGATTCATCAGATGTGGATAGATTTTTGCGTTATTTACTTTCGTATATGTTTAAAAGTAGTACAATAAGCCCGGTTCCCAGCCAGAAAATGGGGCTCCGTGGGGCTCGCAGTGTTGCCAACTCCTCACTTGAAAAAATCACCAAGGTTTTTGTTTTTGGGTCTAACCTAACCTCAAGCAAGTAGCTGGCAATACTGCTTGAGGCTTTTCTCGCAGTGTTGCCAACATCTTACTTGAAAAGTTACCAAGGTTTTTGTTTTTGGGTATAACCTAACCTAAAGCAAGGAGCTGGCAATACTGCTTGAGGCTTGTCTTGCAGTATTGCCAACTCGGGCAAGGCGTAGCCTTTTGGGTGTATGTTAACCTCACAGTGTTGCCAACTCGGCGTAGTTTTTACGCTGTATAATTTTTTTAGCTTTTTGTGTGTGAGTGTATATGTGTTGCCAACTCGGCGTAGCCTTTTGGGTGTATGTTAACCTCGCAGTGTTGCCAACTTGGCGCAGCCTTTTGGGTGTATGTTAACCTCACAGTGTTGCCAACTCGGCGTAGTTTTTACGCTGTATAATTTTTTAGCTTTTTGTGTGTGAGTGTATATGTGTTGCCAACTCGGCGTAGCCTTTTGGGTGTATGTTAACCTCGCAGTGTTGCCAACTTGGCGCAGCCTTTTGGGTGTATGTTAACCTCACAGTGTTGCCAACTCGGCGTAGTTTTTACGCTGTATAATTTTTTAGCTTTTTGTGTGTGAGTGTATATGTGTTGCCAACTTGGCGTAGCCTTTTGGGTGTATGTTAACCTCGCAGTGTTGCCAACTTGGCGCAGCCTTTTGGGTGTATGTTAACCTCACAGTGTTGCCAACTCGGCGTAGTTTTTACGCTGTATAATTTTTTAGCTTTTTGTGTGTGAGTGTATATGTGTTGCCAACTCGGCGTAGCCTTTTGGGTGTATGTTAACCTCGCAGTGTTGCCAACTTGGCGTAGCCTTTTGGGTGTATGTTAACCTCGCAGTGTTACCAACTTGACGCAACCTTTTGGATGTATGTTAACCTCACAAACAATGTTACCAACTCCTCACTCGAAAAAATCACCAAGGTTTTTGGGTCTAATCTAACCTAAAACAGCTGGCAATTTTGCTGAGGCTTGCCTTGTAGTGTTGCCAACTTACTCGAAAAGTTACCAAGATTTTTGGGTCTAACCTAACCTAAAGCAAGGAGCTGGCAACGCTTGAGGCTTGGCTTATAGTGTATAAAGCAATTTGCCAACCTATTGGTATTGTCATAGTTTTTTACGAGAGAGAGGAGAGAGGGGGAAGAGTTAACACAACTGGCAGTCGCCAACACCTACCTTCAGCTTTTTTTTTTTGTTTGGTGTAACCTCTAAAGCAACTGGCAAGTTTGCTTGAGGCTTGCCACAGTGCATAAAACAATTTTTTGCCAACCTACACACACTGGGGGCAAGAGAGCCGGCAACAAATATATACTGTTGTAAAAGAGATGGATGGCAGCATAGTATGTGTGTGCGTGTGTGTGTAGCATTATTAACTAGTGTTGGCAACCCACTTACAACTAAAAAAATAGAGATGCCAATGTTGCTGTAAAAGAGAGAGACCTATCGTGACCTTTGTAAACCTCTCTCGGGGGAACGATGTGCCACACGCGCGCGCGCTGGCGCCTTTATTATTTTCGTATTGCATACAATATTTATTGTGTTTTTTTTTTTTTAGGATGCTTGGCCCCTAATTTCGCCAGGGTGCGTGGTGCCCAACCCAAAAAGGTTCTAATGGCTGCGGCTCTAGATAACCACACCTCTGTAATGCATGCAACGTGTACTAACGACTCTAGTGTTATTATGATGTTGTAATATTTTTGGATATAGAATTTTGTGAGATATAGATAATAATAATTATGTTTATTATAATATTTTTTGATGAAGATGGAGAATGTATGTGTGTGTTACAAATAAAGTTGCATGTTTTTTTCTAGTGTGTGTTTGTATGTGTATGTGTGTTTTTTGATGTTCGACAGAATCTGAAACGATACAAAAGAATTTTATTGTTAATTTTCTCATGTAAAAACAACAACAACAAAATTTTTGTGCAAAAATTCTGATTGTCTTGTGCTATAGTGCAAAAACTGATGATATTGTAATTCATAACTGATGAAATTAATATTGTAACTGATCTGAACTAGTGAAATTTTCGTATTGTGCTATTGAAACTGATTGTGCTAGTACAGAAATTTCTTATTGTGCGAGAAAAGAGGTTAAAAACTTGTTAAAACTGCTCTGTGACCCTCTCGTTCTTCACGTCGTGGACGAAGGACTTCTCGGCGACCAGGATGACACTGCATACGGTATCCTCGGGCAACGGACTGTTGAACTCGCAGACGATCTTGATGTTGGTTCGATCGTTGACCACCACCTGCTTCCTCTTAGATGTGTTGATGACGAACATGGGTCTGCGGGTTTTGAATTCGCTGGGCGTGTAGTACATGTCCATGCTTCCCTCGGTCACGCGCTTGTAAGCCGTGTAAGCTTCGTAAAGTTTGAGGTAATCGTCTTTGGTCATGTCGAGGTTGTAATTCTCGCGCGGGAAAACTTCGTTGCGTCCATTTTTCAGATAAACATTCTTGATCTTGCAGTTGTCGAACTTGCTGGAATCTTTTTCCTGGTTGTTATCGCGCCCGGTCTGAAAAAGCACTACGACGAAATCTGGCATGTCGAACTGTATGTTGTTGAACTGTGTCGTCACGTCGAATTCCATGTGACTCCCCGACGCCACCTTTTGCACGCACTGGTAACCGTGAAAGTGAATCGACACCTGCGGACTCTTCAAGATCTCTGCTTTGTACTTGAGGGCGTAGTTTGTTTCGTATTCTACGATCGGCATTCTCAATTCCATGCTCCGGATGACGCACTTGGCTGCTTCGGGTAATGTGTTGGCTATCGGCGTGCCGTCGGCGTTCAAGTTGGTGTATCGCATCAGTGCGTTGTTGTCGTTGGCTGCTCTTCGAAAAGTGACGCGCAATCCCCCCTTCCACATGATCTCCTTGTAGTCCGAGAAGAATCCCGGCAGCAGACGCATGGGAAAGAGCACCGTGTGACTTGTCGTCGATATTTTGGTCCCTGCTTCGAATCCTCCCGCCTGGTAGTATGTCGCGTCCGTTTTGGATAATTTCAATGTTCCCACTGCCGTCGACGTGATGCCTGGATAATCTATTCTGTCGATGACGGTGTTGTGTTTCCTCACCTCCACCTGCGAGAACAGGTGAGGCACGAAGTTGTCAACGAGTATCAAATTTGCATTGGGCGGAAACGCGTTTCCGCTTTCCTTCTTCACCACGTCGAATTGAAGGTAGAGGTCCGCTCTGTGAGGATGAACGAACCCATCCCCTACGTCCACGTCGTATTCGATCTCCCTGTTCGCTTCGTTGAGATTAGCGAACGTGCGACGGTTGGGAGGAAAAGATTGCAATTCGTAACTTTCGATTTGCTCCATTTTTACTATGTGTGTTATTTATTATACGTTGATCTCCACGATGGCAGTGGTCGTTGCACCTGCGAAATCCACCACGTCTCCTTTCTCGTTCGTCACTACCAACTCTATGTCGTCTATGCGGTTGCGGCATACTGGAAAATAGATCGGCGAAGAGGGTGTGTAGATGATCGGTTCCATGAATTCGGAACTGGGTTTGAACGTGGCTATGATTCCCGTCTGCTTGTGACTTCCCAGTAATCCGTCCGAGGATTTCGTGATCATGCCTTCCGCCACGTTGCAGTGAACGTTTAGAGTTTCTATGGCTAGAAATTTAGGAATGTTGGTTGCCGTGTGTTTGATGCCAGCTTCGAGTTTGGTGTTGTTCTCGAAACCTAAAAGTTCTCCCATGGTACCCAGGTTTATGGTTTCCGTCGCCGATAGGATTTCCACTCTGTGCGTGACCGAATTTTGAGAAAGGTACGTGCCTTTGGGTAACTGAGCTTGCAAAGTGGAAAGATTGTATTGGCCTGGCGTGACGACAATGTGTTCGCTTCCGACGCTAATTTTGTTGTTGTGCTGCGTGACGTTAGGTATGAGGTACATGCTGTAGAATGCACGCAGAGCTACGGATTTAGGATAGACGATGTCGTCGTGCAGCGTGAGTTTCAAGATTGAAGATTCGCTCGTGAGATGGAACACGCCCATCGTGTTTTAGGTTCCACAATGCTTTCTGAAAATGTTCCACCGAGGGGTTATTTATTTTAGACATGTATGCGAGAACGGAAAGGCATAGGTGACCGCAGTTAACATCGGTGAAACCCTGGATGCGTTTGTCATTGTAGTAGAGGTTGGCAACACTGAGATACTTCACCAACCTGGCAGGTGGTGTGCCACCGAACGAATCGAAAACAAATGCATTGTTATCGTCAATTTTGAGGTAGCATATCCAATGTGTACCAGGATTTTTGTAACTGTCCAGGTTGACCACGCCATACTCCCTTTTCTTCACAGCAGAGGGTAGAGAATCGGACATGAAAACACCCCTGAAGTTTTTTATTCCCAACAGTTCGATCAGAGATTCAATATCGAAGTTGGACAGGGCTTCTTCTTTTTTTTATATTTCTTCAAAGCATCGAGGTTGCTTTTTTGTTTTTTGGTCATACCTTTCCCCTTCTTCTCCATAGCCAGGTTGTGACGTTTCTGTTCTTCCAATTCTGCCTTGTTCTTCTTCGAGTCGATGACGGTTTTCGCGATGGCGGCGCTTCCGCCGGCCAAACTTCCAACGGCCCCCAATGCTGCCAGGATGGCCGGGATGCTGAATATGAAACCTCCGATTTTTTGCTGTTTCCGCGAACGCTGCAAGCGTCTCAATTGAGGTGTGCTGAGAAGTAATTTCATTCCGTGTCCTTTCGTCAAGCAAGAACGTTTCTTCTCGCGTTGTTTCTTGGTGAGTAACCCATCGAGGGCACCTAGATTTTTCAGATTGGAGTATGGTATCTGGTACACGACACCCTTGGGCTTCATGATGATGCTTTATATGCTATTTTCACGGTATGTTATTTATATATATGTTCTGAGATTTTTTTTGTTTTGTGTAATTTTTTTTCGGTATGTTATTTATATATAAATGTTTTGAGATTTTTTTTGTTCCGTGTAATTTTTTTTCAAGGATATACTCGCGCAGAGCCGTTACACAAATTCTATTACATGCTTTGTTTTCTTACCAAGAAGTTCCTTTGTACCCTTGTACACGATTTGAGTTTTGTTCTCGATTAAAATAGCTAGCTTCTCGTCGGATAACATGTTAGCGTATCGATCTGGTAAAAATAGACTGTATTGTGCGTTGAGCAACAGACGCGCCTTGGGGCCATACTGGGTAGAAACAATTGAACCGGAAGTTATCGTGTAAGGTTTGTCCACTTCCAATTCCTGAATTTTTACATATTCGACTGATGCATTTAGCATTTGTTTTAATGCTTGGGCGTCTAGTGATTGTTTACTCATTTTATAAATGGCAAACACAACTGGAGTTTATTTTTTTTACGTAGTGTTATTTATATACCGAAGAAATTTTTTTCACGGTTCGAGAATTTTTTTATTTCTACACACCCCATCCAAGTTTTTGTTTCGTGTTCATGACGATGGTGGTGCCCAGTGCTGCAACTCTTTCTCCCAGCGAAGCGTCTCTGCTAACGAATCTTTCGAAAGCTGCGTGCTCTAACTTTCTGTCTGCTTCGTGACGTGCATCCAGATCGGAGCGAGTGGTGTTGTAAGCGATGTCGTGATCTTTGCATGCGGCGTCCAACAGATTCACACCCTTGTCTCCTCTCTCCAATCTTTTCTCGAGTTTGGTACCTGGTCCGCAGTACTGGTAGCCAGGTAAATGCATCTCGAAAGGTAACTTGTTGATGATGTCGTTCACGAGACCCTTTCCTTCGGCCACGTTCCAGAATCTCGGAGGCAGCGTGTTGATGATTTTAATGAGGTACCCTATGCCCTTGTCGTCGTTTACGATGAAGTTGGAAAGTTTTGTGCTGATCATGTCCACGATGCCAACCTTCTCGTTGTAGAAATTACGATTGCCTGCATTCTCCTCTCCTGCAATAACCAACAACCTGTCTATGAGCTTGCGCACGTCGTCCACCCAAACGAATTCTTTGGGTAACGTGTTGTAGAGTTTGACACCGCTGCCTGTTTTCACCTGGTTCCAAATCGGTTTGATGAGATTTCTGTACTTCTCGCCACTGCTCGATTTCACCCTATTCTGCGAGGCGTCGTTGTTCTGGTACAAGGCATCCGTCATGATCAAAATTTCCTTGTAACTCTGGTAATCTTCTTCGGTGTAATCCTTCGGCTGCTTTTTGGCAACGAGTTCCCACAGTCCCACCGTACCCGGATACCTGTTCCAGCTATTCTTATCGCCTAAATTGACTTTAATGTCGTTGCCTTCGAAGCTCACCTTCGATTTTCCAATCTTCCAAACCACACCACCACCTTCGTTGCTCTCCATGCTTGGATACAATCCGAACACTTCATCCTTGTCGAACTTGCCCGTGCTCAGGTAGTCTCGTGCCAAAGGTCCCAACTCGATCTTATCCAAAGACGACGACGTGCTGCTTATGGCTCGAGGTCGTGCCGGTACTTCCTTCAGTTCGAACGGCGTCGAAGGAATGCTCGAAATGGGCGTGGGTACGGTGTAACTTTTAGCTGCAAGTGGTACGAGTTCGTTGATCAAATTTTTATTTTGTTCTGTGACGCCTTTAATTTCTTTACCTAGATCGCTGATGGCGTCGATCACAGGTTGATCTTGACGTTTCTTCTCTTCGTAGAATCCGCGATTCTCGGATTTCCAACCTTTGAAGCGTTTCGCGAGGTAGTTTCGCAACTTGAGATTTTCGTCTTCGATTTTTCGTTTCGCCATAACGTTATTTATACACGTCGTTTCTCACAACGTTGCAACGTTTAGAAAGTCGTTGATTTTGTTTCTGTATTTTCCGTCGTTGGGTTTCCTCGTCATGTCGATCGTTGCGAATCCGAAATCGTCACTGTTCCAACAGTGGGAGCAGCAGCGTTCCGAAAATTGATTGTAGTTCATGTCTCCGCCTACGTAGTCATCGTACGCGTGCTTGAGGTTGGTGTGATCTTGACGAAACAAACATATGAAATTAGCGTTGTCGCGTACTAACTGTTTTGGAATTTTGGAAAACGTTTGAGCTAGGAAGAAGCAATCCATTCCTTTGTGACGACCTTGCGTGAAAAAGTTGCGAATTTCATTTTGATTTTCCAGGATGACATCGTCGAACACAACGACTGAATTTTCACGACAATCGTCGAGTGGTTTTATTTCCGAAGCGAACGTTGCAATGTCCAGACCATCGTACAGTTTTATCAGTTGCTGGTATTTCGCTTGTTCGAGACTTTTCGAAAATACGTAGAGGTGCCTGTTCTTCCAATCTAACCAATTTGGTGCGAGGAGAAAATTGTCCACGAGCAGTGTCGTTTTCCCACACCCTGAAGGGCCTACGATTAGACAACGGATGCTGTCGGGAAGCAACTCGCCGTTCTTTTTTTTCGTTTGACTTTCCGAATCAGGTAGACGCTTCACCACGTTCCACGTACTCACAAGATCACATCGTTCGCGTCGATCCAACTCTTTTCCGGAAGCCCCAGCCATTTCACCAATAGTTTGTCACCTTTTCTACGCAATACTTTCTCGATGAGGTACGTTTTGGGATGTTTTGTTTTAGAGAGTTCCTCTTCGTAAAATCTTCCTTTCAAAATCTCGCCGCTACTATCTTTTATTATATACGTGTGTCGGTTTCCGGATAAAACTCGAACCACCGTAAAAAGTTCCGTGCTCCAATTTTTTGTGAATCCCTTCTCGAAGGCGCGTTTGAATTTGCTGATCCTCACCTGGTCTCCAATTTTGAATTTTGATTTCTTGGTAGTCGTGGGAGTGTACTTTGGACAGTAAACTGTAGAAATTAAACGCTGCTGGTCGGATTTCGTAACGTCAGCTGGCTTCATGCCTATCGTTCTGTGTACTGTATTATTATAAGTGTCGACGAGTTCCGGCAGTATGTCGACCCATTTGTAATTTCCCCGAAGCGTGAATCGTTTCCACATGTGTGTTTTCAAGGTTCGATTAAATCTTTCCACGATGCTGGCTTTGATGTGACTGAAGGTTGAATAATGCCGAATGTCATGTTTTTGAATAAACTTTTGGAATACGGTGTTGTAAAATTCTTTACCGTTGTCTGTTTGCAAAAACCGTGGCCGTCTGCCGCTTTCGCGAAAAATTGTCTTGAATGCTTCCGTGACGCACGTTCCCGTTTTGGCTTTCAAAGGTAGAGCCCATGCGAATTTCGAAAACGTGTCTATGACGGTGAGGAGGTACTTGTTTCCCTTGTTCAATTTATGCACATTTTTTAGATTGCCGCTACTCATCTCCACGAGGTCACTTTGCCAGAGGTCGTCGATTCCCTTGGTCACCACCGCCAAACGTTCGTAGTTGCGGCGCGCAGGTTTATGCAATTCTTCGACGATGGCTTGCCTAGACATTTTTAGAGATTACGTTTGAAGAGAAGCACCAGCGTGATGGGATTCAAAGAAGGTGGCACTTCGCTCGTGTTTTGAATGATCAGCTTATCGCCGGCACTCACGTCGAAAACGGTGAGATCTTCGTCTTCGTGTATTTCATATATGTTGCGCGTTTCGTTCCAACGTGCCAGAGGAACGTTTCCTGCTTTCTGGACACCACGATTCGATATCAAGGTCATGGTGGGAACGCTAGCTTTTCTGCCATGAGACCAATACGAAAATTCGTTTATCTGAATCGTGCCATCGAGGAGAAACTTGTAGTACGGATGATAAGGATGCAACATGTACAGTTTGTTACCTTCGACGAAAGTGGAGATTCTCTGTTGATTGGGTACGCTGTTAATTTCGATGGCTTGCAGAGAATGCAGTTTGGCGAATTTAGTATCGACGCTAACGAGGTTGCTGTGAAGCTGTCCCAGTGTATTTTGTAAGGGCAACAAATGTTCGGCTATGGTATCCGTTACAGTAGAAAATGACGGTTTGATTTTCACTTCCACGTTCAACTGCTTGAAGTTTTCGTTGAGTTCTTGCAGCTTGGTACCGAAAGAGGCCAGCGTCGATTCCTGCGTGGATTCCAGCACTCCAACTTGATCTCTGATGTTGACGACGATACTCTGAAGGTTCTCGACTTGATTCAATTTCGAACTTTTCTCGGTAAGATCGTTCACGATGCTTCGCATCTCGGTAAACTGCGTGTGAAGGTCGGCGATGCTCTGCGAAGTGGGCAACGTCGACACCAGCGAAGCAAGTTCGTCTCGAATCTGTTCCACGTTCACCGTTTCTGTTTCCAGTCGTTTCAGCATACGTGATATGTTTCTTTTCAAAGCGTGCAATTCTTTGGAGGTGGGGAGATTGGCCACCCTACTTTCGAGATCGCTCAACGAACTTTTGATGTCGCTCGATTCGGATAGTGCCGTCACCGCCGTTTTCAATTTTTCCAAATCTTCGCTCGAAGGTACGCTCGTCCGTAACGATTCCAAGTCAGCCTGTATGTTGTCCAGCATGTGATGAAAATGAGCAAGATTCGTTTCGACGTTCAAATTTTCTAAATATTCTATCTTCTGCTGAACCGTGCTCAACGTGTCTTGTATGCTCGTCAACGCGCTCGCTTCAGCGTGAATATTTCTAATTTCTTCGTTGATCAACTCCAGAGACGCCTGAAGCGTAGCGATGGTGGTTTGAATGTGTTCGAAATCTTGATAAGCCTCCAATTGAATTTTTATGTTCGCGACGCTTTTGCCGATGACCTGCAGTTCGTCCGACGATGGTAGGTTCGTCATGGTATCTTCCAAAGTCTGCAACTTGGATTTAATTTCTTCCAACGTGCCGGCGAATTCTTCTTGTAATTTGGAAACAACAACATGCAAGCGTTCTACATCAATATCCTTCACAACGGTTTGAAGTTCAGAGAAATTCTTTTCAATTGTCGAAGTTCGTTCCTCGATTTCGAGTTTCAATTTTTCCAAATCTTCATTTTTCGATTGAAATTGCTGTAATTTGGCCAAATCATTTTGAAGCTTATCCACGCTCAACTGTATATTTTGAACGTTGTCATAAGAAGGTACGTCAACATAATTTTTTATGAGCGTTTTCAGTTCGGAATCGATTTTCAAAATAGGGTCGAGACATTGTGTTTGGAGCGTAGCGATCTCCGACTCTAAACTTTTGTTTAAGGTCTCCTGCAAAGCGATCAAATCGCTCCTCAACTTTTTAATTCGGACGTCCAACATGAGAATCTCTTCTGCGTGGTCTACACGCTTAGTGTTGCCGAAAATATCGTTAGGCATTTTGGTTAACGGTTATTTATAATAGGATAGACGATTCGCAATTCTACGAAGAGAGGAATGAGTTTGTCGTAATCTCCTAGGAGTTCGACGTACAGGTAATCTCCTGCGGAAACATCGTACGCCATGTTAGAAAGCATCTTGTCGTGCTTGATTCGAAAAATGTTCTTGCCGGTAGATATTTTGATTTCGCCCACGTTTTCCGGATTCACGGTGATTTGAAGTTTTCCATCGATCGGAATTTTGTAAAAATGTAAATTGTTGTTGAAGACGTAAAACATCTTGCCCACATCGTCATCCAATTTCGTCCAAATGCTGTTAAGGTGAACAATCAGTAGACCGTTGAGTTTAGTTAACATGGAAGGTAGAAATTCATGATTTGTCGTCGTGTGGTGTACAGCCTCCATGTTGGTTTGTTTTCGGAAACCAAAGAGATTCATATTATGCTGGTTATTTAAAATACAGTCAAAGTTTTTTTGTAATGACTGTCAGTGTTGTTGTTTTGTTTTTATGAATCTTCTGTTGAAGATAGGCACATGTTGCAGGTTTTGCTTTCTGCTAAGCGATAGTGCCCCACGGCAGTGTGTGGATTCCACATTGGAGAACGCACCTCTTGTCGTCGTTGGGATCCAGGGCAATCTTCCTCACTTTGTTGGTGGTTAACACATGGTCGACGCTCTGGATACGCTGTTCTGCTCTTAGAACCGACGACCCGGTCTTGAGGCAATCCACGAAGTCCTCGAATGTGAGATGCTCCCGAACCACCTGTCTGCCGACACCCTTGGCCTTCTTGGTAACGCTGCCTCCGGCTTTGATGGTATAGGCCTTGGCGCGAAGACCTGCAAACTCGAGTATCACGTCTCCGTCCTTCTCGTCTTTGAGTTTGCCAGGCACCTTTTTGTTGCGAGCCAGGATTCCGTACTGGTTCGGCTGGGGATAGCCCGAGGTGTCGAAAAGCTCAATGAAAGATTGAGCTGCGGCTATATCCCCGTATGCGTCGGCTGTGCGAACGTGGTACACCAAGCTGTCCGTGTCCGTGTAGAGAAGCGAGATGTTGTGGGCATAGTGTGGACGTAATGTGTCGTAGTACGTCTCGAACATGTGGAGCTTGCTCAGATCCAGAACAGTGGCTCCAACGTAGATGGGCTTGTTGAGCTTCACCACGCCTTGCTTCATGTGAATCAGAGCCAGCTGCTCGTTGTAGATTGTTCGAGACTTGAACAATGGACTTGCAACAAGCTGACGACATCGCTCTTTCCTCGTCACCAATTTTATGTCCACGCGATTCCGTATATTCTCCATGGTTTTGCCAAACACCGCATTATTCATTAACTTGAAGAAATCCTTATCAAGCTCGGACGTGGCTGCGGTGCGGTGTTCAGTGTTGACTTCAATATATGGACGCAACCATGGAGAATGCTCGAACTTGAGGATGCGGTGAACTGCGTGGACTGTGACCCCTCGCTGCATCAACCACCGAAGATTCTGGTAGTGCAGGACGTAATTCTTCTTGGGTTCGAAATCCATTACGAGCTTCTTCTGGTTGGAATCGGGTGGACACTTGAACTCGGGTGCAGGGGGGAGATCGCAGAACGAATCCTGCAGCTCCTCGGAGAACTCAAGGTCCACCTCGGCGAAGAACCCATGTTCCGAATCGTCGAAGTTTTCGATGTCGAATTCGGAAAGATCAGCCCACTCGAACCCTCTAAAGGGGAGTGGCCGCATCATGGAGTGCCCGTACAAGTTATTTACGTCCGTGTACATGATGTAGCTTGACGGTTGGGTGGAGTCGTAGCCAGTAGCCATGTGATGGTTGTTGGCGCGCGCGTGCCGTTGCGACACCTGGACCATTCCACCCCGCTTGGCACGTTCCACAAACAGCATCATGTCCACGTCCGAAAGAAGCTCCAGCTTGATTTTTGTCACCAGAAACATGGCTGACCATGCCAGTCCGGGGAGACTATAGAAGTAGGCGGGATCCAGGTGGTAGATGTTCATTGCGGTCGCCCGGAACGTCTGGAACACGTCGGCGAGGAGCGTCACATCAAGTCTGAGGTACGCATCGTGGTAGTCCCCGAGATTTTGGCAATCCAGCTCGCGCCACATGGACTGAGCATGGTTATAGTCATCCTCAGAGATGCCCGAGCCTCGCAGCTTGCTATAGAAGTTTGCTCGAGGAGGAAGCGACGTCTCCGCAAACTTGGTAGAGTCGGTGACGTATTCGTAGGGGTAGACCCCCTTACGCCTGAAGAGACTGGCGTCCAAGTTTGGAAAATTCGCAGAGGTAATGAGTATTTGTTCGTTGCTCAGCTTCCCTGCAAGAGCATCGAGGCTAGCCGAGAGGAACCTCAGGGAGTCGAGGAAGCGAAGTTCGATGCTCCTGCTTTTTGAGTTGGGGATCGGCACCCACTTGCTGACGCTAATATAACGCTCCTCGTTTTGTGCCAGGACATTGATTCTTGCATTGTCGTACCCAAGATGCTTGATCAGGTGGTGAAAATCGTATCCCGAGCCATTGTGAAAAAACACAGGGATGAAGCGCGGGTCCTGGGCTAAAAGGTTGCAGTCGTCGCACCAAGGACCAACGTACCTACCGTTAAAATGATCGTGGTGATGGACTTTACGGTTGTTGATGCTAAACTCACAGGTGCACACAGGACAGGTAGTAGCCTCCTCGTGTCTATGTTGATCGTCGGGGGACAGTGGGAGCATAGACTTGGGGGTCAACAGCACCTTCCCTATCTCGATGGCCTCGACAACCATCCTCTCGAGGAAGTGTTTGGCTGCGTCGGGACCACGGTACACATAGGGCTCGGGGACGATGTGTTGATCTCGTCGCACCACAACGTATGCGAAACTGGATGCCTCGTGGAGTTGGTAAGGGGTGGTGGAAGAAACTTCAGGATCGGGATCGCAAGTAGACAGGGGTTTGAGAAAAGCCTCGAAATCCGCGATGATAATAGCGGGGTGCTCCACCATGGCACCGTGCATGCGGAAACACTCTACGGCGCCAGGTTCGGGCAAGTCTGCCACCCCAGGCTCGTTGGCATTGCAGTAGAGCTTGTGGTTAGCAAGCTTCTCAGCAGCGATGTTGGGACCTCTGATGTGTTGGTAACTGCGTTGATCCCGTCCGTCGAACATTGACAAGCACCTGCGACACACCTCGACGTGGTGACTATCTCTGCTCCGTTGACTCGAAACAAGCCGAGAGAGCGAGCGGATGAGGGTGTAATGGTGGTGGGTCTCGTTCTTGATGAGCAGAAGATGAATTTCCTGCGCACCGTCGTCGTCCACGTCGCTCACCCGGATGGGGTACACCACATTTTCGTCAGTGAGGCCATAAACGTTGATGGCCAACCGAGGGTTGTGTGTACGGGCCTCGAACTTGCGAATGTCTGAGACCTTCACCGGGTAGTCTATCCCAGCCATCGCATCTTCCAGCTCCAACTCGTACTGCATGTAGTGGTTAACTCGGTATGGGTGGGTGTGGACAGGGTGCAATGCTGCAAGCATACACCATACGAAGCACTTGGCATCACTGTTTTGAATATTCACGATGGCATTCTTATCCTCAATAGCAGATGGTAAACGGACGTAGCTGGAGGCGGAGAGAGGCATAAACTTGGAAAGTTTGACGCGCAGTTCGTGAGGCTTGCCACACAGCGAACCCCCCGAGCCCTTAGCTTCATGCTCCTCTTGCTTTGCCAGCAGCTCTTCGGCAAACTTGTTGTAGATTTCCTCTAGGTTTTCGACATCCGCCAGATGCAGCGTCTTCGCCTTGGTGTTGTGGCAGAAGCTGTAAATTTCATCAGAAGGCTTCTTGTACCGGCAACATAGCGAAGCGTAGAATTTGGTGGAGTGCGTTGCAAGCGCATCGCCGAGGACAGAAATAATTTGCGCTTGCACGTTCTCCAAAAAGCTACGCACGTCGCATGAGCCCTCCGAAGTAAGGGGAAAATCCTCTAACAACCGCTCGAAAGCAGACTGGTCTGCTTTTATCGCAGGCTTGACGCGTTTGGCGAGTGGTGCATTGATGGAGGCTGCTTCTGCCTTCCTCTTGGTTGAGCTGGTCGACGGTTGAGCCCCAGATGTATTTTTGCTTAAACAAGTAAGCTTATGCTTGTTGGCATACGCAATTGTGATATGTTTATTGCATCCGGAACATAGTTCGGTGGCAGCCAAATGCTTGCCTGGCACGCAGGTGCGACAATGTCTTGCAAAATGTTTGCTTGATATAGTTTTTTCGCACACAGGGCAACTTTTCATGGAGCGCATTTTTTCGGGGTATGTTTATTTATATGTGATCTGTTGGTGGTAGAGTGTTTACAAAACAAAAAATGCCTTATGAGAAAAATTTTGTAAGATAATTCTAATTAGTGTTAATTCGAGGGGTTTATTTATATATGGGTGGCGTTGTCCTCCTCAAATATGTGCTTTAATCAACCCTATAAAAAAATAAAAAAATATATAAGAAAAATATGATTGTAGATAGAAAAAAAAACACAATAAATATTGTATGCAATACGAAAATAATAAAGGCGCCAGCGCGCGCGCGTGTGGCACATCGTTCCCCCGAGAGAGGTTTACAAAGGTCACGATAGGTCTCTCTCTTTTACAGCAACATTGGCATCTCTATTTTTTTAGTTGTAAGTGGGTTGCCAACACTAGTTAATAATGCTACACACACACGCACACACATACTATGCTGCCATCCATCTCTTTTACAACAGTATATATTTGTTGCCGGCTCTCTTGCCCCCAGTGTGTGTAGGTTGGCAAAAAATTGTTTTATGCACTGTGGCAAGCCTCAAGCAAACTTGCCAGTTGCTTTAGAGGTTACACCAAACAAAAAAAAAAAGCTGAAGGTAGGTGTTGGTGGCCGCCAGTTGTTTTAACTCTTCCCCCTCTCTCCTCTCTCTCGTAAAAAACTATGACAATACCAATAGGTTGGCAAATTGCTTTATACACTATAAGCCAAGCCTCAAGCGTTGCCAGCTCCTTGCTTTAGGTTAGGTTAGACCCAAAAATCTTGGTAACTTTTCGAGTAAGTTGGCAACACTACAAGGCAAGCCTCAGCAAAATTGCCAGCTGTTTTAGGTTAGATTAGACCCAAAAACCTTGGTGATTTTTTCGAGTGAGGAGTTGGTAACATTGTTTGTGAGGTTAACATACATCCAAAAGGTTGCGTCAAGTTGGTAACACTGCGAGGTTAACATACACCCAAAAGGCTACGCCAAGTTGGCAACACTGCGAGGTTAACATACACCCAAAAGGCTACGCCGAGTTGGCAACACATATACACTCACACACAAAAAGCTAAAAAATTATACAGCGTAAAAACTACGCCGAGTTGGCAACACTGTGAGGTTAACATACACCCAAAAGGCTGCGCCAAGTTGGCAACACTGCGAGGTTAACATACACCCAAAAGGCTACGCCAAGTTGGCAACACATATACACTCACACACAAAAAGCTAAAAAATTATACAGCGTAAAAACTACGCCGAGTTGGCAACACTGTGAGGTTAACATACACCCAAAAGGCTGCGCCAAGTTGGCAACACTGCGAGGTTAACATACACCCAAAAGGCTACGCCGAGTTGGCAACACATATACACTCACACACAAAAAGCTAAAAAATTATACAGCGTAAAAACTACGCCGAGTTGGCAACACTGTGAGGTTAACATACACCCAAAAGGCTGCGCCAAGTTGGCAACACTGCGAGGTTAACATACACCCAAAAGGCTACGCCGAGTTGGCAACACATATACACTCACACACAAAAAGCTAAAAAAATTATGCAGCGTAAAAACTACGCCGAGTTGGCAACACTGTGAGGTTAACATACACCCAAAAGGCTACGCCTTGCCCGAGTTGGCAATACTGCAAGACAAGCCTCAAGCAGTATTGCCAGCTCCTTGCTTTAGGTTAGGTTATACCCAAAAACAAAAACCTTGGTAACTTTTCAAGTAAGATGTTGGCAACACTGCGAGAAAAGCCTCAAGCAGTATTGCCAGCTACTTGCTTGAGGTTAGGTTAGACCCAAAAACAAAAACCTTGGTGATTTTTTCAAGTGAGGAGTTGGCAACACTGCGAGCCCCACGGAGCCCCATTTTCTGGCTGGGAACCGGGCTTATTGTACTACTTTTAAATGTAGTTTTATCAAAATTTTCAGTATGTTATTTTAAAAGGAAATGTGTTGGGACCTCTCTGGAGGCGAGCTCATTACAGTGATTAACATTAAAACTCACTGGGTGGTCTCCTCTCGAGAGCGGATCTCATTTTTGTCAACACCCGAGTAATTGTATCTTGCCGAATTACGATTGTTGTTTGTGGCGTGCTGAAAATTTTTCTTTGGCGAACGTTAAGCAAGAATTCATGGCACACACCTGAGGGGAGAAATCCGAGTTTAATGTTTACATTGTTCATTACTGGGTTTTCTCCTCCATGGTGCGTTACCTTCAAATATACAAGTTTGCCAGATTGCAAATATTTTTATATGTTTCGTGCTTTATAATTTCGGTTATCCGTTAATACTATATTATGGTGCCAGTTGAAATATAAGTTCACGGAATCTCCTTCGAGGTGAGATCATGACGGTGATGTAAATTTTAGCTTCACTGGGTGGTCTCCTCTCGAAGGCGGTTTTCATTCAACAGAAGAAAGAGGATACACAGAAATAATTGTGTTCTAGGATTTCTTTGCCACCAGTTGAAATAATAATGTGCGCACTTGAGAGGCGATTGCCAAGTTTATGTTTTATTTTTCATTACTGGGTTTTCTCCTTCATGGCGCGTGATGCTTATACCCTCGACTGTTAAATAAAATTTTCTTATGTGGGCTTTGGTTCCACTTCTCTTTGGCTTTGTCCTATTTGGAACTGATAATGCTATTGAGTGGTGGCACCGCGGCCCTTTCATCGATAATACAATGTATTAGTCCAGAAGTTAAAATTCGTTAATATTGCAAGTTTTTAAAATCTTGAAGGGAAACACTCCCATTCTTGGTGTTCGTGGTTAAATTTTTCTGGTTTACTATTTTGGATGTAGGGAATTCATGTCAATGCTTTTATGTAAGAAAATTATATTTTTAAAATGATACGTAAGCCGTTTCTTTTAAGGAAAAGAAGTTCCTTGTGTAATTTCATTTTCATTGGATATTGTTGAAGTTGTCATGCTGTAACCAAATGTGCAGGCGAGTGGGAAGTAACTTGTTTCCCTCCCAATCCACCGACTGAAATTTGAGATACCTGGGACGTTGATAACTTTCATTTGCTTGTTTGCTGTCTGAGACGAAGGTTGTCAAGTTTCCGATTGCAGTGTTTGTAAATCTGTACTGTGATATAGTGTAGGATAAAATTGATCCTTACTTATGAAATAGAAGCAAATGGTACGTATATTTAGCAGGGATTCATCAGATGTGAATAGATTTTTGCGTTATTTACTTTCGTTTATATTTAAATGTAGTTTTATCAAAATTTTCAGTATGTCATTTTAAAAGGAAATGTGTTGGGACCTCTTTGGAGGCGAGCTCATTACAGTGATTAACATTAAAACTCACTGGGTGGTCTCCTCTCGAGAGCGGATCTCATTTTTGTCAACACCCGAGTAATTGTATCTTGCCGAATTACGATTTTTGTTTGTGGCGTGCTGAAAATTTTTCTTTGGCGAACGTTAAGCAAGAATTCATGGCACACACCTGAGGGGAGAAATCCGAGTTTAATGTTTACATTGTTCATTACTGGGTTTTCTCCTCCATGGTGCGTTACCTTCAAATATACAAGTTTGCCAGATTGCAAATATTTTTATATGTTTCGTGCTTTATAATTTCGGTTATCCGTTAATACTATATTATGGTGCCAGTTGAAATATAAGTTCACGGAATCTCCTTCGAGGTGAGATCATGACGGTGATGTAAATTTTAGCTTCACTGGGTGGTCTCCTCTCGAAGGCGGTTTTCATTCAACAGAAGAAAGAGGATACACAGAAATAATTGTGTTCTAGGATTTCTTTTCCACCAGTTGAAATAATAATGGGCGCACTTGAGAGGCGATTGCCAAGTTTATGTTTTATTTTTCATTACTGGGTTTTCTCCTTCATGGCGCGTGATGCTTATACCCTCGACTGTTAAGAAATAAAATTTTCTTATGTGGGCTTTAGTTCCACTTCTCTTTGGCTTTGTCCTATTTGGAACTGATAAAGCTATTGAGTGGTGGCACCGCGGCCCTTCCATCGATAATACAATGTATTAGTCCAGAAGTTAAAATTCGTTAATATTGCAAGTTTTTAAAATCTTGAAGGGAAACACTCCCATTCTTGGTGTTCGTGGTTAAATTTTTCTGGTTTACTATTTTGGATGTAGGGAATTCATGTCAATGCTTTTATGTAAGAAAATTATATTTTTAAAATGATACGTAAGCCGTTTCTTTTAAGGAAAAGAAGTTCCTTGTGTAATTTCATTTTCATTGGATATTGTTGAAGTTGTCATGCTGTAACCAAATGTGCAGGCGAGTGGGAAGTAACTTGCTTCCCTCCCACTCCACCGACTGAAATTTGAGACACCTGGGACGTTGATTACTTTCATTTGCTTGTTTGCTTTCTGAGACGAAGGTTGGCAAGTTTCCGATTGCAGTGTTTGTAAATCTGTACTGTGATATAGTGTAGGATAAAGTTGATCCTTACTTATGAAATAGACGAAAATGGTACGTATATTTAGTAGGGATTCATCAGATGTGGATAGATTTTTGCGTTATTTACTTTCGTATATGTTTAAATGTAGTTTTATCAAAATTTTCAGTATGTTATTTTAAAAGGAAATGTGTTGGGACCTCTCTGGAGGCGAGCTCATTACAGTGATTAACATTAAAACTCACTGGGTGGTCTCCTCTCGAGAGCGGATCTCATTTTTGTCAACACCCGAGTAATTGTATCTTGCCGAATTACGATTGTTGTTTGTGGCGTGCTGAAAATTTTTCTTTGGCGAACGTTAAGCAAGAATTCATGGCACACACCTGAGGGGAGAAATCCGAGTTTAATGTTTACATTGTTCATTACTGGGTTTTCTCCTCCATGGTGCGTTACCTTCAAATATACAAGTTTGCCAGATTGCAAATATTTTTATATGTTTCGTGCTTTATAATTTCGGTTATCCGTTAATACTATATTATGGTGCCAGTTGAAATATAAGTTCACGGAATCTTCTTCGAGGTGAGATCATGACGGTGATGTAAATTTAACTTCACTTTGGGGTGTCCTCTCGAAGGCGGTTTTCATTCAACAGAAGAAAGAGGATACACAGAAATAATTGTGTTCTAGGATTTCTTTTCCACCAGTTGAAATAATAATGTGCGCACTTGAGAGGCGATTGCCAAGTTTATGTTTTATTTTTCATTACTGGGTTTTCTCCTTCATGGCGCGTGATGCTTATACCCTCGACTGTTAAATAAAATTTTCTTATGTGGGCTTTGGTTCCACTTCTCTTTGGCTTTGTCCTATTTGGAACTGATAAAGCTATTGAGTGGTGGCACCGCGGCCCTTTCATCGATAATACAATGTATTAGTCCAGAAGTTAAAATTCGTTAATATTGCAAGTTTTTAAAATCTTGAAGGGAAACACTCCCATTCTTGGTGTTCGTGGTTAAATTTTTCTGGTTTACTATTTTGGATGTAGGGAATTCATGTCAATGCTTTTATGTAAGAAAATTATATTTTTAAAATGATACGTAAGCCGTTTCTTTTAAGGAAAAGAAGTTCCTTGTGTAATTTCATTTTCATTGGATATTGTTGAAGTTGTCATGCTGTAACCAAATGTGCAGGCGAGGGGGAAGTAACTTGCTTCGCTCCCACTCCACCGACTGAAATTTGAGACACCTGGGACGTTGATAACTTTCATTTGCTTGTTTGCTTTCTGAGACGAAGGTTGGCAAGTTTCCGATTGCAGTGTTTGTAAATCTGTACTGTGATATAGTGTAGGATAAAGTTGATCCTTACTTATGAAATAGACGAAAATGGTACGTATATTTAGTAGGGATTCATCAGATGTGGATAGATTTTTGCGTTATTTACTTTCGTATATGTTTAAATGTAGTTTTATCAAAATTTTCAGTATGTCATTTTAAAAGGAAATGTGTTGGGAACTCTTTGGGGGCGAGCTCATTACAGTGATTAACATTAAAACTCACTGGGTGGTTTCCTCTCGAGAGCGGATCTCATTTTTGTCAACACCCGAGTAATTGTATCTTGCCGAATTACGATTTTTGTTTGTGGCGTGCTGAAAATTTTTCTTTGGCGAACGTTAAGCAAGAATTCATGGCACACACCTGAGGGGAGAAATCCGAGTTTAATGTTTACATTGTTCATTACTGGGTTTTCTCCTCCATGGTGCGTTACCTTCAAATATACAAGTTTGCCAGATTGCAAATATTTTTATATGTTTCGTGCTTTATAATTTCGGTTATCCGTTAATACTATATTATGGTGCCAGTTGAAATATAAGTTCACGGAATCTTCTTCGAGGTGAGATCATGACGGTGATGTAAATTTAACTTCACTTTGTGGTGTCCTCTCGAAGGCGGTTTTCATTCAACAGAAGAAAGAGGATACACAGAAATAATTGTGTTCTAGGATTTCTTTTCCACCAGTTGAAATAATAATGGGCGCACTTGAGAGGCGATTGCCAAGTTTATGTTTTATTTTTCATTACTGGGTTTTCTCCTTCATGGCGCGTGATGCTTATACCCTCGACTGTTAAGAAATAAAATTTTCTTATGTGGGCTTTGGTTCCACTTCTCTTTGGCTTTGTCCTATTTGGAACTGATAAAGCTATTGAGTGGTGGCACCGCGGCCCTTCCATCGATAATACAATGTATTAGTCCAGAAGTTAAAATTCGTTAATATTGCAAGTTTTTAAAATCTTGAAGGGAAACACTCCCATTCTTGGTGTTCGTGGTTAAATTTTTCTGGTTTACTATTTTGGATGTAGGGAATTCATGTCAATGCTTTTATGTAAGAAAATTATATTTTTAAAATGATACGTAAGCCGTTTCTTTTAAGGAAAAGAAGTTCCTTGTGTAATTTCATTTTCATTGGATATTGTTGAAGTTGTCATGCTGTAACCAAATGTGCAGGCGAGTGGGAAGTAACTTGCTTCCCTCCCACTCCACCGACTGAAATTTGAGACACCTGGGACGTTGATTACTTTCATTTGCTTGTTTGCTTTCTGAGACGAAGGTTGGCAAGTTTCCGATTGCAGTGTTTGTAAATCTGTACTGTGATATAGTGTAGGATAAAGTTGATCCTTACGTATGAAATAGACGAAAATGGTACGTATATTTAGTAGGGATTCATCAGATGTGGATAGATTTTTGCGTTATTTACTTTCGTATATGTTTAAATGTAGTTTTATCAAAATTTTCAGTATGTTATTTTAAAAGGAAATGTGTTGGGACCTCTCTGGAGGCGAGCTCATTACAGTGATTAACATTAAAACTCACTGGGTGGTCTCCTCTCGAGAGCGGATCTCATTTTTGTCAACACCCGAGTAATTGTATCTTGCCGAATTACGATTGTTGTTTGTGGCCTGCTGAAAATTTTTCTTTGGCGAACGTTAAGCAAGAATTCATGGCACACACCTGAGGGGAGAAATCCGAGTTTAATGTTTACATTGTTCATTACTGGGTTTTCTCCTCCATGGTGCGTTACCTTCAAATATACAAGTTTGCCAGATTGCAAATATTTTTATATGTTTCGTGCTTTATAATTTCGGTTATCCGTTAATACTATATTATGGTGCCAGTTGAAATATAAGTTCACGGAATCTTCTTCGAGGTGAGATCATGACGGTGATGTAAATTTAACTTCACTTTGTGGTGTCCTCTCGAAGGCGGTTTTCATTCAACAGAAGAAAGAGGATACACAGAAATAATTGTGTTCTAGGATTTCTTTTCCACCAGTTGAAATAATAATGTGCGCACTTGAGAGGCGATTGCCAAGTTTATGTTTTATTTTTCATTACTGGGTTTTCTCCTTCATGGCGCGTGATGCTTATACCCTCGACTGTTAAATAAAATTTTCTTATGTGGGCTTTGGTTCCACTTCTCTTTGGCTTTGTCCTATTTGGAACTGATAAAGCTATTGAGTGGTGGCACCGCGGCCCTTTCATCGATAATACAATGTATTAGTCCAGAAGTTAAAATTCGTTAATATTGCAAGTTTTTAAAATCTTGAAGGGAAACACTCCCATTCTTGGTGTTCGTGGTTAAATTTTTCTGGTTTACTATTTTGGATGTAGGGAATTCATGTCAATGCTTTTATGTAAGAAAATTATATTTTTAAAATGATACGTAAGCCGTTTCTTTTAAGGAAAAGAAGTTCCTTGTGTAATTTCATTTTCATTGGATATTGTTGAAGTTGTCATGCTGTAACCAAATGTGCAGGCGAGTGGGAAGTAACTTGTTTCCCTCCCACTCCACCGACTGAAATTTGAGATACCTGGGACGTTGATAACTTTCATTTGCTTGTTTGCTGTCTGAGACGAAGGTTGTCAAGTTTCCGATTGCAGTGTTTGTAAATCTGTACTGTGATATAGTGTAGGATAAAATTGATCCTTACTTATGAAATAGAAGCAAATGGTACGTATATTTAGCAGGGATTCATCAGATGTGAATAGATTTTTGCGTTATTTACTTTCGTTTATATTTAAATGTAGTTTTATCAAAATTTTCAGTATGTCATTTTAAAAGGAAATGTGTTGGGACCTCTTTGGGGGCGAGCTCATTACAGTGATTAACATTAAAACTCACTGGGTGGTCTCCTCTCGAGAGCGGATCTCATTTTTGTCAACACCCGAGTAATTGTATCTTGCCGAATTACGATTGTTGTTTGTGGCGTGCTGAAAATTTTTCTTTGGCGAACGTTAAGCAAGAATTCATGGCACACACCTGAGGGGAGAAATCCGAGTTTAATGTTTACATTGTTCATTACTGGGTTTTCTCCTCCATGGTGCGTTACCTTCAAATATACAAGTTTGCCAGATTGCAAATATTTTTATATGTTTCGTGCTTTATAATTTCGGTTATCCGTTAATACTATATTATGGTGCCAGTTGAAATATAAGTTCACGGAATCTTCTTCGAGGTGAGATCATGACGGTGATGTAAATTTAACTTCACTTTGTGGTGTCCTCTCGAAGGCGGTTTTCATTCAACAGAAGAAAGAGGATACACAGAAATAATTGTGTTCTAGGATTTCTTTTCCACCAGTTGAAATAATAATGGGCGCACTTGAGAGGCGATTGCCAAGTTTATGTTTTATTTTTCATTACTGGGTTTTCTCCTTCATGGCGCGTGATGCTTATACCCTCGACTGTTAAGAAATAAAATTTTCTTATGTGGGCTTTGGTTCCACTTCTCTTTGGCTTTGTCCTATTTGGAACTGATAAAGCTATTGAGTGGTGGCACCGCGGCCCTTCCATCGATAATACAATGTATTTGTCCAGAAGTTAAAATTCGTTAATATTGCAAGTTTTTAAAATCTTGAAGGGAAACACTCCCATTCTTGGTGTTCGTGGTTAAATTTTTCTGGTTTACTATTTTGGATGTAGGGAATTCATGTCAATGCTTTTATGTAAGAAAATTATATTTTTAAAATGATACGTAAGCCGTTTCTTTTAAGGAAAAGAAGTTCCTTGTGTAATTTCATTTTCATTGGATATTGTTGAAGTTGTCATGCTGTAACCAAATGTGCAGGCGAGTGGGAAGTAACTTGCTTCCCTCCCACTCCACCGACTGAAATTTGAGACACCTGGGACGTTGATTACTTTCATTTGCTTGTTTGCTTTCTGAGACGAAGGTTGGCAAGTTTCCGATTGCAGTGTTTGTAAATCTGTACTGTGATATAGTGTAGGATAAAGTTGATCCTTACTTATGAAATAGACGAAAATGGTACGTATATTTAGTAGGGATTCATCAGATGTGGATAGATTTTTGCGTTATTTACTTTCGTATATGTTTAAATGTAGTTTTATCAAAATTTTCAGTATGTTATTTTAAAAGGAAATGTGTTGGGACCTCTCTGGAGGCGAGCTCATTACAGTGATTAACATTAAAACTCACTGGGTGGTCTCCTCTCGAGAGCGGATCTCATTTTTGTCAACACCCGAGTAATTGTATCTTGCCGAATTACGATTGTTGTTTGTGGCGTGCTGAAAATTTTTCTTTGGCGAACGTTAAGCAAGAATTCATGGCACACACCTGAGGGGAGAAATCCGAGTTTAATGTTTACATTGTTCATTACTGGGTTTTCTCCTCCATGGTGCGTTACCTTCAAATATACAAGTTTGCCAGATTGCAAATATTTTTATATGTTTCGTGCTTTATAATTTCGGTTATCCGTTAATACTATATTATGGTGCCAGTTGAAATATAAGTTCACGGAATCTCCTTCGAGGTGAGATCATGACGGTGATGTAAATTTTAGCTTCACTGGGTGGTCTCCTCTCGAAGGCGGTTTTCATTCAACAGAAGAAAGAGGATACACAGAAATAATTGTGTTCTAGGATTTCTTTGCCACCAGTTGAAATAATAATGTGCGCACTTGAGAGGCGATTGCCAAGTTTATGTTTTATTTTTCATTACTGGGTTTTCTCCTTCATGGCGCGTGATGCTTATACCCTCGACTGTTAAATAAAATTTTCTTATGTGGGCTTTGGTTCCACTTCTCTTTGGCTTTGTCCTATTTGGAACTGATAATGCTATTGAGTGGTGGCACCGCGGCCCTTTCATCGATAATACAATGTATTAGTCCAGAAGTTAAAATTCGTTAATATTGCAAGTTTTTAAAATCTTGAAGGGAAACACTCACATTCTTGGTGTTCGTGGTTAAATTTTTCTGGTTTACTATTTTGGATGTAGGGAATTCATGTCAATGCTTTTATGTAAGAAAATTATATTTCTAAAATGTTACGTAAGCCGTTTCTTTTAAGGAAAAGAAGTTCCTTGTGTAATTTCATTTTCATTGGATATTGTTGAAGTTGTCATGCTGTAACCAAATGTGCAGGCGAGTGGGAAGTAACTTGTTTCCCTCCCACTCCACCGACTGAAATTTGAGACACCTGGGACGTTGATAACTTTCATTTGCTTGTTTGCTTTCTGAGACGAAGGTTGTCAAGATTCCGATTGCAGTGTTTGTAAATCTGTACTGTGATATAGTGTAGGATAAAGTTGATTCTTACTTATGAAATAGACGAAAATGGTACGTATATTTAGTAGGGATTCATCAGATGTGGATAGATTTTTGCGTTATTTACTTTCGTTTATGTTTAAATGTAGTTTTATCAAAAATTTCAGTATGTTATTTTAAAAGGAAATGTGTTGGGACCTCTTTGGAGGCGAGCTCATTACAGTGATTAACATTAAAACTCACTGGGTGGTCTCCTTTCGAGTACGGATCTCATTTTTGTCAACACCCGAGTAATTGTATCTTGCCGAATTACGATTGTTGTTTGTGGCGTGCTGAAAATTTTTCTTTGGCGAACGTTAAGCAAGAATTCATGGCACACACCTGAGGGGAGAAATCCGAGTTTAATGTTTACATTGTTCATTACTGGGTTTTCTCCTCCATGGTGCGTTACCTTCAAATATACAAGTTTGCCAGATTGCAAATATTTTTATATGTTTCGTGCTTTATAATTTCGGTTATCCGTTAATACTATATTATGGTGCCAGTTGAAATATAAGTTCACGGAATCTCCTTCGAGGTGAGATCATGACGGTGATGTAAATTTTAGCTTCACTGGGTGGTCTCCTCTCGAAGGCGGTTTTCATTCAACAGAAGAAAGAGGATACACAGAAATAATTGTGTTCTAGGATTTCTTTTCCACCAGTTGAAATAATAGTGTGCGCACTTGAGAGGCGATTGCCAAGTTTATGTTTTATTTTTCATTACTGGGTTTTCTCCTTCATGGCGCGTGATGCTTATACCCTCGACTGTTAAATAAAATTTTCTTATGTGGGCTTTGGTTCCACTTCTCTTTGGCTTTGTCCTATTTGGAACTGATAATGCTATTGAGTGGTGGCACCGCGGCCCTTTCATCGATAATACAATGTATTAGTCCAGAAGTTAAAATTCGTTAATATTGCAAGTTTTTAAAATCTTGAATGGAAACACTCCCATTCTTGGTGTTCGTGGTTAAATTTTTCTGGTTTACTATTTTGGATGTAGGGAATTCATGTCAATGCTTTTATGTAAGAAAATTATATTTTTAAAATGATACGCAAGCCGTTTCTTTTAAGGAAAAGAAGTTCCTTGTGTAATTTCGTTTTCATTGGATATTGTTGAAGTTGTCATGCTGTAACCAAATGTGCAGGCGAGTGGGAAGTAACTTGTTTCCCTCCCACTCCACCGACTGAAATTTGAGACACCTGGGACGTTGATAACTTTCATTTGCTTGCTTGCTTTCTGAGACGAAGGTTGTCAAGATTCCGATTGCAGTGTTTGTAAATCTGTACTGTGATATAGTGTAGGATAAAGTTGATCCTTACTTATGAAATAGACGAAAATGGTACGTATATTTAGTAGGGATTCATCAGATGTGGAAAGATTTTTGCGTTATTTACTTTCGTTTATGTTTAAATGTAGTTTTATCAAAAATTTCAGTATGTTATTTTAAAAGGAAATGTGTTGGGACCTCTTTGGAGGTGAGCTCATTACAGTGATTAACATTAAAACTCACTGGGTGGTCTCCTCTCGAGAGCGGATCTCATTTTTGTCAACACCCGAGTAATTGTATCTTGCCGAATTACGATTGTTATTTGTGGCGTGCTGAAAATTTTTCTTTGGCGAACGTTAAGCAAGAATTCATGGCACACACCTGAGGGGAGAAATCCGAGTATAATGTTTACATTTTTCATTACTGGGTTTTCTCCTCCATGGTGCGTTACCTTCAAATATACAAGTTTGCCAGATTGCAAATATTTTTATATGTTTCGTGCTTTATAATTTCGGTTATCCGTTAATACTATATTATGGTGCCAGTTGAAATATAAGTTCACGGAATCTCCTTCGAGGTGAGATCATGACGGTGATGTAAATTTTAGCTTCACTGGGTGGTCTCCTCTCGAAGGCGGTTTTCATTCAACAGAAGAAAGAGGATACACAGAAATAATTGTGTTCTAGGATTTCTTTTCCACCAGTTGAAATAATAATGGGCGCACTTGAGAGGCGATTGCCAAGTTTATGTTTTATTTTTCATTACTGGGTTTTCTCCTTCATGGCGCGTGATGCTTATACCCTCGACTGTTAAGAAATAAAATTTTCTTATGTGGGCTTTAGTTCCACTTCTCTTTGGCTTTGTCCTATTTGGAACTGATAAAGCTATTGAGTGGTGGCACCGCGGCCCTTCCATCGATAATACAATGTATTAGTCCAGAAGTTAAAATTCGTTAATATTGCAAGTTTTTAAAATCTTGAAGGGAAACACTCCCATTCTTGGTGTTCGTGGTTAAATTTTTCTGGTTTACTATTTTGGATGTAGGGAATTCATGTCAATGCTTTTATGTAAGAAAATTATATTTTTAAAATGATACGTAAGCCGTTTCTTTTAAGGAAAAGAAGTTCCTTGTGTAATTTCATTTTCATTGGATATTGTTGAAGTTGTCATGCTGTAACCAAATGTGCAGGCGAGTGGGAAGTAACTTGCTTCCCTCCCACTCCACCGACTGAAATTTGAGACACCTGGGACGTTGATTACTTTCATTTGCTTGTTTGCTTTCTGAGACGAAGGTTGGCAAGTTTCCGATTGCAGTGTTTGTAAATCTGTACTGTGATATAGTGTAGGATAAAGTTGATCCTTACTTATGAAATAGACGAAAATGGTACGTATATTTAGTAGGGATTCATCAGATGTGGATAGATTTTTGCGTTATTTACTTTCGTATATGTTTAAATGTAGTTTTATCAAAATTTTCAGTATGTTATTTTAAAAGGAAATGTGTTGGGACCTCTCTGGAGGCGAGCTCATTACAGTGATTAACATTAAAACTCACTGGGTGGTCTCCTCTCGAGAGCGGATCTCATTTTTGTCAACACCCGAGTAATTGTATCTTGCCGAATTACGATTTTTGTTTGTGGCGTGCTGAAAATTTTTCTTTGGCGAACGTTAAGCAAGAATTCATGGCACACACCTGAGGGGAGAAATCCGAGTTTAATGTTTACATTGTTCATTACTGGGTTTTCTCCTCCATGGTGCGTTACCTTCAAATATACAAGTTTGCCAGATTGCAAATATTTTTATATGTTTCGTGCTTTATAATTTCGGTTATCCGTTAATACTATATTATGGTGCCAGTTGAAATATAAGTTCACGGAATCTTCTTCGAGGTGAGATCATGACGGTGTTGTAAATTTAACTTCACTTTGTGGTGTCCTCTCGAAGGCGGTTTTCATTCAACAGAAGAAAGAGGATACACAGAAATAATTGTGTTCTAGGATTTCTTTTCCACCAGTTGAAATAATAATGTGCGCACTTGAGAGGCGATTGCCAAGTTTATGTTTTATTTTTCATTACTGGGTTTTCTCCTTCATGGCGCGTTATGCTTATACCCTCGACTGTTAAATAAAATTTTCTTATGTGGGCTTTGGTTCCACTTCTCTTTGGCTTTGTCCTATTTGGAACTGATAAAGCTATTGAGTGGTGGCACCGCGGCCCTTTCATCGATAATACAATGTATTAGTCCAGAAGTTAAAATTCGTTAATATTGCAAGTTTTTAAAATCTTGAAAGGAAACACTCCCATTCTTGGTGTTCGTGGTTAAATTTTTCTGGTTTACTATTTTGGATGTAGGGAATTCATGTCAATGCTTTTATGTAAGAAAATTATATTTTTAAAATGATACGTAAGCCGTTTCTTTTAAGGAAAAGAAGTTCCTTGTGTAATTTCATTTTCATTGGATATTGTTGAAGTTGTCATGCTGTAACCAAATGTGCAGGCGAGGGGGAAGTAACTTGCTTCGCTCCCACTCCACCGACTGAAATTTGAGACACCTGGGACGTTGATAACTTTCATTTGCTTGTTTGCTTTCTGAGACGAAGGTTGGCAAGTTTCCGATTGCAGTGTTTGTAAATCTGTACTGTGATATAGTGTAGGATAAAGTTGATCCTTACTTATGAAATAGACGAAAATGGTACGTATATTTAGTAGGGATTCATCAGATGTGGATAGATTTTTGCGTTATTTACTTTCGTATATGTTTAAATGTAGTTTTATCAAAATTTTCAGTATGTTATTTTAAAAGGAAATGTGTTGGGACCTCTCTGGAGGCGAGCTCATTACAGTGATTAACATTAAAACTCACTGGGTGGTCTCCTCTCGAGAGCGGATCTCATTTTTGTCAACACCCGAGTAATTGTATCTTGCCGAATTACGATTGTTGTTTGTGGCGTGCTGAAAATTTTTCTTTGGCGAACGTTAAGCAAGAATTCATGGCACACACCTGAGGGGAGAAATCCGAGTTTAATGTTTACATTGTTCATTACTGGGTTTTCTCCTCCATGGTGCGTTACCTTCAAATATACAAGTTTGCCAGATTGCAAATATTTTTATATGTTTCGTGCTTTATAATTTCGGTTATCCGTTAATACTATATTATGGTGCCAGTTGAAATATAAGTTCACGGAATCTCCTTCGAGGTGAGATCATGACGGTGATGTAAATTTTAGCTTCACTGGGTGGTCTCCTCTCGAAGGCGGTTTTCATTCAACAGAAGAAAGAGGATACACAGAAATAATTGTGTTCTAGGATTTCTTTGCCACCAGTTGAAATAATAATGTGCGCACTTGAGAGGCGATTGCCAAGTTTATGTTTTATTTTTCATTACTGGGTTTTCTCCTTCATGGCGCGTGATGCTTATACCCTCGACTGTTAAATAAAATTTTCTTATGTGGGCTTTGGTTCCACTTCTCTTTGGCTTTGTCCTATTTGGAACTGATAATGCTATTGAGTGGTGGCACCGCGGCCCTTTCATCGATAATACAATGTATTAGTCCAGAAGTTAAAATTCGTTAATATTGCAAGTTTTTAAAATCTTGAAGGGAAACACTCCCATTCTTGGTGTTCGTGGTTAAATTTTTCTGGTTTACTATTTTGGATGTAGGGAATTCATGTCAATGCTTTTATGTAAGAAAATTATATTTTTAAAATGATACGTAAGCCGTTTCTTTTAAGGAAAAGAAGTTCCTTGTGTAATTTCATTTTCATTGGATATTGTTGAAGTTGTCAAGCTGTAACCAAATGTGCAGGCGAGTGGGAAGTAACTTGTTTCCCTCCCACTCCACCGACTGAAATTTGAGATACCTGGGACGTTGATAACTTTCATTTGCTTGTTTGCTGTCTGAGACGAAGGTTGTCAAGTTTCCGATTGCAGTGTTTGTAAATCTGTACTGTGATATAGTGTAGGATAAAATTGATCCTTACTTATGAAATAGAAGCAAATGGTACGTATATTTAGCAGGGATTCATCAGATGTGAATAGATTTTTGCGTTATTTACTTTCGTTTATATTTAAATGTAGTTTTATCAAAATTTTCAGTATGTCATTTTAAAAGGAAATGTGTTGGGACCTCTTTGGGGGCGAGCTCATTACAGTGATTAACTTTAAAACTCACTGGGTGGTCTCCTCTCGAGAGCGGATCTCATTTTTGTCAACACCCGAGTAATTGTATCTTGCCGAATTACGATTTTTGTTTGTGGCGTGCTGAAAATTTTTCTTTGGCGAACGTTAAGCAAGAATTCATGGCACACACCTGAGGGGAGAAATCCGAGTTTAATGTTTACATTGTTCATTACTGGGTTTTCTCCTCCATGGTGCGTTACCTTCAAATATACAAGTTTGCCAGATTGCAAATATTTTTATATGTTTCGTGCTTTATAATTTCGGTTATCCGTTAATACTATATTATGGTGCCAGTTGAAATATAAGTTCACGGAATCTTCTTCGAGGTGAGATCATGACGGTGATGTAAATTTAACTTCACTTTGTGGTGTCCTCTCGAAGGCGGTTTTCATTCAACAGAAGAAAGAGGATACACAGAAATAATTGTGTTCTAGGATTTCTTTTCCACCAGTTGAAATAATAATGGGCGCACTTGAGAGGCGATTGCCAAGTTTATGTTTTATTTTTCATTACTGGGTTTTCTCCTTCATGGCGCGTGATGCTTATACCCTCGACTGTTAAGAAATAAAATTTTCTTATGTGGGCTTTGGTTCCACTTCTCTTTGGCTTTGTCCTATTTGGAACTGATAAAGCTATTGAGTGGTGGCACCGCGGCCCTTCCATCGATAATACAATGTATTAGTCCAGAAGTTAAAATTCGTTAATATTGCAAGTTTTTAAAATCTTGAAGGGAAACACTCCCATTCTTGGTGTTCGTGGTTAAATTTTTCTGGTTTACTATTTTGGATGTAGGGAATTCATGTCAATGCTTTTATGTAAGAAAATTATATTTTTAAAATGATACGTAAGCCGTTTCTTTTAAGGAAAAGAAGTTCCTTGTGTAATTTCATTTTCATTGGATATTGTTGAAGTTGTCATGCTGTAACCAAATGTGCAGGCGAGTGGGAAGTAACTTGCTTCCCTCCCACTCCACCGACTGAAATTTGAGACACCTGGGACGTTGATTACTTTCATTTGCTTGTTTGCTTTCTGAGACGAAGGTTGGCAAGTTTCCGATTGCAGTGTTTGTAAATCTGTACTGTGATATAGTGTAGGATAAAGTTGATCCTTACTTATGAAATAGACGAAAATGGTACGTATATTTAGTAGGGATTCATCAGATGTGGATAGATTTTTGCGTTATTTACTTTCGTATATGTTTAAATGTAGTTTTATCAAAATTTTCAGTATGTTATTTTAAAAGGAAATGTGTTGGGACATCTCTGGAGGCGAGCTCATTACAGTGATTAACATTAAAACTCACTGGGTGGTCTCCTCTCGAGAGCGGATCTCATTTTTGTCAACACCCGAGTAATTGTATCTTGCCGAATTACGATTGTTGTTTGTGGCGTGCTGAAAATTTTTCTTTGGCGAACGTTAAGCAAGAATTCATGGCACACACCTGAGGGGAGAAATCCGAGTTTAATGTTTACATTGTTCATTACTGGGTTTTCTCCTCCATGGTGCGTTACCTTCAAATATACAAGTTTGCCAGATTGCAAATATTTTTATATGTTTCGTGCTTTATAATTTCGGTTATCCGTTAATACTATATTATGGTGCCAGTTGAAATATAAGTTCACGGAATCTCCTTCGAGGTGAGATCATGACGGTGATGTAAATTTTAGCTTCACTGGGTGGTCTCCTCTCGAAGGCGGTTTTCATTCAACAGAAGAAAGAGGATACACAGAAATAATTGTGTTCTAGGATTTCTTTTCCACCAGTTGAAATAATAGTGTGCGCACTTGAGAGGCGATTGCCAAGTTTATGTTTTATTTTTCATTACTGGGTTTTCTCCTTCATGGCGCGTGATGCTTATACCCTCGACTGTTAAATAAAATTTTCTTATGTGGGCTTTGGTTCCACTTCTCTTTGGCTTTGTCCTATTTGGAACTGATAATGCTATTGAGTGGTGGCACCGCGGCCCTTTCATCGATAATACAATGTATTAGTCCAGAAGTTAAAATTCGTTAATATTGCAAGTTTTTAAAATCTTGAAGGGAAACACTCCCATTCTTGGTGTTCGTGGTTAAATTTTTCTGGTTTACTATTTTGGATGTAGGGAATTCATGTCAATGCTTTTATGTAAGAAAATTATATTTTTAAAATGATACGTAAGCCGTTTCTTTTAAGGAAAAGAAGTTCCTTGTGTAATTTCGTTTTCATTGGATATTGTTGAAGTTGTCATGCTGTAACCAAATGTGCAGGCGAGTGGGAAGTAACTTGTTTCCCTCCCACTCCACCGACTGAAATTTGAGACACCTGGGACGTTGATAACTTTCATTTGCTTGCTTGCTTTCTGAGACGAAGGTTGTCAAGATTCCGATTGCAGTGTTTGTAAATCTGTACTGTGATATAGTGTAGGATAAAGTTGATCCTTACTTATGAAATAGACGAAAATGGTACGTATATTTAGTAGGGATTCATCAGATGTGGAAAGATTTTTGCGTTATTTACTTTCGTTTATGTTTAAATGTAGTTTTATCAAAAATTTCAGTATGTTATTTTAAAAGGAAATGTGTTGGGACCTCTTTGGAGGTGAGCTCATTACAGTGATTAACATTAAAACTCACTGGGTGGTCTCCTCTCGAGAGCGGATCTCATTTTTGTCAACACCCGAGTAATTGTATCTTGCCGAATTACGATTGTTATTTGTGGCGTGCTGAAAATTTTTCTTTGGCGAACGTTAAGCAAGAATTCATGGCACACACCTGAGGGGAGAAATCCGAGTATAATGTTTACATTTTTCATTACTGGGGTTTCTCCTCCATGGTGCGTTACCTTCAAATATACAAGTTTGCCAGATTGCAAATATTTTTATATGTTTCGTGCTTTATAATTTCGGTTATCCGTTAATACTATATTATGGTGCCAGTTGAAATATAAGTTCACGGAATCTCCTTCGAGGTGCGATCATGACGGTGATGTAAATTTTAGCTTCACTGGGTGGTCTCCTCTCGAAGGCGGTTTTCATTCAACAGAAGATAGAGGATACACAAAAATAATTGTGTTCTAGGATTTCTTTTCCACCAGTTGAAATAATAATGTGCGCACTTGAGAGGCGATTGCCAAGTTTATGTTTTATTTTTCATTACTGGGTTTTCTCCTTCATGGCGCGTGATGCTTATACCCTCGACTGTTAAGAAATAAAATTTTCTTATGTAGGCTTTGGTTCCACTTCTCTTTGGCTTTGTCCTATTTGGAACTGATAAAGCTATTGAGTGGTGGCACCGCGGCCCTTCCATCGATAATACAATGTATTAGTCCAGAAGTTAAAATTCGTTAATATTGCAAGTTTTTAAAATCTTGAAGGGAAACACTCCCATTCTTGGTGTTCGTGGTTAAATTTTTCTGGTTTACTATTTTGGATGTAGGGAATTCATGTCAATGCTTTTATGTAAGAAAAGTATATTTTTAAAATGATACGTAAGCCGTTTCTTTTAAGGAAAAGAAGTTCCTTGTGTAATTTCATTTTCATTGGATATTGTTGAAGTTGTCATGCTGTAACCAAATGTGCAGGCGAGTGGGAAGTAACTTGTTTCCCTCCCACTCCACCGACTGAAATTTGAGATACCTGGGACGTTGATAACTTTCATTTGCTTGTTTGCTGTCTGAGACGAAGGTTGTCAAGTTTCCGATTGCAGTGTTTGTAAATCTGTACTGTGATATAGTGTAGGATAAAATTGATCCTTACTTATGAAACAGAAGCAAATGGTACGTATATTTAGCAGGGATTCATCAGATGTGAATAGATTTTTGCGTTATTTACTTTCGTTTATATTTAAATGTAGTTTTATCAAAATTTTCAGTATGTCATTTTAAAAGGAAATGTGTTGGGACCTCTTTGGGGGCGAGCTCATTACAGTGATTAACATTAAAACTCACTGGGTGGTCTCCTCTCGAGAGCGGATCTCATTTTTGTCAACACCCGAGTAATTGTATCTTGCCGAATTACGATTTTTGTTTGTGGCGTGCTGAAAATTTTTCTTTGGCGAACGTTAAGCAAGAATTCATGGCACACACCTGAGGGGAGAAATCCGAGTTTAATGTTTACATTGTTCATTACTGGGTTTTCTCCTCCATGGTGCGTTACCTTCAAATATACAAGTTTGCCAGATTGCAAATATTTTTATATGTTTCGTGCTTTATAATTTCGGTTATCCGTTAATACTATATTATGGTGCCAGTTGAAATATAAGTTCACGGAATCTTCTTCGAGGTGAGATCATGACGGTGATGTAAATTTAACTTCACTTTGTGGTGTCCTCTCGAAGGCGGTTTTCATTCAACAGAAGAAAGAGGATACACAGAAATAATTGTGTTCTAGGATTTCTTTTCCACCAGTTGAAATAATAATGTGCGCACTTGAGAGGCGATTGCCAAGTTTATGTTTTATTTTTCATTACTGGGTTTTCTCCTTCATGGCGCGTGATGCTTATACCCTCGACTGTTAAATAAAATTTTCTTATGTGGGCTTTGGTTCCACTTCTCTTTGGCTTTGTCCTATTTGGAACTGATAAAGCTATTGAGTGGTGGCACCGCGGCCCTTTCATCGATAATACAATGTATTAGTCCAGAAGTTAAAATTCGTTAATATTGCAAGTTTTTAAAATCTTGAAGGGAAACACTCCCATTCTTGGTGTTCGTGGTTAAATTTTTCTGGTTTACTATTTTGGATGTAGGGAATTCATGTCAATGCTTTTATGTAAGAAAATTATATTTTTAAAATGATACGTAAGCCGTTTCTTTTAAGGAAAAGAAGTTCCTTGTGTAATTTCATTTCCATTGGATATTGTTGAAGTTGTCATGCTGTAACCAAATGTGCAGGCGAGTGGGAAGTAACTTGTTTCCCTCCCACTCCACCGACTGAAATTTGAGATACCTGGGACGTTGATAACTTTCATTTGCTTGTTTGCTGTCTGAGACGAAGGTTGTCAAGTTTCCGATTGCAGTGTTTGTAAATCTGTACTGTGATATAGTGTAGGATAAAATTGATCCTTACTTATGAAATAGAAGCAAATGGTACGTATATTTAGCAGGGATTCATCAGATGTGAATAGATTTTTGCGTTATTTACTTTCGTTTATATTTAAATGTAGTTTTATCAAAATTTTCAGTATGTCATTTTAAAAGGAAATGTGTTGGGACCTCTTTGGGGGCGAGCTCATTACAGTGATTAACATTAAAACTCACTGGGTGGTCTCCTCTCGAGAGCGGATCTCATTTTTGTCAACACCCGAGTAATTGTATCTTGCCGAATTACGATTTTTGTTTGTGGCGTGCTGAAAATTTTTCTTTGGCGAACGTTAAGCAAGAATTCATGGCACACACCTGAGGGGAGAAATCCGAGTTTAATGTTTACATTGTTCATTACTGGGTTTTCTCCTCCATGGTGCGTTACCTTCAAATATACAAGTTTGCCAGATTGCAAATATTTTTATATGTTTCGTGCTTTATAATTTCGGTTATCCGTTAATACTATATTATGGTGCCAGTTGAAATATAAGTTCACGGAATCTTCTTCGAGGTGAGATCATGACGGTGATGTAAATTTAACTTCACTTTGTGGTGTCCTCTCGAAGGCGGTTTTCATTCAACAGAAGAAAGAGGATACACAGAAATAATTGTGTTCTAGGATTTCTTTTCCACCAGTTGAAATAATAATGGGCGCACTTGAGAGGCGATTGCCAAGTTTATGTTTTATTTTTCATTACTGGGTTTTCTCCTTCATGGCGCGTGATGCTTATACCCTCGACTGTTAAGAAATAAAATTTTCTTATGTGGGCTTTGGTTCCACTTCTCTTTGGCTTTGTCCTATTTGGAACTGATAAAGCTATTGAGTGGTGGCACCGCGGCCCTTCCATCGATAATACAATGTATTAGTCCAGAAGTTAAAATTCGTTAATATTGCAAGTTTTTAAAATCTTGAAGGGAAACACTCCCATTCTTGGTGTTCGTGGTTAAATTTTTCTGGTTTACTATTTTGGATGTAGGGAATTCATGTCAATGCTTTTATGTAAGAAAATTATATTTTTAAAATGATACGTAAGCCGTTTCTTTTAAGGAAAAGAAGTTCCTTGTGTAATTTCATTTTCATTGGATATTGTTGAAGTTGTCATGCTGTAACCAAATGTGCAGGCGAGTGGGAAGTAACTTGCTTCCCTCCCACTCCACCGACTGAAATTTGAGACACCTGGGACGTTGATTACTTTCATTTGCTTGTTTGCTTTCTGAGACGAAGGTTGGCAAGTTTCCGATTGCAGTGTTTGTAAATCTGTACTGTGATATAGTGTAGGATAAAGTTGATCCTTACTTATGAAATAGACGAAAATGGTACGTATATTTAGTAGGGATTCATCAGATGTGGATAGATTTTTGCGTTATTTACTTTCGTATATGTTTAAATGTAGTTTTATCAAAATTTTCAGTATGTTATTTTAAAAGGAAATGTGTTGGGACCTCTCTGGAGGCGAGCTCATTACAGTGATTAACATTAAAACTCACTGGGTGGTCTCCTCTCGAGAGCGGATCTCATTTTTGTCAACACCCGAGTAATTGTATCTTGCCGAATTACGATTTTTGTTTGTGGCGTGCTGAAAATTTTTCTTTGGCGAACGTTAAGCAAGAATTCATGGCACACACCTGAGGGGAGAAATCCGAGTTTAATGTTTACATTGTTCATTACTGGGTTTTCTCCTCCATGGTGCGTTACCTTCAAATATACAAGTTTGCCAGATTGCAAATATTTTTATATGTTTCGTGCTTTATAATTTCGGTTATCCGTTAATACTATATTATGGTGCCAGTTGAAATATAAGTTCACGGAATCTTCTTCGAGGTGAGATCATGACGGTGATGTAAATTTAACTTCACTTTGTGGTGTCCTCTCGAAGGCGGTTTTCATTCAACAGAAGAAAGAGGATACACAGAAATAATTGTGTTCTAGGATTTCTTTTCCACCAGTTGAAATAATAATGTGCGCACTTGAGAGGCGATTGCCAAGTTTATGTTTTATTTTTCATTACTGGGTTTTCTCCTTCATGGCGCGTGATGCTTATACCCTCGACTGTTAAATAAAATTTTCTTATGTGGGCTTTGGTTCCACTTCTCTTTGGCTTTGTCCTATTTGGAACTGATAAAGCTATTGAGTGGTGGCACCGCGGCCCTTTCATCGATAATACAATGTATTAGTCCAGAAGTTAAAATTCGTTAATATTGCAAGTTTTTAAAATCTTGAAGGGAAACACTCCCATTCTTGGTGTTCGTGGTTAAATTTTTCTGGTTTACTATTTTGGATGTAGGGAATTCATGTCAATGCTTTTATGTAAGAAAATTATATTTTTAAAATGATACGTAAGCCGTTTCTTTTAAGGAAAAGAAGTTCCTTGTGTAATTTCATTTTCATTGGATATTGTTGAAGTTGTCATGCTGTAACCAAATGTGCAGGCGAGGGGGAAGTAACTTGCTTCGCTCCCACTCCACCGACTGAAATTTGAGATACCTGGGACGTTGATAACTTTCATTTGCTTGTTTGCTTTCTGAGACGAAGGTTGGCAAGTTTCCGATTGCAGTGTTTGTAAATCTGTACTGTGATATAGTGTAGGATAAAGTTGATCCTTACTTATGAAATAGACGAAAATGGTACGTGTATTTAGTAGGGATTCATCAGATGTGGATAGATTTTTGCGTTATTTACTTTCGTATATGTTTAAATGTAGTTTTATCAAAATTTTCAGTATGTTATTTTAAAAGGAAATGTGTTGGGACCTCTCTGGAGGCGAGCTCATTACAGTGATTAACATTAAAACTCACTGGGTGGTCTCCTCTCGAGAGCGGATCTCATTTTTGTCAACACCCGAGTAATTGTATCTTGCCGAATTACGATTGTTGTTTGTGGCGTGCTGAAAATTTTTCTTTGGCGAACGTTAAGCAAGAATTCATGGCACACACCTGAGGGGAGAAATCCGAGTTTAATGTTTACATTGTTCATTACTGGGTTTTCTCCTCCATGGTGCGTTACCTTCAAATATACAAGTTTGCCAGATTGCAAATATTTTTATATGTTTCGTGCTTTATAATTTCGGTTATCCGTTAATACTATATTATGGTGCCAGTTGAAATATAAGTTCACGGAATCTTCTTCGAGGTGAGATCATGACGGTGATGTAAATTTAACTTCACTTTGGGGTGTCCTCTCGAAGGCGGTTTTCATTCAACAGAAGAAAGAGGATACACAGAAATAATTGTGTTCTAGGATTTCTTTTCCACCAGTTGAAATAATAATGTGCGCACTTGAGAGGCGATTGCCAAGTTTATGTTTTATTTTTCATTACTGGGTTTTCTCCTTCATGGCGCGTGATGCTTATACCCTCGACTGTTAAATAAAATTTTCTTATGTGGGCTTTGGTTCCACTTCTCTTTGGCTTTGTCCTATTTGGAACTGATAAAGCTATTGAGTGGTGGCACCGCGGCCCTTTCATCGATAATACAATGTATTAGTCCAGAAGTTAAAATTCGTTAATATTGCAAGTTTTTAAAATCTTGAAGGGAAACACTCCCATTCTTGGTGTTCGTGGTTAAATTTTTCTGGTTTACTATTTTGGATGTAGGGAATTCATGTCAATGCTTTTATGTAAGAAAATTATATTTTTAAAATGATACGTAAGCCGTTTCTTTTAAGGAAAAGAAGTTCCTTGTGTAATTTCATTTTCATTGGATATTGTTGAAGTTGTCATGCTGTAACCAAATGTGCAGGCGAGGGGGAAGTAACTTGCTTCGCTCCCACTCCACCGACTGAAATTTGAGACACCTGGGACGTTGATAACTTTCATTTGCTTGTTTGCTTTCTGAGACGAAGGTTGGCAAGTTTCCGATTGCAGTGTTTGTAAATCTGTACTGTGATATAGTGTAGGATAAAGTTGATCCTTACTTATGAAATAGACGAAAATGGTACGTATATTTAGTAGGGATTCATCAGATGTGGATAGATTTTTGCGTTATTTACTTTCGTATATGTTTAAATGTAGTTTTATCAAAATTTTCAGTATGTCATTTTAAAAGGAAATGTGTTGGGAACTCTTTGGGGGCGAGCTCATTACAGTGATTAACATTAAAACTCACTGGGTGGTTTCCTCTCGAGAGCGGATCTCATTTTTGTCAACACCCGAGTAATTGTATCTTGCCGAATTACGATTTTTGTTTGTGGCGTGCTGAAAATTTTTCTTTGGCGAACGTTAAGCAAGAATTCATGGCACACACCTGAGGGGAGAAATCCGAGTTTAATGTTTACATTGTTCATTACTGGGTTTTCTCCTCCATGGTGCGTTACCTTCAAATATACAAGTTTGCCAGATTGCAAATATTTTTATATGTTTCGTGCTTTATAATTTCGGTTATCCGTTAATACTATATTATGGTGCCAGTTGAAATATAAGTTCACGGAATCTTCTTCGAGGTGAGATCATGACGGTGATGTAAATTTAACTTCACTTTGTGGTGTCCTCTCGAAGGCGGTTTTCATTCAACAGAAGAAAGAGGATACACAGAAATAATTGTGTTCTAGGATTTCTTTTCCACCAGTTGAAATAATAATGGGCGCACTTGAGAGGCGATTGCCAAGTTTATGTTTTATTTTTCATTACTGGGTTTTCTCCTTCATGGCGCGTGATGCTTATACCCTCGACTGTTAAGAAATAAAATTTTCTTATGTGGGCTTTGGTTCCACTTCTCTTTGGCTTTGTCCTATTTGGAACTGATAAAGCTATTGAGTGGTGGCACCGCGGCCCTTCCATCGATAATACAATGTATTAGTCCAGAAGTTAAAATTCGTTAATATTGCAAGTTTTTAAAATCTTGAAGGGAAACACTCCCATTCTTGGTGTTCGTGGTTAAATTTTTCTGGTTTACTATTTTGGATGTAGGGAATTCATGTCAATGCTTTTATGTAAGAAAATTATATTTTTAAAATGATACGTAAGCCGTTTCTTTTAAGGAAAAGAAGTTCCTTGTGTAATTTCATTTTCATTGGATATTGTTGAAGTTGTCATGCTGTAACCAAATGTGCAGGCGAGTGGGAAGTAACTTGCTTCCCTCCCACTCCACCGACTGAAATTTGAGACACCTGGGACGTTGATTACTTTCATTTGCTTGTTTGCTTTCTGAGACGAAGGTTGGCAAGTTTCCGATTGCAGTGTTTGTAAATCTGTACTGTGATATAGTGTAGGATAAAGTTGATCCTTACGTATGAAATAGACGAAAATGGTACGTATATTTAGTAGGGATTCATCAGATGTGGATAGATTTTTGCGTTATTTACTTTCGTATATGTTTAAATGTAGTTTTATCAAAATTTTCAGTATGTTATTTTAAAAGGAAATGTGTTGGGACCTCTCTGGAGGCGAGCTCATTACAGTGATTAACATTAAAACTCACTGGGTGGTCTCCTCTCGAGAGCGGATCTCATTTTTGTCAACACCCGAGTAATTGTATCTTGCCGAATTACGATTGTTGTTTGTGGCCTGCTGAAAATTTTTCTTTGGCGAACGTTAAGCAAGAATTCATGGCACACACCTGAGGGGAGAAATCCGAGTTTAATGTTTACATTGTTCATTACTGGGTTTTCTCCTCCATGGTGCGTTACCTTCAAATATACAAGTTTGCCAGATTGCAAATATTTTTATATGTTTCGTGCTTTATAATTTCGGTTATCCGTTAATACTATATTATGGTGCCAGTTGAAATATAAGTTCACGGAATCTTCTTCGAGGTGAGATCATGACGGTGATGTAAATTTAACTTCACTTTGTGGTGTCCTCTCGAAGGCGGATTTCATTCAACAGAAGAAAGAGGATACACAGAAATAATTGTGTTCTAGGATTTCTTTTCCACCAGTTGAAATAATAATGTGCGCACTTGAGAGGCGATTGCCAAGTTTATGTTTTATTTTTCATTACTGGGTTTTCTCCTTCATGGCGCGTGATGCTTATACCCTCGACTGTTAAATAAAATTTTCTTATGTGGGCTTTGGTTCCACTTCTCTTTGGCTTTGTCCTATTTGGAACTGATAAAGCTATTGAGTGGTGGCACCGCGGCCCTTTCATCGATAATACAATGTATTAGTCCAGAAGTTAAAATTCGTTAATATTGCAAGTTTTTAAAATCTTGAAGGGAAACACTCCCATTCTTGGTGTTCGTGGTTAAATTTTTCTGGTTTACTATTTTGGATGTAGGGAATTCATGTCAATGCTTTTATGTAAGAAAATTATATTTTTAAAATGAGACGTAAGCCGTTTCTTTTAAGGAAAAGAAGTTCCTTGTGTAATTTCATTTTCATTGGATATTGTTGAAGTTGTCATGCTGTAACCAAATGTGCAGGCGAGTGGGAAGTAACTTGTTTCCCTCCCACTCCACCGACTGAAATTTGAGATACCTGGGACGTTGATAACTTTCATTTGCTTGTTTGCTGTCTGAGACGAAGGTTGTCAAGTTTCCGATTGCAGTGTTTGTAAATCTGTACTGTGATATAGTGTAGGATAAAATTGATCCTTACTTATGAAATAGAAGCAAATGGTACGTATATTTAGCAGGGATTCATCAGATGTGAATAGATTTTTGCGTTATTTACTTTCGTTTATATTTAAATGTAGTTTTATCAAAATTTTCAGTATGTCATTTTAAAAGGAAATGTGTTGGGACCTCTTTGGGGGCGAGCTCATTACAGTGATTAACATTAAAACTCACTGGGTGGTCTCCTCTCGAGAGCGGATCTCATTTTTGTCAACACCCGAGTAATTGTATCTTGCCGAATTACGATTTTTGTTTGTGGCGTGCTGAAAATTTTTCTTTGGCGAACGTTAAGCAAGAATTCATGGCACACACCTGAGGGGAGAAATCCGAGTTTAATGTTTACATTGTTCATTACTGGGTTTTCTCCTCCATGGTGCGTTACCTTCAAATATACAAGTTTGCCAGATTGCAAATATTTTTATATGTTTCGTGCTTTATAATTTCGGTTATCCGTTAATACTATATTATGGTGCCAGTTGAAATATAAGTTCACGGAATCTTCTTCGAGGTGAGATCATGACGGTGATGTAAATTTAACTTCACTTTGTGGTGTCCTCTCGAAGGCGGTTTTCATTCAACAGAAGAAAGAGGATACACAGAAATAATTGTGTTCTAGGATTTCTTTTCCACCAGTTGAAATAATAATGGGCGCACTTGAGAGGCGATTGCCAAGTTTATGTTTTATTTTTCATTACTGGGTTTTCTCCTTCATGGCGCGTGATGCTTATACCCTCGACTGTTAAGAAATAAAATTTTCTTATGTGGGCTTTGGTTCCACTTCTCTTTGGCTTTGTCCTATTTGGAACTGATAAAGCTATTGAGTGGTGGCACCGCGGCCCTTCCATCGATAATACAATGTATTTGTCCAGAAGTTAAAATTCGTTAATATTGCAAGTTTTTAAAATCTTGAAGGGAAACACTCCCATTCTTGGTGTTCGTGGTTAAATTTTTCTGGTTTACTATTTTGGATGTAGGGAATTCATGTCAATGCTTTTATGTAAGAAAATTATATTTTTAAAATGATACGTAAGCCGTTTCTTTTAAGGAAAAGAAGTTCCTTGTGTAATTTCATTTTCATTGGATATTGTTGAAGTTGTCATGCTGTAACCAAATGTGCAGGCGAGTGGGAAGTAACTTGCTTCCCTCCCACTCCACCGACTGAAATTTGAGACACCTGGGACGTTGATTACTTTCATTTGCTTGTTTGCTTTCTGAGACGAAGGTTGGCAAGTTTCCGATTGCAGTGTTTGTAAATCTGTACTGTGATATAGTGTAGGATAAAGTTGATCCTTACTTATGAAATAGACGAAAATGGTACGTATATTTAGTAGGGATTCATCAGATGTGGATAGATTTTTGCGTTATTTACTTTCGTATATGTTTAAATGTAGTTTTATCAAAATTTTCAGTATGTTATTTTAAAAGGAAATGTGTTGGGACCTCTCTGGAGGCGAGCTCATTACAGTGATTAACATTAAAACTCACTGGGTGGTCTCCTCTCGAGAGCGGATCTCATTTTTGTCAACACCCGAGTAATTGTATCTTGCCGAATTACGATTGTTGTTTGTGGCGTGCTGAAAATTTTTCTTTGGCGAACGTTAAGCAAGAATTCATGGCACACACCTGAGGGGAGAAATCCGAGTTTAATGTTTACATTGTTCATTACTGGGTTTTCTCCTCCATGGTGCGTTACCTTCAAATATACAAGTTTGCCAGATTGCAAATATTTTTATATGTTTCGTGCTTTATAATTTCGGTTATCCGTTAATACTATATTATGGTGCCAGTTGAAATATAAGTTCACGGAATCTCCTTCGAGGTGAGATCATGACGGTGATGTAAATTTTAGCTTCACTGGGTGGTCTCCTCTCGAAGGCGGTTTTCATTCAACAGAAGAAAGAGGATACACAGAAATAATTGTGTTCTAGGATTTCTTTGCCACCAGTTGAAATAATAATGTGCGCACTTGAGAGGCGATTGCCAAGTTTATGTTTTATTTTTCATTACTGGGTTTTCTCCTTCATGGCGCGTGATGCTTATACCCTCGACTGTTAAATAAAATTTTCTTATGTGGGCTTTGGTTCCACTTCTCTTTGGCTTTGTCCTATTTGGAACTGATAATGCTATTGAGTGGTGGCACCGCGGCCCTTTCATCGATAATACAATGTATTAGTCCAGAAGTTAAAATTCGTTAATATTGCAAGTTTTTAAAATCTTGAAGGGAAACACTCCCATTCTTGGTGTTCGTGGTTAAATTTTTCTGGTTTACTATTTTGGATGTAGGGAATTCATGTCAATGCTTTTATGTAAGAAAATTATATTTTTAAAATGTTACGTAAGCCGTTTCTTTTAAGGAAAAGAAGTTCCTTGTGTAATTTCATTTTCATTGGATATTGTTGAAGTTGTCATGCTGTAACCAAATGTGCAGGCGAGTGGGAAGTAACTTGTTTCCCTCCCACTCCACCGACTGAAATTTGAGACACCTGGGACGTTGATAACTTTCATTTGCTTGTTTGCTTTCTGAGACGAAGGTTGTCAAGATTCCGATTGCAGTGTTTGTAAATCTGTACTGTGATATAGTGTAAGATAAAGTTGATTCTTACTTATGAAATAGACGAAAATGGTACGTATATTTAGTAGGGATTCATCAGATGTGGATAGATTTTTGCGTTATTTACTTTCGTTTATGTTTAAATGTAGTTTTATCAAAAATTTCAGTATGTTATTTTAAAAGGAAATGTGTTGGGACCTCTTTGGAGGCGAGCTCATTACAGTGATTAACATTAAAACTCACTGGGTGGTCTCCTTTCGAGTACGGATCTCATTTTTGTCAACACCCGAGTAATTGTATCTTGCCGAATTACGATTGTTGTTTGTGGCGTGCTGAAAATTTTTCTTTGGCGAACGTTAAGCAAGAATTCATGGCACACACCTGAGGGGAGAAATCCGAGTTTAATGTTTACATTGTTCATTACTGGGTTTTCTCCTCCATGGTGCGTTACCTTCAAATATACAAGTTTGCCAGATTGCAAATATTTTTATATGTTTCGTGCTTTATAATTTCGGTTATCCGTTAATACTATATTATGGTGCCAGTTGAAATATAAGTTCACGGAATCTTCTTCGAGGTGAGATCATGACGGTGATGTAAATTTAACTTCACTTTGTGGTGTCCTCTCGAAGGCGGTTTTCATTCAACAGAAGAAAGAGGATACACAGAAATAATTGTGTTCTAGGATTTCTTTTCCACCAGTTGAAATAATAATGTGCGCACTTGAGAGGCGATTGCCAAGTTTATGTTTTATTTTTCATTACTGGGTTTTCTCCTTCATGGCGCGTGATGCTTATACCCTCGACTGTTAAATAAAATTTTCTTATGTGGGCTTTGGTTCCACTTCTCTTTGGCTTTGTCCTATTTGGAACTGATAAAGCTATTGAGTGGTGGCACCGCGGCCCTTTCATCGATAATACAATGTATTAGTCCAGAAGTTAAAATTCGTTAATATTGCAAGTTTTTAAAATCTTGAAGGGAAACACTCCCATTCTTGGTGTTCGTGGTTAAATTTTTCTGGTTTACTATTTTGGATGTAGGGAATTCATGTCAATGCTTTTATGTAAGAAAATTATATTTTTAAAATGAGACGTAAGCCGTTTCTTTTAAGGAAAAGAAGTTCCTTGTGTAATTTCATTTTCATTGGATATTGTTGAAGTTGTCATGCTGTAACCAAATGTGCAGGCGAGTGGGAAGTAACTTGTTTCCCTCCCACTCCACCGACTGAAATTTGAGATACCTGGGACGTTGATAACTTTCATTTGCTTGTTTGCTGTCTGAGACGAAGGTTGTCAAGTTTCCGATTGCAGTGTTTGTAAATCTGTACTGTGATATAGTGTAGGATAAAATTGATCCTTACTTATGAAATAGAAGCAAATGGTACGTATATTTAGCAGGGATTCATCAGATGTGAATAGATTTTTGCGTTATTTACTTTCGTTTATATTTAAATGTAGTTTTATCAAAATTTTCAGTATGTCATTTTAAAAGGAAATGTGTTGGGACCTCTTTGGGGGCGAGCTCATTACAGTGATTAACATTAAAACTCACTGGGTGGTCTCCTCTCGAGAGCGGATCTCATTTTTGTCAACACCCGAGTAATTGTATCTTGCCGAATTACGATTTTTGTTTGTGGCGTGCTGAAAATTTTTCTTTGGCGAACGTTAAGCAAGAATTCATGGCACACACCTGAGGGGAGAAATCCGAGTTTAATGTTTACATTGTTCATTACTGGGTTTTCTCCTCCATGGTGCGTTACCTTCAAATATACAAGTTTGCCAGATTGCAAATATTTTTATATGTTTCGTGCTTTATAATTTCGGTTATCCGTTAATACTATATTATGGTGCCAGTTGAAATATAAGTTCACGGAATCTTCTTCGAGGTGAGATCATGACGGTGATGTAAATTTAACTTCACTTTGTGGTGTCCTCTCGAAGGCGGTTTTCATTCAACAGAAGAAAGAGGATACACAGAAATAATTGTGTTCTAGGATTTCTTTTCCACCAGTTGAAATAATAATGGGCGCACTTGAGAGGCGATTGCCAAGTTTATGTTTTATTTTTCATTACTGGGTTTTCTCCTTCATGGCGCGTGATGCTTATACCCTCGACTGTTAAGAAATAAAATTTTCTTATGTGGGCTTTGGTTCCACTTCTCTTTGGCTTTGTCCTATTTGGAACTGATAAAGCTATTGAGTGGTGGCACCGCGGCCCTTCCATCGATAATACAATGTATTTGTCCAGAAGTTAAAATTCGTTAATATTGCAAGTTTTTAAAATCTTGAAGGGAAACACTCCCATTCTTGGTGTTCGTGGTTAAATTTTTCTGGTTTACTATTTTGGATGTAGGGAATTCATGTCAATGCTTTTATGTAAGAAAATTATATTTTTAAAATGATACGTAAGCCGTTTCTTTTAAGGAAAAGAAGTTCCTTGTGTAATTTCATTTTCATTGGATATTGTTGAAGTTGTCATGCTGTAACCAAATGTGCAGGCGAGTGGGAAGTAACTTGCTTCCCTCCCACTCCACCGACTGAAATTTGAGACACCTGGGACGTTGATTACTTTCATTTGCTTGTTTGCTTTCTGAGACGAAGGTTGGCAAGTTTCCGATTGCAGTGTTTGTAAATCTGTACTGTGATATAGTGTAGGATAAAGTTGATCCTTACTTATGAAATAGACGAAAATGGTACGTATATTTAGTAGGGATTCATCAGATGTGGATAGATTTTTGCGTTATTTACTTTCGTATATGTTTAAATGTAGTTTTATCAAAATTTTCAGTATGTTATTTTAAAAGGAAATGTGTTGGGACCTCTCTGGAGGCGAGCTCATTACAGTGATTAACATTAAAACTCACTGGGTGGTCTCCTCTCGAGAGCGGATCTCATTTTTGTCAACACCCGAGTAATTGTATCTTGCCGAATTACGATTGTTGTTTGTGGCGTGCTGAAAATTTTTCTTTGGCGAACGTTAAGCAAGAATTCATGGCACACACCTGAGGGGAGAAATCCGAGTTTAATGTTTACATTGTTCATTACTGGGTTTTCTCCTCCATGGTGCGTTACCTTCAAATATACAAGTTTGCCAGATTGCAAATATTTTTATATGTTTCGTGCTTTATAATTTCGGTTATCCGTTAATACTATATTATGGTGCCAGTTGAAATATAAGTTCACGGAATCTCCTTCGAGGTGAGATCATGACGGTGATGTAAATTTTAGCTTCACTGGGTGGTCTCCTCTCGAAGGCGGTTTTCATTCAACAGAAGAAAGAGGATACACAGAAATAATTGTGTTCTAGGATTTCTTTGCCACCAGTTGAAATAATAATGTGCGCACTTGAGAGGCGATTGCCAAGTTTATGTTTTATTTTTCATTACTGGGTTTTCTCCTTCATGGCGCGTGATGCTTATACCCTCGACTGTTAAATAAAATTTTCTTATGTGGGCTTTGGTTCCACTTCTCTTTGGCTTTGTCCTATTTGGAACTGATAATGCTATTGAGTGGTGGCACCGCGGCCCTTTCATCGATAATACAATGTATTAGTCCAGAAGTTAAAATTCGTTAATATTGCAAGTTTTTAAAATCTTGAAGGGAAACACTCCCATTCTTGGTGTTCGTGGTTAAATTTTTCTGGTTTACTATTTTGGATGTAGGGAATTCATGTCAATGCTTTTATGTAAGAAAATTATATTTTTAAAATGTTACGTAAGCCGTTTCTTTTAAGGAAAAGAAGTTCCTTGTGTAATTTCATTTTCATTGGATATTGTTGAAGTTGTCATGCTGTAACCAAATGTGCAGGCGAGTGGGAAGTAACTTGTTTCCCTCCCACTCCACCGACTGAAATTTGAGACACCTGGGACGTTGATAACTTTCATTTGCTTGTTTGCTTTCTGAGACGAAGGTTGTCAAGATTCCGATTGCAGTGTTTGTAAATCTGTACTGTGATATAGTGTAAGATAAAGTTGATTCTTACTTATGAAATAGACGAAAATGGTACGTATATTTAGTAGGGATTCATCAGATGTGGATAGATTTTTGCGTTATTTACTTTCGTTTATGTTTAAATGTAGTTTTATCAAAAATTTCAGTATGTTATTTTAAAAGGAAATGTGTTGGGACCTCTTTGGAGGCGAGCTCATTACAGTGATTAACATTAAAACTCACTGGGTGGTCTCCTTTCGAGTACGGATCTCATTTTTGTCAACACCCGAGTAATTGTATCTTGCCGAATTACGATTGTTGTTTGTGGCGTGCTGAAAATTTTTCTTTGGCGAACGTTAAGCAAGAATTCATGGCACACACCTGAGGGGAGAAATCCGAGTTTAATGTTTACATTGTTCATTACTGGGTTTTCTCCTCCATGGTGCGTTACCTTCAAATATACAAGTTTGCCAGATTGCAAATATTTTTATATGTTTCGTGCTTTATAATTTCGGTTATCCGTTAATACTATATTATGGTGCCAGTTGAAATATAAGTTCACGGAATCTCCTTCGAGGTGAGATCATGACGGTGATGTAAATTTTAGCTTCACTGGGTGGTCTCCTCTCGAAGGCGGTTTTCATTCAACAGAAGAAAGAGGATACACAGAAATAATTGTGTTCTAGGATTTCTTTTCCACCAGTTGAAATAATAGTGTGCGCACTTGAGAGGCGATTGCCAAGTTTATGTTTTATTTTTCATTACTGGGTTTTCTCCTTCATGGCGCGTGATGCTTATACCCTCGACTGTTAAATAAAATTTTCTTATGTGGGCTTTGGTTCCACTTCTCTTTGGCTTTGTCCTATTTGGAACTGATAATGCTATTGAGTGGTGGCACCGCGGCCCTTTCATCGATAATACAATGTATTAGTCCAGAAGTTAAAATTCGTTAATATTGCAAGTTTTTAAAATCTTGAATGGAAACACTCCCATTCTTGGTGTTCGTGGTTAAATTTTTCTGGTTTACTATTTTGGATGTAGGGAATTCATGTCAATGCTTTTATGTAAGAAAATTATATTTTTAAAATGATACGCAAGCCGTTTCTTTTAAGGAAAAGAAGTTCCTTGTGTAATTTCGTTTTCATTGGATATTGTTGAAGTTGTCATGCTGTAACCAAATGTGCAGGCGAGTGGGAAGTAACTTGTTTCCCTCCCACTCCACCGACTGAAATTTGAGACACCTGGGACGTTGATAACTTTCATTTGCTTGCTTGCTTTCTGAGACGAAGGTTGTCAAGATTCCGATTGCAGTGTTTGTAAATCTGTACTGTGATATAGTGTAGGATAAAGTTGATCCTTACTTATGAAATAGACGAAAATGGTACGTATATTTAGTAGGGATTCATCAGATGTGGAAAGATTTTTGCGTTATTTACTTTCGTTTATGTTTAAATGTAGTTTTATCAAAAATTTCAGTATGTTATTTTAAAAGGAAATGTGTTGGGACCTCTTTGGAGGTGAGCTCATTACAGTGATTAACATTAAAACTCACTGGGTGGTCTCCTCTCGAGAGCGGATCTCATTTTTGTCAACACCCGAGTAATTGTATCTTGCCGAATTACGATTGTTATTTGTGGCGTGCTGAAAATTTTTCTTTGGCGAACGTTAAGCAAGAATTCATGGCACACACCTGAGGGGAGAAATCCGAGTATAATGTTTACATTTTTCATTACTGGGTTTTCTCCTCCATGGTGCGTTACCTTCAAATATACAAGTTTGCCAGATTGCAAATATTTTTATATGTTTCGTGCTTTATAATTTCGGTTATCCGTTAATACTATATTATGGTGCCAGTTGAAATATAAGTTCACGGAATCTCCTTCGAGGTGAGATCATGACGGTGATGTAAATTTTAGCTTCACTGGGTGGTCTCCTCTCGAAGGCGGTTTTCATTCAACAGAAGAAAGAGGATACACAGAAATAATTGTGTTCTAGGATTTCTTTTCCACCAGTTGAAATAATAATGGGCGCACTTGAGAGGCGATTGCCAAGTTTATGTTTTATTTTTCATTACTGGGTTTTCTCCTTCATGGCGCGTGATGCTTATACCCTCGACTGTTAAGAAATAAAATTTTCTTATGTGGGCTTTAGTTCCACTTCTCTTTGGCTTTGTCCTATTTGGAACTGATAAAGCTATTGAGTGGTGGCACCGCGGCCCTTCCATCGATAATACAATGTATTAGTCCAGAAGTTAAAATTCGTTAATATTGCAAGTTTTTAAAATCTTGAAGGGAAACACTCCCATTCTTGGTGTTCGTGGTTAAATTTTTCTGGTTTACTATTTTGGATGTAGGGAATTCATGTCAATGCTTTTATGTAAGAAAATTATATTTTTAAAATGATACGTAAGCCGTTTCTTTTAAGGAAAAGAAGTTCCTTGTGTAATTTCATTTTCATTGGATATTGTTGAAGTTGTCATGCTGTAACCAAATGTGCAGGCGAGTGGGAAGTAACTTGCTTCCCTCCCACTCCACCGACTGAAATTTGAGACACCTGGGACGTTGATTACTTTCATTTGCTTGTTTGCTTTCTGAGACGAAGGTTGGCAAGTTTCCGATTGCAGTGTTTGTAAATCTGTACTGTGATATAGTGTAGGATAAAGTTGATCCTTACTTATGAAATAGACGAAAATGGTACGTATATTTAGTAGGGATTCATCAGATGTGGATAGATTTTTGCGTTATTTACTTTCGTATATGTTTAAATGTAGTTTTATCAAAATTTTCAGTATGTTATTTTAAAAGGAAATGTGTTGGGACCTCTCTGGAGGCGAGCTCATTACAGTGATTAACATTAAAACTCACTGGGTGGTCTCCTCTCGAGAGCGGATCTCATTTTTGTCAACACCCGAGTAATTGTATCTTGCCGAATTACGATTTTTGTTTGTGGCGTGCTGAAAATTTTTCTTTGGCGAACGTTAAGCAAGAATTCATGGCACACACCTGAGGGGAGAAATCCGAGTTTAATGTTTACATTGTTCATTACTGGGTTTTCTCCTCCATGGTGCGTTACCTTCAAATATACAAGTTTGCCAGATTGCAAATATTTTTATATGTTTCGTGCTTTATAATTTCGGTTATCCGTTAATACTATATTATGGTGCCAGTTGAAATATAAGTTCACGGAATCTTCTTCGAGGTGAGATCATGACGGTGATGTAAATTTAACTTCACTTTGTGGTGTCCTCTCGAAGGCGGTTTTCATTCAACAGAAGAAAGAGGATACACAGAAATAATTGTGTTCTAGGATTTCTTTTCCACCAGTTGAAATAATAATGTGCGCACTTGAGAGGCGATTGCCAAGTTTATGTTTTATTTTTCATTACTGGGTTTTCTCCTTCATGGCGCGTTATGCTTATACCCTCGACTGTTAAATAAAATTTTCTTATGTGGGCTTTGGTTCCACTTCTCTTTGGCTTTGTCCTATTTGGAACTGATAAAGCTATTGAGTGGTGGCACCGCGGCCCTTTCATCGATAATACAATGTATTAGTCCAGAAGTTAAAATTCGTTAATATTGCAAGTTTTTAAAATCTTGAAAGGAAACACTCCCATTCTTGGTGTTCGTGGTTAAATTTTTCTGGTTTACTATTTTGGATGTAGGGAATTCATGTCAATGCTTTTATGTAAGAAAATTATATTTTTAAAATGATACGTAAGCCGTTTCTTTTAAGGAAAAGAAGTTCCTTGTGTAATTTCATTTTCATTGGATATTGTTGAAGTTGTCATGCTGTAACCAAATGTGCAGGCGAGGGGGAAGTAACTTGCTTCGCTCCCACTCCACCGACTGAAATTTGAGACACCTGGGACGTTGATAACTTTCATTTGCTTGTTTGCTTTCTGAGACGAAGGTTGGCAAGTTTCCGATTGCAGTGTTTGTAAATCTGTACTGTGATATAGTGTAGGATAAAGTTGATCCTTACTTATGAAATAGACGAAAATGGTACGTATATTTAGTAGGGATTCATCAGATGTGGATAGATTTTTGCGTTATTTACTTTCGTATATGTTTAAATGTAGTTTTATCAAAATTTTCAGTATGTTATTTTAAAAGGAAATGTGTTGGGACCTCTCTGGAGGCGAGCTCATTACAGTGATTAACATTAAAACTCACTGGGTGGTCTCCTCTCGAGAGCGGATCTCATTTTTGTCAACACCCGAGTAATTGTATCTTGCCGAATTACGATTGTTGTTTGTGGCGTGCTGAAAATTTTTCTTTGGCGAACGTTAAGCAAGAATTCATGGCACACACCTGAGGGGAGAAATCCGAGTTTAATGTTTACATTGTTCATTACTGGGTTTTCTCCTCCATGGTGCGTTACCTTCAAATATACAAGTTTGCCAGATTGCAAATATTTTTATATGTTTCGTGCTTTATAATTTCGGTTATCCGTTAATACTATATTATGGTGCCAGTTGAAATATAAGTTCACGGAATCTCCTTCGAGGTGAGATCATGACGGTGATGTAAATTTTAGCTTCACTGGGTGGTCTCCTCTCGAAGGCGGTTTTCATTCAACAGAAGAAAGAGGATACACAGAAATAATTGTGTTCTAGGATTTCTTTGCCACCAGTTGAAATAATAATGTGCGCACTTGAGAGGCGATTGCCAAGTTTATGTTTTATTTTTCATTACTGGGTTTTCTCCTTCATGGCGCGTGATGCTTATACCCTCGACTGTTAAATAAAATTTTCTTATGTGGGCTTTGGTTCCACTTCTCTTTGGCTTTGTCCTATTTGGAACTGATAATGCTATTGAGTGGTGGCACCGCGGCCCTTTCATCGATAATACAATGTATTAGTCCAGAAGTTAAAATTCGTTAATATTGCAAGTTTTTAAAATCTTGAAGGGAAACACTCCCATTCTTGGTGTTCGTGGTTAAATTTTTCTGGTTTACTATTTTGGATGTAGGGAATTCATGTCAATGCTTTTATGTAAGAAAATTATATTTTTAAAATGTTACGTAAGCCGTTTCTTTTAAGGAAAAGAAGTTCCTTGTGTAATTTCATTTTCATTGGATATTGTTGAAGTTGTCATGCTGTAACCAAATGTGCAGGCGAGTGGGAAGTAACTTGTTTCCCTCCCACTCCACCGACTGAAATTTGAGACACCTGGGACGTTGATAACTTTCATTTGCTTGTTTGCTTTCTGAGACGAAGGTTGTCAAGATTCCGATTGCAGTGTTTGTAAATCTGTACTGTGATATAGTGTAAGATAAAGTTGATTCTTACTTATGAAATAGACGAAAATGGTACGTATATTTAGTAGGGATTCATCAGATGTGGATAGATTTTTGCGTTATTTACTTTCGTTTATGTTTAAATGTAGTTTTATCAAAAATTTCAGTATGTTATTTTAAAAGGAAATGTGTTGGGACCTCTTTGGAGGCGAGCTCATTACAGTGATTAACATTAAAACTCACTGGGTGGTCTCCTTTCGAGTACGGATCTCATTTTTGTCAACACCCGAGTAATTGTATCTTGCCGAATTACGATTGTTGTTTGTGGCGTGCTGAAAATTTTTCTTTGGCGAACGTTAAGCAAGAATTCATGGCACACACCTGAGGGGAGAAATCCGAGTTTAATGTTTACATTGTTCATTACTGGGTTTTCTCCTCCATGGTGCGTTACCTTCAAATATACAAGTTTGCCAGATTGCAAATATTTTTATATGTTTCGTGCTTTATAATTTCGGTTATCCGTTAATACTATATTATGGTGCCAGTTGAAATATAAGTTCACGGAATCTCCTTCGAGGTGAGATCATGACGGTGATGTAAATTTTAGCTTCACTGGGTGGTCTCCTCTCGAAGGCGGTTTTCATTCAACAGAAGAAAGAGGATACACAGAAATAATTGTGTTCTAGGATTTCTTTTCCACCAGTTGAAATAATAGTGTGCGCACTTGAGAGGCGATTGCCAAGTTTATGTTTTATTTTTCATTACTGGGTTTTCTCCTTCATGGCGCGTGATGCTTATACCCTCGACTGTTAAATAAAATTTTCTTATGTGGGCTTTGGTTCCACTTCTCTTTGGCTTTGTCCTATTTGGAACTGATAATGCTATTGAGTGGTGGCACCGCGGCCCTTTCATCGATAATACAATGTATTAGTCCAGAAGTTAAAATTCGTTAATATTGCAAGTTTTTAAAATCTTGAATGGAAACACTCCCATTCTTGGTGTTCGTGGTTAAATTTTTCTGGTTTACTATTTTGGATGTAGGGAATTCATGTCAATGCTTTTATGTAAGAAAATTATATTTTTAAAATGATACGCAAGCCGTTTCTTTTAAGGAAAAGAAGTTCCTTGTGTAATTTCGTTTTCATTGGATATTGTTGAAGTTGTCATGCTGTAACCAAATGTGCAGGCGAGTGGGAAGTAACTTGTTTCCCTCCCACTCCACCGACTGAAATTTGAGACACCTGGGACGTTGATAACTTTCATTTGCTTGCTTGCTTTCTGAGACGAAGGTTGTCAAGATTCCGATTGCAGTGTTTGTAAATCTGTACTGTGATATAGTGTAGGATAAAGTTGATCCTTACTTATGAAATAGACGAAAATGGTACGTATATTTAGTAGGGATTCATCAGATGTGGAAAGATTTTTGCGTTATTTACTTTCGTTTATGTTTAAATGTAGTTTTATCAAAAATTTCAGTATGTTATTTTAAAAGGAAATGTGTTGGGACCTCTTTGGAGGTGAGCTCATTACAGTGATTAACATTAAAACTCACTGGGTGGTCTCCTCTCGAGAGCGGATCTCATTTTTGTCAACACCCGAGTAATTGTATCTTGCCGAATTACGATTGTTATTTGTGGCGTGCTGAAAATTTTTCTTTGGCGAACGTTAAGCAAGAATTCATGGCACACACCTGAGGGGAGAAATCCGAGTATAATGTTTACATTTTTCATTACTGGGTTTTCTCCTCCATGGTGCGTTACCTTCAAATATACAAGTTTGCCAGATTGCAAATATTTTTATATGTTTCGTGCTTTATAATTTCGGTTATCCGTTAATACTATATTATGGTGCCAGTTGAAATATAAGTTCACGGAATCTCCTTCGAGGTGAGATCATGACGGTGATGTAAATTTTAGCTTCACTGGGTGGTCTCCTCTCGAAGGCGGTTTTCATTCAACAGAAGAAAGAGGATACACAGAAATAATTGTGTTCTAGGATTTCTTTTCCACCAGTTGAAATAATAATGGGCGCACTTGAGAGGCGATTGCCAAGTTTATGTTTTATTTTTCATTACTGGGTTTTCTCCTTCATGGCGCGTGATGCTTATACCCTCGACTGTTAAGAAATAAAATTTTCTTATGTGGGCTTTAGTTCCACTTCTCTTTGGCTTTGTCCTATTTGGAACTGATAAAGCTATTGAGTGGTGGCACCGCGGCCCTTCCATCGATAATACAATGTATTAGTCCAGAAGTTAAAATTCGTTAATATTGCAAGTTTTTAAAATCTTGAAGGGAAACACTCCCATTCTTGGTGTTCGTGGTTAAATTTTTCTGGTTTACTATTTTGGATGTAGGGAATTCATGTCAATGCTTTTATGTAAGAAAATTATATTTTTAAAATGATACGTAAGCCGTTTCTTTTAAGGAAAAGAAGTTCCTTGTGTAATTTCATTTTCATTGGATATTGTTGAAGTTGTCATGCTGTAACCAAATGTGCAGGCGAGTGGGAAGTAACTTGCTTCCCTCCCACTCCACCGACTGAAATTTGAGACACCTGGGACGTTGATTACTTTCATTTGCTTGTTTGCTTTCTGAGACGAAGGTTGGCAAGTTTCCGATTGCAGTGTTTGTAAATCTGTACTGTGATATAGTGTAGGATAAAGTTGATCCTTACTTATGAAATAGACGAAAATGGTACGTATATTTAGTAGGGATTCATCAGATGTGGATAGATTTTTGCGTTATTTACTTTCGTATATGTTTAAATGTAGTTTTATCAAAATTTTCAGTATGTTATTTTAAAAGGAAATGTGTTGGGACCTCTCTGGAGGCGAGCTCATTACAGTGATTAACATTAAAACTCACTGGGTGGTCTCCTCTCGAGAGCGGATCTCATTTTTGTCAACACCCGAGTAATTGTATCTTGCCGAATTACGATTTTTGTTTGTGGCGTGCTGAAAATTTTTCTTTGGCGAACGTTAAGCAAGAATTCATGGCACACACCTGAGGGGAGAAATCCGAGTTTAATGTTTACATTGTTCATTACTGGGTTTTCTCCTCCATGGTGCGTTACCTTCAAATATACAAGTTTGCCAGATTGCAAATATTTTTATATGTTTCGTGCTTTATAATTTCGGTTATCCGTTAATACTATATTATGGTGCCAGTTGAAATATAAGTTCACGGAATCTTCTTCGAGGTGAGATCATGACGGTGATGTAAATTTAACTTCACTTTGTGGTGTCCTCTCGAAGGCGGTTTTCATTCAACAGAAGAAAGAGGATACACAGAAATAATTGTGTTCTAGGATTTCTTTTCCACCAGTTGAAATAATAATGTGCGCACTTGAGAGGCGATTGCCAAGTTTATGTTTTATTTTTCATTACTGGGTTTTCTCCTTCATGGCGCGTTATGCTTATACCCTCGACTGTTAAATAAAATTTTCTTATGTGGGCTTTGGTTCCACTTCTCTTTGGCTTTGTCCTATTTGGAACTGATAAAGCTATTGAGTGGTGGCACCGCGGCCCTTTCATCGATAATACAATGTATTAGTCCAGAAGTTAAAATTCGTTAATATTGCAAGTTTTTAAAATCTTGAAAGGAAACACTCCCATTCTTGGTGTTCGTGGTTAAATTTTTCTGGTTTACTATTTTGGATGTAGGGAATTCATGTCAATGCTTTTATGTAAGAAAATTATATTTTTAAAATGATACGTAAGCCGTTTCTTTTAAGGAAAAGAAGTTCCTTGTGTAATTTCATTTTCATTGGATATTGTTGAAGTTGTCATGCTGTAACCAAATGTGCAGGCGAGGGGGAAGTAACTTGCTTCGCTCCCACTCCACCGACTGAAATTTGAGACACCTGGGACGTTGATAACTTTCATTTGCTTGTTTGCTTTCTGAGACGAAGGTTGGCAAGTTTCCGATTGCAGTGTTTGTAAATCTGTACTGTGATATAGTGTAGGATAAAGTTGATCCTTACTTATGAAATAGACGAAAATGGTACGTATATTTAGTAGGGATTCATCAGATGTGGATAGATTTTTGCGTTATTTACTTTCGTATATGTTTAAATGTAGTTTTATCAAAATTTTCAGTATGTTATTTTAAAAGGAAATGTGTTGGGACCTCTCTGGAGGCGAGCTCATTACAGTGATTAACATTAAAACTCACTGGGTGGTCTCCTCTCGAGAGCGGATCTCATTTTTGTCAACACCCGAGTAATTGTATCTTGCCGAATTACGATTGTTGTTTGTGGCGTGCTGAAATTTTTTCTTTGGCGAACGTTAAGCAAGAATTCATGGCACACACCTGAGGGGAGAAATCCGAGTTTAATGTTTACATTGTTCATTACTGGGTTTTCTCCTCCATGGTGCGTTACCTTCAAATATACAAGTTTGCCAGATTGCAAATATTTTTATATGTTTCGTGCTTTATAATTTCGGTTATCCGTTAATACTATATTATGGTGCCAGTTGAAATATAAGTTCACGGAATCTCCTTCGAGGTGAGATCATGACGGTGATGTAAATTTTAGCTTCACTGGGTGGTCTCCTCTCGAAGGCGGTTTTCATTCAACAGAAGAAAGAGGATACACAGAAATAATTGTGTTCTAGGATTTCTTTGCCACCAGTTGAAATAATAATGTGCGCACTTGAGAGGCGATTGCCAAGTTTATGTTTTATTTTTCATTACTGGGTTTTCTCCTTCATGGCGCGTGATGCTTATACCCTCGACTGTTAAATAAAATTTTCTTATGTGGGCTTTGGTTCCACTTCTCTTTGGCTTTGTCCTATTTGGAACTGATAATGCTATTGAGTGGTGGCACCGCGGCCCTTTCATCGATAATACAATGTATTAGTCCAGAAGTTAAAATTCGTTAATATTGCAAGTTTTTAAAATCTTGAAGGGAAACACTCCCATTCTTGGTGTTCGTGGTTAAATTTTTCTGGTTTACTATTTTGGATGTAGGGAATTCATGTCAATGCTTTTATGTAAGAAAATTATATTTTTAAAATGATACGTAAGCCGTTTCTTTTAAGGAAAAGAAGTTCCTTGTGTAATTTCATTTTCATTGGATATTGTTGAAGTTGTCAAGCTGTAACCAAATGTGCAGGCGAGTGGGAAGTAACTTGTTTCCCTCCCACTCCACCGACTGAAATTTGAGATACCTGGGACGTTGATAACTTTCATTTGCTTGTTTGCTGTCTGAGACGAAGGTTGTCAAGTTTCCGATTGCAGTGTTTGTAAATCTGTACTGTGATATAGTGTAGGATAAAATTGATCCTTACTTATGAAATAGAAGCAAATGGTACGTATATTTAGCAGGGATTCATCAGATGTGAATAGATTTTTGCGTTATTTACTTTCGTTTATATTTAAATGTAGTTTTATCAAAATTTTCAGTATGTCATTTTAAAAGGAAATGTGTTGGGACCTCTTTGGGGGCGAGCTCATTACAGTGATTAACTTTAAAACTCACTGGGTGGTCTCCTCTCGAGAGCGGATCTCATTTTTGTCAACACCCGAGTAATTGTATCTTGCCGAATTACGATTTTTGTTTGTGGCGTGCTGAAAATTTTTCTTTGGCGAACGTTAAGCAAGAATTCATGGCACACACCTGAGGGGAGAAATCCGAGTTTAATGTTTACATTGTTCATTACTGGGTTTTCTCCTCCATGGTGCGTTACCTTCAAATATACAAGTTTGCCAGATTGCAAATATTTTTATATGTTTCGTGCTTTATAATTTCGGTTATCCGTTAATACTATATTATGGTGCCAGTTGAAATATAAGTTCACGGAATCTTCTTCGAGGTGAGATCATGACGGTGATGTAAATTTAACTTCACTTTGTGGTGTCCTCTCGAAGGCGGTTTTCATTCAACAGAAGAAAGAGGATACACAGAAATAATTGTGTTCTAGGATTTCTTTTCCACCAGTTGAAATAATAATGGGCGCACTTGAGAGGCGATTGCCAAGTTTATGTTTTATTTTTCATTACTGGGTTTTCTCCTTCATGGCGCGTGATGCTTATACCCTCGACTGTTAAGAAATAAAATTTTCTTATGTGGGCTTTGGTTCCACTTCTCTTTGGCTTTGTCCTATTTGGAACTGATAAAGCTATTGAGTGGTGGCACCGCGGCCCTTCCATCGATAATACAATGTATTAGTCCAGAAGTTAAAATTCGTTAATATTGCAAGTTTTTAAAATCTTGAAGGGAAACACTCCCATTCTTGGTGTTCGTGGTTAAATTTTTCTGGTTTACTATTTTGGATGTAGGGAATTCATGTCAATGCTTTTATGTAAGAAAATTATATTTTTAAAATGATACGTAAGCCGTTTCTTTTAAGGAAAAGAAGTTCCTTGTGTAATTTCATTTTCATTGGATATTGTTGAAGTTGTCATGCTGTAACCAAATGTGCAGGCGAGTGGGAAGTAACTTGCTTCCCTCCCACTCCACCGACTGAAATTTGAGACACCTGGGACGTTGATTACTTTCATTTGCTTGTTTGCTTTCTGAGACGAAGGTTGGCAAGTTTCCGATTGCAGTGTTTGTAAATCTGTACTGTGATATAGTGTAGGATAAAGTTGATCCTTACTTATGAAATAGACGAAAATGGTACGTATATTTAGTAGGGATTCATCAGATGTGGATAGATTTTTGCGTTATTTACTTTCGTATATGTTTAAATGTAGTTTTATCAAAATTTTCAGTATGTTATTTTAAAAGGAAATGTGTTGGGACATCTCTGGAGGCGAGCTCATTACAGTGATTAACATTAAAACTCACTGGGTGGTCTCCTCTCGAGAGCGGATCTCATTTTTGTCAACACCCGAGTAATTGTATCTTGCCGAATTACGATTGTTGTTTGTGGCGTGCTGAAAATTTTTCTTTGGCGAACGTTAAGCAAGAATTCATGGCACACACCTGAGGGGAGAAATCCGAGTTTAATGTTTACATTGTTCATTACTGGGTTTTCTCCTCCATGGTGCGTTACCTTCAAATATACAAGTTTGCCAGATTGCAAATATTTTTATATGTTTCGTGCTTTATAATTTCGGTTATCCGTTAATACTATATTATGGTGCCAGTTGAAATATAAGTTCACGGAATCTCCTTCGAGGTGAGATCATGACGGTGATGTAAATTTTAGCTTCACTGGGTGGTCTCCTCTCGAAGGCGGTTTTCATTCAACAGAAGAAAGAGGATACACAGAAATAATTGTGTTCTAGGATTTCTTTTCCACCAGTTGAAATAATAGTGTGCGCACTTGAGAGGCGATTGCCAAGTTTATGTTTTATTTTTCATTACTGGGTTTTCTCCTTCATGGCGCGTGATGCTTATACCCTCGACTGTTAAATAAAATTTTCTTATGTGGGCTTTGGTTCCACTTCTCTTTGGCTTTGTCCTATTTGGAACTGATAATGCTATTGAGTGGTGGCACCGCGGCCCTTTCATCGATAATACAATGTATTAGTCCAGAAGTTAAAATTCGTTAATATTGCAAGTTTTTAAAATCTTGAAGGGAAACACTCCCATTCTTGGTGTTCGTGGTTAAATTTTTCTGGTTTACTATTTTGGATGTAGGGAATTCATGTCAATGCTTTTATGTAAGAAAATTATATTTTTAAAATGATACGTAAGCCGTTTCTTTTAAGGAAAAGAAGTTCCTTGTGTAATTTCGTTTTCATTGGATATTGTTGAAGTTGTCATGCTGTAACCAAATGTGCAGGCGAGTGGGAAGTAACTTGTTTCCCTCCCACTCCACCGACTGAAATTTGAGACACCTGGGACGTTGATAACTTTCATTTGCTTGCTTGCTTTCTGAGACGAAGGTTGTCAAGATTCCGATTGCAGTGTTTGTAAATCTGTACTGTGATATAGTGTAGGATAAAGTTGATCCTTACTTATGAAATAGACGAAAATGGTACGTATATTTAGTAGGGATTCATCAGATGTGGAAAGATTTTTGCGTTATTTACTTTCGTTTATGTTTAAATGTAGTTTTATCAAAAATTTCAGTATGTTATTTTAAAAGGAAATGTGTTGGGACCTCTTTGGAGGTGAGCTCATTACAGTGATTAACATTAAAACTCACTGGGTGGTCTCCTCTCGAGAGCGGATCTCATTTTTGTCAACACCCGAGTAATTGTATCTTGCCGAATTACGATTGTTATTTGTGGCGTGCTGAAAATTTTTCTTTGGCGAACGTTAAGCAAGAATTCATGGCACACACCTGAGGGGAGAAATCCGAGTGTAATGTTTACATTTTTCATTACTGGGGTTTCTCCTCCATGGTGCGTTACCTTCAAATATACAAGTTTGCCAGATTGCAAATATTTTTATATGTTTCGTGCTTTATAATTTCGGTTATCCGTTAATACTATATTATGGTGCCAGTTGAAATATAAGTTCACGGAATCTCCTTCGAGGTGCGATCATGACGGTGATGTAAATTTTAGCTTCACTGGGTGGTCTCCTCTCGAAGGCGGTTTTCATTCAACAGAAGATAGAGGATACACAAAAATAATTGTGTTCTAGGATTTCTTTTCCACCAGTTGAAATAATAATGTGCGCACTTGAGAGGCGATTGCCAAGTTTATGTTTTATTTTTCATTACTGGGTTTTCTCCTTCATGGCGCGTGATGCTTATACCCTCGACTGTTAAGAAATAAAATTTTCTTATGTAGGCTTTGGTTCCACTTCTCTTTGGCTTTGTCCTATTTGGAACTGATAAAGCTATTGAGTGGTGGCACCGCGGCCCTTCCATCGATAATACAATGTATTAGTCCAGAAGTTAAAATTCGTTAATATTGCAAGTTTTTAAAATCTTGAAGGGAAACACTCCCATTCTTGGTGTTCGTGGTTAAATTTTTCTGGTTTACTATTTTGGATGTAGGGAATTCATGTCAATGCTTTTATGTAAGAAAAGTATATTTTTAAAATGATACGTAAGCCGTTTCTTTTAAGGAAAAGAAGTTCCTTGTGTAATTTCATTTTCATTGGATATTGTTGAAGTTGTCATGCTGTAACCAAATGTGCAGGCGAGTGGGAAGTAACTTGTTTCCCTCCCACTCCACCGACTGAAATTTGAGATACCTGGGACGTTGATAACTTTCATTTGCTTGTTTGCTGTCTGAGACGAAGGTTGTCAAGTTTCCGATTGCAGTGTTTGTAAATCTGTACTGTGATATAGTGTAGGATAAAATTGATCCTTACTTATGAAACAGAAGCAAATGGTACGTATATTTAGCAGGGATTCATCAGATGTGAATAGATTTTTGCGTTATTTACTTTCGTTTATATTTAAATGTAGTTTTATCAAAATTTTCAGTATGTCATTTTAAAAGGAAATGTGTTGGGACCTCTTTGGGGGCGAGCTCATTACAGTGATTAACATTAAAACTCACTGGGTGGTCTCCTCTCGAGAGCGGATCTCATTTTTGTCAACACCCGAGTAATTGTATCTTGCCGAATTACGATTTTTGTTTGTGGCGTGCTGAAAATTTTTCTTTGGCGAACGTTAAGCAAGAATTCATGGCACACACCTGAGGGGAGAAATCCGAGTTTAATGTTTACATTGTTCATTACTGGGTTTTCTCCTCCATGGTGCGTTACCTTCAAATATACAAGTTTGCCAGATTGCAAATATTTTTATATGTTTCGTGCTTTATAATTTCGGTTATCCGTTAATACTATATTATGGTGCCAGTTGAAATATAAGTTCACGGAATCTTCTTCGAGGTGAGATCATGACGGTGATGTAAATTTAACTTCACTTTGTGGTGTCCTCTCGAAGGCGGTTTTCATTCAACAGAAGAAAGAGGATACACAGAAATAATTGTGTTCTAGGATTTCTTTTCCACCAGTTGAAATAATAATGTGCGCACTTGAGAGGCGATTGCCAAGTTTATGTTTTATTTTTCATTACTGGGTTTTCTCCTTCATGGCGCGTGATGCTTATACCCTCGACTGTTAAATAAAATTTTCTTATGTGGGCTTTGGTTCCACTTCTCTTTGGCTTTGTCCTATTTGGAACTGATAAAGCTATTGAGTGGTGGCACCGCGGCCCTTTCATCGATAATACAATGTATTAGTCCAGAAGTTAAAATTCGTTAATATTGCAAGTTTTTAAAATCTTGAAGGGAAACACTCCCATTCTTGGTGTTCGTGGTTAAATTTTTCTGGTTTACTATTTTGGATGTAGGGAATTCATGTCAATGCTTTTATGTAAGAAAATTATATTTTTAAAATGATACGTAAGCCGTTTCTTTTAAGGAAAAGAAGTTCCTTGTGTAATTTCATTTCCATTGGATATTGTTGAAGTTGTCATGCTGTAACCAAATGTGCAGGCGAGTGGGAAGTAACTTGTTTCCCTCCCACTCCACCGACTGAAATTTGAGATACCTGGGACGTTGATAACTTTCATTTGCTTGTTTGCTGTCTGAGACGAAGGTTGTCAAGTTTCCGATTGCAGTGTTTGTAAATCTGTACTGTGATATAGTGTAGGATAAAATTGATCCTTACTTATGAAATAGAAGCAAATGGTACGTATATTTAGCAGGGATTCATCAGATGTGAATAGATTTTTGCGTTATTTACTTTCGTTTATATTTAAATGTAGTTTTATCAAAATTTTCAGTATGTCATTTTAAAAGGAAATGTGTTGGGACCTCTTTGGGGGCGAGCTCATTACAGTGATTAACATTAAAACTCACTGGGTGGTCTCCTCTCGAGAGCGGATCTCATTTTTGTCAACACCCGAGTAATTGTATCTTGCCGAATTACGATTTTTGTTTGTGGCGTGCTGAAAATTTTTCTTTGGCGAACGTTAAGCAAGAATTCATGGCACACACCTGAGGGGAGAAATCCGAGTTTAATGTTTACATTGTTCATTACTGGGTTTTCTCCTCCATGGTGCGTTACCTTCAAATATACAAGTTTGCCAGATTGCAAATATTTTTATATGTTTCGTGCTTTATAATTTCGGTTATCCGTTAATACTATATTATGGTGCCAGTTGAAATATAAGTTCACGGAATCTTCTTCGAGGTGAGATCATGACGGTGATGTAAATTTAACTTCACTTTGTGGTGTCCTCTCGAAGGCGGTTTTCATTCAACAGAAGAAAGAGGATACACAGAAATAATTGTGTTCTAGGATTTCTTTTCCACCAGTTGAAATAATAATGGGCGCACTTGAGAGGCGATTGCCAAGTTTATGTTTTATTTTTCATTACTGGGTTTTCTCCTTCATGGCGCGTGATGCTTATACCCTCGACTGTTAAGAAATAAAATTTTCTTATGTGGGCTTTGGTTCCACTTCTCTTTGGCTTTGTCCTATTTGGAACTGATAAAGCTATTGAGTGGTGGCACCGCGGCCCTTCCATCGATAATACAATGTATTAGTCCAGAAGTTAAAATTCGTTAATATTGCAAGTTTTTAAAATCTTGAAGGGAAACACTCCCATTCTTGGTGTTCGTGGTTAAATTTTTCTGGTTTACTATTTTGGATGTAGGGAATTCATGTCAATGCTTTTATGTAAGAAAATTATATTTTTAAAATGATACGTAAGCCGTTTCTTTTAAGGAAAAGAAGTTCCTTGTGTAATTTCATTTTCATTGGATATTGTTGAAGTTGTCATGCTGTAACCAAATGTGCAGGCGAGTGGGAAGTAACTTGCTTCCCTCCCACTCCACCGACTGAAATTTGAGACACCTGGGACGTTGATTACTTTCATTTGCTTGTTTGCTTTCTGAGACGAAGGTTGGCAAGTTTCCGATTGCAGTGTTTGTAAATCTGTACTGTGATATAGTGTAGGATAAAGTTGATCCTTACTTATGAAATAGACGAAAATGGTACGTATATTTAGTAGGGATTCATCAGATGTGGATAGATTTTTGCGTTATTTACTTTCGTATATGTTTAAATGTAGTTTTATCAAAATTTTCAGTATGTTATTTTAAAAGGAAATGTGTTGGGACCTCTCTGGAGGCGAGCTCATTACAGTGATTAACATTAAAACTCACTGGGTGGTCTCCTCTCGAGAGCGGATCTCATTTTTGTCAACACCCGAGTAATTGTATCTTGCCGAATTACGATTGTTGTTTGTGGCGTGCTGAAAATTTTTCTTTGGCGAACGTTAAGCAAGAATTCATGGCACACACCTGAGGGGAGAAATCCGAGTTTAATGTTTACATTGTTCATTACTGGGTTTTCTCCTCCATGGTGCGTTACCTTCAAATATACAAGTTTGCCAGATTGCAAATATTTTTATATGTTTCGTGCTTTATAATTTCGGTTATCCGTTAATACTATATTATGGTGCCAGTTGAAATATAAGTTCACGGAATCTCCTTCGAGGTGAGATCATGACGGTGATGTAAATTTTAGCTTCACTGGGTGGTCTCCTCTCGAAGGCGGTTTTCATTCAACAGAAGAAAGAGGATACACAGAAATAATTGTGTTCTAGGATTTCTTTTCCACCAGTTGAAATAATAGTGTGCGCACTTGAGAGGCGAATGCCAAGTTTATGTTTTATTTTTCATTACTGGGTTTTCTCCTTCATGGCGCGTGATGCTTATACCCTCGACTGTTAAATAAAATTTTCTTATGTGGGCTTTGGTTCCACTTCTCTTTGGCTTTGTCCTATTTGGAACTGATAATGCTATTGAGTGGTGGCACCGCGGCCCTTTCATCGATAATACAATGTATTAGTCCAGAAGTTAAAATTCGTTAATATTGCAAGTTTTTAAAATATTGAAGGGAAACACTCCCATTCTTGGTGTTCGTGGTTAAATTTTTCTGGTTTACTATTTTGGATGTAGGGAATTCATGTCAATGCTTTTATGTAAGAAAATTATATTTTTAAAATGATACGTAAGCCGTTTCTTTTAAGGAAAAGAAGTTCCTTGTGTAATTTCGTTTTCATTGGATATTGTTGAAGTTGTCATGCTGTAACCAAATGTGCAGGCGAGTGGGAAGTAACTTGTTTCCCTCCCACTCCACCGACTGAAATTTGAGACACCTGGGACGTTGATAACTTTCATTTGCTTGCTTGATTTCTGAGACGAAGGTTGTCAAGATTCCGATTGCAGTGTTTGTAAATCTGTACTGTGATATAGTGTAGGATAAAGTTGATCCTTACTTATGAAATAGACGAAAATGGTACGTATATTTAGTAGGGATTCATCAGATGTGGAAAGATTTTTGCGTTATTTACTTTCGTTTATGTTTAAATGTAGTTTTATCAAAAATTTCAGTATGTTATTTTAAAAGGAAATGTGTTGGGACCTCTTTGGAGGTGAGCTCATTACAGTGATTAACATTAAAACTCACTGGGTGGTCTCCTCTCGAGAGCGGATCTCATTTTTGTCAACACCCGAGTAATTGTATCTTGCCGAATTACGATTGTTATTTGTGTCGTGCTGAAAATTTTTCTTTGGCGAACGTTAAGCAAGAATTCATGGCACACACCTGAGGGGAGAAATCCGAGTATAATGTTTACATTTTTCATTACTGGGGTTTCTCCTCCATGGTGCGTTACCTTCAAATATACAAGTTTGCCAGATTGCAAATATTTTTATATGTTTCGTGCTTTATAATTTCGGTTATCCGTTAATACTATATTATGGTGCCAGTTGAAATATAAGTTCACGGAATCTCCTTCGAGGTGCGATCATGACGGTGATGTAAATTTTAGCTTCACTGGGTGGTCTCCTCTCGAAGGCGGTTTTCATTCAACAGAAGAAAGAGGATACACAAAAATAATTGTGTTCTAGGATTTCTTTTCCAGCAGTTGAAATAATAATGTGCGCACTTGAGAGGCGATTGCCAAGTTTATGTTTTATTTTTCATTACTGGGTTTTCTCCTTCATGGCGCGTGATGCTTATACCCTCGACTGTTAAGAAATAAAATTTTCTTATGTAGGCTTTGGTTCCACTTCTCTTTGGCTTTGTCCTATTTGGAACTGATAAAGCTATTGAGTGGTGGCACCGCGGCCCTTCCATCGATAATACAATGTATTAGTCCAGAAGTTAAAATTCGTTAATATTGCAAGTTTTTAAAATCTTGAAGGGAAACACTCCCATTCTTGGTGTTCGTGGTTAAATTTTTCTGGTTTACTATTTTGGATGTAGGGAATTCATGTCAATGCTTTTATGTAAGAAAAGTATATTTTTAAAATGATACGTAAGCCGTTTCTTTTAAGGAAAAGAAGTTCCTTGTGTAATTTCATTTTCATTGGATATTGTTGAAGTTGTCATGCTGTAACCAAATGTGCAGGCGAGTGGGAAGTAACTTGTTTCCCTCCCACTCCACCGACTGAAATTTGAGATACCTGGGACGTTGATAACTTTCATTTGCTTGTTTGCTGTCTGAGACGAAGGTTGTCAAGTTTCCGATTGCAGTGTTTGTAAATCTGTACTGTGATATAGTGTAGGATAAAATTGATCCTTACTTATGAAACAGAAGCAAATGGTACGTATATTTAGCAGGGATTCATCAGATGTGAATAGATTTTTGCGTTATTTACTTTCGTTTATATTTAAATGTAGTTTTATCAAAATTTTCAGTATGTCATTTTAAAAGGAAATGTGTTGGGACCTCTTTGGGGGCGAGCTCATTACAGTGATTAACATTAAAACTCACTGGGTGGTCTCCTCTCGAGAGCGGATCTCATTTTTGTCAACACCCGAGTAATTGTATCTTGCCGAATTACGATTTTTGTTTGTGGCGTGCTGAAAATTTTTCTTTGGCGAACGTTAAGCAAGAATTCATGGCACACACCTGAGGGGAGAAATCCGAGTTTAATGTTTACATTGTTCATTACTGGGTTTTCTCCTCCATGGTGCGTTACCTTCAAATATACAAGTTTGCCAGATTGCAAATATTTTTATATGTTTCGTGCTTTATAATTTCGGTTATCCGTTAATACTATATTATGGTGCCAGTTGAAATATAAGTTCACGGAATCTTCTTCGAGGTGAGATCATGACGGTGATGTAAATTTAACTTCACTTTGTGGTGTCCTCTCGAAGGCGGTTTTCATTCAACAGAAGAAAGAGGATACACAGAAATAATTGTGTTCTAGGATTTCTTTTCCACCAGTTGAAATAATAATGTGCGCACTTGAGAGGCGATTGCCAAGTTTATGTTTTATTTTTCATTACTGGGTTTTCTCCTTCATGGCGCGTGATGCTTATACCCTCGACTGTTAAATAAAATTTTCTTATGTGGGCTTTGGTTCCACTTCTCTTTGGCTTTGTCCTATTTGGAACTGATAAAGCTATTGAGTGGTGGCACCGCGGCCCTTTCATCGATAATACAATGTATTAGTCCAGAAGTTAAAATTCGTTAATATTGCAAGTTTTTAAAATCTTGAAGGGAAACACTCCCATTCTTGGTGTTCGTGGTTAAATTTTTCTGGTTTACTATTTTGGATGTAGGGAATTCATGTCAATGCTTTTATGTAAGAAAATTATATTTTTAAAATGATACGTAAGCCGTTTCTTTTAAGGAAAAGAAGTTCCTTGTGTAATTTCATTTTCATTGGATATTGTTGAAGTTGTCATGCTGTAACCAAATGTGCAGGCGAGGGGGAAGTAACTTGCTTCGCTCCCACTCCACCGACTGAAATTTGAGATACCTGGGACGTTGATAACTTTCATTTGCTTGTTTGCTTTCTGAGACGAAGGTTGGCAAGTTTCCGATTGCAGTGTTTGTAAATCTGTACTGTGATATAGTGTAGGATAAAGTTGATCCTTACTTATGAAATAGACGAAAATGGTACGTGTATTTAGTAGGGATTCATCAGATGTGGATAGATTTTTGCGTTATTTACTTTCGTATATGTTTAAATGTAGTTTTATCAAAATTTTCAGTATGTTATTTTAAAAGGAAATGTGTTGGGACCTCTCTGGAGGCGAGCTCATTACAGTGATTAACATTAAAACTCACTGGGTGGTCTCCTCTCGAGAGCGGATCTCATTTTTGTCAACACCCGAGTAATTGTATCTTGCCGAATTACGATTGTTGTTTGTGGCGTGCTGAAAATTTTTCTTTGGCGAACGTTAAGCAAGAATTCATGGCACACACCTGAGGGGAGAAATCCGAGTTTAATGTTTACATTGTTCATTACTGGGTTTTCTCCTCCATGGTGCGTTACCTTCAAATATACAAGTTTGCCAGATTGCAAATATTTTTGTATGTTTCGTGCTTTATAATTTCGGTTATCCGTTAATACTATATTATGGTGCCAGTTGAAATATAAGTTCACGGAATCTCCTTCGAGGTGAGATCATGACGGTGATGTAAATTTTAGCTTCACTGGGTGGTCTCCTCTCGAAGGCGGTTTTCATTCAACAGAAGAAAGAGGATACACAGAAATAATTGTGTTCTAGGATTTCTTTGCCACCAGTTGAAATAATAATGTGCGCACTTGAGAGGCGATTGCCAAGTTTATGTTTTATTTTTCATTACTGGGTTTTCTCCTTCATGGCGCGTGATGCTTATACCCTCGACTGTTAAATAAAATTTTCTTATGTGGGCTTTGGTTCCACTTCTCTTTGGCTTTGTCCTATTTGGAACTGATAATGCTATTGAGTGGTGGCACCGCGGCCCTTTCATCGATAATACAATGTATTAGTCCAGAAGTTAAAATTCGTTAATATTGCAAGTTTTTAAAATCTTGAAGGGAAACACTCCCATTCTTGGTGTTCGTGGTTAAATTTTTCTGGTTTACTATTTTGGATGTAGGGAATTCATGTCAATGCTTTTATGTAAGAAAATTATATTTTTAAAATGATACGTAAGCCGTTTCTTTTAAGGAAAAGAAGTTCCTTGTGTAATTTCATTTTCATTGGATATTGTTGAAGTTGTCATGCTGTAACCAAATGTGCAGGCGAGTGGGAAGTAACTTGTTTCCCTCCCACTCCACCGACTGAAATTTGAGATACCTGGGACGTTGATAACTTTCATTTGCTTGTTTGCTGTCTGAGACGAAGGTTGTCAAGTTTCCGATTGCAGTGTTTGTAAATCTGTACTGTGATATAGTGTAGGATAAAATTGATCCTTACTTATGAAATAGAAGCAAATGGTACGTATATTTAGCAGGGATTCATCAGATGTGAATAGATTTTTGCGTTATTTACTTTCGTTTATATTTAAATGTAGTTTTATCAAAATTTTCAGTATGTCATTTTAAAAGGAAATGTGTTGGGACCTCTTTGGAGGCGAGCTCATTACAGTGATTAACATTAAAACTCACTGGGTGGTCTCCTCTCGAGAGCGGATCTCATTTTTGTCAACACCCGAGTAATTGTATCTTGCCGAATTACGATTTTTGTTTGTGGCGTGCTGAAAATTTTTCTTTGGCGAACGTTAAGCAAGAATTCATGGCACACACCTGAGGGGAGAAATCCGAGTTTAATGTTTACATTGTTCATTACTGGGTTTTCTCCTCCATGGTGCGTTACCTTCAAATATACAAGTTTGCCAGATTGCAAATATTTTTATATGTTTCGTGCTTTATAATTTCGGTTATCCGTTAATACTATATTATGGTGCCAGTTGAAATATAAGTTCACGGAATCTTCTTCGAGGTGAGATCATGACGGTGATGTAAATTTAACTTCACTTTGTGGTGTCCTCTCGAAGGCGGTTTTCATTCAACAGAAGAAAGAGGATACACAGAAATAATTGTGTTCTAGGATTTCTTTTCCACCAGTTGAAATAATAATGGGCGCACTTGAGAGGCGATTGCCAAGTTTATGTTTTATTTTTCATTACTGGGTTTTCTCCTTCATGGCGCGTGATGCTTATACCCTCGACTGTTAAGAAATAAAATTTTCTTATGTGGGCTTTGGTTCCACTTCTCTTTGGCTTTGTCCTATTTGGAACTGATAAAGCTATTGAGTGGTGGCACCGCGGCCCTTCCATCGATAATACAATGTATTAGTCCAGAAGTTAAAATTCGTTAATATTGCAAGTTTTTAAAATCTTGAAGGGAAACACTCCCATTCTTGGTGTTCGTGGTTAAATTTTTCTGGTTTACTATTTTGGATGTAGGGAATTCATGTCAATGCTTTTATGTAAGAAAATTATATTTTTAAAATGATACGTAAGCCGTTTCTTTTAAGGAAAAGAAGTTCCTTGTGTAATTTTATTTTCATTGGATATTGTTGAAGTTGTCATGCTGTAACCAAATGTGCAGGCGAGTGGGAAGTAACTTGCTTCCCTCCCACTCCACCGACTGAAATTTGAGACACCTGGGACGTTGATTACTTTCATTTGCTTGTTTGCTTTCTGAGACGAAGGTTGGCAAGTTTCCGATTGCAGTGTTTGTAAATCTGTACTGTGATATAGTGTAGGATAAAGTTGATCCTTACTTATGAAATAGACGAAAATGGTACGTATATTTAGTAGGGATTCATCAGATGTGGATAGATTTTTGCGTTATTTACTTTCGTATATGTTTAAATGTAGTTTTATCAAAATTTTCAGTATGTTATTTTAAAAGGAAATGTGTTGGGACCTCTCTGGAGGCGAGCTCATTACAGTGATTAACATTAAAACTCACTGGGTGGTCTCCTCTCGAGAGCGGATCTCATTTTTGTCAACACCCGAGTAATTGTATCTTGCCGAATTACGATTGTTGTTTGTGGCGTGCTGAAAATTTTTCTTTGGCGAACGTTAAGCAAGAATTCATGGCACACACCTGAGGGGAGAAATCCGAGTTTAATGTTTACATTGTTCATTACTGGGTTTTCTCCTCCATGGTGCGTTACCTTCAAATATACAAGTTTGCCAGATTGCAAATATTTTTATATGTTTCGTGCTTTATAATTTCGGTTATCCGTTAATACTATATTATGGTGCCAGTTGAAATATAAGTTCACGGAATCTCCTTCGAGGTGAGATCATGACGGTGATGTAAATTTTAGCTTCACTGGGTGGTCTCCTCTCGAAGGCGGTTTTCATTCAACAGAAGAGAGAGGATACACAAAAATAATTGTGTTCTAGGATTTCTTTTCCACCAGTTGAAATAATAATGTGCGCACTTGAGAGGCGATTGCCAAGTTTATGTTTTATTTTTCATTACTGGGTTTTCTCCTTCATGGCGCGTGATGCTTATACCCTCGACTGTTAAATAAAATTTTCTTATGTGGGCTTTGGTTCCACTTCTCTTTGGCTTTGTCCTATTTGGAACTGATAATGCTATTGAGTGGTGGCACCGCGGCCCTTTCATCGATAATACAATGTATTAGTCCAGAAGTTAAAATTCGTTAATATTGCAAGTTTTTAAAATCTTGAAGGGAAACACTCCCATTCTTGGTGTTCGTGGTTAAATTTTTCTGGTTTACTATTTTGGATGTAGGGAATTCATGTCAATGCTTTTATGTAAGAAAATTATATTTTTAAAATGTTACGTAAGCCGTTTCTTTTAAGGAAAAGAAGTTCCTTGTGTAATTTCATTTTCATTGGATATTGTTGAAGTTGTCATGCTGTAACCAAATGTGCAGGCGAGTGGGAAGTAACTTGTTTCACTCCCACTCCACCGACTGAAATTTGAGACACCTGGGACGTTGATAACTTTCATTTGCTTGTTTGCTTTCTGAGACGAAGGTTGTCAAGATTCCGATTGCAGTGTTTGTAAATCTGTACTGTGATATAGTGTAGGATAAAGTTGATTCTTACTTATGAAATAGACGAAAATGGTAGGTATATTTAGTAGGGATTCATCAGATGTGGATAGATTTTTGCGTTATTTACTTTCGTTTATATTTATATGTAGTTTTATCAAAATTTTCAGTATGTCATTTTAAAAGGAAATGTGTTGGGACCTCTTTGGGGGCGAGCTCATTACAGTGATTAACATTAAAACTCACTGGGTGGTCTCCTCTCGAGAGCGGATCTCATTTTTGTCAACACCCGAGTAATTGTATCTTGCCGAATTACGATTTTTGTTTGTGGCGTGCTGAAAATTTTTCTTTGGCGAACGTTAAGCAAGAATTCATGGCACACACCTGAGGGGAGAAATCCGAGTTTAATGTTTACATTGTTCATTACTGGGTTTTCTCCTCCATGGTGCGTTACCTTCAAATATACAAGTTTGCCAGATTGCAAATATTTTTATATGTTTCGTGCTTTATAATTTCGGTTATCCGTTAATACTATATTATGGTGCCAGTTGAAATATAAGTTCACGGAATCTTCTTCGAGGTGAGATCATGACGGTGATGTAAATTTAACTTCACTTTGTGGTGTCCTCTCGAAGGCGGTTTTCATTCAACAGAAGAAAGAGGATACACAGAAATAATTGTGTTCTAGGATTTCTTTTCCACCAGTTGAAATAATAATGGGCGCACTTGAGAGGCGATTGCCAAGTTTATGTTTTATTTTTCATTACTGGGTTTTCTCCTTCATGGCGCGTGATGCTTATACCCTCGACTGTTAAGAAATAAAATTTTCTTATGTGGGCTTTGGTTCCACTTCTCTTTGGCTTTGTCCTATTTGGAACTGATAAAGCTATTGAGTGGTGGCACCGCGGCCCTTCCATCGATAATACAATGTATTAGTCCAGAAGTTAAAATTCGTTAATATTGCAAGTTTTTAAAATCTTGAAGGGAAACACTCCCATTCTTGGTGTTCGTGGTTAAATTTTTCTGGTTTACTATTTTGGATGTAGGGAATTCATGTCAATGCTTTTATGTAAGAAAATTATATTTTTAAAATGATACGTAAGCCGTTTCTTTTAAGGAAAAGAAGTTCCTTGTGTAATTTCATTTTCATTGGATATTGTTGAAGTTGTCATGCTGTAACCAAATGTGCAGGCGAGTGGGAAGTAACTTGCTTCCCTCCCACTCCACCGACTGAAATTTGAGACACCTGGGACGTTGATTACTTTCATTTGCTTGTTTGCTTTCTGAGACGAAGGTTGGCAAGTTTCCGATTGCAGTGTTTGTAAATCTGTACTGTGATATAGTGTAGGATAAAGTTGATCCTTACTTATGAAATAGACGAAAATGGTACGTATATTTAGTAGGGATTCATCAGATGTGGATAGATTTTTGCGTTATTTACTTTCGTATATGTTTAAATGTAGTTTTATCAAAATTTTCAGTATGTTATTTTAAAAGGAAATGTGTTGGGACCTCTCTGGAGGCGAGCTTATTACAGTGATTAACATTAAAACTCACTGGGTGGTCTCCTCTCGAGAGCGGATCTCATTTTTGTCAACACCCGAGTAATTGTATCTTGCCGAATTACGATTGTTGTTTGTGGCGTGCTGAAAATTTTTCTTTGGCGAACGTTAAGCAAGAATTCATGGCACACACCTGAGGGGAGAAATCCGAGTTTAATGTTTACATTGTTCATTACTGGGTTTTCTCCTCCATGGTGCGTTACCTTCAAATATACAAGTTTGCCAGATTGCAAATATTTTTATATGTTTCGTGCTTTATAATTTCGGTTATCCGTTAATACTATATTATGGTGCCAGTTGAAATATAAGTTCACGGAATCTCCTTCGAGGTGAGATCATGACGGTGATGTAAATTTTAGCTTCACTGGGTGGTCTCCTCTCGAAGGCGGTTTTCATTCAACAGAAGAAAGAGGATACACAGAAATAATTGTGTTCTAGGATTTCTTTTCCACCAGTTGAAATAATAATGGGCGCACTTGAGAGGCGATTGCCAAGTTTATGTTTTATTTTTCATTACTGGGTTTTCTCCTTCATGGCGCGTGATGCTTATACCCTCGACTGTTAAGAAATAAAATTTTCTTATGTGGGCTTTGGTTCCACTTCTCTTTGGCTTTGTCCTATTTGGAACTGATAAAGCTATTGAGTGGTGGCACCGCGGCCCTTCCATCGATAATACAATGTATTTGTCCAGAAGTTAAAATTCGTTAATATTGCAAGTTTTTAAAATCTTGAAGGGAAACACTCCCATTCTTGGTGTTCGTTGTTAAATTTTTCTGGTTTACTATTTTGGATGTAGGGAATTCATGTCAATGCTTTTATGTAAGAAAATTATATTTTTAAAATGATACGTAAGCCGTTTCTTTTAAGGAAAAGAAGTTCCTTGTGTAATTTCATTTTCATTGGATATTGTTGAAGTTGTCATGCTGTAACCAAATGTGCAGGCGAGTGGGAAGTAACTTGCTTCCCTCCCACTCCACCGACTGAAATTTGAGACACCTGGGACGTTGATTACTTTCATTTGCTTGTTTGCTTTCTGAGACGAAGGTTGGCAAGTTTCCGATTGCAGTGTTTGTAAATCTGTACTGTGATATAGTGTAGGATAAAGTTGATCCTTACTTATGAAATAGACGAAAATGGTACGTATATTTAGTAGGGATTCATCAGATGTGGATAGATTTTTGCGTTATTTACTTTCGTATATGTTTAAATGTAGTTTTATCAAAATTTTCAGTATGTTATTTTAAAAGGAAATGTGTTGGGACCTCTCTGGAGGCGAGCTCATTACAGTGATTAACATTAAAACTCACTGGGTGGTCTCCTCTCGAGAGCGGATCTCATTTTTGTCAACACCCGAGTAATTGTATCTTGCCGAATTACGATTGTTGTTTGTGGCGTGCTGAAAATTTTTCTTTGGCGAACGTTAAGCAAGAATTCATGGCACACACCTGAGGGGAGAAATCCGAGTTTAATGTTTACATTGTTCATTACTGGGTTTTCTCCTCCATGGTGCGTTACCTTCAAATATACAAGTTTGCCAGATTGCAAATATTTTTATATGTTTCGTGCTTTATAATTTCGGTTATCCGTTAATACTATATTATGGTGCCAGTTGAAATATAAGTTCACGGAATCTCCTTCGAGGTGAGATCATGACGGTGATGTAAATTTTAGCTTCACTGGGTGGTCTCCTCTCGAAGGCGGTTTTCATTCAACAGAAGAAAGAGGATACACAGAAATAATTGTGTTCTAGGATTTCTTTGCCACCAGTTGAAATAATAATGTGCGCACTTGAGAGGCGATTGCCAAGTTTATGTTTTATTTTTCATTACTGGGTTTTCTCCTTCATGGCGCGTGATGCTTATACCCTCGACTGTTAAATAAAATTTTCTTATGTGGGCTTTGGTTCCACTTCTCTTTGGCTTTGTCCTATTTGGAACTGATAATGCTATTGAGTGGTGGCACCGCGGCCCTTTCATCGATAATACAATGTATTAGTCCAGAAGTTAAAATTCGTTAATATTGCAAGTTTTTAAAATCTTGAAGGGAAACACTCCCATTCTTGGTGTTCGTGGTTAAATTTTTCTGGTTTACTATTTTGGATGTAGGGAATTCATGTCAATGCTTTTATGTAAGAAAATTATATTTTTAAAATGTTACGTAAGCCGTTTCTTTTAAGGAAAAGAAGTTCCTTGTGTAATTTCATTTTCATTGGATATTGTTGAAGTTGTCATGCTGTAACCAAATGTGCAGGCGAGTGGGAAGTAACTTGTTTCCCTCCCACTCCACCGACTGAAATTTGAGACACCTGGGACGTTGATAACTTTCATTTGCTTGTTTGCTTTCTGAGACGAAGGTTGTCAAGATTCCGATTGCAGTGTTTGTAAATCTGTACTGTGATATAGTGTAGGATAAAGTTGATTCTTACTTATGAAATAGACGAAAATGGTACGTATATTTAGTAGGGATTCATCAGATGTGGATAGATTTTTGCGTTATTTACTTTCGTTTATGTTTAAATGTAGTTTTATCAAAAATTTCAGTATGTTATGTTAAAAGGAAATGTGTTGGGACCACTTTGGAGGCGAGCTCATTACAGTGATTAACATTAAAACTCACTGGGTGGTCTCCTTTCGAGTACGGATCTCATTTTTGTCAACACCCGAGTAATTGTATCTTGCCGAATTACGATTGTTGTTTGTGGCGTGCTGAAAATTTTTCTTTGGCGAACGTTAAGCAAGAATTCATGGCACACACCTGAGGGGAGAAATCCGAGTTTAATGTTTACATTGTTCATTACTGGGTTTTCTCCTCCATGGTGCGTTACCTTCAAATATACAAGTTTGCCAGATTGCAAATATTTTTATATGTTTCGTGCTTTATAATTTCGGTTATCCGTTAATACTATATTATGGTGCCAGTTGAAATATAAGTTCACGGAATCTCCTTCGAGGTGAGATCATGACGGTGATGTAAATTTTAGCTTCACTGGGTGGTCTCCTCTCGAAGGCGGTTTTCATTCAACAGAAGAAAGAGGATACACAGAAATAATTGTGTTCTAGGATTTCTTTTCCACCAGTTGAAATAATAGTGTGCGCACTTGAGAGGCGATTGCCAAGTTTATGTTTTATTTTTCATTACTGGGTTTTCTCCTTCATGGCGCGTGATGCTTATACCCTCGACTGTTAAATAAAATTTTCTTATGTGGGCTTTGGTTCCACTTCTCTTTGGCTTTGTCCTATTTGGAACTGATAATGCTATTGAGTGGTGGCACCGCGGCCCTTTCATCGATAATACAATGTATTAGTCCAGAAGTTAAAATTCGTTAATATTGCAAGTTTTTAAAATCTTGAAGGGAAACACTCCCATTCTTGGTGTTCGTGGTTAAATTTTTCTGGTTTACTATTTTGGATGTAGGGAATTCATGTCAATGCTTTTATGTAAGAAAATTATATTTTTAAAATGATACGCAAGCCCTTTCTTTTAAGGAAAAGAAGTTCCTTGTGTAATTTCGTTTTCATTGGATATTGTTGAAGTTGTCATGCTGTAACCAAATGTGCAGGCGAGTGGGAAGTAACTTGTTTCCCTCCCACTCCACCGACTGAAATTTGAGACACCTGGGACGTTGATAACTTTCATTTGCTTGCTTGCTTTCTGAGACGAAGGTTGTCAAGATTCCGATTGCAGTGTTTGTAAATCTGTACTGTGATATAGTGTAGGATAAAGTTGATCCTTACTTATGAAATAGACGAAAATGGTACGTATATTTAGTAGGGATTCATCAGATGTGGAAAGATTTTTGCGTTATTTACTTTCGTTTATGTTTAAATGTAGTTTTATCAAAAATTTCAGTATGTTATTTTAAAAGGAAATGTGTTGGGACCTCTTTGGAGGTGAGCTCATTACAGTGATTAACATTAAAACTCACTGGGTGGTCTCCTCTCGAGAGCGGATCTCATTTTTGTCAACACCCGAGTAATTGTATCTTGCCGAATTACGATTGTTATTTGTGGCGTGCTGAAAATTTTTCTTTGGCGAACGTTAAGCAAGAATTCATGGCACACACCTGAGGGGAGAAATCCGAGTATAATGTTTACATTTTTCATTACTGGGTTTTCTCCTCCATGGTGCGTTACCTTCAAATATACAAGTTTGCCAGATTGCAAATATTTTTATATGTTTCGTGCTTTATAATTTCGGTTATCCGTTAATACTATATTATGGTGCCAGTTGAAATATAAGTTCACGGAATCTCCTTCGAGGTGAGATCATGACGGTGATGTAAATTTTAGCTTCACTGGGTGGTCTCCTCTCGAAGGCGGTTTTCATTCAACAGAAGAAAGAGGATACACAGAAATAATTGTGTTCTAGGATTTCTTTTCCACCAGTTGAAATAATAATGGGCGCACTTGAGAGGCGATTGCCAAGTTTATGTTTTATTTTTCATTACTGGGTTTTCTCCTTCATGGCGCGTGATGCTTATACCCTCGACTGTTAAGAAATAAAATTTTCTTATGTGGGCTTTAGTTCCACTTCTCTTTGGCTTTGTCCTATTTGGAACTGATAAAGCTATTGAGTGGTGGCACCGCGGCCCTTCCATCGATAATACAATGTATTAGTCCAGAAGTTAAAATTCGTTAATATTGCAAGTTTTTAAAATCTTGAAGGGAAACACTCCCATTCTTGGTGTTCGTGGTTAAATTTTTCTGGTTTACTATTTTGGATGTAGGGAATTCATGTCAATGCTTTTATGTAAGAAAATTATATTTTTAAAATGATACGTAAGCCGTTTCTTTTAAGGAAAAGAAGTTCCTTGTGTAATTTCATTTTCATTGGATATTGTTGAAGTTGTCATGCTGTAACGAAATGTGCAGGCGAGTGGGAAGTAACTTGCTTCCCTCCCACTCCACCGACTGAAATTTGAGACACCTGGGACGTTGATTACTTTCATTTGCTTGTTTGCTTTCTGAGACGAAGGTTGGCAAGTTTCCGATTGCAGTGTTTGTAAATCTGTACTGTGATATAGTGTAGGATAAAGTTGATCCTTACTTATGAAATAGACGAAAATGGTACGTATATTTAGTAGGGATTCATCAGATGTGGATAGATTTTTGCGTTATTTACTTTCGTATATGTTTAAATGTAGTTTTATCAAAATTTTCAGTATGTTATTTTAAAAGGAAATGTGTTGGGACCTCTCTGGAGGCGAGCTCATTACAGTGATTAACATTAAAACTCACTGGGTGGTCTCCTCTCGAGAGCGGATCTCATTTTTGTCAACACCCGAGTAATTGTATCTTGCCGAATTACGATTGTTGTTTGTGGCGTGCTGAAAATTTTTCTTTGGCGAACGTTAAGCAAGAATTCATGGCACACACCTGAGGGGAGAAATCCGAGTTTAATGTTTACATTGTTCATTACTGGGTTTTCTCCTCCATGGTGCGTTACCTTCAAATATACAAGTTTGCCAGATTGCAAATATTTTTATATGTTTCGTGCTTTATAATTTCGGTTATCCGTTAATACTATATTATGGTGCCAGTTGAAATATAAGTTCACGGAATCTTCTTCGAGGTGAGATCATGACGGTGATGTAAATTTAACTTCACTTTGTGGTGTCCTCTCGAAGGCGGTTTTCATTCAACAGAAGAAAGAGGATACACAGAAATAATTGTGTTCTAGGATTTCTTTTCCACCAGTTGAAATAATAATGTGCGCACTTGAGAGGCGATTTCCAAGTTTATGTTTTATTTTTCATTACTGGGTTTTCTCCTTCATGGCGCGTGATGCTTATACCCTCGACTGTTAAATAAAATTTTCTTATGTGGGCTTTGGTTCCACTTCTCTTTGGCTTTGTCCTATTTGGAACTGATAAAGCTATTGAGTGGTGGCACCGCGGCCCTTTCATCGATAATACAATGTATTAGTCCAGAAGTTAAAATTCGTTAATATTGCAAGTTTTTAAAATCTTGAAAGGAAACACTCCCATTCTTGGTGTTCGTGGTTAAATTTTTCTGGTTTACTATTTTGGATGTAGGGAATTCATGTCAATGCTTTTATGTAAGAAAATTATATTTTTAAAATGATACGTAAGCCGTTTCTTTTAAGGAAAAGAAGTTCCTTGTGTAATTTCATTTTCATTGGATATTGTTGAAGTTGTCATGCTGTAACCAAATGTGCAGGCGAGGGGGAAGTAACTTGCTTCGCTCCCACTCCACCGACTGAAATTTGAGACACCTGGGACGTTGATAACTTTCATTTGCTTGTTTGCTTTCTGAGACGAAGGTTGGCAAGTTTCCGATTGCAGTGTTTGTAAATCTGTACTGTGATATAGTGTAGGATAAAGTTGATCCTTACTTATGAAATAGACGAAAATGGTACGTATATTTAGTAGGGATTCATCAGATGTGGATAGATTTTTGCGTTATTTACTTTCGTATATGTTTAAATGTAGTTTTATCAAAATTTTCAGTATGTTATTTTAAAAGGAAATGTGTTGGGACCTCTCTGGAGGCGAGCTCATTACAGTGATTAACATTAAAACTCACTGGGTGGTCTCCTCTCGAGAGCGGATCTCATTTTTGTCAACACCCGAGTAATTGTATCTTGCCGAATTACGATTGTTGTTTGTGGCGTGCTGAAAATTTTTCTTTGGCGAACGTTAAGCAAGAATTCATGGCACACACCTGAGGGGAGAAATCCGAGTTTAATGTTTACATTGTTCATTACTGGGTTTTCTCCTCCATGGTGCGTTACCTTCAAATATACAAGTTTGCCAGATTGCAAATATTTTTATATGTTTCGTGCTTTATAATTTCGGTTATCCGTTAATACTATATTATGGTGCCAGTTGAAATATAAGTTCACGGAATCTCCTTCGAGGTGAGATCATGACGGTGATGTAAATTTTAGCTTCACTGGGTGGTCTCCTCTCGAAGGCGGTTTTCATTCAACAGAAGAAAGAGGATACACAGAAATAATTGTGTTCTAGGATTTCTTTGCCACCAGTTGAAATAATAATGTGCGCACTTGAGAGGCGATTGCCAAGTTTAGGTTTTATTTTTCATTACTGGGTTTTCTCCTTCATGGCGCGTGATGCTTATACCCTCGACTGTTAAATAAAATTTTCTTATGTGGGCTTTGGTTCCACTTCTCTTTGGCTTTGTCCTATTTGGAACTGATAATGCTATTGAGTGGTGGCACCGCGGCCCTTTCATCGATAATACAATGTATTAGTCCAGAAGTTAAAATTCGTTAATATTGCAAGTTTTTAAAATCTTGAAGGGAAACACTCCCATTCTTGGTGTTCGTGGTTAAATTTTTCTGGTTTACTATTTTGGATGTAGGGAATTCATGTCAATGCTTTTATGTAAGAAAATTATATTTTTAAAATGATACGTAAGCCGTTTCTTTTAAGGAAAAGAAGTTCCTTGTGTAATTTCATTTTCATTGGATATTGTTGAAGTTGTCAAGCTGTAACCAAATGTGCAGGCGAGTGGGAAGTAACTTGTTTCCCTCCCACTCCACCGACTGAAATTTGAGATACCTGGGACGTTGATAACTTTCATTTGCTTGTTTGCTGTCTGAGACGAAGGTTGTCAAGTTTCCGATTGCAGTGTTTGTAAATCTGTACTGTGATATAGTGTAGGATAAAATTGATCCTTACTTATGAAATAGAAGCAAATGGTACGTATATTTAGCAGGGATTCATCAGATGTGAATAGATTTTTGCGTTATTTACTTTCGTTTATATTTAAATGTAGTTTTATCAAAATTTTCAGTATGTCATTTTAAAAGGAAATGTGTTGGGACCTCTTTGGGGGCGAGCTCATTACAGTGATTAACATTAAAACTCACTGGGTGGTCTCCTCTCGAGAGCGGATCTCATTTTTGTCAACACCCGAGTAATTGTATCTTGCCGAATTACGATTTTTGTTTGTGGCGTGCTGAAAATTTTTCTTTGGCGAACGTTAAGCAAGAATTCATGGCACACACCTGAGGGGAGAAATCCGAGTTTAATGTTTACATTGTTCATTACTGGGTTTTCTCCTCCATGGTGCGTTACCTTCAAATATACAAGTTTGCCAGATTGCAAATATTTTTATATGTTTCGTGCTTTATAATTTCGGTTATCCGTTAATACTATATTATGGTGCCAGTTGAAATATAAGTTCACGGAATCTTCTTCGAGGTGAGATCATGACGGTGATGTAAATTTAACTTCACTTTGTGGTGTCCTCTCGAAGGCGGTTTTCATTCAACAGAAGAAAGAGGATACACAGAAATAATTGTGTTCTAGGATTTCTTTTCCACCAGTTGAAATAATAATGGGCGCACTTGAGAGGCGATTGCCAAGTTTATGTTTTATTTTTCATTACTGGGTTTTCTCCTTCATGGCGCGTGATGCTTATACCCTCGACTGTTAAGAAATAAAATTTTCTTATGTGGGCTTTGGTTCCACTTCTCTTTGGCTTTGTCCTATTTGGAACTGATAAAGCTATTGAGTGGTGGCACCGCGGCCCTTCCATCGATAATACAATGTATTAGTCCAGAAGTTAAAATTCGTTAATATTGCAAGTTTTTAAAATCTTGAAGGGAAACACTCCCATTCTTGGTGTTCGTGGTTAAATTTTTCTGGTTTACTATTTTGGATGTAGGGAATTCATGTCAATGCTTTTATGTAAGAAAATTATATTTTTAAAATGATACGTAAGCCGTTTCTTTTAAGGAAAAGAAGTTCCTTGTGTAATTTCATTTTCATTGGATATTGTTGAAGTTGTCATGCTGTAACCAAATGTGCAGGCGAGTGGGAAGTAACTTGCTTCCCTCCCACTCCACCGACTGAAATTTGAGACACCTGGGACGTTGATTACTTTCATTTGCTTGTTTGCTTTCTGAGACGAAGGTTGGCAAGTTTCCGATTGCAGTGTTTGTAAATCTGTACTGTGATATAGTGTAGGATAAAGTTGATCCTTACTTATGAAATAGACGAAAATGGTACGTATATTTAGTAGGGATTCATCAGATGTGGATAGATTTTTGCGTTATTTACTTTCGTATATGTTTAAATGTAGTTTTATCAAAATTTTCAGTATGTTATTTTAAAAGGAAATGTGTTGGGACCTCTCTGGAGGCGAGCTCATTACAGTGATTAACATTAAAACTCACTGGGTGGTCTCCCCTCGAGAGCGGATCTCATTTTTGTCAACACCCGAGTAATTGTATCTTGCCGAATTACGATTGTTGTTTGTGGCGTGCTGAAAATTTTTCTTTGGCGAACGTTAAGCAAGAATTCATGGCACACACCTGAGGGGAGAAATCCGAGTTTAATGTTTACATTGTTCATTACTGGGTTTTCTCCTCCATGGTGCGTTACCTTCAAATATACAAGTTTGCCAGATTGCAAATATTTTTATATGTTTCGTGCTTTATAATTTCGGTTATCCGTTAATACTATATTATGGTGCCAGTTGAAATATAAGTTCACGGAATCTTCTTCGAGGTGAGATCATGACGGTGATGTAAATTTAACTTCACTTTGTGGTGTCCTCTCGAAGGCGGTTTTCATTCAACAGAAGAAAGAGGATACACAGAAATAATTGTGTTCTAGGATTTCTTTTCCACCAGTTGAAATAATAATGTGCGCACTTGAGAGGCGATTGCCAAGTTTATGTTTTATTTTTCATTACTGGGTTTTCTCCTTCATGGCGCGTGATGCTTATACCCTCGACTGTTAAATAAAATTTTCTTATGTGGGCTTTGGTTCCACTTCTCTTTGGCTTTGTCCTATTTGGAACTGATAAAGCTATTGAGTGGTGGCACCGCGGCCCTTTCATCGATAATACAATGTATTAGTCCAGAAGTTAAAATTCGTTAATATTGCAAGTTTTTAAAATCTTGAAGGGAAACACTCCCATTCTTGGTGTTCGTGGTTAAATTTTTCTGGTTTACTATTTTGGATGTAGGGAATTCATGTCAATGCTTTTATGTAAGAAAATTATATTTTTAAAATGATACGTAAGCCGTTTCTTTTAAGGAAAAGAAGTTCCTTGTGTAATTTCATTTTCATTGGATATTGTTGAAGTTGTCATGCTGTAACCAAATGTGCAGGCGAGTGGGAAGTAACTTGTTTCCCTCCCACTCCACCGACTGAAATTTGAGATACCTGGGACGTTGATAACTTTCATTTGCTTGTTTGCTGTCTGAGACGAAGGTTGTCAAGTTTCCGATTGCAGTGTTTGTAAATCTGTACTGTGATATAGTGTAGGATAAAATTGATCCTTACTTATGAAATAGAAGCAAATGGTACGTATATTTAGCAGGGATTCATCAGATGTGAATAGATTTTTGCGTTATTTACTTTCGTTTATATTTAAATGTAGTTTTATCAAAATTTTCAGTATGTCATTTTAAAAGGAAATGTGTTGGGACCTCTTTGGGGGCGAGCTCATTACAGTGATTAACATTAAAACTCACTGGGTGGTCTCCTCTCGAGAGCGGATCTCATTTTTGTCAACACCCGAGTAATTGTATCTTGCCGAATTACGATTTTTGTTTGTGGCGTGCTGAAAATTTTTCTTTGGCGAACGTTAAGCAAGAATTCATGGCACACACCTGAGGGGAGAAATCCGAGTTTAATGTTTACATTGTTCATTACTGGGTTTTCTCCTCCATGGTGCGTTACCTTCAAATATACAAGTTTGCCAGATTGCAAATATTTTTATATGTTTCGTGCTTTATAATTTCGGTTATCCGTTAATACTATATTATGGTGCCAGTTGAAATATAAGTTCACGGAATCTTCTTCGAGGTGAGATCATGACGGTGATGTAAATTTAACTTCACTTTGTGGTGTCCTCTCGAAGGCGGTTTTCATTCAACAGAAGAAAGAGGATACACAGAAATAATTGTGTTCTAGGATTTCTTTTCCACCAGTTGAAATAATAATGGGCGCACTTGAGAGGCGATTGCCAAGTTTATGTTTTATTTTTCATTACTGGGTTTTCTCCTTCATGGCGCGTGATGCTTATACCCTCGACTGTTAAGAAATAAAATTTTCTTATGTGGGCTTTGGTTCCACTTCTCTTTGGCTTTGTCCTATTTGGAACTGATAAAGCTATTGAGTGGTGGCACCGCGGCCCTTCCATCGATAATACAATGTATTAGTCCAGAAGTTAAAATTCGTTAATATTGCAAGTTTTTAAAATCTTGAAGGGAAACACTCCCATTCTTGGTGTTCGTGGTTAAATTTTTCTGGTTTACTATTTTGGATGTAGGGAATTCATGTCAATGCTTTTATGTAAGAAAATTATATTTTTAAAATGATACGTAAGCCGTTTCTTTTAAGGAAAAGAAGTTCCTTGTGTAATTTCATTTTCATTGGATATTGTTGAAGTTGTCATGCTGTAACCAAATGTGCAGGCGAGTGGGAAGTAACTTGCTTCCCTCCCACTCCACCGACTGAAATTTGAGACACCTGGGACGTTGATTACTTTCATTTGCTTGTTTGCTTTCTGAGACGAAGGTTGGCAAGTTTCCGATTGCAGTGTTTGTAAATCTGTACTGTGATATAGTGTAGGATAAAGTTGATCCTTACTTATGAAATAGACGAAAATGGTACGTATATTTAGTAGGGATTCATCAGATGTGGATAGATTTTTGCGTTATTTACTTTCGTATATGTTTAAATGTAGTTTTATCAAAATTTTCAGTATGTTATTTTAAAAGGAAATGTGTTGGGACCTCTTTGGAGGCGAGCTCATTACAGTGATTAACATTAAAACTCACTGGGTGGTCTCCTCTCGAGAGCGGATCTCATTTTTGTCAACACCCGAGTAATTGTATCTTGCCGAATTACGATTGTTGTTTGTGGCGTGCTGAAAATTTTTCTTTGGCGAACGTTAAGCAAGAATTCATGGCACACACCTGAGGGGAGAAATCCGAGTTTAATGTTTACATTGTTCATTACTGGGTTTTCTCCTCCATGGTGCGTTACCTTCAAATATACAAGTTTGCCAGATTGCAAATATTTTTATATGTTTCGTGCTTTATAATTTCGGTTATCCGTTAATACTATATTATGGTGCCAGTTGAAATATAAGTTCACGGAATCTCCTTCGAGGTGAGATCATGACGGTGATGTAAATTTTAGCTTCACTGGGTGGTCTCCTCTCGAAGGCGGTTTTCATTCAACAGAAGAAAGAGGATACACAGAAATAATTGTGTTCTAGGATTTCTTTTCCACCAGTTGAAATAATAGTGTGCGCACTTGAGAGGCGATTGCCAAGTTTATGTTTTATTTTTCATTACTGGGTTTTCTCCTTCATGGCGCGTGATGCTTATACCCTCGACTGTTAAATAAAATTTTCTTATGTGGGCTTTGGTTCCACTTCTCTTTGGCTTTGTCCTATTTGGAACTGATAATGCTATTGAGTGGTGGCACCGCGGCCCTTTCATCGATAATACAATGTATTAGTCCAGAAGTTAAAATTCGTTAATATTGCAAGTTTTTAAAATCTTGAAGGGAAACACTCCCATTCTTGGTGTTCGTGGTTAAATTTTTCTGGTTTACTATTTTGGATGTAGGGAATTCATGTCAATGCTTTTATGTAAGAAAATTATATTTTTAAAATGATACGTAAGCCGTTTCTTTTAAGGAAAAGAAGTTCCTTGTGTAATTTCGTTTTCATTGGATATTGTTGAAGTTGTCATGCTGTAACCAAATGTGCAGGCGAGTGGGAAGTAACTTGTTTCCCTCCCACTCCACCGACTGAAATTTGAGACACCTGGGACGTTGATAACTTTCATTTGCTTGCTTGCTTTCTGAGACGAAGGTTGTCAAGATTCCGATTGCAGTGTTTGTAAATCTGTACTGTGATATAGTGTAGGATAAAGTTGATCCTTACTTATGAAATAGACGAAAATGGTACGTATATTTAGTAGGGATTCATCAGATGTGGAAAGATTTTTGCGTTATTTACTTTCGTTTATGTTTAAATGTAGTTTTATCAAAAATTTCAGTATGTTATTTTAAAAGGAAATGTGTTGGGACCTCTTTGGAGGTGAGCTCATTACAGTGATTAACATTAAAACTCACTGGGTGGTCTCCTCTCGAGAGCGGATCTCATTTTTGTCAACACCCGAGTAATTGTATCTTGCCGAATTACGATTGTTATTTGTGGCGTGCTGAAAATTTTTCTTTGGCGAACGTTAAGCAAGAATTCATGGCACACACCTGAGGGGAGAAATCCGAGTATAATGTTTACATTTTTCATTACTGGGGTTTCTCCTCCATGGTGCGTTACCTTCAAATATACAAGTTTGCCAGATTGCAAATATTTTTATATGTTTCGTGCTTTATAATTTCGGTTATCCGTTAATACTATATTATGGTGCCAGTTGAAATATAAGTTCACGGAATCTCCTTCGAGGTGAGATCATGACGGTGATGTAAATTTTAGCTTCACTTTGTGGTCTCCTCTCGAAGGCGGTTTTCATTCAACAGAAGAAAGAGGATACACAGAAATAATTGTGTTCTAGGATTTCTTTGCCACCAGTTGAAATAATAATGTGCGCACTTGAGAGGCGATTGCCAAGTTTATGTTTTATTTTTCATTACTGGGTTTTCTCCTTCATGGCGCGTGATGCTTATACCCTCGACTGTTAAATAAAATTTTCTTATGTGGGCTTTGGTTCCACTTCTCTTTGGCTTTGTCCTATTTGGAACTGATAATGCTATTGAGTGGTGGCACCGCGGCCCTTTCATCGATAATACAATGTATTAGTCCAGAAGTTAAAATTCGTTAATATTGCAAGTTTTTAAAATCTTGAAGGGAAACACTCCCATTCTTGGTGTTCGTGGTTAAATTTTTCTGGTTTACTATTTTGGATGTAGGGAATTCATGTCAATGCTTTTATGTAAGAAAATTATATTTTTAAAATGATACGTAAGCCGTTTCTTTTAAGGAAAAAAAGTTCCTTGTGTAATTTCATTTTCATTGGATATTGTTGAAGTTGTCATGCTGTAACCAAATGTGCAGGCAAGTGGGAAGTAACTTGTTTCCCTCCCACTCCACCGACTGAAATTTGAGATACCTGGGACGTTGATAACTTTCATTTGCTTGTTTGCTGTCTGAGACGAAGGTTGTCAAGTTTCCGATTGCAGTGTTTGTAAATCTGTACTGTGATATAGTGTAGGATAAAATTGATCCTTACTTATGAAATAGAAGCAAATGGTACGTATATTTAGCAGGGATTCATCAGATGTGAATAGATTTTTGCGTTATTTACTTTCGTTTATATTTAAATGTAGTTTTATCAAAATTTTCAGTATGTCATTTTAAAAGGAAATGTGTTGGGACCTCTTTGGAGGCGAGCTCATTACAGTGATTAACATTAAAACTCACTGGGTGGTCTCCTCTCGAGAGCGGATCTCATTTTTGTCAACACCCGAGTAATTGTATCTTGCCGAATTACGATTTTTGTTTGTGGCGTGCTGAAAATTTTTCTTTGGCGAACGTTAAGCAAGAATTCATGGCACACACCTGAGGGGAGAAATCCGAGTTTAATGTTTACATTGTTCATTACTGGGTTTTCTCCTCCATGGTGCGTTACCTTCAAATATACAAGTTTGCCAGATTGCAAATATTTTTATATGTTTCGTGCTTTATAATTTCGGTTATCCGTTAATACTATATTATGGTGCCAGTTGAAATATAAGTTCACGGAATCTTCTTCGAGGTGAGATCATGACGGTGATGTAAATTTAACTTCACTTTTTGGTGTCCTCTCGAAGGCGGTTTTCATTCAACAGAAGAAAGAGGATACACAGAAATAATTGTGTTCTAGGATTTCTTTTCCACCAGTTGAAATAATAATGGGCGCACTTGAGAGGCGATTGCCAAGTTTATGTTTTATTTTTCATTACTGGGTTTTCTCCTTCATGGCGCGTGATGCTTATACCCTCGACTGTTAAATAAAATTTTCTTATGTGGGCTTTGGTTCCACTTCTCTTTGGCTTTGTCCTATTTGGAACTGATAATGCTATTGAGTGGTGGCACCGCGGCCCTTTCATCGATAATACAATGTATTAGTCCAGAAGTTAAAATTCGTTAATATTGCAAGTTTTTAAAATCTTGAAGGGAAACACTCCCATTCTTGGTGTTCGTGGTTAAATTTTTCTGGTTTACTATTTTGGATGTAGGGAATTCATGTCAATGCTTTTATGTAAGAAAATTATATTTTTAAAATGATACGTAAGCCGTTTCTTTTAAGGAAAAGAAGTTCCTTGTGTAATTTCGTTTTCATTGGATATTGTTGAAGTTGTCATGCTGTAACCAAATGTGCAGGCGAGTGGGAAGTAACTTGTTTCCCTCCCACTCCACCGACTGAAATTTGAGACACCTGGGACGTTGATAACTTTCATTTGCTTGCTTGCTTTCTGAGACGAAGGTTGTCAAGATTCCGATTGCAGTGTTTGTAAATCTGTACTGTGATATAGTGTAGGATAAAGTTGATCCTTACTTATGAAATAGACGAAAATGGTACGTATATTTAGTAGGGATTCATCAGATGTGGAAAGATTTTTGCGTTATTTACTTTCGTTTATGTTTAAATGTAGTTTTATCAAAAATTTCAGTATGTTATTTTAAAAGGAAATGTGTTGGGACCTCTTTGGAGGTGAGCTCATTACAGTGATTAACATTAAAACTCACTGGGTGGTCTCCTCTCGAGAGCGGATCTCATTTTTGTCAACACCCGAGTAATTGTATCTTGCCGAATTACGATTGTTATTTGTGGCGTGCTGAAAATTTTTCTTTGGCGAACGTTAAGCAAGAATTCATGGCACACACCTGAGGGGAGAAATCCGAGTATAATGTTTACATTTTTCATTACTGGGGTTTCTCCTCCATGGTGCGTTACCTTCAAATATACAAGTTTGCCAGATTGCAAATATTTTTATATGTTTCGTGCTTTATAATTTCGGTTATCCGTTAATACTATATTATGGTGCCAGTTGAAATATAAGTTCACGGAATCTCCTTCGAGGTGCGATCATGACGGTGATGTAAATTTTAGCTTCACTGGGTGGTCTCCTCTCGAAGGCGGTTTTCATTCAACAGAAGATAGAGGATTCACAAAAATAATTGTGTTCTAGGATTTCTTTTCCACCAGTTGAAATAATAATGTGCGCACTTGAGAGGCGATTGCCAAGTTTATGTTTTATTTTTCATTACTGGGTTTTCTCCTTCATGGCGCGTGATGCTTATACCCTCGACTGTTAAGAAATAAAATTTTCTTATGTAGGCTTTGGTTCCACTTCTCTTTGGCTTTGTCCTATTTGGAACTGATAAAGCTATTGAGTGGTGGCACCGCGGCCCTTCCATCGATAATACAATGTATTAGTCCAGAAGTTAAAATTCGTTAATATTGCAAGTTTTTAAAATCTTGAAGGGAAACACTCCCATTCTTGGTGTTCGTGGTTAAATTTTTCTGGTTTACTATTTTGGATGTAGGGAATTCATGTCAATGCTTTTATGTAAGAAAAGTATATTTTTAAAATGATACGTAAGCCGTTTCTTTTAAGGAAAAGAAGTTCCTTGTGTAATTTCATTTTCATTGGATATTGTTGAAGTTGTCATGCTGTAACCAAATGTGCAGGCGAGTGGGAAGTAACTTGTTTCCCTCCCACTCCACCGACTGAAATTTGAGATACCTGGGACGTTGATAACTTTCATTTGCTTGTTTGCTGTCTGAGACGAAGGTTGTCAAGTTTCCGATTGCAGTGTTTGTAAATCTGTACTGTGATATAGTGTAGGATAAAATTGATCCTTACTTATGAAATAGAAGCAAATGGTACGTATATTTAGCAGGGATTCATCAGATGTGAATAGATTTTTGCGTTATTTACTTTCGTTTATATTTAAATGTAGTTTTATCAAAATTTTCAGTATGTCATTTTAAAAGGAAATGTGTTGGGACCTCTTTGGGGGCGAGCTCATTACAGTGATTAACATTAAAACTCACTGGGTGGTCTCCTCTCGAGAGCGGATCTCATTTTTGTCAACACCCGAGTAATTGTATCTTGCCGAATTACGATTTTTGTTTGTGGCGTGCTGAAAATTTTTCTTTGGCGAACGTTAAGCAAGAATTCATGGCACACACCTGAGGGGAGAAATCCGAGTTTAATGTTTACATTGTTCATTACTGGGTTTTCTCCTCCATGGTGCGTTACCTTCAAATATACAAGTTTGCCAGATTGCAAATATTTTTATATGTTTCGTGCTTTATAATTTCGGTTATCCGTTAATACTATATTATGGTGCCAGTTGAAATATAAGTTCACGGAATCTTCTTCGAGGTGAGATCATGACGGTGATGTAAATTTAACTTCACTTTGTGGTGTCCTCTCGAAGGCGGTTTTCATTCAACAGAAGAAAGACGATACACAGAAATAATTGTGTTCTAGGATTTCTTTTCCACCAGTTGAAATAATAATGGGCGCACTTGAGAGGCGATTGCCAAGTTTATGTTTTATTTTTCATTACTGGGTTTTCTCCTTCATGGCGCGTGATGCTTATACCCTCGACTGTTAAATAAAATTTTCTTATGTGGGCTTTGGTTCCACTTCTCTTTGGCTTTGTCCTATTTGGAACTGATAAAGCTATTGAGTGGTGGCACCGCGGCCCTTTCATCGATAATACAATGTATTAGTCCAGAAGTTAAAATTCGTTAATATTGCAAGTTTTTAAAATCTTGAAGGGAAACACTCCCATTCTTGGTGTTCGTGGTTAAATTTTTCTGGTTTACTATTTTGGATGTAGGGAATTCATGTCAATGCTTTTATGTAAGAAAATTATATTTTTAAAATGATACGTAAGCCGTTTCTTTTAAGGAAAAGAAGTTCCTTGTGTAATTTCATTTTCATTGGATATTGTTGAAGTTGTCATGCTGTAACCAAATGTGCAGGCGAGGGGGAAGTAACTTGCTTCGCTCCCACTCCACCGACTGAAATTTGAGATACCTGGGACGTTGATAACTTTCATTTGCTTGTTTGCTTTCTGAGACGAAGGTTGGCAAGTTTCCGATTGCAGTGTTTGTAAATCTGTACTGTGATATAGTGTAGGATAAAGTTGATCCTTACTTATGAAATAGACGAAAATGGTACGTATATTTAGTAGGGATTCATCAGATGTGGATAGATTTTTGCGTTATTTACTTTCGTATATGTTTAAATGTAGTTTTATCAAAATTTTCAGTATGTTATTTTAAAAGGAAATGTGTTGGGACCTCTCTGGAGGCGAGCTCATTACAGTGATTAACATTAAAACTCACTGGGTGGTCTCCTCTCGAGAGCGGATCTCATTTTTGTCAACACCCGAGTAATTGTATCTTGCCGAATTACGATTGTTGTTTGTGGCGTGCTGAAAATTTTTCTTTGGCGAACGTTAAGCAAGAATTCATGGCACACACCTGAGGGGAGAAATCCGAGTTTAATGTTTACATTGTTCATTACTGGGTTTTCTCCTCCATGGTGCGTTACCTTCAAATATACAAGTTTGCCAGATTGCAAATATTTTTATATGTTTCGTGCTTTATAATTTCGGTTATCCGTTAATACTATATTATGGTGCCAGTTGAAATATAAGTTCACGGAATCTCCTTCGAGGTGAGATCATGACGGTGATGTAAATTTTAGCTTCACTGGGTGGTCTCCTCTCGAAGGCGGTTTTCATTCAACAGAAGAAAGAGGATACACAGAAATAATTGTGTTCTAGGATTTCTTTGCCACCAGTTGAAATAATAATGTGCGCACTTGAGAGGCGATTGCCAAGTTTAGGTTTTATTTTTCATTACTGGGTTTTCTCCTTCATGGCGCGTGATGCTTATACCCTCGACTGTTAAATAAAATTTTCTTATGTGGGCTTTGGTTCCACTTCTCTTTGGCTTTGTCCTATTTGGAACTGATAATGCTATTGAGTGGTGGCACCGCGGCCCTTTCATCGATAATACAATGTATTAGTCCAGAAGTTAAAATTCGTTAATATTGCAAGTTTTTAAAATCTTGAAGGGAAACACTCCCATTCTTGGTGTTCGTGGTTAAATTTTTCTGGTTTACTATTTTGGATGTAGGGAATTCATGTCAATGCTTTTATGTAAGAAAATTATATTTTTAAAATGATACGTAAGCCGTTTCTTTTAAGGAAAAGAAGTTCCTTGTGTAATTTCATTTTCATTGGATATTGTTGAAGTTGTCATGCTGTAACCATATGTGCAGGCGAGTGGGAAGTAACTTGTTTCCCTCCCACTCCACCGACTGAAATTTGAGATACCTGGGACGTTGATAACTTTCATTTGCTTGTTTGCTGTCTGAGACGAAGGTTGTCAAGTTTCCGATTGCAGTGTTTGTAAATCTGTACTGTGATATAGTGTAGGATAAAATTGATCCTTACTTATGAAATAGAAGCAAATGGTACGTATATTTAGCAGGGATTCATCAGATGTGAATAGATTTTTGCGTTATTTACTTTCGTTTATATTTAAATGTAGTTTTATCAAAATTTTCAGTATGTCATTTTAAAAGGAAATGTGTTGGGACCTCTTTGGAGGCGAGCTCATTACAGTGATTAACATTAAAACTCACTGGGTGGTCTCCTCTCGAGAGCGGATCTCATTTTTGTCAACACCCGAGTAATTGTATCTTGCCGAATTACGATTTTTGTTTGTGGCGTGCTGAAAATTTTTCTTTGGCGAACGTTAAGCAAGAATTCATGGCACACACCTGAGGGGAGAAATCCGAGTTTAATGTTTACATTGTTCATTACTGGGTTTTCTCCTCCATGGTGCGTTACCTTCAAATATACAAGTTTGCCAGATTGCAAATATTTTTATATGTTTCGTGCTTTATAATTTCGGTTATCCGTTAATACTATATTATGGTGCCAGTTGAAATATAAGTTCACGGAATCTTCTTCGAGGTGAGATCATGACGGTGATGTAAATTTAACTTCACTTTGTGGTGTCCTCTCGAAGGCGGTTTTCATTCAACAGAAGAAAGAGGATACACAGAAATAATTGTGTTCTAGGATTTCTTTTCCACCAGTTGAAATAATAATGGGCGCACTTGAGAGGCGATTGCCAAGTTTATGTTTTATTTTTCATTACTGGGTTTTCTCCTTCATTGCGCGTGATGCTTATACCCTCGACTGTTAAATAAAATTTTCTTATGTGGGCTTTGGTTCCACTTCTCTTTGGCTTTGTCCTATTTGGAACTGATAATGCTATTGAGTGGTGGCACCGCGGCCCTTTCATCGATAATACAATGTATTAGTCCAGAAGTTAAAATTCGTTAATATTGCAAGTTTTTAAAATCTTGAAGGGAAACACTCCCATTCTTGGTGTTCGTGGTTAAATTTTTCTGGTTTACTATTTTGGATGTAGGGAATTCATGTCAATGCTTTTATGTAAGAAAATTATATTTTTAAAATGATACGTAAGCCGTTTCTTTTAAGGAAAAGAAGTTCCTTGTGTAATTTCGTTTTCATTGGATATTGTTGAAGTTGTCATGCTGTAACCAAATGTGCAGGCGAGTGGGAAGTAACTTGTTTCCCTCCCACTCCACCGACTGAAATTTGAGACACCTGGGACGTTGATAACTTTCATTTGCTTGCTTGCTTTCTGAGACGAAGGTTGTCAAGATTCCGATTGCAGTGTTTGTAAATCTGTACTGTGATATAGTGTAGGATAAAGTTGATCCTTACTTATGAAATAGACGAAAATGGTACGTATATTTAGTAGGGATTCATCAGATGTGGAAAGATTTTTGCGTTATTTACTTTCGTTTATGTTTAAATGTAGTTTTATCAAAAATTTCAGTATGTTATTTTAAAAGGAAATGTGTTGGGACCTCTTTGGAGGTGAGCTCATTACAGTGATTAACATTAAAACTCACTGGGTGGTCTCCTCTCGAGAGCGGATCTCATTTTTGTCAACACCCGAGTAATTGTATCTTGCCGAATTACGATTGTTGTTTGTGGCGTGCTGAAAATTTTTCTTTGGCGAACGTTAAGCAAGAATTCATGGCACACACCTGAGGGGAGAAATCCGAGTATAATGTTTACATTTTTCATTACTGGGGTTTCTCCTCCATGGTGCGTTACCTTCAAATATACAAGTTTGCCAGATTGCAAATATTTTTATATGTTTCGTGCTTTATAATTTCGGTTATCCGTTAATACTATATTATGGTGCCAGTTGAAATATAAGTTCACGGAATCTCCTTCGAGGTGCGATCATGACGGTGATGTAAATTTTAGCTTCACTGGGTGGTCTCCTCTCGAAGGCGGTTTTCATTCAACAGAAGATAGAGGATACACAAAAATAATTGTGTTCTAGGATTTCTTTTCCACCAGTTGAAATAATAATGTGCGCACTTGAGAGGCGATTGCCAAGTTTATGTTTTATTTTTCATTACTGGGTTTTCTCCTTCATGGCGCGTGATGCTTATACCCTCGACTGTTAAGAAATAAAATTTTCTTATGTAGGCTTTGGTTCCACTTCTCTTTGGCTTTGTCCTATTTGGAACTGATAAAGCTATTGAGTGGTGGCACCGCGGCCCTTCCATCGATAATACAATGTATTAGTCCAGAAGTTAAAATTCGTTAATATTGCAAGTTTTTAAAATCTTGAAGGGAAACACTCCCATTCTTGGTGTTCGTGGTTAAATTTTTCTGGTTTACTATTTTGGATGTAGGGAATTCATGTCAATGCTTTTATGTAAGAAAAGTATATTTTTAAAATGATACGTAAGCCGTTTCTTTTAAGGAAAAGAAGTTCCTTGTGTAATTTCATTTTCATTGGATATTGTTGAAGTTGTCATGCTGTAACCAAATGTGCAGGCGAGTGGGAAGTAACTTGTTTCCCTCCCACTCCACCGACTGAAATTTGAGATACCTGGGACGTTGATAACTTTCATTTGCTTGTTTGCTGTCTGAGACGAAGGTTGTCAAGTTTCCGATTGCAGTGTTTGTAAATCTGTACTGTGATATAGTGTAGGATAAAATTGATCCTTACTTATGAAATAGAAGCAAATGGTTCGTATATTTAGCAGGGATTCATCAGATGTGAATAGATTTTTGCGTTATTTACTTTCGTTTATATTTAAATGTAGTTTTATCAAAATTTTCAGTATGTCATTTTAAAAGGAAATGTGTTGGGACCTCTTTGGGGGCGAGCTCATTACAGTGATTAACATTAAAACTCACTGGGTGGTCTCCTCTCGAGAGCGGATCTCATTTTTGTCAACACCCGAGTAATTGTATCTTGCCGAATTACGATTTTTGTTTGTGGCGTGCTGAAAATTTTTCTTTGGCGAACGTTAAGCAAGAATTCATGGCACACACCTGAGGGGAGAAATCCGAGTTTAATGTTTACATTGTTCATTACTGGGTTTTCTCCTCCATGGTGCGTTACCTTCAAATATACAAGTTTGCCAGATTGCAAATATTTTTATATGTTTCGTGCTTTATAATTTCGGTTATCCGTTAATACTATATTATGGTGCCAGTTGAAATATAAGTTCACGGAATCTTCTTCGAGGTGAGATCATGACGGTGATGTAAATTTAACTTCACTTTGTGGTGTCCTCTCGAAGGCGGTTTTCATTCAACAGAAGAAAGACGATACACAGAAATAATTGTGTTCTAGGATTTCTTTTCCACCAGTTGAAATAATAATGGGCGCACTTGAGAGGCGATTGCCAAGTTTATGTTTTATTTTTCATTACTGGGTTTTCTCCTTCATGGCGCGTGATGCTTATACCCTCGACTGTTAAATAAAATTTTCTTATGTGGGCTTTGGTTCCACTTCTCTTTGGCTTTGTCCTATTTGGAACTGATAAAGCTATTGAGTGGTGGCACCGCGGCCCTTTCATCGATAATACAATGTATTAGTCCAGAAGTTAAAATTCGTTAATATTGCAAGTTTTTAAAATCTTGAAGGGAAACACTCCCATTCTTGGTGTTCGTGGTTAAATTTTTCTGGTTTACTATTTTGGATGTAGGGAATTCATGTCAATGCTTTTATGTAAGAAAATTATATTTTTAAAATGATACGTAAGCCGTTTCTTTTAAGGAAAAGAAGTTCCTTGTGTAATTTCATTTTCATTGGATATTGTTGAAGTTGTCATGCTGTAACCAAATGTGCAGGCGAGGGGGAAGTAACTTGCTTCGCTCCCACTCCACCGACTGAAATTTGAGATACCTGGGACGTTGATAACTTTCATTTGCTTGTTTGCTTTCTGAGACGAAGGTTGGCAAGTTTCCGATTGCAGTGTTTGTAAATCTGTACTGTGATATAGTGTAGGATAAAGTTGATCCTTACTTATGAAATAGACGAAAATGGTACGTATATTTAGTAGGGATTCATCAGATGTGGATAGATTTTTGCGTTATTTACTTTCGTATATGTTTAAATGTAGTTTTATCAAAATTTTCAGTATGTTATTTTAAAAGGAAATGTGTTGGGACCTCTCTGGAGGCGAGCTCATTACAGTGATTAACATTAAAACTCACTGGGTGGTCTCCTCTCGAGAGCGGATCTCATTTTTGTCAACACCCGAGTAATTGTATCTTGCCGAATTACGATTGTTGTTTGTGGCGTGCTGAAAATTTTTCTTTGGCGAACGTTAAGCAAGAATTCATGGCACACACCTGAGGGGAGAAATCCGAGTTTAATGTTTACATTGTTCATTACTGGGTTTTCTCCTCCATGGTGCGTTACCTTCAAATATACAAGTTTGCCAGATTGCAAATATTTTTATATGTTTCGTGCTTTATAATTTCGGTTATCCGTTAATACTATATTATGGTGCCAGTTGAAATATAAGTTCACGGAATCTCCTTCGAGGTGAGATCATGACGGTGATGTAAATTTTAGCTTCACTGGGTGGTCTCCTCTCGAAGGCGGTTTTCATTCAACAGAAGAAAGAGGATACACAGAAATAATTGTGTTCTAGGATTTCTTTGCCACCAGTTGAAATAATAATGTGCGCACTTGAGAGGCGATTGCCAAGTTTAGGTTTTATTTTTCATTACTGGGTTTTCTCCTTCATGGCGCGTGATGCTTATACCCTCGACTGTTAAATAAAATTTTCTTATGTGGGCTTTGGTTCCACTTCTCTTTGGCTTTGTCCTATTTGGAACTGATAATGCTATTGAGTGGTGGCACCGCGGCCCTTTCATCGATAATACAATGTATTAGTCCAGAAGTTAAAATTCGTTAATATTGCAAGTTTTTAAAATCTTGAAGGGAAACACTCCCATTCTTGGTGTTCGTGGTTAAATTTTTCTGGTTTACTATTTTGGATGTAGGGAATTCATGTCAATGCTTTTATGTAAGAAAATTATATTTTTAAAATGATACGTAAGCCGTTTCTTTTAAGGAAAAGAAGTTCCTTGTGTAATTTCATTTTCATTGGATATTGTTGAAGTTGTCATGCTGTAACCATATGTGCAGGCGAGTGGGAAGTAACTTGTTTCCCTCCCACTCCACCGACTGAAATTTGAGATACCTGGGACGTTGATAACTTTCATTTGCTTGTTTGCTGTCTGAGACGAAGGTTGTCAAGTTTCCGATTGCAGTGTTTGTAAATCTGTACTGTGATATAGTGTAGGATAAAATTGATCCTTACTTATGAAATAGAAGCAAATGGTACGTATATTTAGCAGGGATTCATCAGATGTGAATAGATTTTTGCGTTATTTACTTTCGTTTATATTTAAATGTAGTTTTATCAAAATTTTCAGTATGTCATTTTAAAAGGAAATGTGTTGGGACCTCTTTGGAGGCGAGCTCATTACAGTGATTAACATTAAAACTCACTGGGTGGTCTCCTCTCGAGAGCGGATCTCATTTTTGTCAACACCCGAGTAATTGTATCTTGCCGAATTACGATTTTTGTTTGTGGCGTGCTGAAAATTTTTCTTTGGCGAACGTTAAGCAAGAATTCATGGCACACACCTGAGGGGAGAAATCCGAGTTTAATGTTTACATTGTTCATTACTGGGTTTTCTCCTCCATGGTGCGTTACCTTCAAATATACAAGTTTGCCAGATTGCAAATATTTTTATATGTTTCGTGCTTTATAATTTCGGTTATCCGTTAATACTATATTATGGTGCCAGTTGAAATATAAGTTCACGGAATCTTCTTCGAGGTGAGATCATGACGGTGATGTAAATTTAACTTCACTTTGTGGTGTCCTCTCGAAGGCGGTTTTCATTCAACAGAAGAAAGAGGATACACAAAAATAATTGTGTTCTAGGATTTCTTTTCCACCAGTTGAAATAATAATGGGCGCACTTGAGAGGCGATTGCCAAGTTTATGTTTTATTTTTCATTACTGGGTTTTCTCCTTCATGGCGCGTGATGCTTATACCCTCGACTGTTAAATAAAATTTTCTTATGTGGGCTTTGGTTCCACTTCTCTTTGGCTTTGTCCTATTTGGAACTGATAAAGCTATTGAGTGGTGGCACCGCGGCCCTTTCATCGATAATACAATGTATTAGTCCAGAAGTTAAAATTCGTTAATATTGCAAGTTTTTAAAATCTTGAAGGGAAACACTCCCATTCTTGGTGTTCGTGGTTAAATTTTTCTGGTTTACTATTTTGGATGTAGGGAATTCATGTCAATGCTTTTATGTAAGAAAATTATATTTTTAAAATGATACGTAAGCCGTTTCTTTTAAGGAAAAGAAGTTCCTTGTGTAATTTCATTTTCATTGGATATTGTTGAAGTTGTCATGCTGTAACCAAATGTGCAGGCGAGTGGGAAGTAACTTGCTTCCCTCCCACTCCACCGACTGAAATTTGAGACACCTGGGACGTTGATTACTTTCATTTGCTTGTTTGCTTTCTGAGACGAAGGTTGGCAAGTTTCCGATTGCAGTGTTTGTAAATCTGTACTGTGATATAGTGTAGGATAAAGTTGATCCTTACTTATGAAATAGACGAAAATGGTACGTATATTTAGTAGGGATTCATCAGATGTGGATAGATTTTTGCGTTATTTACTTTCGTATATGTTTAAATGTAGTTTTATCAAAATTTTCAGTATGTTATTTTAAAAGGAAATGTGTTGGGACCTCTCTGGAGGCGAGCTCATTACAGTGATTAACATTAAAACTCACTGGGTGGTCTCCTCTCGAGAGCGGATCTCATTTTTGTCAACACCCGAGTAATTGTATCTTGCCGAATTACGATTGTTGTTTGTGGCGTGCTGAAAATTTTTCTTTGGCGAACGTTAAGCAAGAATTCATGGCACACACCTGAGGGGAGAAATCCGAGTTTAATGTTTACATTGTTCATTACTGGGTTTTCTCCTCCATGGTGCGTTACCTTCAAATATACAAGTTTGCCAGATTGCAAATATTTTTATATGTTTCGTGCTTTATAATTTCGGTTATCCGTTAATACTATATTATGGTGCCAGTTGAAATATAAGTTCACGGAATCTCCTTCGAGGTGAGATCATGACGGTGATGTAAATTTTAGCTTCACTGGGTGGTCTCCTCTCGAAGGCGGTTTTCATTCAACAGAAGAGAGAGGATACACAAAAATAATTGTGTTCTAGGATTTCTTTTCCACCAGTTGAAATAATAATGTGCGCACTTGAGAGGCGATTGCCAAGTTTATGTTTTATTTTTCATTACTGGGTTTTCTCCTTCATGGCGCGTGATGCTTATACCCTCGACTGTTAAATAAAATTTTCTTATGTGGGCTTTGGTTCCACTTCTCTTTGGCTTTGTCCTATTTGGAACTGATAATGCTATTGAGTGGTGGCACCGCGGCCCTTTCATCGATAATACAATGTATTAGTCCAGAAGTTAAAATTCGTTAATATTGCAAGTTTTTAAAATCTTGAAGGGAAACACTCCCATTCTTGGTGTTCGTGGTTAAATTTTTCTGGTTTACTATTTTGGATGTAGGGAATTCATGTCAATGCTTTTATGTAAGAAAATTATATTTTTAAAATGTTACGTAAGCCGTTTCTTTTAAGGAAAAGAAGTTCCTTGTGTAATTTCATTTTCATTGGATATTGTTGAAGTTGTCATGCTGTAACCAAATGTGCAGGCGAGTGGGAAGTAACTTGTTTCCCTCCCACTCCACCGACTGAAATTTGAGACACCTGGGACGTTGATAACTTTCATTTGCTTGTTTGCTTTCTGAGACGAAGGTTGTCAAGATTCCGATTGCAGTGTTTGTAAATCTGTACTGTGATATAGTGTAGGATAAAGTTGATTCTTACTTATGAAATAGACGAAAATGGTACGTATATTTAGTAGGGATTCATCAGATGTGGATAGATTTTTGCGTTATTTACTTTCGTTTATGTTTAAATGTAGTTTTATCAAAAATTTCAGTATGTTATTTTAAAAGGAAATGTGTTGGGACCTCTTTGGAGGCGAGCTCATTACAGTGATTAACATTAAAACTCACTGGGTGGTCTCCTTTCGAGAGCGGATCTCATTTTTGTCAACACCCGAGTAATTGTATCTTGCAGAATTACGATTTTTGTTTGTGGCGTGCTGAAAATTTTTCTTTGGCGAACGTTAAGCAAGAATTCATGGCACACACCTGAGGGGAGAAATCCGAGTTTAATGTTTACATTGTTCATTACTGGGTTTTCTCCTCCATGGTGCGTTACCTTGAAATATACAAGTTTGCCAGATTGCAAATATTTTTATATGTTTCGTGCTTTATAATTTCGGTTATCCGTTAATACTATATTATGGTGCCAGTTGAAATATAAGTTCACGGAATCTTCTTCGAGGTGAGATCATGACGGTGATGTAAATTTAACTTCACTTTGTGGTGTCCTCTCGAAGGCGGTTTTCATTCAACAGAAGAAAGAGGATACACAGAAATAATTGTGTTCTAGGATTTCTTTTCCACCAGTTGAAATAATAATGGGCGCACTTGAGAGGCGATTGCCAAGTTTATGTTTTATTTTTCATTACTGGGTTTTCTCCTTCATGGCGCGTGATGCTTATACCCTCGACTGTTAAATAAAATTTTCTTATGTGGGCTTTGGTTCCACTTCTCTTTGGCTTTGTCCTATTTGGAACTGATAAAGCTATTGAGTGGTGGCACCGCGGCCCTTTCATCGATAATACAATGTATTAGTCCAGAAGTTAAAATTCGTTAATATTGCAAGTTTTTAAAATCTTGAAGGGAAACACTCCCATTCTTGGTGTTCGTGGTTAAATTTTTCTGGTTTACTATTTTGGATGTAGGGAATTCATGTCAATGCTTTTATGTAAGAAAATTATATTTTTAAAATGATACGTAAGCCGTTTCTTTTAAGGAAAAGAAGTTCCTTGTGTAATTTCATTTTCATTGGATATTGTTGAAGTTGTCATGCTGTAACCAAATGTGCAGGCGAGGGGGAAGTAACTTGCTTCGCTCCCACTCCACCGACTGAAATTTGAGATACCTGGGACGTTGATAACTTTCATTTGCTTGTTTGCTTTCTGAGACGAAGGTTGGCAAGTTTCCGATTGCAGTGTTTGTAAATCTGTACTGTGATATAGTGTAGGATAAAGTTGATCCTTACTTATGAAATAGACGAAAATGGTACGTATATTTAGTAGGGATTCATCAGATGTGGATAGATTTTTGCGTTATTTACTTTCGTATATGTTTAAATGTAGTTTTATCAAAATTTTCAGTATGTTATTTTAAAAGGAAATGTGTTGGGACCTCTCTGGAGGCGAGCTCATTACAGTGATTAACATTAAAACTCACTGGGTGGTCTCCTCTCGAGAGCGGATCTCATTTTTGTCAACACCCGAGTAATTGTATCTTGCCGAATTACGATTGTTGTTTGTGGCGTGCTGAAAATTTTTCTTTGGCGAACGTTAAGCAAGAATTCATGGCACACACCTGAGGGGAGAAATCCGAGTTTAATGTTTACATTGTTCATTACTGGGTTTTCTCCTCCATGGTGCGTTACCTTCAAATATACAAGTTTGCCAGATTGCAAATATTTTTATATGTTTCGTGCTTTATAATTTCGGTTATCCGTTAATACTATATTATGGTGCCAGTTGAAATATAAGTTCACGGAATCTCCTTCGAGGTGAGATCATGACGGTGATGTAAATTTTAGCTTCACTGGGTGGTCTCCTCTCGAAGGCGGTTTTCATTCAACAGAAGAAAGAGGATACACAGAAATAATTGTGTTCTAGGATTTCTTTTCCACCAGTTGAAATAATAATGGGCGCACTTGAGAGGCGATTGCCAAGTTTATGTTTTATTTTTCATTACTGGGTTTTCTCCTTCATGGCGCGTGATGCTTATACCCTCGACTGTTAAATAAAATTTTCTTATGTGGGCTTTGGTTCCACTTCTCTTTGGCTTTGTCCTATTTGGAACTGATAATGCTATTGAGTGGTGGCACCGCGGCCCTTTCATCGATAATACAATGTATTAGTCCAGAAGTTAAAATTCGTTAATATTGCAAGTTTTTAAAATCTTGAAGGGAAACACTCCCATTCTTGGTGTTCGTGGTTAAATTTTTCTGGTTTACTATTTTGGATGTAGGGAATTCATGTCAATGCTTTTATGTAAGAAAATTATATTTTTAAAATGATACGTAAGCCGTTTCTTTTAAGGAAAAGAAGTTCCTTGTGTAATTTCATTTTCATTGGATATTGTTGAAGTTGTCATGCTGTAACCAAATGTGCAGGCGAGTGGGAAGTAACTTGTTTCCCTCCCACTCCACCGACTGAAATTTGAGATACCTGGGACGTTGATAACTTTCATTTGCTTGTTTGCTGTCTGAGACGAAGGTTGTCAAGTTTCCGATTGCAGTGTTTGTAAATCTGTACTGTGATATAGTGTAGGATAAAATTGATCCTTACTTATGAAATAGAAGCAAATGGTACGTATATTTAGCAGGGATTCATCAGATGTGAATAGATTTTTGCGTTATTTACTTTCGTTTATATTTAAATGTAGTTTTATCAAAATTTTCAGTATGTCATTTTAAAAGGAAATGTGTTGGGACCTCTTTGGAGGCGAGCTCATTACAGTGATTAACATTAAAACTCACTGGGTGGTCTCCTCTCGAGAGCGGATCTCATTTTTGTCAACACCCGAGTAATTGTATCTTGCCGAATTACGATTTTTGTTTGTGGCGTGCTGAAAATTTTTCTTTGGCGAACGTTAAGCAAGAATTCATGGCACACACCTGAGGGGAGAAATCCGAGTTTAATGTTTACATTGTTCATTACTGGGTTTTCTCCTCCATGGTGCGTTACCTTCAAATATACAAGTTTGCCAGATTGCAAATATTTTTATATGTTTCGTGCTTTATAATTTCGGTTATCCGTTAATACTATATTATGGTGCCAGTTGAAATATAAGTTCACGGAATCTTCTTCGAGGTGAGATCATGACGGTGATGTAAATTTAACTTCACTTTGTGGTGTCCTCTCGAAGGCGGTTTTCATTCAACAGAAGAAAGAGGATACACAGAAATAATTGTGTTCTAGGATTTCTTTTCCACCAGTTGAAATAATAATGGGCGCACTTGAGAGGCGATTGCCAAGTTTATGTTTTATTTTTCATTACTGGGTTTTCTCCTTCATGGCGCGTGATGCTTATACCCTCGACTGTTAAGAAATAAAATTTTCTTATGTGGGCTTTGGTTCCACTTCTCTTTGGCTTTGTCCTATTTGGAACTGATAAAGCTATTGAGTGGTGGCACCGCGGCCCTTCCATCGATAATACAATGTATTAGTCCAGAAGTTAAAATTCGTTAATATTGCAAGTTTTTAAAATCTTGAAGGGAAACACTCCCATTCTTGGTGTTCGTGGTTAAATTTTTCTGGTTTACTATTTTGGATGTAGGGAATTCATGTCAATGCTTTTATGTAAGAAAATTATATTTTTAAAATGATACGTAAGCCGTTTCTTTTAAGGAAAAGAAGTTCCTTGTGTAATTTCATTTTCATTGGATATTGTTGAAGTTGTCATGCTGTAACCAAATGTGCAGGCGAGTGGGAAGTAACTTGCTTCCCTCCCACTCCACCGACTGAAATTTGAGACACCTGGGACGTTGATTACTTTCATTTGCTTGTTTGCTTTCTGAGACGAAGGTTGGCAAGTTTCCGATTGCAGTGTTTGTAAATCTGTACTGTGATATAGTGTAGGATAAAGTTGATCCTTACTTATGAAATAGACGAAAATGGTACGTATATTTAGTAGGGATTCATCAGATGTGGATAGATTTTTGCGTTATTTACTTTCGTATATGTTTAAATGTAGTTTTATCAAAATTTTCAGTATGTTATTTTAAAAGGAAATGTGTTGGGACCTCTCTGGAGGCGAGCTCATTACAGTGATTAACATTAAAACTCACTGGGTGGTCTCCTCTCGAGAGCGGATCTCATTTTTGTCAACACCCGAGTAATTGTATCTTGCCGAATTATGATTGTTGTTTGTGGCGTGCTGAAAATTTTTCTTTGGCGAACGTTAAGCAAGAATTCATGGCACACACCTGAGGGGAGAAATCCGAGTTTAATGTTTACATTGTTCATTACTGGGTTTTCTCCTCCATGGTGCGTTACCTTCAAATATACAAGTTTGCCAGATTGCAAATATTTTTATATGTTTCGTGCTTTATAATTTCGGTTATCCGTTAATACTATATTATGGTGCCAGTTGAAATATAAGTTCACGGAATCTCCTTCGAGGTGAGATCATGACGGTGATGTAAATTTTAGCTTCACTGGGTGGTCTCCTCTCGAAGGCGGTTTTCATTCAACAGAAGAGAGAGGATACACAAAAATAATTGTGTTCTAGGATTTCTTTTCCACCAGTTGAAATAATAATGTGCGCACTTGAGAGGCGATTGCCAAGTTTATGTTTTATTTTTCATTACTGGGTTTTCTCCTTCATGGCGCGTGATGCTTATACCCTCGACTGTTAAATAAAATTTTCTTATGTGGGCTTTGGTTCCACTTCTCTTTGGCTTTGTCCTATTTGGAACTGATAATGCTATTGAGTGGTGGCACCGCGGCCCTTTCATCGATAATACAATGTATTAGTCCAGAAGTTAAAATTCGTTAATATTGCAAGTTTTTAAAATCTTGAAGGGAAACACTCCCATTCTTGGTGTTCGTGGTTAAATTTTTCTGGTTTACTATTTTGGATGTAGGGAATTCATGTCAATGCTTTTATGTAAGAAAATTATATTTTTAAAATGTTACGTAAGCCGTTTCTTTTAAGGAAAAGAAGTTCCTTGTGTAATTTCATTTTCATTGGATATTGTTGAAGTTGTCATGCTGTAACCAAATGTGCAGGCGAGTGGGAAGTAACTTGTTTCCCTCCCACTCCACCGACTGAAATTTGAGACACCTGGGACGTTGATAACTTTCATTTGCTTGTTTGCTTTCTGAGACGAAGGTTGTCAAGATTCCGATTGCAGTGTTTGTAAATCTGTACTGTGATATAGTGTAGGATAAAGTTGATTCTTACTTATGAAATAGACGAAAATGGTACGTATATTTAGTAGGGATTCATCAGATGTGGATAGATTTTTGCGTTATTTACTTTCGTTTATGTTTAAATGTAGTTTTATCAAAAATTTCAGTATGTTATTTTAAAAGGAAATGTGTTGGGACCTCTTTGGAGGCGAGCTCATTACAGTGATTAACATTAAAACTCACTGGGTGGTCTCCTTTCGAGAGCGGATCTCATTTTTGTCAACACCCGAGTAATTGTATCTTGCAGAATTACGATTTTTGTTTGTGGCGTGCTGAAAATTTTTCTTTGGCGAACGTTAAGCAAGAATTCATGGCACACACCTGAGGGGAGAAATCCGAGTTTAATGTTTACATTGTTCATTACTGGGTTTTCTCCTCCATGGTGCGTTACCTTGAAATATACAAGTTTGCCAGATTGCAAATATTTTTATATGTTTCGTGCTTTATAATTTCGGTTATCCGTTAATACTATATTATGGTGCCAGTTGAAATATAAGTTCACGGAATCTTCTTCGAGGTGAGATCATGACGGTGATGTAAATTTAACTTCACTTTGAGGTGTCCTCTCGAAGGCGGTTTTCATTCAACAGAAGAAAGAGGATACACAGAAATAATTGTGTTCTAGGATTTCTTTTCCACCAGTTGAAATAATAATGGGCGCACTTGAGAGGCGATTGCCAAGTTTATGTTTTATTTTTCATTACTGGGTTTTCTCCTTCATGGCGCGTGATGCTTATACCCTCGACTGTTAAATAAAATTTTCTTATGTGGGCTTTGGTTCCACTTCTCTTTGGCTTTGTCCTATTTGGAACTGATAAAGCTATTGAGTGGTGGCACCGCGGCCCTTTCATCGATAATACAATGTATTAGTCCAGAAGTTAAAATTCGTTAATATTGCAAGTTTTTAAAATCTTGAAGGGAAACACTCCCATTCTTGGTGTTCGTGGTTAAATTTTTCTGGTTTACTATTTTGGATGTAGGGAATTCATGTCAATGCTTTTATGTAAGAAAATTATATTTTTAAAATGATACGTAAGCCGTTTCTTTTAAGGAAAAGAAGTTCCTTGTGTAATTTCATTTTCATTGGATATTGTTGAAGTTGTCATGCTGTAACCAAATGTGCAGGCGAGGGGGAAGTAACTTGCTTCGCTCCCACTCCACCGACTGAAATTTGAGATACCTGGGACGTTGATAACTTTCATTTGCTTGTTTGCTTTCTGAGACGAAGGTTGGCAAGTTTCCGATTGCAGTGTTTGTAAATCTGTACTGTGATATAGTGTAGGATAAAGTTGATCCTTACTTATGAAATAGACGAAAATGGTACGTATATTTAGTAGGGATTCATCAGATGTGGATAGATTTTTGCGTTATTTACTTTCGTATATGTTTAAATGTAGTTTTATCAAAATTTTCAGTATGTTATTTTAAAAGGAAATGTGTTGGGACCTCTCTGGAGGCGAGCTCATTACAGTGATTAACATTAAAACTCACTGGGTGGTCTCCTCTCGAGAGCGGATCTCATTTTTGTCAACACCCGAGTAATTGTATCTTGCCGAATTACGATTGTTGTTTGTGGCGTGCTGAAAATTTTTCTTTGGCGAACGTTAAGCAAGAATTCATGGCACACACCTGAGGGGAGAAATCCGAGTTTAATGTTTACATTGTTCATTACTGGGTTTTCTCCTCCATGGTGCGTTACCTTCAAATATACAAGTTTGCCAGATTGCAAATATTTTTATATGTTTCGTGCTTTATAATTTCGGTTATCCGTTAATACTATATTATGGTGCCAGTTGAAATATAAGTTCACGGAATCTCCTTCGAGGTGAGATCATGACGGTGATGTAAATTTTAGCTTCACTGGGTGGTCTCCTCTCGAAGGCGGTTTTCATTCAACAGAAGAAAGAGGATACACAGAAATAATTGTGTTCTAGGATTTCTTTGCCACCAGTTGAAATAATAATGTGCGCACTTGAGAGGCGATTGCCAAGTTTATGTTTTATTTTTCATTACTGGGTTTTCTCCTTCATGGCGCGTGATGCTTATACCCTCGACTGTTAAATAAAATTTTCTTATGTGGGCTTTGGTTCCACTTCTCTTTGGCTTTGTCCTATTTGGAACTGATAATGCTATTGAGTGGTGGCACCGCGGCCCTTTCATCGATAATACAATGTATTAGTCCAGAAGTTAAAATTCGTTAATATTGCAAGTTTTTAAAATCTTGAAGGGAAACACTCCCATTCTTGGTGTTCGTGGTTAAATTTTTCTGGTTTACTATTTTGGATGTAGGGAATTCATGTCAATGCTTTTATGTAAGAAAATTATATTTTTAAAATGATACGTAAGCCGTTTCTTTTAAGGAAAAGAAGTTCCTTGTGTAATTTCATTTTCATTGGATATTGTTGAAGTTGTCATGCTGTAACCAAATGTGCAGGCGAGTGGGAAGTAACTTGTTTCCCTCCCACTCCACCGACTGAAATTTGAGATACCTGGGACGTTGATAACTTTCATTTGCTTGTTTGCTGTCTGAGACGAAGGTTGTCAAGTTTCCGATTGCAGTGTTTGTAAATCTGTACTGTGATATAGTGTAGGATAAAATTGATCCTTACTTATGAAATAGAAGCAAATGGTACGTATATTTAGCAGGGATTCATCAGATGTGAATAGATTTTTGCGTTATTTACTTTCGTTTATATTTAAATGTAGTTTTATCAAAATTTTCAGTATGTCATTTTAAAAGGAAATGTGTTGGGACCTCTTTGGAGGCGAGCTCATTACAGTGATTAACATTAAAACTCACTGGGTGGTCTCCTCTCGAGAGCGGATCTCATTTTTGTCAACACCCGAGTAATTGTATCTTGCCGAATTACGATTGTTGTTTGTGGCGTGCTGAAAATTTTTCTTTGGCGAACGTTAAGCAAGAATTCATGGCACACACCTGAGGGGAGAAATCCGAGTTTAATGTTTACATTGTTCATTACTGGGTTTTCTCCTCCATGGTGCGTTACCTTCAAATATACAAGTTTGCCAGATTGCAAATATTTTTATATGTTTCGTGCTTTATAATTTCGGTTATCCGTTAATACTATATTATGGTGCCAGTTGAAATATAAGTTCACGGAATCTTCTTCGAGGTGAGATCATGACGGTGATGTAAATTTAACTTCACTTTGTGGTGTCCTCTCGAAGGCGGTTTTCATTCAACAGAAGAAAGAGGATACACAGAAATAATTGTGTTCTAGGATTTCTTTTCCACCAGTTGAAATAATAATGGGCGCACTTGAGAGGCGATTGCCAAGTTTATGTTTTATTTTTCATTACTGGGTTTTCTCCTTCATGGCGCGTGATGCTTATACCCTCGACTGTTAAGAAATAAAATTTTCTTATGTGGGCTTTGGTTCCACTTCTCTTTGGCTTTGTCCTATTTGGAACTGATAAAGCTATTGAGTGGTGGCACCGCGGCCCTTCCATCGATAATACAATGTATTAGTCCAGAAGTTAAAATTCGTTAATATTGCAAGTTTTTAAAATCTTGAAGGGAAACACTCCCATTCTTGGTGTTCGTGGTTAAATTTTTCTGGTTTACTATTTTGGATGTAGGGAATTCATGTCAATGCTTTTATGTAAGAAAATTATATTTTTAAAATGATACGTAAGCCGTTTCTTTTAAGGAAAAGAAGTTCCTTGTGTAATTTCATTTTCATTGGATATTGTTGAAGTTGTCATGCTGTAACCAAATGTGCAGGCGAGTGGGAAGTAACTTGCTTCCCTCCCACTCCACCGACTGAAATTTGAGACACCTGGGACGTTGATTACTTTCATTTGCTTGTTTGCTTTCTGAGACGAAGGTTGGCAAGTTTCCGATTGCAGTGTTTGTAAATCTGTACTGTGATATAGTGTAGGATAAAGTTGATCCTTACTTATGAAATAGACGAAAATGGTACGTATATTTAGTAGGGATTCATCAGATGTGGATAGATTTTTGCGTTATTTACTTTCGTATATGTTTAAATGTAGTTTTATCAAAATTTTCAGTATGTTATTTTAAAAGGAAATGTGTTGGGACCTCTCTGGAGGCGAGCTCATTACAGTGATTAACATTAAAACTCACTGGGTGGTCTCCTCTCGAGAGCGGATCTCATTTTTGTCAACACCCGAGTAATTGTATCTTGCCGAATTACGATTGTTGTTTGTGGCGTGCTGAAAATTTTTCTTTGGCGAACGTTAAGCAAGAATTCATGGCACACACCTGAGGGGAGAAATCCGAGTTTAATGTTTACATTGTTCATTACTGGGTTTTCTCCTCCATGGTGCGTTACCTTCAAATATACAAGTTTGCCAGATTGCAAATATTTTTATATGTTTCGTGCTTTATAATTTCGGTTATCCGTTAATACTATATTATGGTGCCAGTTGAAATATAAGTTCACGGAATCTCCTTCGAGGTGAGATCATGACGGTGATGTAAATTTTAGCTTCACTGGGTGGTCTCCTCTCGAAGGCGGTTTTCATTCAACAGAAGAGAGAGGATACACAAAAATAATTGTGTTCTAGGATTTCTTTTCCACCAGTTGAAATAATAATGTGCGCACTTGAGAGGCGATTGCCAAGTTTATGTTTTATTTTTCATTACTGGGTTTTCTCCTTCATGGCGCGTGATGCTTATACCCTCGACTGTTAAATAAAATTTTCTTATGTGGGCTTTGGTTCCACTTCTCTTTGGCTTTGTCCTATTTGGAACTGATAATGCTATTGAGTGGTGGCACCGCGGCCCTTTCATCGATAATACAATGTATTAGTCCAGAAGTTAAAATTCGTTAATATTGCAAGTTTTTAAAATCTTGAAGGGAAACACTCCCATTCTTGGTGTTCGTGGTTAAATTTTTCTGGTTTACTATTTTGGATGTAGGGAATTCATGTCAATGCTTTTATGTAAGAAAATTATATTTTTAAAATGTTACGTAAGCCGTTTCTTTTAAGGAAAAGAAGTTCCTTGTGTAATTTCATTTTCATTGGATATTGTTGAAGTTGTCATGCTGTAACCAAATGTGCAGGCGAGTGGGAAGTAACTTGTTTCCCTCCCACTCCACCGACTGAAATTTGAGACACCTGGGACGTTGATAACTTTCATTTGCTTGTTTGCTTTCTGAGACGAAGGTTGTCAAGATTCCGATTGCAGTGTTTGTAAATCTGTACTGTGATATAGTGTAGGATAAAGTTGATTCTTACTTATGAAATAGACGAAAATGGTACGTATATTTAGTAGGGATTCATCAGATGTGGATAGATTTTTGCGTTATTTACTTTCGTTTATGTTTAAATGTAGTTTTATCAAAAATTTCAGTATGTTATTTTAAAAGGAAATGTGTTGGGACCTCTTTGGAGGCGAGCTCATTACAGTGATTAACATTAAAACTCACTGGGTGGTCTCCTTTCGAGAGCGGATCTCATTTTTGTCAACACCCGAGTAATTGTATCTTGCCGAATTACGATTGTTGTTTGTGGCGTGCTGAAAATTTTTCTTTGGCGAACGTTAAGCAAGAATTCATGGCACACACCTGAGGGGAGAAATCCGAGTTTAATGTTTACATTGTTCATTACTGGGTTTTCTCCTCCATGGTGCGTTACCTTCAAATATACAAGTTTGCCAGATTGCAAATATTTTTATATGTTTCGTGCTTTATAATTTCGGTTATCCGTTAATACTATATTATGGTGCCAGTTGAAATATAAGTTCACGGAATCTCCTTCGAGGTGAGATCATGACGGTGATGTAAATTTTAGCTTCACTGGGTGGTCTCCTCTCGAAGGCGGTTTTCATTCAACAGAAGAAAGAGGATACACAGAAATAATTGTGTTCTAGGATTTCTTTTCCACCAGTTGAAATAATAGTGTGCGCACTTGAGAGGCGATTGCCAAGTTTATGTTTTATTTTTCATTACTGGGTTTTCTCCTTCATGGCGCGTGATGCTTATACCGTCGACTGTTAAGAAATAAAATTTTCTTATGTGGGCTTTGGTCCCACTTCTCTTTGGCTTTGTCCTATTTGGAACTGATAATGCTATTGAGTGGTGGCACCGCGGCCCTTTCATCGATAATACAATGTATTAGTCCAGAAGTTAAAATTCGTTAATATTGCAAGTTTTTAAAATCTTGAAGGGAAACACTCCCATTCTTGGTGTTCGTGGTTAAATTTTTCTGGTTTACTATTTTGGATGTAGGGAATTCATGTCAATGCTTTTATGTAAGAAAATTATATTTTTAAAATGATACGTAAGCCGTTTCTTTTAAGGAAAAGAAGTTCCTTGTGTAATTTCGTTTTCATTGGATATTGTTGAAGTTGTCATGCTGTAACCAAATGTGCAGGCGAGTGGGAAGTAACTTGTTTCCCTCCCACTCCACCGACTGAAATTTGAGACACCTGGGACGTTGATAACTTTCATTTGCTTGCTTGCTTTCTGAGACGAAGGTTGTCAAGATTCCGATTGCAGTGTTTGTAAATCTGTACTGTGATATAGTGTAGGATAAAGTTGATCCTTACTTATGAAATAGACGAAAATGGTACGTATATTTAGTAGGGATTCATCAGATGTGGAAAGATTTTTGCGTTATTTACTTTCGTTTATGTTTAAATGTAGTTTTATCAAAAATTTCAGTATGTTATTTTAAAAGGAAATGTGTTGGGACCTCTTTGGAGGTGAGCTCATTACAGTGATTAACATTAAAACTCACTGGGTGGTCTCCTCTCGAGAGCGGATCTCATTTTTGTCAACACCCGAGTAATTGTATCTTGCCGAATTACGATTGTTATTTGTGGCGTGCTGAAAATTTTTCTTTGGCGAACGTTAAGCAAGAATTCATGGCACACACCTGAGGGGAGAAATCCGAGTATAATGTTTACATTTTTCATTACTGGGGTTTCTCCTCCATGGTGCGTTACCTTCAAATATACAAGTTTGCCAGATTGCAAATATTTTTATATGTTTCGTGCTTTATAATTTCGGTTATCCGTTAATACTATATTATGGTGCCAGTTGAAATATAAGTTCACGGAATCTCCTTCGAGGTGCGATCATGACGGTGATGTAAATTTTAGCTTCACTGGGTGGTCTCCTCTCGAAGGCGGTTTTCATTCAACAGAAGATAGAGGATACACAAAAATAATTGTGTTCTAGGATTTCTTTTCCACCAGTTGAAATAATAATGTGCGCACTTGAGAGGCGATTGCCAAGTTTATGTTTTATTTTTCATTACTGGGTTTTCTCCTTCATGGCGCGTGATGCTTATACCCTCGACTGTTAAGAAATAACATTTTCTTATGTAGGCTTTGGTTCCACTTCTCTTTGGCTTTGTCCTATTTGGAACTGATAAAGCTATTGAGTGGTGGCACCGCGGCCCTTCCATCGATAATACAATGTATTAGTCCAGAAGTTAAAATTCCTTAATATTGCAAGTTTTTAAAATCTTGAAGGGAAACACTCCCATTCTTGGTGTTCGTGGTTAAATTTTTCTGGTTTACTATTTTGGATGTAGGGAATTCATGTCAATGCTTTTATGTAAGAAAATTATATTTTTAAAATGATACGTAAGCCGTTTCTTTTAAGGAAAAGAAGTTCCTTGTGTAATTTCATTTTCATTGGATATTGTTGAAGTTGTCATGCTGTAACCAAATGTGCAGGCGAGTGGGAAGTAACTTGTTTCCCTCCCACTCCACCGACTGAAATTTGAGATACCTGGGACGTTGATAACTTTCATTTGCTTGTTTGCTGTCTGAGACGAAGGTTGTCAAGTTTCCGATTGCAGTGTTTGTAAATCTGTACTGTGATATAGTGTAGGATAAAATTGATCCTTACTTATGAAATAGAAGCAAATGGTACGTATATTTAGCAGGGATTCATCAGATGTGAATAGATTTTTGCGTTATTTACTTTCGTTTATATTTAAATGTAGTTTTATCAAAATTTTCAGTATGTCATTTTAAAAGGAAATGTGTTGGGACCTCTTTGGGGGCGAGCTCATTACAGTGATTAACATTAAAACTCACTGGGTGGTCTCCTCTCGAGAGCGGATCTCATTTTTGTCAACACCCGAGTAATTGTATCTTGCCGAATTACGATTTTTGTTTGTGGCGTGCTGAAAATTTTTCTTTGGCGAACGTTAAGCAAGAATTCATGGCACACACCTGAGGGGAGAAATCCGAGTATAATGTTTACATTTTTCATTACTGGGGTTTCTCCTCCATGGTGCGTTACCTTCAAATATACAAGTTTGCCAGATTGCAAATATTTTTATATGTTTCGTGCTTTATAATTTCGGTTATCCGTTAATACTATATTATGGTGCCAGTTGAAATATAAGTTCACGGAATCTCCTTCGAGGTGCGATCATGACGGTGATGTAAATTTTAGCTTCACTGGGTGGTCTCCTCTCGAAGGCGGTTTTCATTCAACAGAAGATAGAGGATACACAAAAATAATTGTGTTCTAGGATTTCTTTTCCACCAGTTGAAATAATAATGTGCGCACTTGAGAGGCGATTGCCAAGTTTATGTTTTATTTTTCATTACTGGGTTTTCTCCTTCATGGCGCGTGATGCTTATACCCTCGACTGTTAAGAAATAAAATTTTCTTATGTAGGCTTTGGTTCCACTTCTCTTTGGCTTTGTCCTATTTGGAACTGATAAAGCTATTGAGTGGTGGCACCGCGGCCCTTCCATCGATAATACAATGTATTAGTCCAGAAGTTAAAATTCGTTAATATTGCAAGTTTTTAAAATCTTGAAGGGAAACACTCCCATTCTTGGTGTTCGTGGTTAAATTTTTCTGGTTTACTATTTTGGATGTAGGGAATTCATGTCAATGCTTTTATGTAAGAAAATTATATTTTTAAAATGATACGTAAGCCGTTTCTTTTAAGGAAAAGAAGTTCCTTGTGTAATTTCATTTTCATTGGATATTGTTGACGTTGTCATGCTGTAACCAAATGTGCAGGCGAGTGGGAAGTAACTTGTTTCCCTCCCACTCCACCGACTGAAATTTGAGATACCTGGGACGTTGATAACTTTCATTTGCTTGTTTGCTGTCTGAGACGAAGGTTGTCAAGTTTCCGATTGCAGTGTTTGTAAATCTGTACTGTGATATAGTGTAGGATAAAATTGATCCTTACTTATGAAATAGAAGCAAATGGTACGTATATTTAGCAGGGATTCATCAGATGTGAATAGATTTTTGCGTTATTTACTTTCGTTTATATTTAAATGTAGTTTTATCAAAATTTTCAGTATGTCATTTTAAAAGGAAATGTGTTGGGACCTCTTTGGGGGCGAGCTCATTACAGTGATTAACATTAAAACTCACTGGGTGGTCTCCTCTCGAGAGCGGATCTCATTTTTGTCAACACCCGAGTAATTGTATCTTGCCGAATTACGATTTTTGTTTGTGGCGTGCTGAAAATTTTTCTTTGGCGAACGTTAAGCAAGAATTCATGGCACACACCTGAGGGGAGAAATCCGAGTTTAATGTTTACATTGTTCATTACTGGGTTTTCTCCTCCATGGTGCGTTACCTTCAAATATACAAGTTTGCCAGATTGCAAATATTTTTATATGTTTCGTGCTTTATAATTTCGGTTATCCGTTAATACTATATTATGGTGCCAGTTGAAATATAAGTTCACGGAATCTTCTTCGAGGTGAGATCATGACGGTGATGTAAATTTAACTACACTTTGTGGTGTCCTCTCGAAGGCGGTTTTCATTCAACAGAAGAAAGAGGATAGACAGAAATAATTGTGTTCTAGGATTTCTTTTCCACCAGTTGAAATAATAATGGGCGCACTTGAGAGGCGATTGCCAAGTTTATGTTTTATTTTTCATTAATGGGTTTTTTCGTTCATGGCGCGTGATGCCTATACCCTCGACTGTTAAATAAAATTTTCTTATGTGGGCTTTGGTTCCACTTCTCTTTGGCTTTGTCCTATTTGGAACTGATAAAGCTATTGAGTGGTGGCACCGCGGCCATTTCATCGATAATACAATGTATTAGTCCAGAAGTTAAAATTCGTTAATATTGCAAGTTTTTAAAATCTTGAAGGGAAACACTCCCATTCTTGGTGTTCGTGGTTAAATTTTTCTGGTTTACTATTTTGGATGTAGGGAATTCATGTCAATGCTTTTATGTAAGAAAATTATATTTTTAAAATGATACGTAAGCCGTTTCTTTTAAGGAAAAGAAGTTCCTTGTGTAATTTCATTTTCATTGGATATTGTTGAAGTTGTCATGCTGTAACCAAATGTGCAGGCGAGGGGGAAGTAACTTGCTTCCCTCCCACTCCACCGACTGAAATTTGAGACACCTGGGACGTTGATAACTTTCATTTGCTTGTTTGCTTTCTGAGACGAAGGTTGGCAAGTTTCCGATTGCAGTGTTTGTAAATCTGTACTGTGATATAGTGTAGGATAAAGTTGATCCTTACTTATGAAATAGACGAAAATGGTACGTATATTTAGTAGGGATTCATCAGATGTGGATAGATTTTTGCGTTATTTACTTTCGTTTATGTTTAAATGTAATTTTATCAAAATTTTCAGTATGTTATTTTAAAAGGAAATGTGTTGGGACCTCTTTGGAGGCGAGCTCATTACAGTGATTAACATAAAAACTCACTGGGTGGTCTCCTTTCGAGAGCGGATCTCATTTTTGTCAACACCCGAGTAATTGTATCTTGCCGAATTACGATTGTTGTTTGTGGCGTGCTGAAAATTTTTCTTTGGCGAACGTTAAGCAAGAATTCATGGCACACACCTGAGGGGAGAAATCCGAGTTTAATGTTTACATTGTTCATTACTGGGTTTTCTCCTCCATGGTGCGTTACCTTCAAATATACAAGTTTGCCAGATTGCAAATATTTTTATATGTTTCGTGCTTTATAATTTCGGTTATCCGTTAATACTATATTATGGTGCCAGTTGAAATATAAGTTCACGGAATCTTCTTCGAGGTGAGATCATGACGGTGATGTAAATTTAACTTCACTGGGTGGTCTCCTCTCGAAGGCGGTTTTCATTCAACAGAAGAAAGAGGATACACAGAAATAATTGTGTTGTAGGATTTCTTTTCCACCAGTTGAAATAATAATGTGCGCACTTGAGAGGCGATTGCCAAGTTTATGTTTTATTTTTCATTACTGGGTTTTCTCCTTCATGGCGCGAGATGTTTATACCGTCGACTGTTAAGAAATAAAATTTTCTTATGTGATCTTTGGTTCCACTTCTCTTTGGCTTTGTCCTATTTGGAACTGATAAAGCTATTGAGTGGTGGCACCGCGGCCCTTTCATCGATAATACAATGTATTAGTCCAGAAGTTAAAATTCGTTAATATTGCAAGTTTTTAAAATCTTGAAGGGAAACACTCCCATTCTTGGTGTTCTTGGTTAAATTTTTCTGGTTTAATATTTTGATGTAGGGAATTCATGTCAATGCTTTTATGTAGGAAAATTATATTTTTAAAATGATACGTAAGCCGTTTCTTTTAAGGAAAAGAAGTTCCTTGTGTAATTTCATTTTCATTGGATATTGTTGAAGTTGTCATGCTGTAACCAAATGTGCAGGCGAGTGGGAAGTAACTTGCTTCCCTCCCACTCCACCGACTGAAATTTGAGACACCTGGGACGTTGATAACTTTCATTTGCTTGTTTGCTTGTTTGCTTTCTGAGACGAAGGTTGGCAAGTTTCCGATTGCAGTGTTTGTAAATCTGTACTGTGATATAGTGTAGGATAAAGTTGATCCTTACTTATGAAATAGACGAAAATGGTACGTATATTTAGTAGGGATTCATCAGATGTGGATAGATTTTTGCGTTATTTACTTTCGTTTATGTTTAAATGTAGTTTTATCAAAATTTTCAGTATTTTATTTTAAAAGGAAATGTGTTGGGACCTCTTTGGAGTCGAGTTCATTACAGTGATTAACATTAAAACTCAATGGGTGGTCTCCTCTCGAGAGCGGATCTCATTTTTGTCAACACCCGAGTAATTGTATCTTGCCGAATTACGATTGTTGTTTGTGGCGTGCTGAAAATTTTTCTTTGGCGAACGTTAAGCAAGAATTCATGGAAAACACCTGAGGGGAGAAATCCGAGTTTAATGTTTACATTGTTCATTACTGGGTTTTCTCCTCCATGGTGCGTTACCTTCAAATATACAAGTTTGCCAGATTGCAAATATTTTTATATGTTTCGTGCTTTATAATTTCGGTTATCCGTTAATACTATATTATGGTGCCAGTTGAAATATAAGTTCACGGAATCTCCTTCGAGGTGAGATCATGACGGTGATGTAAATTTTAGCTTCACTGTGTGGTCTCCTCTCGAAGGCGGTTTTCATTCAACAGAAGAAAGAGGATACACAAAAATAATTGTGTTCTAGGATTTCTTTTCCACCAGTTGAAATAATAATGTGCGCACTTGAGAGGCGATTGCCAAGTTTATGTTTTATTTTTCATTACTGGGTTTTCTCCTTCATGGCGCGTGATTCTTATACCCTCGACTGTTAAATAAAATTTTCTTATGTGGGCTTTGGTTCCACTTCTCTTTGGCTTTGTCCTATTTGGAACTGATAAAGCTATTGAGTGGTGGCACCGCGGCCCTTTCATCGATAATACAATGTATTAGTCCAGAAGTTAAAATTCGTTAATATTGCAAGTTTTTAAAATCTTGAAGGGAAACACTCCCATTCTTGGTGTTCTTTTATATGTTTCGTGCTTTATAATTTCGGTTATCCGTTAATACTATATTATGGTGCCAGTTGAAATATAAGTTCACGGAATCTCCTTCGAGGTGAGATCAAGACGGTGATGTAAATTTTAGCTTCACTGGGTGGTCTCCTCTCGAAGGCGGTTTTCATTCAACAGAAGAGAGAGGATACACAAAAATAATTGTGTTCTAGGATTTCTTTTCCACCAGTTGAAATAATAATGTGCGCACTTGAGAGGCGATTGCCAAGTTTATGTTTTATTTTTCATTACTGGGTTTTCTCCTTCATGGCGCGTGACCCTCGACTGTTAAGAAATAAAATTTTCTTATGTAGGCTTTGGTTCCACTTCTCTTTGGCTTTGTCCTATTTGGAACTGATAAAGCTATTGAGTGGTGGCACCGCGGCCCTTCCATCGATAATACAATGTATTAGTCCAGAAGTTAAAATTCGTTAATATTGCAAGTTTTTAAAATCTTGAAGGGAAACACTCCCATTCTTGGTGTTCGTGGTTAAATTTTTCTGGTTTACTATTTTGGATGTAGGGAATTCATGTCAATGCTTTTATGTAAGAAAATTATATTTTTAAAATGATACGTAAGCCGTTTCTTTTAAGGAAAAGAAGTTCCTTGTGTAATTTCATTTTCATTGGATATTGTTGAAGTTGTCATGCTGTAACCAAATGTGCAGGCGAGTGGGAAGTAACTTGCTTCCCTCCCACTCCACCGACTGAAATTTGAGACACCTGGGACGTTGATAACTTTCATTTGCTTGTTTGCTTTCTGAGACTAAGGTTGGCAAGTTTCCGATTGCAGTGTTTGTAAATCTGTACTGTGATATAGTGTAGGATAAAGTTGATCCTTACTTATGAAATAGACGAAAATGGTACGTATATTTAGTAGGGATTCATCAGATGTGGATAGATTTTTGCGTTATTTACTTTCGTTTATGTTTAAATGTAGTTTTATCAAAATTTTCAGTATGTCATTTTAAAAGGAAATGTGTTGGGACCTCTTTGGAGGCGAGCTCATTACAGTGATTAACATTAAAACTCACTGGGTGGTCTCCTCTCGAGAGCGGATCTCATTTTTGTCAACACCCGAGTAATTGTATCTTGCCGAATTACGATTTTTGTTTGTGGCGTGCTGAAAATTTTTCTTTGGCGAACGTTAAGCAAGAATTCATGGCACACACGTGAGGGGAGAAATCCGAGTTTAATGTTTACATTGTTCATTACTGGGTTTTCTCCTCCATGGTGCGTTACCTTCAAATATACAAGTTTGCCAGATTGCAAATATTTTTATATGTTTCGTGCTTTATAATTTCGGTTATCCGTTAATACTATATTATGGTGCCAGTTGAAATATAAGTTCACGGAATCTTCTTCGAGGTGAGATCATGACGGTGATGTAAATTTAACTTCACTGGGTGGTGTCCTCTCGAAGGCAGTTTTCATTCAACAGAAGAAAGAGGATACACAGAAATAATTGTGTTCTAGGATTTCTTTTCCACCAGTTGAAATAATAATGTGCGCACTTGAGAGGCGATTGCCAAGTTTATGTTTTATTTTTCATTACTGGGTTTTCTCCTTCATGGCGCGTGATGCTTATACCCTCGACTGTTAAGAAATAAAATTTTCTTATGTGGGCTTTGGTTCCACTTCTCTTTGGCTTTGTCCTATTTGGAACTGATAAAGCTATTGAGTGGTGGCACCGCGGCCCTTCCATCGATAATACAATGTATTAGTCCAGAAGTTAAAATTCGTTAATATTGCAAGTTTTTAAAATCTTGAAGGGAAACACTCCCATTCTTGGTGTTCGTGGTTAAATTTTTCTGGTTTACTATTTTGGATGTAGGGAATTCATGTCAATGCTTTTATGTAAGAAAATTATATTTTTAAAATGATACGTAAGCCGTTTCTTTTAAGGAAAAGAAGTTCCTTGTGTAATTTCATTTTCATTGGATATTGTTGAAGTTGTCATGCTGTAACCAAATGTGCAGGCGAGTGGGAAGTAACTTGTTTCCCTCCCACTCCACCGACTGAAATTTGAGATACCTGGGACGTTGATAACTTTCATTTGCTTGTTTGCTGTCTGAGACGAAGGTTGTCAAGTTTCCGATTGCAGTGTTTGTAAATCTGTACTGTGATATAGTGTAGGATAAAATTGATCCTTACTTATGAAATAGAAGCAAATGGTACGTATATTTAGCAGGGATTCATCAGATGTGAATAGATTTTTGCGTTATTTACTTTCGTTTATATTTAAATGTAATAATAATCCGTTGCGCAACAGCCCATGAAGGGCCTAGGCATACCTACCGACTGCCGATCTCCCTCCCACGCTTTCCTTCGTCACCTCTAAGCGTGGAGATCTTCAACCAGTATTGGAATAGTCGGGGGGTCAGCCCGGCGTATCCCCAGCCGTTATAGTAGGTCTTCTCGACCGGATTACGCTCACTCACTCGGAGCTCCCCAATTTCCTCACGATGGTGGGTTGCCACCGGCCCTATACGTAGGCCGAATAAATTCCGACCAGAGCCGGATTCGAACCTACGCCGTCCCGCAGCGAACGATCTCAAGACGAGTGAAATTTTCAGTATGTTATTTTAAAAGGAAATGTGTTGGGACCTCTTTGGAGGTGAGCTCATTACAGTGATTAACATTAAAACTCACTGGGTGGTCTCCTCTCGAGAGCGGATCTCATTTTTGTCAACACCCGAGTAATTGTATCTTGCCGAATTACGATTGTTGTTTGTGGCGTGCTGAAAATTTTTCTTTGGCGAACGTTAAGCAAGAATTCATGGCACACACCTGAGGGGAGAAATCCGAGTTTAATGTTTACATTTTTCATTACTGGGGTTTCTCCTCCATGGTGCGTTACCTTCAAATATACAAGTTTGCCAGATTGCAAATATTTTTATATGTTTCGTGCTTTATAATTTCGGTTATCCGTTAATACTATATTATGGTGCCAGTTGAAATATAAGTTCACGGAATCTCCTTCGAGGTGAGATCATGACGGTGATGTAAATTTTAGCTTCACTGGGTGGTCTCCTCTCGAAGGCGGTTTTCATTCAACAGAAGAGAGAGGATACACAAAAATAATTGTGTTCTAGGATTTCTTTTCCACCAGTTGAAATAATAATGTGCGCACTTGAGAGGCGATTGCCAAGTTTATGTTTTATTTTTCATTACTGGGTTTTCTCCTTCATGGCGCGTGATGCTTATACCCTCGACTGTTAAGAAATAAAATTTTCTTATGTAGGCTTTGGTTCCACTTCTCTTTGGCTTTGTCCTATTTGGAACTGATAAAGCTATTGAGTGGTGGCACCGCGGCCCTTCCATCGATAATACAATGTATTAGTCCAGAAGTTAAAATTCGTTAATATTGCAAGTTTTTAAAATCTTGAAGGGAAACACTCCCATTCTTGGTGTTGGTGGTTAAATTTTTCTGGTTTACTATTTTGGATGTAGTGAATTCATGTCAATGCTTTTATGTAAGAAAATTATATTTTTAAAATGATACGTAAGCCGTTTCTTTTAAGGAAAAGAAGTTCCTTGTGTAATTTCATTTTCATTGGATATTGTTGAAGTTGTCATGCTGTAACCAAATGTGCAGGCGAGTGGGAAGTAACTTGCTTCCCTCCCACTCCACCGACTGAAATTTGAGATACCTGGGACGTTGATAACTTTCATTTGCTTGTTTGCTGTCTGAGACGAAGGTTGTCAAGTTTCCGATTGCAGTGTTTGTAAATCTGTACTGTGATATAGTGTAGGATAAAATTGATCCTTACTTATGAAATAGAAGCAAATGGTACGTATATTTAGCAGGGATTCATCAGATGTGAATAGATTTTTGCGTTATTTACTTTCGTTTATATTTAAATGTAGTTTTATCAAAATTTTCAGTATGTTATTTTAAAAGGAAATTTGTTGGGACCTCTTTGGAGGTGAGCTCATTACAGTGATTAACATTAAAACTCACTGGGTGGTCTCCTCTCGAGAGCGGATCTCATATTTGTCAACACCCGAGTAATTGTATCTTGCCGAATTACGATTGTTGTTTGTGGCGTGCTGAAAATTTTTCTTTGGCGAACGTTAAGCAAGAATTCATGGCACACACCTGAGGGGAGAAATCCGAGTTTAATGTTTACATTTTTCATTACTGGGGTTTCTCCTCCATGGTGCGTTACCTTCAAATATACAAGTTTGCCAGATTGCAAATATTTTTATATGTTTCGTGCTTTATAATTTCGGTTATCCGTTAATACTATATTATGGTGCCAGTTGAAATATAAGTTCACGGAATCTCCTTCGAGGTGAGATCATGACGGTGATGTAAATTTTAGCTTCACTGGGTGGTCTCCTCTCGAAGGCGGTTTTCATTCAACAGAAGAGAGAGGATACACAAAAATAATTGTGTTCAAGGATTTCTTTTCCACCAGTTGAAATAATAATGTGCGCACTTGAGAGGCGATTGCCAAGTATATGTTTTATTTTTCATTACTGGGTTTTCTCCTTCATGGCGCGTGATGCTTATACCCTCGACTGTTAAGAAATAAAATTTTCTTATGTAGGCTTTGGTTCCACTTCTCTTTGGCTTTGTCCTATTTGGAACTGATAAAGCTATTGAGTGGTGGCACCGCGGCCCTTCCATCGATAATACAATGTATTAGTCCAGAAGTTAAAATTCGTTAATATTGCAAGTTTTTAAAATCTTGAAGGGAAACACTCCCATTCTTGGTGTTCGTGGTTAAATTTTTCTGGTTTACTATTTTGGATGTAGGGAATTCATGTCAATGCTTTTATGTAAGAAAATTATATTTTTAAAATGATACGTAAGCCGTTTCTTTTAAGGAAAAGAAGTTCCTTGTGTAATTTCATTTTCATTGGATATTGTTGAAGTTGTCATGCTGTAACCAAATGTGCAGGCGAGTGGGAAGTAACTTGCTTCCCTCCCACTCCACCGACTGAAATTTGAGACACCTGGGACGTTGATAACTTTCATTTGCTTGTTTGCTTTCTGAGACTAAGGTTGGCAAGTTTCCGATTGCAGTGTTTGTAAATCTGTACTGTGATATAGTGTAGGATAAAGTTGATCCTTACTTATGAAATAGACGAAAATGGTACGTATATTTAGTAGGGATTCATCAGATGTGGATAGATTTTTGCGTTATTTACTTTCGTTTATGTTTAAATGTAGTTTTATCAAAATTTTCAGTATGTCATTTTAAAAGGAAATGTGTTGGGACCTCTTTGGAGGCGAGCTCATTACAGTGATTAACATTAAAACTCACTGGGTGGTCTCCTCTCGAGAGCGGATCTCATTTTTGTCAACACCCGAGTAATTGTATCTTGCCGAATTACGATTTTTGTTTGTGGCGTGCTGAAAATTTTTCTTTGGCGAACATTAAGCAAGAATTCATGGCACACACCTGAGGGGAGAAATCCGAGTTTAATGTTTACATTGTTCATTACTGGGTTTTCTCCTCCATGGTGCGTTACCTTCAAATATACAAGTTTGCCAGATTGCAAATATTTTTATATGTTTCGTGCTTTATAATTTCGGTTATCCGTTAATACTATATTATGGTGCCAGTTGAAATATAAGTTCACGGAATCTTCTTCGAGGTGAGATCATGACGGTGATGTAAATTTAACTTCACTGGGTGGTGTCCTCTCGAAGGCGGTTTTCATTCAACAGAAGAAAGAGGATACACAGAAATAATTGTGTTCTAGGATTTCTTTTCCACCAGTTGAAATAATAATGTGCGCACATGAGAGGCGATTGCCAAGTTTATGTTTTATTTTTCATTACTGGGTTTTCTCCTTCATGGCGCGTGATGCTTATACCCTCGACTGTTAAGAAATAAAATTTTCTTATGTGGGCTTTGGTTCCACTTCTCTTTGGCTTTGTCCTATTTGGAACTGATAAAGCTATTGAGTGGTGGCACCGCGGCCCTTCCATCGATAATACAATGTATTAGTCCAGAAGTTAAAATTCGTTAATATTGCAAGTTTTTAAAATCTTGAAGGGAAACACTCCCATTCTTGGTGTTCGTGGTTAAATTTTTCTGGTTTACTATTTTGGATGTAGGGAATTCATGTCAATGCTTTTATGTAAGAAAATTATATTTTTAAAATGATACGTAAGCCGTTTCTTTTAAGGAAAAGAAGTTCCTTGTGTAATTTCATTTTCATTGGATATTGTTGAAGTTGTCATGCTGTAACCAAATGTGCAGGCGAGTGGGAAGTAACTTGTTTCCCTCCCACTCCACCGACTGAAATTTGAGATACCTGGGACGTTGATAACTTTCATTTGCTTGTTTGCTGTCTGAGACGAAGGTTGTCAAGTTTCCGATTGTAGTGTTTGTAAATCTGTACTGTGATATAGTGTAGGATAAAATTGATCCTTACTTATGAAATAGAAGCAAATGGTACGTATATTTAGCAGGGATTCATCAGATGTGAATAAATTTTTGCGTTATTTACTTTCGTTTATATTTAAATGTAATAATAATCCGTTGCGCAACAGCCCATGAAGGGCCTAGGCATACCTACCGACTGCCGATCTCCCTCCCACGCTTTCCTTCGTCACCTCTAAGCGTGGAGATCTTCAACCAGTATTGGAATAGTCGGGGGGTCAGCCCGGCGTATCCCCAGCCGTTATAGTAGGTCTTCTCGACCGGATTACGCTCACTCACTCGGAGCTCCCCAATTTCCTCACGATGGTGGGTTGCCACCGGCCCTATACGTAGGCCGAATAAATTCCGACCAGAGCCGGATTCGAACCTACGCCGTCCCGCAGCGAACGATCTCAAGACGAGTGAAATTTTCAGTATGTTATTTTAAAAGGAAATGTGTTGGGACCTCTTTGGAGGTGAGCTCATTACAGTGATTAACATTAAAACTCACTGGGTGGTCTCCTCTCGAGAGCGGATCTCATTTTTGTCAACACCCGAGTAATTGTATCTTGCCGAATTACGATTGTTGTTTGTGGCGTGCTGAAAATTTTTCTTTGGCGAACGTTAAGCAAGAATTCATGGCACACACCTGAGGGGAGAAATCCGAGTTTAATGTTTACATTTTTCATTACTGGGGTTTCTCCTCCATGGTGCGTTACCTTCAAATATACAAGTTTGCCAGATTGCAAATATTTTTATATGTTTCGTGCTTTATAATTTCGGTTATCCGTTAATACTATATTATGGTGCCAGTTGAAATATAAGTTCACGGAATCTCCTTCGAGGTGAGATCATGACGGTGATGTAAATTTTAGCTTCACTGGGTGGTCTCCTCTCGAAGGCGGTTTTCATTCAACAGAAGAGAGAGGATACACAAAAATAATTGTGTTCTAGGATTTCTTTTCCACCAGTTGAAATAATAATGTGCGCACTTGAGAGGCGATTGCCAAGTTTATGTTTTATTTTTCATTACTGGGTTTTCTCCTTCATGGCGCGTGATGCTTATACCCTCGACTGTTAAGAAATAAAATTTTCTTATGTAGGCTTTGGTTCCACTTCTCTTTGGCTTTGTCCTATTTGGAACTGATAAAGCTATTGAGTGGTGGCACCGCGGCCCTTCCATCGATAATACAATGTATTAGTCCAGAAGTTAAAATTCGTTAATATTGCAAGTTTTTAAAATCTTGAAGGGAAACACTCCCATTCTTGGTGTTCGTGGTTAAATTTTTCTGGTTTACTATTTTGGATGTAGGGAATTCATGTCAATGCTTTTATGTAAGAAAATTATATTTTTAAAATGATACGTAAGCCGTTTCTTTTAAGGAAAAGAAGTTCCTTGTGTAATTTCATTTTCATTGGATATTGTTGAAGTTGTCATGCTGTAACCAAATGTGCAGGCGAGTGGGAAGTAACTTGCTTCCCTCCCACTCCACCGACTGAAATTTGAGATACCTGGGACGTTGATAACTTTCATTTGCTTGTTTGCTGTCTGAGACGAAGGTTGTCAAGTTTCCGATTGCAGTGTTTGTAAATCTGTACTGTGATATAGTGTAGGATAAAATTGATCCTTACTTATGAAATAGAAGCAAATGGTACGTATATTTAGCAGGGATTCATCAGATGTGAATAGATTTTTGCGTTATTTACTTTCGTTTATATTTAAATGTAGTTTTATCAAAATTTTCAGTATGTTATTTTAAAAGGAAATGTGTTGGGACCTCTTTGGAGGCGAGCTCATTACAGTGATTAACATTAAAACTCACTGGGTGGTCTCCTTTCGAGAGCGGATCTCATTTTTGTCAACACCCGAGTAATTGTATCTTGCCGAATTACGATTGTTGTTTGTGGCGTGCTGAAAATTTTTCTTTGGCGAACGTTAAGCAAGAATTCATGGCACACACCTGAGGGGAGAAATCCGAGTTTAATGTTTACATTGTTCATTACTGGGTATTCTCCTCCATGGTGCGTTACCTTCAAATATACAAGTTTGCCAGATTGCAAATATTTTTATATGTTTCGTGCTTTATAATTTCGGTTATCCGTTAATACTATATTATGGTGCCAGTTGAAATATAAGTTCACGGAATCTCCTTCGAGGTGAGATCATGACGGTGATGTAAATTTTAGCTTCACTGGGTGGTCTCCTCTCGAAGGCGGTTTTCATTCAACAGAAGAGAGAGGATACACAAAAATAATTGTGTTCAAGGATTTCTTTTCCACCAGTTGAAATAATAATGTGCGCACTTGAGAGGCGATTGCCAAGTTTATGTTTTATTTTTCATTACTGGGTTTTCTCCTTCATGGCGCGTGATGCTTATACCCTCGACTGTTAAGAAATAAAATTTTCTTATGTGGGCTTTGGTTCCACTTCTCTTTGGCTTTGTCCTATTTGGAACTGATAAAGCTATTGAGTGGTGGCACCGCGGCCCTTCCATCGATAATACAATGTATTAGTCCAGAAGTTAAAATTCGTTAATATTGCAAGTTTTTAAAATCTTGAAGGGAAACACTCCCATTCTTGGTGTTCGTGGTTAAATTTTTCTGGTTTACTATTTTGGATGTAGGGAATTCATGTCAATGCTTTTATGTAAGAAAATTATATTTTTAAAATGATACGTAAGCCGTTTCTTTTAAGGAAAAGAAGTTCCTTGTGTAATTTCATTTTCATTGGATATTGTTGAAGTTGTCATGCTGTAACCAAATGTGCAGGCGAGTGGGAAGTAACTTGTTTCCCTCCCACTCCACCGACTGAAATTTGAGATACCTGGGACGTTGATAACTTTCATTTGCTTGTTTGCTGTCTGAGACGAAGGTTGTCAAGTTTCCGATTGCAGTGTTTGTAAATCTGTACTGTGATATAGTGTAGGATAAAATTGATCCTTACTTATGAAATAGAAGCAAATGGTACGTATATTTAGCAGGGATTCATCAGATGTGAATAGATTTTTGCGTTATTTACTTTCGTTTATATTTAAATGTAGTTTTATCAAAATTTTCAGTATGTTATTTTAAAAGGAAATGTGTTGGGACCTCTTTGGAGGTGAGCTCATTACAGTGATTAACATTAAAACTCACTGGGTGGTCTCCTCTCGAGAGCGGATCTCATTTTTGTCAACACCCGAGTAATTGTATCTTGCCGAATTACGATTGTTGTTTGTGGCGTGCTGAAAATTTTTCTTTGGCGAACGTTAAGCAAGAATTCATGGCACACACCTGAGGGGAGAAATCCGAGTTTAATGTTTACATTTTTCATTACTGGGGTTTCTCCTCCATGGTGCGTTACCTTCAAATATACAAGTTTGCCAGATTGCAAATATTTTTATATGTTTCCTGCTTTATAATTTCGGTTATCCGTTAATACTATATTATGGTGTAAGTTGAAATATAAGTTCACGGAATCTCCTTCGAGGTGAGATCATGACGGTGATGTAAATTTTAGCTTCACTGGGTGGTCTCCTCTCGAAGGCGGTTTTCATTCAACAGAAGAGAGAGGATACACAAAAATAATTGTGTTCTAGGATTTCTTTTCCACCAGTTGAAATAATAATGTGCGCACTTGAGAGGCGATTGCCAAGTTTATGTTTTATTTTTCATTACTGGGTTTTCTCCTTCATGGCGCGTGATGCTTATACCCTCGACTGTTAAGAAATAAAATTTTCTTATGTAGGCTTTGGTTCCACTTCTCTTTGGCTTTGTCCTATTTGGAACTGATAAAGCTATTGAGTGGTGGCACCGCGGCCCTTCCATCGATAATACAATGTATTAGTCCAGAAGTTAAAATTCGTTAATATTGCAAGTTTTTAAAATCTTGAAGGGAAACACTCCCATTCTTGGTGTTCGTGGTTAATTTTTCTGGTTTACTATTTTGGATGTAGGGAATTCATGTCAATGCTTTTATGTAAGAAAATTATATTTTTAAAATGATACGTAAGCCGTTTCTTTTAAGGAAAAGAAGTTCCTTGTGTAATTTCATTTTCATTGGATATTGTTGAAGTTGTCATGCTGTAACCAAATGTGCAGGCGAGTGGGAAGTAACTTTCTTCCCTCCCACTCCACCGACTGAAATTTGAGACACCTGGGACGTTGATAACTTTCATTTGCTTGTTTGCTTTCTGAGACGAAGGTTGGCAAGTTTCCGATTGCAGTGTTTGTAAATCTGTACTGTGATATAGTGTAGGATAAAGTTGATCCTTACTTATGAAATAGACGAAAATGGTACGTATATTTAGTAGGGATTCATCAGATGTGGATAGATTTTTGCGTTATTTACTTTCGTTTATGTTTAAATGTAGTTTTATCAAAATTTTCAGTATGTCATTTTAAAAGGAAATGTGTTGGGACCTCTTTGGAGGCGAGCTCATTACAGTGATTAACATAAAAACTCACTGGGTGGTCTCCTCTCGAGAGCGGATCTCATTTTTGTCAACACCCGAGTAATTGTATCTTGCAGAATTACGATTTTTGTTTGTGGCGTGCTGAAAATTTTTCTTTGGCGAACGTTAAGCAAGAATTCATGGCACACACCTGAGGGGAGAAATCCGAGTTTAATGTTTACATTGTTCATTACTGGGTTTTCTCCTCCATGGTGCGTTACCTTCAAATATACAAGTTTGCCAGATTGCAAATATTTTTATATGTTTCGTGCTTTATAATTTCGGTTATCCGTTAATACTATATTATGGTGCCAGTTGAAATATAAGTTCACGGAATCTTCTTCGAGGTGAGATCATGACGGTGATGTAAATTTAACTTCACTGGGTGGTGTCCTCTCGAAGGCGGTTTTCATTCAACAGAAGAAAGAGGATACACAGAAATAATTGTGTTCTAGGATTTCTTTTCCACCAGTTGAAATAATAATGTGCGCACTTGAGAGGCGATTGCCAAGTTTATGTTTTATTTTTCATTACTGGGTTTTCTCCTTCATGGCGCGTCATGCTTATACCCTCGACTGTTAAGAAATAAAATTTTCTTATGTGGGCTTTGGTTTCACTTCTCTTTGGCTTTGTCCTATTTGGAACTGATAAAGCTATTGAGTGGTGGCACCGCGGCCCTTCCATCGATAATACAATGTATTAGTCCAGAAGTTAAAATTCGTTAATATTGCAAGTTTTTAAAATCTTGAAGGGAAACACTCCCATTCTTGGTGTTCGTGGTTAAATTTTTCTGGTTTACTATTTTGGATGTAGGGAATTCATGTCAATGCTTTTATGTAAGAAAATTATATTTTTAAAATGATATGTAAGCCGTTTCTTTTAAGGAAAAGAAGTTCCTTGTGTAATTTCATTTTCATTGGATATTGTTGAAGTTGTCATGCTGTAACCAAATGTGCAGGCGAGTGGGAAGTAACTTGCTTCCCTCCCACTCCACCGACTGAAATTTGAGACACCTGGGACGTTGATAACTTTCATTTGCTTGTTTGCTTTCTGAGACGAAGGTTGGCAAGTTTCCGATTGCAGTGTTTGTAAATCTGTACTGTGATATAGTGTAGGATAAAGTTGATCCTTACTTATGAAATAGACGAAAATGGTACGTATATTTAGTAGGGATTCATCAGATGTGGATAGATTTTTGCGTTATTTACTTTCGTTTATGTTAAAATGTAGTTTTATCAAAATTTTCAGTATGTTATTTTAAAAGGAAATGTGTTGGGACCTCTTTGGAGGCGAGCTCATTACAGTGATTAACATTAAAACTCACTGGGTGGTCTCCTTTCGAGAGCGGATCTCATTTTTGTCAACACCCGAGTAATTGTACCTTGCCGAATTACGATTGTTGTTTGTGGCGTGCTGAAAATTTTTCTTTGGCGAACGTTAAGCAAGAATTCATGGCACACACCTGAGGGGAGCAATCCGAGTTTAATGTTTACATTGTTCATTACTGGGTTTTCTCCTCCATGGTGCGTTACCTTCAAATATACAAGTTTGCCAGATTGCAAATATTTTTATATGTTTCGTGCTTTATAATTTCGGTTATCCGTTAATACTATATTATGGTGCCAGTTGAAATATAAGTTCACGGAATCTCCTTCGAGGTGAGATCATGACGGTGATGTAAATTTTAGCTTCACTGGGTGGTCTCCTCTCGAAGGCGGTTTTCATTCAACAGAAGAAAGAGGATACACAGAAATAATTGTGTTCTAGGATTTCTTTTCCACCAGTTGAAATAATAGTGTGCGCACTTGAGAGGCGATTGCCAAGTTTATGTTTTATTTTTCATTACTGGGTTTTCTCCTTCATGGCGCGTGATGCTTATACCCTCGACTGTTAAATAAAATTTTCTTATGTGGGCTTTGGTTCCACTTCTCTTTGGCTTTGTCCTATTTGGAACTGATAATGCTATTGAGTGGTGGCACCGCGGCCCTTTCATCGATAATACAATGTATTAGTCCAGAAGTTAAAATTCGTTAATATTGCAAGTTTTTAAAATCTTGAAGGGAAACACTCCCATTCTTGGTGTTCGTGGTTAAATTTTTCTGGTTTACTATTTTGGATGTAGGGAATTCATGTCAATGCTTTTATGTAAGAAAATTATATTTTTAAAATGTTACGTAAGCCGTTTCTTTTAAGGAAAAGAAGTTCCTTGTGTAATTTCATTTTCATTGGATATTGTTGAAGTTGTCATGCTGTAACCAAATGTGCAGGCGAGTGGGAAGTAACTTGTTTCCCTCCCACTCCACCGACTGAAATTTGAGACACCTGGGACGTTGATAACTTTCATTTGCTTGTTTGCTTTCTGAGACGAAGGTTGTCAAGATTCCGATTGCAGTGTTTGTAAATCTGTACTGTGATATAGTGTAGGATAAAGTTGATCCTTACTTATGAAATAGACGAAAATGGTACGTATATTTAATAGGGATTCATCAGATGTGGATAGATTTTTGCGTTATTTACTTTCGTTTATGTTTAAATGTAGTTTTATCAAAATTTTCAGTATGTTATTTTAAAAGGAAATGTGTTGGGACCTCTTTGGAGTCGAGTTCATTACAGTGATTAACATTAAAACTCACTGGGTGGTCTCCTCTCGAGAGCGGATCTCATTTTTGTCAACACCCGAGTAATTGTATCTTGCCGAATTACGATTGTTGTTTGTGGCGTGCTGAAAATTTTTCTTTGGCGAACGTTAAGCAAGAATTCATGGCACACACCTGAGGGGAGAAATCCGAGTTTAATGTTTACATTGTTCATTACTGGGTTTTCTCCTCCATGGTGCGTTACCTTCAAATATACAAGTTTGCCAGATTGCAAATATTTTTATATGTTTCGTGCTTTATAATTTCGGTTATCCGTTAATACTATATTATGGTGCCAGTTGAAATATAAGTTCACGGAATCTCCTTCGAGGTGAGATCATGACGGTGATGTAAATTTTAGCTTCACTGGGTGGTCTCCTCTCGAAGGCGGTTTTCATTCAACAGAAGAAAGAGGATACACAGAAATAATTGTGTTCTAGGATTTCTTTTCCACCAGTTGAAATAATAGTGTGCGCACTTGAGACGCGATTGCCAAGTTTATGTTTTATTTTTCATTACTGGGTTTTCTCCTTCATGGCGCGTGATGCTTATACCGTCGACTGTTAAGAAATAAAATTTTCTTATGTGGGCTTTGGTCCCACTTCTCTTTGGCTTTGTCCTATTTGGAACTGATAAAGCTATTGAGTGGTGGCACCGCGGCCCTTTCATCGATAATACAATGTATTAGTCCAGAAGTTAAAATTCGTTAATATTGCAAGTTTTTAAAATCTTGAAGGGAAACACTCCCATTCTTGGTGTTCGTGGTTAAATTTTTCTGGTTTACTATTTTGGATGTAGGGAATCCATGTCAATGCTTTTATGTAAGAAAATTATATTTTTAAAATGATACGTAAGCCGTTTCTTTTAAGGAAAAGAAGTTCCTTGTGTAATTTCGTTTTCATTGGATATTGTTGAAGTTGTCATGCTGTAACCAAATGTGCAGGCGAGTGGGAAGTAACTTGTTTCCCTCCCACTCCACCGACTGAAATTTGAGACACCTGGGACGTTGATAACTTTCATTTGCTTGCTTGCTTTCTGAGACGAAGGTTGGCAAGATTCCGATTGCAGTGTTTGTAAATCTGTACTGTGATATAGTGTAGGATAAAGTTGATCCTTACTTATGAAATAGACGAAAATGGTACGTATATTTAGTAGGGATTCATCAGATGTGGAAAGATTTTTGCGTTATTTACTTTCGTTTATGTTTAAATGTAGTTTTATCAAAAATTTCAGTATGTTATTTTAAAAGGAAATGTGTTGGGACCTCTTTGGAGGTGAGCTCATTACAGTGATTAACATTAAAACTCACTGGGTGGTCTCCTCTCGAGAGCGGATCTCATTTTTGTCAACACCCGAGTAATTGTATCTTGCCGAATTACGATTGTTATTTGTGGCGTGCTGAAAATTTTTCTTTGGCGAACGTTAAGCAAGAATTCATGGCACACACCTGAGGGGAGAAATCCGAGTATAATGTTTACATTTTTCATTACTGGGGTTTCTCCTCCATGGTGCGTTACCTTCAAATATACAAGTTTGCCAGATTGCAAATATTTTTATATGTTTCGTGCTTTATAATTTCGGTTATCCGTTAATACTATATTATGGTGCCAGTTGAAATATAAGTTCACGGAATCTCCTTCGAGGTGCGATCATGACGGTGATGTAAATTTTAGCTTCACTGGGTGGTCTCCTCTCGAAGGCGGTTTTCATTCAACAGAAGATAGAGGATACACAAAAATAATTGTGTTCTAGGATTTCTTTTCCACCAGTTGAAATAATAATGTGCGCACTTGAGAGGCGATTGCCAAGTTTATGTTTTATTTTTCATTACTGGGTTTTCTCCTTCATGGCGCGTGATGCTTATACCCTCGACTGTTAAGAAATAAAATTTTCTTATGTAGGCTTTGGTTCCACTTCTCTTTGGCTTTGTCCTATTTGGAACTGATAAAGCTATTGAGTGGTGGCACCGCGGCCCTTCCATCGATAATACAATGTATTAGTCCAGAAGTTAAAATTCGTTAATATTGCAAGTTTTTAAAATCTTGAAGGGAAACACTCCCATTCTTGGTGTTCGTGGTTAAATTTTTCTGGTTTACTATTTTGGATGTAGGGAATTCATGTCAATGCTTTTATGTAAGAAAATTATATTTTTAAAATGATACGTAAGCCGTTTCTTTTAAGGAAAAGAAGTTCCTTGTGTAATTTCATTTTCATTGGATATTGTTGAAGTTGTCATGCTGTAACCAAATGTGCAGGCGAGTGGGAAGTAACTTGTTTCCCTCCCACTCCACCGACTGAAATTTGAGATACCTGGGACGTTGATAACTTTCATTTGCTTGCTTGCTGTCTGAGACGAAGGTTGTCAAGTTTCCGATTGCAGTGTTTGTAAATCTGTACTGTGATATAGTGTAGGATAAAATTGATCCTTACTTATGAAATAGAAGCAAATGGTACGTATATTTAGCAGGGATTCATCAGATGTGAATAGATTTTTGCGTTATTTACTTTCGTTTATATTTAAATGTAGTTTTATCAAAATTTTCAGTATGTCATTTTAAAAGGAAATGTGTTGGGACCTCTTTGGGGGCGAGCTCATTACAGTGATTAACATTAAAACTCACTGGGTGGTCTCCTCTCGAGAGCGGGTCTCATTTTTGTCAACACCCGAGTAATTGTATCTTGCCGAATTACGATTTTTGTTTGTGGCGTGCTGAAAATTTTTCTTTGGCGAACGTTAAGCAAGAATTCATGGCACACACCTGAGGGGAGAAATCCGAGTTTAATGTTTACATTGTTCATTACTGGGTTTTCTCCTCCATGGTGCGTTACCTTCAAATATACAAGTTTGCCAGATTGCAAATATTTTTATATGCTTCGTGCTTTATAATTTCGGTTATCCGTTAATACTATATTATGGTGCCAGTTGAAATATAAGTTCACGGAATCTTCTTCGAGGTGAGATCATGACGGTGATGTAAATTTAACTTCACTTTGTGGTGTCCTCTCGAAGGCGGTTTTCATTCAACAGAAGAAAGAGGATACACAGAAATAATTGTGTTCTAGGATTTCTTTTCCACCAGTTGAAATAATAATGGGCGCACTTGAGAGGCGATTGCCAAGTTTATGTTTTATTTTTCATTACTGGGTTTTCTCCTTCATGGCGCGTGATGCTTATACCCTCGACTGTTAAATAAAATTTTCTTATGTGGGCTTTGGTTCCACTTCTCTTTGGCTTTGTCCTATTTGGAACTGATAAAGCTATTGAGTGGTGGCACCGCGGCCCTTTCATCGATAATACAATGTATTAGTCCAGAAGTTAAAATTCGTTAATATTGCAAGTTTTTAAAATCTTGAAGGGAAACACTCCCATTCTTGGTGTTCGTGGTTAAATTTTTCTGGTTTACTATTTTGGATGTAGGGAATTCATGTCAATGCTTTTATGTAAGAAAATTATATTTTTAAAATGATACGTAAGCCGTTTCTTTTAAGGAAAAGAAGTTCCTTGTGTAATTTCATTTTCATTGGATATTGTTGAAGTTGTCATGCTGTAACCAAATGTGCAGGCGAGGGGGAAGTAACTTGCTTCCCTCCCACTCCACCGACTGAAATTTGAGACACCTGGGACGTTGATAACTTTCATTTGCTTGTTTGCTTTCTGAGACGAAGGTTGGCAAGTTTCCGATTGCAGTGTTTGTAAATCTGTACTGTGATATAGTGTAGGATAAAGTTGATCCTTACTTATGAAATAGACGAAAATGGTACGTATATTTAGTAGGGATTCATCAGATGTGGATAGATTTTTGCGTTATTTACTTTCGTATATGTTTAAATGTAGTTTTATCAAAATTTTCAGTATGTTATTTTAAAAGGAAATGTGTTGGGACCTCTCTGGAGGCGAGCTCATTACAGTGATTAACATTAAAACTCACTGGGTGGTCTCCTCTCGAGAGCGGATCTCATTTTTGTCAACACCCGAGTAATTGTATCTTGCCGAATTACGATTGTTGTTTGTGGCGTGCTGAAAATTTTTCTTTGGCGAACGTTAAGCAAGAATTCATGGCACACACCTGAGGGGAGAAATCCGAGTTTAATGTTTACATTGTTCATTACTGGGTTTTCTCCTCCATGGTGCGTTACCTTCAAATATACAAGTTTGCCAGATTGCAAATATTTTTATATGTTTCGTGCTTTATAATTTCGGTTATCCGTTAATACTATATTATGGTGCCAGTTGAAATATAAGTTCACGGAATCTCCTTCGAGGTGAGATCATGACGGTGATGTAAATTTTAGCTTCACTGGGTGGTCTCCTCTCGAAGGCGGTTTTCATTCAACAGAAGAAAGAGGATACACAGAAATAATTGTGTTCTAGGATTTCTTTGCCACCAGTTGAAATAATAATGTGCGCACTTGAGAGGCGATTGCCAAGTTTATGTTTTATTTTTCATTACTGGGTTTTCTCCTTCATGGCGCGTGATGCTTATACCCTCGACTGTTAAATAAAATTTTCTTATGTGGGCTTTGGTTCCACTTCTCTTTGGCTTTGTCCTATTTGGAACTGATAATGCTATTGAGTGGTGGCACCGCGGCCCTTTCATCGATAATACAATGTATTAGTCCAGAAGTTAAAATTCGTTAATATTGCAAGTTTTTAAAATCTTGAAGGGAAACACTCCCATTCTTGGTGTTCGTGGTTAAATTTTTCTGGTTTACTATTTTGGATGTAGGGAATTCATGTCAATGCTTTTATGTAAGAAAATTATATTTTTAAAATGATACGTAAGCCGTTTCTTTTAAGGAAAAGAAGTTCCTTGTGTAATTTCATTTTCATTGGATATTGTTGAAGTTGTCATGCTGTAACCAAATGTGCAGGCGAGTGGGAAGTAACTTGTTTCCCTCCCACTCCACCGACTGAAATTTGAGATACCTGGGACGTTGATAACTTTCATTTGCTTGTTTGCTGTCTGAGACGAAGGTTGTCAAGTTTCCGATTGCAGTGTTTGTAAATCTGTACTGTGATATAGTGTAGGATAAAATTGATCCTTACTTATGAAATAGAAGCAAATGGTACGTATATTTAGCAGGGATTCATCAGATGTGAATAGATTTTTGCGTTATTTACTTTCGTTTATATTTAAATGTAGTTTTATCAAAATTTTCAGTATGTCATTTTAAAAGGAAATGTGTTGGGACCTCTTTGGGGGCGAGCTCATTACAGTGATTAACATTAAAACTCACTGGGTGGTCTCCTCTTGAGAGCGGATCTCATTTTTGTCAACACCCGAGTAATTGTATCTTGCCGAATTACGATTTTTGTTTGTGGCGTGCTGAAAATTTTTCTTTGGCGAACGTTAAGCAAGAATTCATGGCACACACCTGAGGGGAGAAATCCGAGTTTAATGTTTACATTGTTCATTACTGGGTTTTCTCCTCCATGGTGCGTTACCTTCAAATATACAAGTTTGCCAGATTGCAAATATTTTTATATGTTTCGGGCTTTATAATTTCGGTTATCCGTTAATACTATATTATGGTGCCAGTTGAAATATAAGTTCACGGAATCTCCTTCGAGGTGAGATCATGACGGTGATGTAAATTTTAGCTTCACTGGGTGGTCTCCTCTCGAAGGCGGTTTTCATTCAACAGAAGAAAGAGGATACACAGAAATAATTGTGTTCTAGGATTTCTTTTCCACCAGTTGAAATAATAATGGGCGCACTTGAGAGGCGATTGCCAAGTTTATGTTTTATTTTTCATTACTGGGTTTTCTCCTTCATGGCGCGTGATGCTTATACCCTCGACTGTTAAGAAATAAAATTTTCTTATGTGGGCTTTGGTTCCACTTCTCTTTGGCTTTGTCCTATTTGGAACTGATAAAGCTATTGAGTGGTGGCACCGCGGCCCTTCCATCGATAATACAATGTATTAGTCCAGAAGTTAAAATTCGTTAATATTGCAAGTTTTTAAAATCTTGAAGGGAAACACTCCCATTCTTGGTGTTCGTGGTTAAATTTTTCTGGTTTACTATTTTGGATGTAGGGAATTCATGTCAATGCTTTTATGTAAGAAAATTTTATTTTTAAAATGATACGTAAGCCGTTTCTTTTAAGGAAAAGAAGTTCCTTGTGTAATTTCATTTTCATTGGATATTGTTGAAGTTGTCATGCTGTAACCAAATGTGCAGGCGAGTGGGAAGTAACTTGTTTCCCTCCCACTCCACCGACTGAAATTTGAGATACCTGGGACGTTGATAACTTTCATTTGCTTGTTTGCTTTCTGAGACGAGGGTTGTCAAGATTCCGATTGCAGTGTTTGTAAATCTGTACTGTGATATAGTGTAGGATAAAATTGATCCTTACTTATGAAATAGAAGCAAATGGTACGTATATTTAGCAGGGATTCATCAGATGTGAATAGATTTTTGCGTTATTTACTTTCGTTTATATTTAAATGTAGTTTTATCAAAATTTTCAGTATGTCATTTTAAAAGGAAATGTGTTGGGACCTCTTTGGGGGCGAGCTCATTACAGTGATTAACATTAAAACTCACTGGGTGGTCTCCTCTCGAGAGCGGATCTCATTTTTGTCAACACCCGAGTAATTGTATCTTGCCGAATTACGATTTTTGTTTGTGGCGTGCTGAAAATTTTTCTTTGGCGAACGTTAAGCAAGAATTCATGGCACACACCTGAGGGGAGAAATCCGAGTTTAATGTTTACATTGTTCATTACTGGGTTTTCTCCTCCATGGTGCGTTACCTTCAAATATACAAGTTTGCCAGATTGCAAATATTTTTATATGTTTCGTGCTTTATAATTTCGGTTATCCGTTAATACTATATTATGGTGCCAGTTGAAATATAAGTTCACGGAATCTCCTTCGAGGTGAGATCATGACGGTGATGTAAATTTTAGCTTCACTGGGTGGTCTCCTCTCGAAGGCGGTTTTCATTCAACAGAAGAAAGAGGATACACAGAAATAATTGTGTTCTAGGATTTCTTTTCCACCAGTTGAAATAATAATGGGCGCACTTGAGAGGCGATTGCCAAGTTTATGTTTTATTTTTCATTACTGGGTTTTCTCCTTCATGGCGCGTGATGCTTATACCCTCGACTGTTAAGAAATAAAATTTTCTTATGTGGGCTTTGGTTCCACTTCTGTTTGGCTTTGTCCTATTTGGAACTGATAAAGCTATTGAGTGGTGGCACCGCGGCCCTTCCATCGATAATACAATGTATTAGTCCAGAAGTTAAAATTCGTTAATATTGCAAGTTTTTAAAATCTTGAAGGGAAACACTCCCATTCTTGGTGTTCGTGGTTAAATTTTTCTGGTTTACTATTTTGGATGTAGGGAATTCATGTCAATGCTTTTATGTAAGAAAATTATATTTTTAAAATGATACGTAAGCCGTTTCTTTTAAGGAAAAGAAGTTCCTTGTGTAATTTCATTTTCATTGGATATTGTTGAAGTTGTCATGCTGTAACCAAATGTGCAGGCGAGTGGGAAGTAACTTGTTTCCCTCCCACTCCACCGACTGAAATTTGAGACACCTGGGACGTTGATAACTTTCATTTGCTTGTTTGCTTTCTGAGACGAAGGTTGTCAAGATTCCGATTGCAGTGTTTGTAAATCTGTACTGTGATATAGTGTAGGATAAAGTTGATCCTTACTTATGAAATAGACGAAAATGGTACGTATATTTAGTAGGGATTCATCAGATGTGGATAGATTTTTGCGTTATTTACTTTCGTTTATGTTTAAATGTAGTTTTATCAAAAATTTCAGTATGTTATTTTAAAAGGAAATGTGTTGGGACCTCTTTGGAGGCGAGCTCATTACAGTGATTAACATTAAAACTCACTGGGTGGTCTCCTTTCGAGAGCGGATCTCATTTTTGTCAACACCCGAGTAATTGTATCTTGCCGAATTACGATTGTTGTTTGTGGCGTGCTGAAAATTTTTCTTTGGCGAACGTTAAGCAAGAATTCATGGCACACACCTGAGGGGAGAAATCCGAGTTTAATGTTTACATTGTTCATTACTGGGTATTCTCCTCCATGGTGCGTTACCTTCAAATATACAAGTTTGCCAGATTGCAAATATTTTTATATGTTTCGTGCTTTATAATTTCGGTTATCCGTTAATACTATATTATGGTGCCAGTTGAAATATAAGTTCACGGAATCTCCTTCGAGGTGAGATCATGACGGTGATGTATATTTTAGCTTCACTGGGTGGTCTCCTCTCGAAGGCGGTTTTCATTCAACAGAAGAAAGAGGATACACAGAAATAATTGTGTTCTAGGATTTCTTTTCCACCAGTTGAAATAATAGTGTGCGCACTTGAGAGGCGATTGCCAAGTTTATGTTTTATTTTTCATTACTGGGTTTTCTCCTTCATGGCGCGTGATGCTTATACCCTCGACTGTTAAATAAAATTTTCTTATGTGGGCTTTGGTTCCACTTCTCTTTGGCTTTGTCCTATTTGGAACTGATAATGCTATTGAGTGGTGGCACCGCGGCCCTTTCATCGATAATACAATGTATTAGTCCAGAAGTTAAAATTCGTTAATATTGCAAGTTTTTAAAATCTTGAAGGGAAACACTCCAATTCTTGGTGTTCGTGGTTAAATTTTTCTGGTTTACTATTTTGGATGTAGGGAATTCATGTCAATGCTTTTATGTAAGAAAATTATATTTTTAAAATGTTACGTAAGCCGTTTCTTTTAAGGAAAAGAAGTTCCTTGTGTAATTTCATTTTCATTGGATATTGTTGAAGTTGTCATGCTGTAACCAAATGTGCAGGCGAGTGGGAAGTGACTTGTTTCCCTCCCACTCCACCGACTGAAATTTGAGACACCTGGGACGTTGATAACTTTCATTAGCTTGTTTGCTTTCTGAGACGAAGGTTGTCAAGATTCCGATTGCAGTGTTTGTAAATCTGTACTGTGATATAGTGTAGGATAAAGTTGATCCTTACTTATGAAATAGACGAAAATGGTACGTATATTTAGTAGGGATTCATCAGATGTGGATAGATTTTTGCGTTATTTACTTTCGTTTATGTTTAAATGTAGTTTTATCAAAATTTTCAGTATGTTATTTTAAAAGGAAATGTGTTGGGACCTCTTTGGAGTCGAGTTCATTACAGTGATTAACATTAAAACTCACTGGGTGGTCTCCTCTCGAGAGCGGATCTCATTTTTGTCAACACCCGAGTAATTGTATCTTGCCGAATTACGATTGTTGTTTGTGGCGTGCTGAAAATTTTTCTTTGGCGAACGTTAAGCAAGAATTCATGGCACACACCTGAGGGGAGAAATCCGAGTTTAATGTTTACATTGTTCATTACTGGGTTTTCTCCTCCATGGTGCGTTACCTTCAAATATACAAGTTTGCCAGATTGCAAATATTTTTATATGTTTCGTGCTTTATAATTTCGGTTATCCGTTAATACTATATTATGGTGCCAGTTGAAATATAAGTTCACGGAATCTCCTTCGAGGTGAGATCATGACGGTGATGTAAATTTTAGCTTCACTGGGTGGTCTCCTCTCGAAGGCGGTTTTCATTCAACAGAAGAAAGAGGATACACAGAAATAATTGTGTTCTAGGATTTATTTTCCACCAGTTGAAATAATAGTGTGCGCACTTGAGAGGCGATTGCCAAGTTTATGTTTTATTTTTCATTACTGGGTTTTCTCCTTCATGGCGCGTGATGCTTATACCGTCGACTGTTAAGAAATAAAATTTTCTTATGTGGGCTTTTGTCCCACTTCTCTTTGGCTTTGTCCTATTTGGAACTGATAAAGCTATTGAGTGGTGGCACCGCGGCCCTTTCATCGATAATACAATGTATTAGTCCAGAAGTTAAAATTCGTTAATATTGCAAGTTTTTAAAATCTTGAAGGGAAACACTCCCATTCTTGGTGTTCGTGGTTAAATTTTTCTGGTTTACTATTTTGGATGTAGGGAATTCATGTCAATGCTTTTATGTAAGAAAATTATATTTTTAAAATGATACGTAAGCCGTTTCTTTTAAGGAAAAGAAGTTCCTTGTGTAATTTCGTTTTCATTGGATATTGTTGAAGTTGTCATGCTGTAACCAAATGTGCAGGCGAGTGGGAAGTAACTTGTTTCCCTCCCACTCCACCGACTGAAATTTGAGACACCTGGGACGTTGATAACTTTCATTTGCTTGCTTGCTTTCTGAGACGAAGGTTGTCAAGATTCCGATTGCAGTGTTTGTAAATCTGTACTGTGATATAGTGTAGGATAAAGTTGATCCTTACTTATGAAATAGACGAAAATGGTACGTATATTTAGTAGGGATTCATCAGATGTGGAAAGATTTTTGCGTTATTTACTTTCGTTTATGATTAAATGTAGTTTTATCAAAAAATTCAGTATGTTATTTTAAAAGGAAATGTGTTGGGACCTCTTTGGAGGTGAGCTCATTACAGTGATTAACATTAAAACTCACTGGGTGGTCTCCTCTCGAGAGCGGATCTCATTTTTGTCAACACCCGAGTAATTGTATCTTGCCGAATTACGATTGTTATTTGTGGCGTGCTGAAAATTTTTCTTTGGCGAACGTTAAGCAAGAATTCATGGCACACACCTGAGGGGAGAAATCCGAGTATAATGTTTACATTTTTCATTACTGGGGTTTCTCCTCCATGGTGCGTTACCTTCAAATATACAAGTTTGCCAGATTGCAAATATTTTTATATGTTTCGTGCTTTATAATTTCGGTTATCCGTTAATACTATATTATGGTGCCAGTTGAAATATAAGTTCACGGAATCTCCTTCGAGGTGCGATCATGACGGTGATGTAAATTTTAGCTTCACTGGGTGGTCTCCTCTCGAAGGCGGTTTTCATTCAACAGAAGATAGAGGATACACAAAAATAATTGTGTTCTAGGATTTCTTTTCCACCAGTTGAAATAATAATGTGCGCACTTGAGAGGCGATTGCCAAGTTTATGTTTTATTTTTCATTACTGGGTTTTCTCCTTCATGGCGCGTGATGCTTATACCCTCGACTGTTAAGAAATAAAATTTTCTTATGTAGGCTTTGGTTCCACTTCTCTTTGGCTTTGTCCTATTTGGAACTGATAAAGCTATTGAGTGGTGGCACCGCGGCCCTTCCATCGATAATACAATGTATTAGTCCAGAAGTTAAAATTCGTTAATATTGCAAGTTTTTAAAATCTTGAAGGGAAACACTCCCATTCTTGGTGTTCGTGGTTAAATTTTTCTGGTTTACTATTTTGGATGTAGGGAATTCATGTCAATGCTTTTATGTAAGAAAATTATATTTTTAAAATGATACGTAAGCCGTTTCTTTTAAGGAAAAGAAGTTCCTTGTGTAATTTCATTTTCATTGGATATTGTTGAAGTTGTCATGCTGTAACCAAATGTGCAGGCGAGTGGGAAGTAACTTGTTTCCCTCCCACTCCACCGACTGAAATTTGAGACACCTGGGACGTTGATAACTTTCATTTGCTTGTTTGCTGTCTGAGACGAAGGTTGTCAAGTTTCCGATTGCAGTGTTTCTAAATCTGTACTGTGATATAGTGTAGGATAAAATTGATCCTTACTTATGAAATAGAAGCAAATGGTACGTATATTTAGCAGGGATTCATCAGATGTGAATAGATTTTTGCGTTATTTACTTTCGTTTATATTTAAATGTAGTTTTATCAAAATTTTCAGTATGTCATTTTAAAAGGAAATGTGTTGGAACCTCTTTGGGGGCGAGCTCATTACAGTGATTAACATTAAAACTCACTGGGTGGTCTCCTCTCGAGAGCGGATCTCATTTTTGTCAACACCCGAGTAATTGTATCTTGCCGAATTACGATTTTTGTTTGTGGCGTGCTGAAAATTTTTCTTTGGCGAACGTTAAGCAAGAATTCATGGCACACACCTGACGGGAGAAATCCGAGTTTAATGTTTACATTGTTCATTACTGGGTTTTCTCCTCCATGGTGCGTTACCTTCAAATATACAAGTTTGCCAGATTGCAAATATTTTTATATGTTTCGTGCTTTATAATTTCGGTTATCCGTTAATACTATATTATGGTGCCAGTTGAAATATAAGTTCACGGAATCTTCTTCGAGGTGAGATCATGACGGTGATGTAAATTTAACTTCACTTTGTGGTGTCCTCTCGAAGGCGGTTTTCATTCAACAGAAGAAAGAGGATACACAGAAATAATTGTGTTCTAGGATTTCTTTTCCACCAGTTGAAATAATAATGGGCGCACTTGAGAGGCGATTGCCAAGTTTATGTTTTATTTTTCATTACTGGGTTTTCTCCTTCATGGCGCGTGATGCTTATACCCTCGACTGTTAAATAAAATTTTCTTATGTGGGCTTTGTTTCCACTTCTCTTTGGCTTTGTCCTATTTGGAACTGATAAAGCTATTGAGTGGTGGCACCGCGGCCCTTTCATCGATAATACAATGTATTAGTCCAGAAGTTAAAATTCGTTAATATTGCAAGTTTTTAAAATCTTGAAGGGAAACACTCCCATTCTTGGTGTTCGTGGTTAAATTTTTCTGGTTTACTATTTTGGATGTAGGGAATTCATGTCAATGCTTTTATGTAAGAAAATTATATTTTTAAAATGATACGTAAGCCGTTTCTTTTAAGGAAAAGAAGTTCCTTGTGTAATTTCATTTTCATTGGATATTGTTGAAGTTGTCATGCTGTAACCAAATGTGCAGGCGAGTGGGAAGTAACTTGTTTCCCTCCCACTCCACCGACTGAAATTTGAGATACCTGGGACGTTGATAACTTTCATTTGCTTGTTTGCTTTCTGAGACGAGGGTTGTCAAGATTCCGATTGCAGTGTTTGTAAATCTGTACTGTGATATAGTGTAGGATAAAATTGATCCTTACTTATGAAATAGAAGCAAATGGTACGTATATTTAGCAGGGATTCATCAGATGTGAATAGATTTTTGCGTTATTTACTTTCGTTTATATTTAAATGTAGTTTTATCAAAATTTTCAGTATGTCATTTTAAAAGGAAATGTGTTGGGACCTCTTTGGGGGCGAGCTCATTACAGTGATTAACATTAAAACTCACTGGGTGGTCTCCTCTCGAGAGCGGATCTCATTTTTGTCAACACCCGAGTAATTGTATCTTGCCGAATTACGATTTTTGTTTGTGGCGTGCTGAAAATTTTTCTTTGGCGAACGTTAAGCAAGAATTCATGGCACACACCTGAGGGGAGAAATCCGAGTTTAATGTTTACATTGTTCATTACTGGGTTTTCTCCTCCATGGTGCGTTACCTTCAAATATACAAGTTTGCCAGATTGCAAATATTTTTATATGTTTCGTGCTTTATAATTTCGGTTATCCGTTAATACTATATTATGGTGCCAGTTGAAATATAAGTTCACGGAATCTTCTTCGAGGTGAGATCATGACGGTGATGTAAATTTAACTTCACTTTGTGGTGTCCTCTCGAAGGCGGTTTTCATTCAACAGAAGAAAGAGGATACACAGAAATAATTGTGTTCTAGGATTTCTTTTCCACCAGTTGAAATAATAATGGGCGCACTTGAGAGGCGATTGCCAAGTTTATGTTTTATTTTTCATTACTGGGTTTTCTCCTTCATGGCGCGTGATGCTTATACCCTCGACTGTTAAATAAAATTTTCTTATGTGGGCTTTGGTTCCACTTCTCTTTGGCTTTGTCCTATTTGGAACTGATAAAGCTATTGAGTGGTGGCACCGCGGCCCTTTCATCGATAATACAATGTATTAGTCCAGAAGTTAAAATTCGTTAATATTGCAAGTTTTTAAAATCTTGAAGGGAAACACTCCCATTCTTGGTGTTCGTGGTTAAATTTTTCTGGTTTACTATTTTGGATGTAGGGAATTCATGTCAATGCTTTTATGTAAGAAAATTATATTTTTAAAATGATACGTAAGCCGTTTCTTTTAAGGAAAAGAAGTTCCTTGTGTAATTTCATTTTCATTGGATATTGTTGAAGTTGTCATGCTGTAACCAAATGTGCAGGCGAGGGGGAAGTAACTTGCTTCCCTCCCACTCCACCGACTGAAATTTGAGACACCTGGGACGTTGATAACTTTCATTTGCTTGTTTGCTTTCTGAGACGAAGGTTGGCAAGTTTCCGATTGCAGTGTTTGTAAATCTGTACTGTGATATAGTGTAGGATAAAGTTGAACCTTACTTATGAAATAGACGAAAATGGTACGTATATTTAGTAGGGATTCATCAGATGTGGATAGATTTTTGCGTTATTTACTTTCGTATATGTTTAAATGTAGTTTTATCAAAATTTTCAGTATGTTATTTTAAAAGGAAATGTGTTGGGACCTCTCTGGAGGCGAGCTCATTACAGTGATTAACATTAAAACTCACTGGGTGGTCTCCTCTCGAGAGCGGATCTCATTTTTGTCAACACCCGAGTAATTGTATCTTGCCGAATTACGATTGTTGTTTGTGGCGTGCTGAAAATTTTTCTTTGGCGAACGTTAAGCAAGAATTCATGGCACACACCTGAGGGGAGAAATCCGAGTTTAATGTTTACATTGTTCATTACTGGGTTTTCTCCTCCATGGTGCGTTACCTTCAAATATACAAGTTTGCCAGATTGCAAATATTTTTATATGTTTCGTGCTTTATAATTTCGGTTATCCGTTAATACTATATTATGGTGCCAGTTGAAATATAAGTTCACGGAATCTCCTTCGAGGTGAGATCATGACGGTGATGTAAATTTTAGCTTCACTGGGTGGTCTCCTCTCGAAGGCGGTTTTCATTCAACAGAAGAAAGAGGATACACAGAAATAATTGTGTTCTAGGATTTCTTTGCCACCAGTTGAAATAATAATGTGCGCACTTGAGAGGCGATTGCCAAGTTTATGTTTTATTTTTCATTACTGGGTTTTCTCCTTCATGGCGCGTGATGCTTATACCCTCGACTGTTAAATAAAATTTTCTTATGTGGGCTTTGGTTCCACTTCTCTTTGGCTTTGTCCTATTTGGAACTGATAATGCTATTGAGTGGTGGCACCGCGGCCCTTTCATCGATAATACAATGTATTAGTCCAGAAGTTAAAATTCGTTAATATTGCAAGTTTTTAAAATCTTGAAGGGAAAAACTCCCATTCTTGGTGTTCGTGGTTAAATTTTTCTGGTTTACTATTTTGGATGTAGGGAATTCATGTCAATGCTTTTATGTAAGAAAATTATATTTTTAAAATGATACGTAAGCCGTTTCTTTTAAGGAAAAGAAGTTCCTTGTGTAATTTCATTTTCATTGGATATTGTTGAAGTTGTCATGCTGTAACCAAATGTGCAGGCGAGTGGGAAGTAACTTGTTTCCCTCCCACTCCACCGACTGAAATTTGAGATACCTGGGACGTTGATAACTTTCATTTGCTTGTTTGCTGTCTGAGACGAAGGTTGTCAAGTTTCCGATTGCAGTGTTTGTAAATCTGTACTGTGATATAGTGTAGGATAAAATTGATCCTTACTTATGAAATAGAAGCAAATGGTACGTATATTTAGCAGGGATTCATCAGATGTGAATAGATTTTTGCGTTATTTACTTTCGTTTATATTTAAATGTAGTTTTATCAAAATTTTCAGTATGTCATTTTAAAAGGAAATGTGTTGGGACCTCTTTGGGGGCGAGCTCATTACAGTGATTAACATTAAAACTCACTGGGTGGTCTCCTCTCGAGAGCGGATCTCATTTTTGTCAACACCCGAGTAATTGTATCTTGCCGAATTACGATTTTTGTTTGTGGCGTGCTGAAAATTTTTCTTTGGCGAACGTTAAGCAAGAATTCATGGCACACACCTGAGGGGAGAAATCCGAGTTTAATGTTTACATTGTTCATTACTGGGTTTTCTCCTCCATGGTGCGTTACCTTCAAATATACAAGTTTGCCAGATTGCAAATATTTTTATATGTTTCGTGCTTTATAATTTCGGTTATCCGTTAATACTATATTATGGTGCCAGTTGAAATATAAGTTCACGGAATCTTCTTCGAGGTGAGATCATGACGGTGATGTAAATTTAACTTCACTTTGTGGTGTCCTCTCGAAGGCGGTTTTCATTCAACAGAAGAAAGAGGATACACAGAAATAATTGTGTTCTAGGATTTCTGTTCCACCAGTTGAAATAATAATGGGCGCACTTGAGAGGCGATTGCCAAGTTTATGTTTTATTTTTCATTACTGGGTTTTCTCCTTCATGGCGCGTGATGCTTATACCCTCGACTGTTAAATAAAATTTTCTTATGTGGGCTTTGGTTCCACTTCTCTTTGGCTTTGTCCTATTTGGAACTGATAAAGCTATTGAGTGGTGGCACCGCGGCCCTTTCATCGATAATACAATGTATTAGTCCAGAAGTTAAAATTCGTTAATATTGCAAGTTTTTAAAATCTTGAAGGGAAACACTCCCATTCTTGGTGTTCGTGGTTAAATTTTTCTGGTTTACTATTTTGGATGTAGGGAATTCATGTCAATGCTTTTATGTAAGAAAATTATATTTTTAAAATGATACGTAAGCCGTTTCTTTTAAGGAAAAGAAGTTCCTTGTGTAATTTCATTTTCATTGGATATTGTTGAAGTTGTCATGCTGTAACCAAATGTGCAGGCGAGGGGGAAGTAACTTGCTTCCCTCCCACTCCACCGACTGAAATTTGAGACACCTGGGACGTTGATAACTTTCATTTGCTTGTTTGCTTTCTGAGACGAAGGTTGGCAAGTTTCCGATTGCAGTGTTTGTAAATCTGTACTGTGATATAGTGTAGGATAAAGTTGATCCTTACTTATGAAATAGACGAAAATGGTACGTATATTTAGTAGGGATTCATCAGATGTGGATAGATTTTTGCGTTATTTACTTTCGTATATGTTTAAATGTAGTTTTATCAAAATTTTCAGTATGTTATTTTAAAAGGAAATGTGTTGGGACCTCTCTGGAGGCGAGCTCATTACAGTGATTAACATTAAAACTCACTGGGTGGTCTCCTCTCGAGAGCGGATCTCATTTTTGTCAACACCCGAGTAATTGTATCTTGCCGAATTACGATTGTTGTTTGTGGCGTGCTGAAAATTTTTCTTTGGCGAACGTTAAGCAAGAATTCATGGCACACACCTGAGGGGAGAAATCCGAGTTTAATGTTTACATTGTTCATTACTGGGTTTTCTCCTCCATGGTGCGTTACCTTCAAATATACAAGTTTGCCAGATTGCAAATATTTTTATATGTTTCGTGCTTTATAATTTCGGTTATCCGTTAATACTATATTATGGTGCCAGTTGAAATATAAGTTCACGGAATCTCCTTCGAGGTGAGATCATGACGGTGATGTAAATTTTAGCTTCACTGGGTGGTCTCCTCTCGAAGGCGGTTTTCATTCAACAGAAGAAAGAGGATACACAGAAATAATTGTGTTCTAGGATTTCTTTGCCACCAGTTGAAATAATAATGTGCGCACTTGAGAGGCGATTGCCAAGTTTATGTTTTATTTTTCATTACTGGGTTTTCTCCTTCATGGCGCGTGATGCTTATACCCTCGACTGTTAAATAAAATTTTCTTATGTGGGCTTTGGTTCCACTTCTCTTTGGCTTTGTCCTATTTGGAACTGATAATGCTATTGAGTGGTGGCACCGCGGCCCTTTCATCGATAATACAATGTATTAGTCCAGAAGTTAAAATTCGTTAATATTGCAAGTTTTTAAAATCTTGAAGGGAAAAACTCCCATTCTTGGTGTTCGTGGTTAAATTTTTCTGGTTTACTATTTTGGATGTAGGGAATTCATGTCAATGCTTTTATGTAAGAAAATTATATTTTTAAAATGATACGTAAGCCGTTTCTTTTAAGGAAAAGAAGTTCCTTGTGTAATTTCATTTTCATTGGATATTGTTGAAGTTGTCATGCTGTAACCAAATGTGCAGGCGAGTGGGAAGTAACTTGTTTCCCTCCCACTCCACCGACTGAAATTTGAGATACCTGGGACGTTGATAACTTTCATTTGCTTGTTTGCTGTCTGAGACGAAGGTTGTCAAGTTTCCGATTGCAGTGTTTGTAAATCTGTACTGTGATATAGTGTAGGATAAAATTGATCCTTACTTATGAAATAGAAGCAAATGGTACGTATATTTAGCAGGGATTCATCAGATGTGAATAGATTTTTGCGTTATTTACTTTCGTTTATATTTAAATGTAGTTTTATCAAAATTTTCAGTATGTCATTTTAAAAGGAAATGTGTTGGGACCTCTTTGGGGGCGAGCTCATTACAGTGATTAACATTAAAACTCACTGGGTGGTCTCCTCTCGAGAGCGGATCTCATTTTTGTCAACACCCGAGTAATTGCATCTTGCCGAATTACGATTTTTGTTTGTGGCGTGCTGAAAATTTTTCTTTGGCGAACGTTAAGCAAGAATTCATGGCACACACCTGAGGGGAGAAATCCGAGTTTAATGTTTACATTGTTCATTACTGGGTTTTCTCCTCCATGGTGCGTTACCTTCAAATATACAAGTTTGCCAGATTGCAAATATTTTTATATGTTTCGTGCTTTATAATTTCGGTTATCCGTTAATACTATATTATGGTGCCAGTTGAAATATAAGTTCACGGAATCTCCTTCGAGGTGAGATCATGACGGTGATGTAAATTTTAGCTTCACTGGGTGGTCTCCTCTCGAAGGCGGTTTTCATTCAACAGAAGAAAGAGGATACACAGAAATAATTGTGTTCTAGGATTTCTTTTCCACCAGTTGAAATAATAATGGGCGCACTTGAGAGGCGATTGCCAAGTTTATGTTTTATTTTTCATTACTGGGTTTTCTCCTTCATGGCGCGTGATGCTTATACCCTCGACTGTTAAGAAATAAAATTTTCTTATGTGGGCTTTGGTTCCACTTCTCTTTGGCTTTGTCCTATTTGGAACTGATAAAGCTATTGAGTGGTGGCACCGCGGCCCTTCCATCGATAATACAATGTATTAGTCCAGAAGTTAAAATTCGTTAATATTGCAAGTTTTTAAAATCTTGAAGGGAAACACTCCCATTCTTGGTGTTCGTGGTTAAATTTTTCTGGTTTACTATTTTGGATGTAGGGAATTCATGTCAATGCTTTTATGTAAGAAAATTATATTTTTAAAATGATACGTAAGCCGTTTCTTTTAAGGAAAAGAAGTTCATTGTGTAATTTCATTTTCATTGGATATTGTTGAAGTTGTCATGCTGTAACCAAATGTGCAGGCGAGTGGGAAGTAACTTGTTTCCCTCCCACTCCACCGACTGAAATTTGAGACACCTGGGACGTTGATAACTTTCATTTGCTTGTTTGCTTTCTGAGACGAAGGTTGTCAAGATTCCGATTGCAGTGTTTGTAAATCTGTACTGTGATATAGTGTAGGATAAAGTTGATCCTTACTTATGAAATAGACGAAAATGGTACGTATATTTAGTAGGGATTCATCAGATGTGGATAGATTTTTGCGTTATTTACTTTCGTTTATGTTTAAATGTAGTTTTATCAAAAATTTCAGTATGTTATTTTAAAAGGAAATGTGTTGGGACCTCTTTGGAGGCGAGCTCATTACAGTGATTAACATTAAAACTCACTGGGTGGTCTCCTTTCGAGAGCGGATCTCATTTTTGTCAACACCCGAGTAATTGTATCTTGCCGAATTACGATTGTTGTTTGTGGCGTGCTGAAAATTTTTCTTTGGCGAACGTTAAGCAAGAATTCATGGCACACACCTGAGGGGAGAAATCCGAGTTTAATGTTTACATTGTTCATTACTGGGTATTCTCCTCCATGGTGCGTTACCTTCAAATATACAAGTTTGCCAGATTGCAAATATTTTTATATGTTTCGTGCTTTATAATTTCGGTTATCCGTTAATACTATATTATGGTGCCAGTTGAAATATAAGTTCACGGAATCTCCTTCGAGGTGAGATCATGACGGTGATGTAAATTTTAGCTTCACTGGGTGGTCTCCTCTCGAAGGCGGTTTTCATTCAACAGAAGAAAGAGGATACACAGAAATAATTGTGTTCTAGGATTTCTTTTCCACCAGTTGAAATAATAGTGTGCGCACTTGAGAGGCGATTGCCAAGTTTATGTTTTATTTTTCATTACTGGGTTTTCTCCTTCATGGCGCGTGATGCTTATACCCTCGACTGTTAAATAAAATTTTCTTATGTGGGCTTTGGTTCCACTTCTCTTTGGCTTTGTCCTATTTGGAACTGATAATGCTATTGAGTGGTGGCACCGCGGCCCTTTCATCGATAATACAATGTATTAGTCCAGAAGTTAAAATTCGTTAATATTGCAAGTTTTTAAAATCTTGAAGGGAAACACTCCCATTCTTGGTGTTCGTGGTTAAATTTTTCTGGTTTACTATTTTGGATGTAGGGAATTCATGTCAATGCTTTTATGTAAGAAAATTATATTTCTAAAATGTTACGTAAGCCGTTTCTTTTAAGGAAAAGAAGTTCCTTGTGTAATTTCATTTTCATTGGATATTGTTGAAGTTGTCATGCTGTAACCAAATGTGCAGGCGAGTGGGAAGTGACTTGTTTCCCTCCCACTCCACCGACTGAAATTTGAGACACCTGGGACGTTGATAACTTTCATTAGCTTGTTTGCTTTCTGAGACGAAGGTTGTCAAGATTCCGATTGCAGTGTTTGTAAATCTGTACTGTGATATAGTGTAGGATAAAGTTGATCCTTACTTATGAAATAGACGAAAATGGTACGTATATTTAGTAGGGATTCATCAGATGTGGAAAGATTTTTGCGTTATTTACTTTCGTTTATGATTAAATGTAGTTTTATCAAAAATTTCAGTATGTTATTTTAAAAGGAAATGTGTTGGGACCTCTTTGGAGGTGAGCTCATTACAGTGATTAACATTAAAACTCACTGGGTGGTCTCCTCTTGAGAGCGGATCTCATTTTTGTCAACACCCGAGTAATTGTATCTTGCCGAATTACGATTGTTATTTGTGGCGTGCTGAAAATTTTTCTTTGGCGAACGTTAAGCAAGAATTCATGGCACACACCTGAGGGGAGAAATCCGAGTATAATGTTTACATTTTTCATTACTGGGGTTTCTCCTCCATGGTGCGTTACCTTCAAATATACAAGTTTGCCAGATTGCAAATATTTTTATATGTTTCGTGCTTTATAATTTCGGTTATCCGTTAATACTATATTATGGTGCCAGTTGAAATATAAGTTCACGGAATCTCCTTCGAGGTGCGATCATGACGGTGATGTAAATTTTAGCTTCACTGGGTGGTCTCCTCTCGAAGGCGGTTTTCATTCAACAGAAGATAGAGGATACACAAAAATAATTGTGTTCTAGGATTTCTTTTCCACCAGTTGAAATAATAATGTGCGCACTTGAGAGGCGATTGCCAAGTTTATGTTTTATTTTTCATTACTGGGTTTTCTCCTTCATGGCGCGTGATGCTTATACCCTCGACTGTTAAGAAATAAAATTTTCTTATGTAGGCTTTGGTTCCACTTCTCTTTGGCTTTGTCCTATTTGGAACTGATAAAGCTATTGAGTGGTGGCACCGCGGCCCTTCCATCGATAATACAATGTATTAGTCCAGAAGTTAAAATTCGTTAATATTGCAAGTTTTTAAAATCTTGAAGGGAAACACTCCCATTCTTGGTGTTCGTGGTTAAATTTTTCTGGTTTACTATTTTGGATGTAGGGAATTCATGTCAATGCTTTTATGTAAGAAAATTATATTTTTAAAATGATACGTAAGCCGTTTCTTTTAAGGAAAAGAAGTTCCTTGTGTAATTTCATTTTCATTGGATATTGTTGAAGTTGTCATGCTGTAACCAAATGTGCAGGCGAGTGGGAAGTAACTTGTTTCCCTCCCACTCCACCGACTGAAATTTGAGATACCTGGGACGTTGATAACTTTCATTTGCTTGTTTGCTGTCTGAGACGAAGGTTGTCAAGTTTCCGATTGCAGTGTTTGTAAATCTGTACTGTGATATAGTGTAGGATAAAATTGATCCTTACTTATGAAATAGAAGCAAATGGTACGTATATTTAGCAGGGATTCATCAGATGTGAATAGATTTTTGCGTTATTTACTTTCGTTTATATTTAAATGTAGTTTTATCAAAATTTTCAGTATGTCATTTTAAAAGGAAATGTGTTGGGACCTCTTTGGGGGCGAGCTCATTACAGTGATTAACATTAAAACTCACTGGGTGGTCTCCTCTCGAGAGCGGATCTCATTTTTGTCAACACCCGAGTAATTGTATCTTGCCGAATTACGATTTTTGTTTGTGGCGTGCTGAAAATTTTTCTTTGGCGAACGTTAAGCAAGAATTCATGGCACACACCTGAGGGGAGAAATCCGAGTATAATGTTTACATTTTTCATTACTGGGGTTTCTCCTCCATGGTGCGTTACCTTCAAATATACAAGTTTGCCAGATTGCAAATATTTTTATATGTTTCGTGCTTTATAATTTCGGTTATCCGTTAATACTATATTATGGTGCCAGTTGAAATATAAGTTCACGGAATCTCCTTCGAGGTGCGATCATGACGGTGATGTAAATTTTAGCTTCACTGGGTGGTCTCCTCTCGAAGGCGGTTTTCATTCAACAGAAGAAAGAGGATACACAGAAATAATTGTGTTCTAGGATTTATTTTCCACCAGTTGAAATAATAGTGTGCGCACTTGAGAGGCGATTGCCAAGTTTATGTTTTATTTTTCATTACTGGGTTTTCTCCTTCATGGCGCGTGATGCTTATACCGTCGACTGTTAAGAAATAAAATTTTCTTATGTGGGCTTTGGTCCCACTTCTCTTTGGCTTTGTCCTATTTGGAACTGATAAAGCTATTGAGTGGTGGCACCGCGGCCCTTTCATCGATAATACAATGTATTAGTCCAGAAGTTAAAATTCGTTAATATTGCAAGTTTTTAAAATCTTGAAGGGAAACACTCCCATTCTTGGTGTTCGTGGTTAAATTTTTCTGGTTTACTATTTTGGATGTAGGGAATTCATGTCAATGCTTTTATGTAAGAAAATTATATTTTTAAAATGATACGTAAGCCGTTTCTTTTAAGGAAAAGAAGTTCCTTGTGTAATTTCGTTTTCATTGGATATTGTTGAAGTTGTCATGCTGTAACCAAATGTGCAGGCGAGTGGGAAGTAACTTGTTTCCCTCCCACTCCACCGACTGAAATTTGAGACACCTGGGACGTTGATAACTTTCATTTGCTTGCTTGCTTTCTGAGACGAAGGTTGTCAAGATTCCGATTGCAGTGTTTGTAAATCTGTACTGTGATATAGTGTAGGATAAAGTTGATCCTTACTTATGAAATAGACGAAAATGGTACGTATATTTAGTAGGAATTCATCAGATGTGGAAAGATTTTTGCGTTATTTACTTTCGTTTATGATTAAATGTAGTTTTATCAAAAATTTCAGTATGTTATTTTAAAAGGAAATGTGTTGGGACCTCTTTGGAGGTGAGCTCATTACAGTGATTAACATTAAAACTCACTGGGTGGTCTCCTCTCGAGAGCGGATCTCATTTTTGTCAACACCCGAGTAATTGTATCTTGCCGAATTACGATTGTTATTTGTGGCGTGCTGAAAATTTTCAGTATGTTATTTTAAAAGGAAATGTGTTGGGACCTCTTTGGAGGCGAGCTCATTACAGTGATTAACATAAAAACTCACTGGGTGGTCTCCTTTCGAGAGCGGATCTCATTTTTGTCAACACCCGAGTAATTGTATCTTGCCGAATTACGATTGTTGTTTGTGGCGTGCTGAAAATTTTTCTTTGGCGAACGTTAAGCAAGAATTCATGGCACACACCTGAGGGGAGAAATCCGAGTTTAATGTTTACATTGTTCATTACTGGGTTTTCTCCTCCATGGTGCGTTACCTTCAAATATACAAGTTTGCCAGATTGCAAATATTTTTATATGTTTCGTGCTTTATAATTTCGGTTATCCGTTAATACTATATTATGGTGCCAGTTGAAATATAAGTTCACGGAATCTTCTTCGAGGTGAGATCATGACGGTGATGTAAATTTAACTTCACTTTGTGGTGTCCTCTCGATGGCGGTTTTCATTCAACAGAAGAAAGAGGATACACAGAAATAATTGTGTTCTAGGATTTCTTTTCCACCAGTTGAAATAATAATGGGCGCACTTGAGAGGCGATTGCCAAGTTTATGTTTTATTTTTCATTACTGGGTTTTCTCCTTCATGGCGCGTGATGCTTATACCCTCGACTGTTAAATAAAATTTTCTTATGTGGGCTTTGGTTCCACTTCTCTTTGGCTTTGTCCTATTTGGAACTGATAATGCTATTGAGTGGTGGCACCGCGGCCCTTTCATCGATAATACAATGTATTAGTCCAGAAGTTAAAATTCGTTAATATTGCAAGTTTTTAAAATCTTGAAGGGAAACACTCCCATTCTTGGTGTTCGTGGTTAAATTTTTCTGGTTTACTATTTTGGATGTAGGGAATTCATGTCAATGCTTTTATGTAAGAAAATTATATTTTTAAAATGTTACGTAAGCCGTTTCTTTTAAGGAAAAGAAGTTCCTTGTGTAATTTCATTTTCATTGGATATTGTTGAAGTTGTCATGCTGTAACCAAATGTGCAGGCGAGTGGGAAGTAACTTGTTTCCATCCCACTCCACCGACTGAAATTTGAGACACCTGGGACGTTGATAACTTTCATTTGCTTGTTTGCTTTCTGAGACGAAGGTTGTCAAGATTCCGATTGCAGTGTTTGTAAATCTGTACTGTGATATAGTGTAGGATAAAGTTGATCCTTACTTATGAAATAGACGAAAATGGTACGTATATTTAGTAGGGATTCATCAGATGTGGATAGATTTTTGCGTTATTTACTTTCGTTTATGTTTAAATGTAGTTTTATCAAAAATTTCAGTATGTTATTTTAAAAGGAAATGTGTTGGGACCTCTTTGGAGGCGAGCTCATTACAGTGATTAACATTAAAACTCACTGGGTGGTCTCCTTTCGAGAGCGGATCTCATTTTTGTCAACACCCGAGTAATTGTATCTTGCCGAATTACGATTGTTGTTTGTGGCGTGCTGAAAATTTTTCTTTGGCGAACGTTAAGCAAGAATTCATGGCACACACCTGAGGGGAGAAATCCGAGTTTAATGTTTACATTGTTCATTACTGGGTTTTCTCCTCCATGGTGCGTTACCTTCAAATATACAAGTTTGCCAGATTGCAAATATTTTTATATGTTTCGTGCTTTATAATTTCGGTTATCCGTTAATACTATATTATGGTGCCAGTTGAAATATAAGTTCACGGAATCTTCTTCGAGGTGAGATCATGACGGTGACGTAAATTTAACTTCACTGGGTGGTCTCCTCTCGAAGGCGGTTTTCATTCAACAGAAGAAAGAGGATACACAGAAATAATTGTGTTCTAGGATTTCTTTTCCACCAGTTGAAATAATAATGTGCGCATTTGAGAGGCGATTGCCAAGTTTATGTTTTATTTTTCATTACTGGGTTTTCTCCTTCATGGCGCGTGATGCTTATACCCTCGACAGTTAAATAAAATTTTCTTATGTGGGCTTTGGTTCCACTTCTCTTTGGCTTTGTCCTATTTGGAACTGATAATGCTATTGAGTGGTGGCACCGCGGCCCTTTCATCGATAATACAATGTATTAGTCCAGAAGTTAAAATTCGTTAAGATTGCAAGTTTTTAAAATCTTGAAGGGAAACACTCCCATTCTTGGTGTTCGTGGTTAAATTTTTCTGGTTTACTATTTTGGATGTAGGGAATTCATGTCAATGCTTTTATGTAAGAAAATTATATTTTTAAAATGTTACGTAAGCCGTTTCTTTTAAGGAAAAGAAGTTCCTTGTGTAATTTCATTTTCATTGGATATTGTTGAAGTTGTCATGCTGTAACCAAATGTGCAGGCGAGTGGGAAGTAACTTGCTTCGCTCCCACTCCACCGACTGAAATTTGAGACACCTGGGACGTTGATAACTTTCATTTGCTTGTTTGCTTTCTGAGACGAAGGTTGGCAAGTTTCCGATTGCAGTGTTTGTAAATCTGTACTGTGATATAGTGTAGGATAAAGTTGATCCTTACTTATGAAATAGACGAAAATGGTACGTATATTTAGTAGGGATTCATCAGATGTGGATAGATTTTTGCGTTATTTACTTTCGTATATGTTTAAATGTAGTTTTATCAAAATTTTCAGTATGTTATTTTAAAAGGAAATGTGTTGGGACCTCTCTGGAGGCGAGCTCATTACAGTGATTAACATTAAAACTCACTGGGTGGTCTCCTCTCGAGAGCGGATCTCATTTTTGTCAACACCCGAGTAATTGTATCTTGCCGAATTACGATTGTTGTTTGTGGCGTGCTGAAAATTTTTCTTTGGCGAACGTTAAGCAAGAATTCATGGCACACACCTGAGGGGAGAAATCCGAGTTTAATGTTTACATTGTTCATTACTGGGTTTTCTCCTCCATGGTGCGTTACCTTCAAATATACAAGTTTGCCAGATTGCAAATATTTTTATATGTTTCGTGCTTTATAATTTCGGTTATCCGTTAATACTATATTATGGTGCCAGTTGAAATATAAGTTCACGGAATCTCCTTCGAGGTGAGATCATGACGGTGATGTAAATTTTAGCTTCACTGGGTGGTCTCCTCTCGAAGGCGGTTTTCATTCAACAGAAGAAAGAGGATACACAGAAATAATTGTGTTCTAGGATTTCTTTGCCACCAGTTGAAATAATAATGTGCGCACTTGAGAGGCGATTGCCAAGTTTATGTTTTATTTTTCATTACTGGGTTTTCTCCTTCATGGCGCGTGATGCTTATACCCTCGACTGTTAAATAAAATTTTCTTATGTGGGCTTTGGTTCCACTTCTCTTTGGCTTTGTCCTATTTGGAACTGATAATGCTATTGAGTGGTGGCACCGCGGCCCTTTCATCGATAATACAATGTATTAGTCCAGAAGTTAAAATTCGTTAATATTGCAAGTTTTTAAAATCTTGAAGGGAAACACTCCCATTCTTGGTGTTCGTGGTTAAATTTTTCTGGTTTACTATTTTGGATGTAGGGAATTCATGTCAATGCTTTTATGTAAGAAAATTATATTTTTAAAATGATACGTAAGCCGTTTCTTTTAAGGAAAAGAAGTTCCTTGTGTAATTTCATTTTCATTGGATATTGTTGAAGTTGTCATGCTGTAACCAAATGTGCAGGCGAGTGGGAAGTAACTTGTTTCCCTCCCACTCCACCGACTGAAATTTGAGATACCTGGGACGTTGATAACTTTCATTTGCTTGTTTGCTGTCTGAGACGAAGGTTGTCAAGTTTCCGATTGCAGTGTTTGTAAATCTGTACTGTGATATAGTGTAGGATAAAATTGATCCTTACTTATGAAATAGAAGCAAATGGTACGTATATTTAGCAGGGATTCATCAGATGTGAATAGATTTTTGCGTTATTTACTTTCGTTTATATTTAAATGTAGTTTTATCAAAATTTTCAGTATGTCATTTTAAAAGGAAATGTGTTGGGACCTCTTTGGGGGCGAGCTCATTACAGTGATTAACATTAAAACTCACTGGGTGGTCTCCTCTCGAGAGCGGATCTCATTTTTGTCAACACCCGAGTAATTGTATCTTGCCGAATTACGATTTTTGTTTGTGGCGTGCTGAAAATTTTTCTTTGGCGAACGTTAAGCAAGAATTCATGGCACACACCTGAGGGGAGAGATCCGAGTTTAATGTTTACATTGTTCATTACTGGGTTTTCTCCTCCATGGTGCGTTACCTTCAAATATACAAGTTTGCCAGATTGCAAATATTTTTATATGTTTCGTGCTTTATAATTTCGGTTATCCGTTAATACTATATTATGGTGCCAGTTGAAATATAAGTTCACGGAATCTCCTTCGAGGTGAGATCATGACGGTGATGTAAATTTTAGCTTCACTGGGTGGTCTCCTCTCGAAGGCGGTTTTCATTCAACAGAAGAGAGAGGATACACAAAGATAATTGTGTTCTAGGATTTCTTTTCCACCAGTTGAAATAATAATGTGCGCACTTGAGAGGCGATTGCCAAGTTTATGTTTTATTTTTCATTACTGGGTTTTCTCCTTCATGGCGCGTGATGCTTATACCCTCGACTGTTAAATAAAATTTTCTTATGTGGGCTTTGGTTCCACTTCTCTTTGGCTTTGTCCTATTTGGAACTGATAATGCTATTGAGTGGTGGCACCGCGGCCCTTTCATCGATAATACAATGTATTAGTCCAGAAGTTAAAATTCGTTAATATTGCAAGTTTTTAAAATCTTGAAGGGAAACACTCCCATTCTTGGTGTTCGTGGTTAAATTTTTCTGGTTTACTATTTTGGATGTAGGGAATTCATGTCAATGCTTTTATGTAAGAAAATTATATTTTTAAAATGTTACGTAAGCCGTTTCTTTTAAGGAAAAGAAGTTCCTTGTGTAATTTCATTTTCATTGGATATTGTTGAAGTTGTCATGCTGTAACCAAATGTGCAGGCGAGTGGGAAGTAACTTGTTTCCCTCCCACTCCACCGACTGAAATTTGAGACACCTGGGACGTTGATAACTTTCATTTGCTTGTTTGCTTTCTGAGACGAAGGTTGTCAAGATTCCGATTGCAGTGTTTGTAAATCTGTACTGTGATATAGTGTAGGATAAAGTTGATCCTTACTTATGAAATAGACGAAAATGGTACGTATATTTAGTAGGGATTCATCAGATGTGGATAGATTTTTGCGTTATTTACTTTCGTTTATGTTTAAATGTAGTTTTATCAAAAATTTCAGTATGTTATTTTAAAAGGAAATGTGTTGGGACCTCTTTGGAGGCGAGCTCATTACAGTGATTAACATTAAAACTCACTGGGTGGTCTCCTTTCGAGAGCGGATCTCATTTTTGTCAACACCCGAGTAATTGTATCTTGCCGAATTACGATTGTTGTTTGTGGCGTGCTGAAAATTTTTCTTTGGCGAACGTTAAGCAAGAATTCATGGCACACACCTGAGGGGAGAAATCCGAGTTTAATGTTTACATTGTTCATTACTGGGTTTTCTCCTCCATGGTGCGTTACCTTCAAATATACAAGTTTGCCAGATTGCAAATATTTTTATATGTTTCGTGCTTTATAATTTCGGTTATCCGTTAATACTATATTATGGTGCCAGTTGAAATATAAGTTCACGGAATCTCCTTCGACGTGAGATCATGACGGTGATGTAAATTTTAGCTTCACTGGGTGGTCTCCTCTCGAAGGCGGTTTTCATTCAACAGAAGAAAGAGGATACACAGAAATAATTGTGTTCTAGGATTTCTTTTCCACCAGTTGAAATAATAATGTGCGCACTTGAGAGGCGATTGCCAAGTTTATGTTTTATTTTTCATTACTGGGTTTTCTCCTTCATGGCGCGTGATGCTTATACCCTCGACTGTTAAATAAAATTTTCTTATGTGGGCTTTGGTTCCACTTCTCTTTGGCTTTGTCCTATTTGGAACTGATAAGGCTATTGAGTGGTGGCACCGCGGCCCTTTCATCGATAATACAATGTATTAGTCCAGAAGTTAAAATTCGTTAATATTGCAAGTTTTTAAAATCTTGAAGGGAAACACTCCCATTCTTGGTGTTCGTGGTTAAATTTTTCTGGTTTACTATTTTGGATGTAGGGAATTCATGTCAATGCTTTTATGTAAGAAAATTATATTTTTAAAATGTTACGTAAGCCGTTTCTTTTAAGGAAAAGAAGTTCCTTGTGTAATTTCATTTTCATTGGATATTGTTGAAGTTGTCATGCTGTAACCAAATGTGCAGGCGAGTGGGAAGTAACTTGTTTCCCTCCCACTCCACCGACTGAAATTTGAGACACCTGGGACGTTGATAACTTTCATTTGCTTGTTTGCTTTCTGAGACGAAGGTTGTCAAGATTCCGATTGCAGTGTTTGTAAATCTGTACTGTGATATAGTGTAGGATAAAGTTGATCCTTACTTATGAAATAGACGAAAATGGTACGTATATTTAGTAGGGATTCATCAGATGTGGATAGATTTTTGCGTTATTTACTTTCGTTTATGTTTAAATGTAGTTTTATCAAAAATTTCAGTATGTTATTTTAAAAGGAAATGTGTTGGGACCTCTTTGGAGGCGAGCTCATTACAGTGATTAACATTAAAACTCACTGGGTGGTCTCCTCTCGAGAGCGGATCTCATTTTTGTCAACACCCGAGTAATTGTATCGTGCCGAATTACGATTGTTGTTTGTGGCGTGCTGAAAATTTTTCTTTGGCGAACGTTAAGCAAGAATTCATGGCACACACCTGAGGGGAGAAATCCGAGTTTAATGTTTACATTGTTCATTACTGGGTTTTCTCCTCCATGGTGCGTTACCTTCAAATATACAAGTTTGCCAGATTGCAAATATTTTTATGTTTCGTGCTTTATAATTTCGGTTATCCGTTAATACTATATTATGGTGCCAGTTGAAATATAAGTTCACGGAATCTTCTTCGAGGTGAGATCATGACGGTGATGTAAATTTAACTTCACTTTGTGGTGTCCTCTCGAAGGCGGTTTTCATTCAACAGAAGAAAGAGGATACACAGAAATAATTGTGTTCTAGGATTTCTTTTCCACCAGTTGAAATAATAATGGGCGCACTTGAGAGGCGATTGCCAAGTTTATGTTTTATTTTTCATTACTGGGTTTTCTCCTTCATGGCGCGTGATGCTTATACCCTCGACTGTTAAATAAAATTTTCTTATGTGGGCTTTGGTTACACTTCTCTTTGGCTTTGTCCTATTTGGAACTGATAAAGCTATTGAGTGGTGGCACCGCGGCCCTTTCATCGATAATACAATGTATTAGTCCAGAAGTTAAAATTCGTTAATATTGCAAGTTTTTAAAATCTTGAAGGGAAACACTCCCATTCTTGGTGTTCGGGGTTAAATTTTTCTGGTTTACTATTTTGGATGTAGGGAATTCATGTCAATGCTTTTATGTAAGAAAATTATATTTTTAAAATGATACGTAAGCCGTTTCTTTTAAGGAAAAGAAGTTCCTTGTGTAATTTCATTTTCATTGGATATTGTTGAAGTTGTCATGCTGTAACCAAATGTGCAGGCGAGGGGGAAGTAACTTGCTTCGCTCCCACTCCACCGACTGAAATTTGAGACACCTGGGACGTTGATAACTTTCATTTGCTTGTTTGCTTTCTGAGACGAAGGTTGGCAAGTTTCCGATTGCAGTGTTTGTAAATCTGTACTGTGATATAGTGTAGGATAAAGTTGATCCTTACTTATGAAATAGACGAAAATGGTACGTATATTTAGTAGGGATTCATCAGATGTGGATAGATTTTTGCGTTATTTACTTTCGTATATGTTTAAATGTAGTTTTATCAAAATTTTCAGTATGTTATTTTAAAAGGAAATGTGTTGGGACCTCTCTGGAGGCGAGCTCATTACAGTGATTAACATTAAAACTCACTGGGTGGTCTCCTCTCGAGAGCGGATCTCATTTTTGTCAACACCCGAGTAATTGTATCTTGCCGAATTACGATTGTTGTTTGTGGCGTGCTGAAAATTTTTCTTTGGCGAACGTTAAGCAAGAATTCATGGCACACACCTGAGGGGAGAAATCCGAGTTTAATGTTTACATTGTTCATTACTGGGTTTTCTCCTCCATGGTGCGTTACCTTCAAATATACAAGTTTGCCAGATTGCAAATATTTTTATATGTTTCGTGCTTTATAATTTCGGTTATCCGTTAATACTATATTATGGTGCCAGTTGAAATATAAGTTCACGGAATCTCCTTCGAGGTGAGATCATGACGGTGATGTAAATTTTAGCTTCACTGGGTGGTCTCCTCTCGAAGGCGGTTTTCATTCAACAGAAGAAAGAGGATACACAGAAATAATTGTGTTCTAGGATTTCTTTGCCACCAGTTGAAATAATAATGTGCGCACTTGAGAGGCGATTGCCAAGTTTATGTTTTATTTTTCATTACTGGGTTTTCTCCTTCATGGCGCGTGATGCTTATACCCTCGACTGTTAAATAAAATTTTCTTATGTGGGCTTTGGTTCCACTTCTCTTTGGCTTTGTCCTATTTGGAACTGATAATGCTATTGAGTGGTGGCACCGCGGCCCTTTCATCGATAATACAATGTATTAGTCCAGAAGTTAAAATTCGTTAATATTGCAAGTTTTTAAAATCTTGAAGGGAAACACTCCCATTCTTGGTGTTCGTGGTTAAATTTTTCTGGTTTACTATTTTGGATGTAGGGAATTCATGTCAATGCTTTTATGTAAGAAAATTATATTTTTAAAATGATACGTAAGCCGTTTCTTTTAAGGAAAAGAAGTTCCTTGTGTAATTTCATTTTCATTGGATATTGTTGAAGTTGTCATGCTGTAACCAAATGTGCAGGCGAGTGGGAAGTAACTTGTTTCCCTCCCACTCCACCGACTGAAATTTGAGATACCTGGGACGTTGATAACTTTCATTTGCTTGTTTGCTGTCTGAGACGAAGGTTGTCAAGTTTCCGATTGCAGTGTTTGTAAATCTGTACTGTGATATAGTGTAGGATAAAATTGATCCTTACTTATGAAATAGAAGCAAATGGTACGTATATTTAGCAGGGATTCATCAGATGTGAATAGATTTTTGCGTTATTTACTTTCGTTTATATTTAAATGTAGTTTTATCAAAATTTTCAGTATGTCATTTTAAAAGGAAATGTGTTGGGACCTCTTTGGGGGCGAGCTCATTACAGTGATTAACATTAAAACTCACTGGGTGGTCTCCTCTCGAGAGCGGATCTCATTTTTGTCAACACCCGAGTAATTGTATCTTGCCGAATTACGATTTTTGTTTGTGGCGTGCTGAAAATTTTTCTTTGGCGAACGTTAAGCAAGAATTCATGGCACACACCTGAGGGGAGAGATCCGAGTTTAATGTTTACATTGTTCATTACTGGGTTTTCTCCTCCATGGTGCGTTACCTTCAAATATACAAGTTTGCCAGATTGCAAATATTTTTATATGTTTCGTGCTTTATAATTTCGGTTATCCGTTAATACTATATTATGGTGCCAGTTGAAATATAAGTTCACGGAATCTCCTTCGAGGTGAGATCATGACGGTGATGTAAATTTTAGCTTCACTGGGTGGTCTCCTCTCGAAGGCGGTTTTCATTCAACAGAAGAGAGAGGATACACAAAGATAATTGTGTTCTAGGATTTCTTTTCCACCAGTTGAAATAATAATGTGCGCACTTGAGAGGCGATTGCCAAGTTTATGTTTTATTTTTCATTACTGGGTTTTCTCCTTCATGGCGCGTGATGCTTATACCCTCGACTGTTAAATAACATTTTCTTATGTGGGCTTTGGTTCCACTTCTCTTTGGCTTTGTCCTATTTGGAACTGATAATGCTATTGAGTGGTGGCACCGCGGCCCTTTCATCGATAATACAATGTATTAGTCCAGAAGTTAAAATTCGTTAATATTGCAAGTTTTTAAAATCTTGAAGGGAAACACTCCCATTCTTGGTGTTCGTGGTTAAATTTTTCTGGTTTACTATTTTGGATGTAGGGAATTCATGTCAATGCTTTTATGTAAGAAAATTATATTTTTAAAATGTTACGTAAGCCGTTTCTTTTAAGGAAAAGAAGTTCCTTGTGTAATTTCATTTTCATTGGATATTGTTGAAGTTGTCATGCTGTAACCAAATGTGCAGGCGAGTGGGAAGTAACTTGTTTCCCTCCCACTCCACCGACTGAAATTTGAGACACCTGGGACGTTGATAACTTTCATTTGCTTGTTTGCTTTCTGAGACGAAGGTTGTCAAGATTCCGATTGCAGTGTTTGTAAATCTGTACTGTGATATAGTGTAGGATAAAGTTGATCCTTACTTATGAAATAGACGAAAATGGTACGTATATTTAGTAGGGATTCATCAGATGTGGATAGATTTTTGCGTTATTTACTTTCGTTTATGTTTAAATGTAGTTTTATCAAAAATTTCAGTATGTTATTTTAAAAGGAAATGTGTTGGGACCTCTTTGGAGGCGAGCTCATTACAGTGATTAACATTAAAACTCACTGGGTGGTCTCCTTTCGAGAGCGGATCTCATTTTTGTCAACACCCGAGTAATTGTATCTTGCCGAATTACGATTGTTGTTTGTGGCGTGCTGAAAATTTTTCTTTGGCGAACGTTAAGCAAGAATTCATGGCACACACCTGAGGGGAGAAATCCGAGTTTAATGTTTACATTGTTCATTACTGGGTTTTCTCCTCCATGGTGCGTTACCTTCAAATATACAAGTTTGCCAGATTGCAAATATTTTTATATGTTTCGTGCTTTATAATTTCGGTTATCCGTTAATACTATATTATGGTGCCAGTTGAAATATAAGTTCACGGAATCTCCTTCGACGTGAGATCATGACGGTGATGTAAATTTTAGCTTCACTGGGTGGTCTCCTCTCGAAGGCGGTTTTCATTCAACAGAAGAAAGAGGATACACAGAAATAATTGTGTTCTAGGATTTCTTTTCCACCAGTTGAAATAATAATGTGCGCACTTGAGAGGCGATTGCCAAGTTTATGTTTTATTTTTCATTACTGGGTTTTCTCCTTCATGGCGCGTGATGCTTATACCCTCGACTGTTAAATAAAATTTTCTTATGTGGGCTTTGGTTCCACTTCTCTTTGGCTTTGTCCTATTTGGAACTGATAAGGCTATTGAGTGGTGGCACCGCGGCCCTTTCATCGATAATACAATGTATTAGTCCAGAAGTTAAAATTCGTTAATATTGCAAGTTTTTAAAATCTTGAAGGGAAACACTCCCATTCTTGGTGTTCGTGGTTAAATTTTTCTGGTTTACTATTTTGGATGTAGGGAATTCATGTCAATGCTTTTATGTAAGAAAATTATATTTTTAAAATGTTACGTAAGCCGTTTCTTTTAAGGAAAAGAAGTTCCTTGTGTAATTTCATTTTCATTGGATATTGTTGAAGTTGTCATGCTGTAACCAAATGTGCAGGCGAGTGGGAAGTAACTTGTTTCCCTCCCACTCCACCGACTGAAATTTGAGACACCTGGGACGTTGATAACTTTCATTTGCTTGTTTGCTTTCTGAGACGAAGGTTGTCAAGATTCCGATTGCAGTGTTTGTAAATCTGTACTGTGATATAGTGTAGGATAAAGTTGATCCTTACTTATGAAATAGACGAAAATGGTACGTATATTTAGTAGGGATTCATCAGATGTGGATAGATTTTTGCGTTATTTACTTTCGTTTATGTTTAAATGTAGTTTTATCAAAAATTTCAGTATGTTATTTTAAAAGGAAATGTGTTGGGACCTCTTTGGAGGCGAGCTCATTACAGTGATTAACATTAAAACTCACTGGGTGGTCTCCTTTCGAGAGCGGATCTCATTTTTGTCAACACCCGAGTAATTGTATCTTGCCGAATTACGATTGTTGTTTGTGGCGTGCTGAAAATTTTTCTTTGGCGAACGTTAAGCAAGAATTCATGGCACACACCTGAGGGGAGAAATCCGAGTTTAATGTTTACATTGTTCATTACTGGGTTTTCTCCTCCATGGTGCGTTACCTTCAAATATACAAGTTTGCCAGATTGCAAATATTTTTATGTTTCGTGCTTTATAATTTCGGTTATCCGTTAATACTATATTATGGTGCCAGTTGAAATATAAGTTCACGGAATCTCCTTCGACGTGAGATCATGACGGTGATGTAAATTTTAGCTTCACTGGGTGGTCTCCTCTCGAAGGCGGTTTTCATTCAACAGAAGAAAGAGGATACACAGAAATAATTGTGTTCTAGGATTTCTTTTCCACCAGTTGAAATAATAGTGTGCGCACTTGAGAGGCGATTGCCAAGTTTATGTTTTATTTTTCATTACTGCGTTTTCTCCTTCATGGCGCGTGATGCTTATACCCTCGACTGTTAAATAAAATTTTCTTATGTGGGCTTTGGTTCCACTTCTCTTTGGCTTTGTCCTATTTGGAACTGATAATGCTATTGAGTGGTGGCACCGCGGCCCTTTCATCGATAATACAATGTATTATTCCAGAAGTTAAAATTCGTTAATATTGCAAGTTTTTAAAATCTTGAAGGGAAACACTCCCATATGTAGGGAATTCATGTCAATGCTTTTATGTAAGAAAATTATATTTTTAAAATGTTACGTAAGCCGTTTCTTTTAAGGAAAAGAAGTTCCTTGTGTAATTTCATTTTCATTGGATATTGTTGAAGTTGTCATGCTGTAACCAAATGTGCAGGCGAGTGGGAAGTAACTTGTTTCCCTCCCACTCCACCGACTGAAATTTGAGACACCTGGGACGTTGATAACTTTCATTTGCTTGTTTGCTTTCTGAGACGAAGGTTGTCAAGATTCCGATTGCAGTGTTTGTAAATCTGTACTGTGATATAGTGTAGGATAAAGTTGATCCTTACTTTTGAAATAGACGAAAATGGTACGTATATTTAGTAGGGATTCATCAGATGTGGATAGATTTTTGCGTTATTTACTTTCGTTTATGTTTAAATGTAGTTTTATCAAAATTTTCAGTATGTTATTTTAAAAGGAAATATGTTGGGACCTCTTTGGAGTCGAGTTCATTACAGTGATTAACATTAAAACTCACTGGGTGGTCTCCTCTCGAGAGCGGATCTCATTTTTGTCAACACCCGAGTAATTGTATCTTGCCGAATTACGATTGTTGTTTGTGGCGTGCTGAAAATTTTTCTTTGGCGAACGTTAAGCAAGAATTCATGGCACACACCTGAGGGGAGAAATCCGAGTTTAATGTTTACATTGTTCATTACTGGGTTTTCTCCTCCATGGTGCGTTACCTTCAAATATACAAGTTTGCCAGATTGCAAATATTTTTATATGTTTCGTGCTTTATAATTTCGGTTATCCGTTAATACTATATTATGGTGCCAGTTGAAATATAAGTTCACGGAATCTCCTTCGAGGTGAGATCATGACGGTGATGTAAATTTTAGCTTCACTGGGTGGTCTCCTCTCGAAGGCGGTTTTCATTCAACAGAAGAAAGAGGATACACAGAAATAATTGTGTTCTAGGATTTCTTTTCCACCAGTTGAAATAATAATGTGCGCACTTGAGAGGCGATTGCCAAGTTTATGTTTTATTTTTCATTACTGGGTTTTCTCCTTCATGGCGCGTGATGCTTATACCGTCGACTGTTAAGAAATAAAATTTTCTTATGTGGGCTTTGGTCCCACTTCTCTTTGGCTTTGTCCTATTTGGCACCGCGGCCCTTTCATCGATAATACAATGTATTAGTCCAGAAGTTAAAATTCGTTAATATTGCAAGTTTTTAAAATCTTGAAGGGAAACACTCCCATTCTTGGTGTTCGTGGTTAAATTTTTCTGGTTTACTATTTTGGATGTAGGGAATTCATGTCAATGCTTTTATGTAAGAAAATTATATTTTTAAAATGATACGTAAGCCGTTTCTTTTAAGGAAAAGAAGTTCCTTGTGTAATTTCGTTTTCATTGGATATTGTTGAAGTTGTCATGCTGTAACCAAATGTGCAGGCGAGTGGGAAGTAACTTGTTTCCCTCCCACTCCACCGACTGAAATTTGAGACACCTGGGACGTTGATAACTTTCATTTGCTTGCTTGCTTTCTGAGACGAAGGTTGTCAAGATTCCGATTGCAGTGTTTGTAAATCTGTACTGTGATATAGTGTAGGATAAAGTTGATCCTTACTTATGAAATAGACGAAAATGGTACGTATATTTAGTAGGGATTCATCAGATGTGGAAAGATTTTTGCGTTATTTACTTTCGTTTATGTTTAAATGTAGTTTTATCAAAAATTTCAGTATGTTATTTTAAAAGGAAATGTGTTGGGACCTCTTTGGAGGTGAGCTCATTACAGTGATTAACATTAAAACTCACTGGGTGGTCTCCTCTCGAGAGCGGATCTCATTTTTGTCAACACCCGAGTAATTGTATCTTGCCGAATTACGATTGTTATTTGTGGCGTGCTGAAAATTTTTCTTTGGCGAACGTTAAGCAAGAATTCATGGCACACACCTGAGGGGAGAAATCCGAGTATAATGTTTACATTTTTCATTACTGGGGTTTCTCCTCCATGGTGCGTTACCTTCAAATATACAAGTTTGCCAGATTGCAAATATTTTTATATGTTTCGTGCTTTATAATTTCGGTTATCCGTTAATACTATATTATGGTGCCAGTTGAAATATAAGTTCACGGAATCTCCTTCGAGGTGCGATCATGACGGTGATGTAAATTTTAGCTTCACTGGGTGGTCTCCTCTCGAAGGCGGTTTTCATTCAACAGAAGATAGAGGATACACAAAAATAATTGTGTTCTAGGATTTCTTTTCCACCAGTTGAAATAATAATGTGCGCACTTGAGAGGCGATTGCCAAGTTTATGTTTTATTTTTCATTACTGGGTTTTCTCCTTCATGGCGCGTGATGCTTATACCCTCGACTGTTAAGAAATAAAATTTTCTTATGTAGGCTTTGGTTCCACTCTTCTTTGGCTTTGTCCTATTTGGAACTGATAAAGCTATTGAGTGGTGGCACCGCGGCCCTTCCATCGATAATACAATGTATTAGTCCAGAAGTTAAAATTCGTTAATATTGCAAGTTTTTAAAATCTTGAAGGGAAACACTCCCATTCTTGGTGTTCGTGGTTAAATTTTTCTGGTTTACTATTTTGGATGTAGGGAATTCATGTCAATGCTTTTATGTAAGAAAATTATATTTTTAAAATGATACGTAAGCCGTTTCTTTTAAGGAAAAGAAGTTCCTTGTGTAATTTCATTTTCATTGGATATTGTTGAAGTTGTCATGCTGTAACCAAATGTGCAGGCGAGTGGGAAGTAACTTGTTTCCCTCCCACTCCACCGACTGAAATTTGAGATACCTGGGACGTTGATAACTTTCATTTGCTTGTTTGCTGTCTGAGACGAAGGTTGTCAAGTTTCCGATTGCAGTGTTTGTAAATCTGTACTGTGATATAGTGTAGGATAAAATTGATCCTTACTTATGAAATAGAAGCAAATGGTACGTATATTTAGCAGGGATTCATCAGATGTGAATAGATTTTTGCGTTATTTACTTTCGTTTATATTTAAATGTAGTTTTATCAAAATTTTCAGTATGTCATTTTAAAAGGAAATGTGTTGGGACCTCTTTGGGGGCGAGCTCATTACAGTGATTAACATTAAAACTCACTGGGTGGTCTCCTCTCGAGAGCGGATCTCATTTTTGTCAACACCCGAGTAATTGTATCTTGCCGAATTACGATTTTTGTTTGTGGCGTGCTGAAAATTTTTCTTTGGCGAACGTTAAGCAAGAATTCATGGCACACACCTGAGGGGAGAAATCCGAGTTTAATGTTTACATTGTTCATTACTGGGTTTTCTCCTCCATGGTGCGTTACCTTCAAATATACAAGTTTGCCAGATTGCAAATATTTTTATATGTTTCGTGCTTTATAATTTCGGTTATCCGTTAATACTATATTATGGTGCCAGTTGAAATATAAGTTCACGGAATCTTCTTCGAGGTGAGATCATGACGGTGATGTAAATTTAACTTCACTGGGTGGTCTCCTCTCGAAGGCGGTTTTCATTCAACAGAAGAAAGAGGATACACAGAAATAATTGTGTTCTAGGATTTCTTTTCCACCAGTTGAAATAATAATGTGCGCACTTGAGAGGCGATTGCCAAGTTTATGTTTTATTTTTCATTACTGGGTTTTCTCCTTCATGGCGCGTGATGTTTATACCGTCGACTGTTAAGAAATAAAATTTTCTTATGTGGGCTTTGGTTCCACTTCTCTTTGGCTTTGTCCTATTTGGAACTGATAAAGCTATTGAGTGGTGGCACCGCGGCCCTTTCATCGATAATACAATGTATTAGTCCAGAAGTTAAAATTCGTTAATATTGCAAGTTTTTAAAATCTTGAAGGGAAACACTCCCATTCTTGGTGTTCGTGGTTAAATTTTTCTGGTTTACTATTTTGGATGTAGTGAATTCATGTCAATGCTTTTATGTAAGAAAATTATATTTTTAAAATGATACGTAAGCCGTTTCTTTTAAGGAAAAGAAGTACCTTGTGTAATTTCATTTTCATTGGATATTGTTGAAGTTGTCATGCTGTAACCAAATGTGCAGGCGAGTGGGAAGTAACTTGCTTCCCTCCCACTCCACCGACTGAAATTTGAGACACCTGGGACGTTGATAACTTTCATTTGCTTGTTTGCTTTCTGAGACGAAGGTTGGCAAGTTTCCGATTGCAGTGTTTGTAAATCTGTACTGTGATATAGTGTAGGATAAAGTTGATCCTTACTTATGAAATAGACGAAAATGGTACGTATATTTAGTAGGGATTCATCAGATGTGGATAGATTTTTGCGTTATTTACTTTCGTTTATGTTTAAATGTAGTTTTATCAAAATTTTCAGTATGTTATTTTAAAAGGAAATGTGTTGGGACCTCTTTGGAGTCGAGTTCATTACAGTGATTAACATTAAAACTCAATGGGTGGTCTCCTCTCGAGAGCGGATCTCATTTTTGTCAACACCCGAGTAATTGTATCTTGCCGAATTACGATTGTTGTTTGTGGCGTGCTGAAAATTTTTCTTTGGCGAACGTTAAGCAAGAATTCATGGAAAACACCTGAGGGGAGAAATCCGAGTTTAATGTTTACATTGTTCATTACTGGGTTTTCTCCTCCATGGTGCGTTACCTTCAAATATACAAGTTTGCCAGATTGCAAATATTTTTATATGTTTCGTGCTTTATAATTTCGGTTATCCGTTAATACTATATTATGGTGCCAGTTGAAATATAAGTTCACGGAATCTCCTTCGAGGTGAGATCATGACGGTGATGTAAATTTTAGCTTCACTGGGTGGTCTCCTCTCGAAGGCGGTTTTCATTCAACAGAAGAAAGAGGATACACAAAAATAATTGTGTTCTAGGATTTCTTTTCCACCAGTTGAAATAATAATGTGCGCACTTGAGAGGCGATTGCCAAGTTTATGTTTTATTTTTCATTACTGGGTTTTCTCCTTCATGGCGCGTGATGCTTATACCCTCGACTGTTAAGAAATAAAATTTTCTTATGTAGGCTTTGGTTCCACTTCTCTTTGGCTTTGTCCTATTTGGAACTGACAAAGCTATTGAGTGGTGGCACCGCGGCCCTTCCATCGATAATACAATGTATTAGTCCAGAAGTTAAAATTCGTTAATATTGCAAGTTTTTAAAATCTTGAAGAGAAACACTCCCATTCTTGGTGTTCGTGGTTAAATTTTTCTGGTTTACTATTTTGGATGTAGGGAATTCATGTCAATGCTTTTATGTAAGAAAATTATATTTTTAAAATGATACGTAAGCCGTTTCTTTTAAGGAAAAGAAGTTCCTTGTGTAATTTCATTTTCATTGGATATTGTTGAAGTTGTCATGCTGTAACCAAATGTGCAGGCGAGGGGGAAGTAACTTGCTTCCCTCCCACTCCACCGACTGAAATTTGAGACACCTGGGACGTTGATAACTTTCATTTGCTTGTTTGCTTTCTGAGACGAAGGTTGGCAAGTTTCCGATTGCAGTGTTTGTAAATGTGTACTGTGATATAGTGTAGGATAAAGTTGATCCTTACTTATGAAATAGACGAAAATGGTACGTATATTTAGTAGGGATTCATCAGATGTGGATAGATTTTTGCGTTATTTACTTTCGTATATGTTTAAATGTAGTTTTATCAAAATTTTCAGTATGTTATTTTAAAAGGAAATGTGTTGGGACCTCTTTGGAGGCGAGCTCATTACAGTGATTAACATTAAAACTCACTGGGTGGTCTCCTCTCGAGAGCGGATCTCATTTTTGTCAACACCCGAGTAATTGTATCTTGCCGAATTACGATTGTTATTTGTGGCGTGCTGAAAATTTTTCTTTGGCGAACGTTAAGCAAGAATTCATGGCACACACCTGAGGGGAGAAATCCGAGTTTAATGTTTACATTTTTCATTACTGGGGTTTCTCCTCCATGGTGCGTTACCTTCAAATATACAAGTTTGCCAGATTGCAAATATTTTTATATGTTTCGTGCTTTATAATTTCGGTTATCCGTTAATACTATATTATGGTGCCAGTTGAAATATAAGTTCACGGAATCTTCTTCGAGGTGAGATCATGACGGTGATGTAAATTTAACTTCACTGGGTGGTGTCCTCTCGAAGGCGGTTTTCATTCAACAGAAGAAAGAGGATACACAGAAATAATTGTGTTCTAGGATTTCTTTTCCACCAGTTGAAATAATAATGTGCGCACTTGAGAGGCTATTGCCAAGTTTATGTTTTATTTTTCATTACTGGGTTTTCTCCTTCATGGCGCGTGATGCTTATACCCTCGACTGTTAAATAAAATTTTCTTATGTGGGCTTTTGTTCCACTTCTCTTTGGCTTTGTCCTATTTGGAACTGATAAAGCTATTGAGTGGTGGCACCGCGGCCCTTTCATCGATAATACAATGTATTAGTCCAGAAGTTAAAATTCGTTAATATTGCAAGTTTTTAAAATCTTGAAGGGAAACACTCCCATTCTTGGTGTTCGTGGTTAAATTTTTCTGGTTTACTATTTTGGATGTAGGGAATTCATGTCAATGCTTTTATGTAAGAAAATTATATTTTTAAAATGATACGTAAGCCGTTTCTTTTAAGGAAAAGAAGTTCCTTGTGTAATTTCATTTTCATTGGATATTGTTGAAGTTGTCATGCTGTAACCAAATGTGCAGGCGAGGGGGAAGTAACTTGCTTCCCTCCCACTCCACCGACTGAAATTTGAGACACCTGGGACGTTGATAACTTTCATTTGCTTGTTTGCTTTCTGAGACGAAGGTTGTCAAGTTTCCGATTGCAGTGTTTGTAAATCTGTACTGTGATATAGTGTAGGATAAAGTTGATCCTTACTTATGAAATAGACGAAAATGGTACGTATATTTAGTAGGGATTCATCAGATGTGGATAGATTTTTGCGTTATTTACTTTCGTTTATGTTTAAATGTAGTTTTATCAAAATTTTCAGTATGTTATTTTAAAAGGAAATGTGTTGGGACCTCTTTGGAGGCGAGCTCATTACAGTGATTAACATTAAAACTCACTGGGTGGTCTCCTCTCGAGAGCGGATCTCATTTTTGTCAACACCCGAGTAATTGTATCTTGCCGAATTACGATTGTTGTTTGTGGCGTGCTGAAAATTTTTCTTTGGCGAACGTTAAGCAAGAATTCATGGCACACACCTGAGGGGAGAAATCCGAGTTTAATGTTTACATTGTTCATTACTGGGTTTTCTCCTCCATGGTGCGTTACCTTCAAATATACAAGTTTGCCAGATTGCAAATATTTTTATATGTTTCGTGCTTTATAATTTCGGTTATCCGTTAATACTATATTATGATGCCAGTTGAAATATAAGTTCACGGAATCTTCTTCGAGGTGAGATCATGACGGTGATGTAAATTTAACTTCACTGGGTGGTCTCCTCTCGAAGGCGGTTTTCATTCAACAGAAGAAAGAGGATACACAGAAATAATTGTGTTCTAGGATTTCTTTTCCACCAGTTGAAATAATAATGTGCGCACTTGAGAGGCGATTGCCAAGTATTGTTTTATTTTTCATTACTGGGTTTTCTCCTTCATGGCGCGTGATGCTTATACCCTCGACTGTTAAATAAAATTTTCTTATGTGGGCTTTGGTTCCACTTCTCTTTGGCTTTGTCCTATTTGGAACTGATAAAGCTATTGAGTGGTGGCACCGCGGCCCTTTCATCGATAATACAATGTATTAGTCCAGAAGTTAAAATTCGTTAATATTGCAAGTTTTTAAAATCTTGAAGGGAAACACTCCTATTCTTGGTGTTCGTGGTTAAATTTTTCTGGTTTACTATTTTGGATGTAGGGAATTCATGTCAATGCTTTTATGTAAGAAAATTATATTTTTAAAATGATACGTAAGCCGTTTCTTTTAAGGAAAAGAAGTTCCTTGTGTAATTTCATTTTCATTGGATATTGTTGAAGTTGTCATGCTGTAACCAAATGTGCAGGCGGGTGGGAAGTAACTTGCTTCCCTCCCACTCCACCGACTGAAATTTGAGACACCTGGGACGTTGATAACTTTCATTTGCTTGTTTGCTTTCTGAGACGAAGGTTGGCAAGTTTCCGATTGCAGTGTTTGTAAATCTGTACTGTGATATAGTGTAGGATAAAGTTGATCCTTACTTATGAAATAGACGAAAATGGTACGTATATTTAGTAGGGATTCATCAGATGTGGATAGATTTTTGCGTTATTTACTTTCGTTTATGTTTAAATGTAGTTTTATCAAAATTTTCAGTATGTTATTTTAAAAGGAAATGTGTTGGGACCTCTTTGGAGTCGAGTTCATTACAGTGATTAACATTAAAACTCAATGGGTGGTCTCCTCTCGAGAGCGGATCTCATTTTTGTCAACACCCGAGTAATTGTATCTTGCCGAATTACGATTGTTGTTTGTGGCGTGCTGAAAATTTTTCTTTGGCGAACGTTAAGCAAGAATTCATGGAAAACACCTGAGGGGAGAAATCCGAGTTTAATGTTTACATTGTTCATTACTGGGTTTTCTCCTCCATGGTGCGTTACCTTCAAATATACAAGTTTGCCAGATTGCAAATATTTTTATATGTTTCGTGCTTTATAATTTCGGTTATCCGTTAATACTATATTATGGTGCCAGTTGAAATATAAGTTCACGGAATCTCCTTCGAGGTGAGATCATGACGGTGATGTAAATTTTAGCTTCACTGGGTGGTCTCCTCTCGAAGGCGGTTTTCATTCAACAGAAGAAAGAGGATACACAAAAATAATTGTGTTCTAGGATTTCTTTTCCACCAGTTGAAATAATAATGTGCGCACTTGAGAGGCGATTGCCAAGTTTATGTTTTATTTTTCATTACTGGGTTTTCTCCTTCATGGCGCGTGATGCTTATACACTCGACTGTTAAGAAATAAAATTTTCTTATGTAGGCTTTGGTTCCACTTCTCTTTGGCTTTGTCCTATTTGGAACTGATAAAGCTATTGAGTGGTGGCACCGCGGCCCTTCCATCGATAATACAATGTATTAGTCCAGAAGTTAAAATTCGTTAATATTGCAAGTTTTTAAAATCTTGAAGGGAAACACTCCTATTCTTGGTGTTCGTGGTTAAATTTTTCTGGTTTACTATTTTGGATGTAGGGAATTCATGTCAATGCTTTTATGTAAGAAAATTATATTTTTAAAATGATACGTAAGCCGTTTCTTTTAAGGAAAAGAAGTTCCTTGTGTAATTTCATTTTCATTGGATATTGTTGAAGTTGTCATGCTGTAACCAAATGTGCAGGCGAGTGGGAAGTAACTTGCTTCCCTCCCACTCCACCGACTGAAATTTGAGACACCTGGGACGTTGATAACTTTCATTTGCTTGTTTGCTTTCTGAGACGAAGGTTGGCAAGTTTCCGATTGCAGTGTTTGTAAATCTGTACTGTGATATAGTGTAGGATAAAGTTGATCCTTACTTATGAAATAGACGAAAATGGTACGTATATTTAGTAGGGATTCATCAGATGTGGATAGATTTTTGCGTTATTTACTTTCGTTTATGTTTAAATGTAGTTTTATCAAAATTTTCAGTATGTTATTTTAAAAGGAAATGTGTTGGGACCTCTTTGGAGTCGAGTTCATTACAGTGATTAACATTAAAACTCAATGGGTGGTCTCCTCTCGAGAGCGGATCTCATTTTTGTCAACACCCGAGTAATTGTATCTTGCCGAATTAGGATTGTTGTAAGTGGCGTGCTGAAAATTTTTCTTTGGCGAACGTTAAGCAAGAATTCATGGAAAACACCTGAGGGGAGAAATCCGAGTTTAATGTTTACATTGTTCATTACTGGGTTTTCTCCTCCATGGTGCGTTACCTTCAAATATACAAGTTTGCCAGATTGCAAATATTTTTATATGTTTCGTGCTTTATAATTTCGGTTATCCGTTAATACTATATTATGGTGCCAGTTGAAATATAAGTTCACGGAATCTCCTTCGAGGTGAGATCATGACGGTGATGTAAATTTTAGCTTCACTGGGTGGTCTCCTCTCGAAGGCGGTTTTCATTCAACAGAAGAAAGAGGATACACAAAAATAATTGTGTTCTAGGATTTCTTTTCCACCAGTTGAAATAATAATGTGCGCACTTGAGAGGCGATTGCCAAGTTTATGTTTTATTTTTCATTACTGGGTTTTCTCCTTCATGGCGCGTGATGCTTATACCCTCGACTGTTAAGAAATAAAATTTTCTTATGTAGGCTTTGGTTCCACTTCTCTTTGGCTTTGTCCTATTTGGAACTGATAAAGCTATTGAGTGGTGGCACCGCGGCCCTTCCATCGATAATACAATGTATTAGTCCAGAAGTTAAAATTCGTTAACATTGCAAGTTTTTAAAATCTTGAAGGGAAACACTCCTATTCTTGGTGTTCGTGGTTAAATTTTTCTGGTTTACTATTTTGGATGTAGGGAATTCATGTCAATGCTTTTATGTAAGAAAATTATATTTTTAAAATGATACGTAAGCCGTTTCTTTAAGGAAAAGAAGTTCCTTGTGTAATTTCATTTTCATTGGATAATTGAAGTTGTCATGCTGTAACCAAATGTGCAGGCGAGTGGGAAGTAACTTGCTTCCCTCCCACTCCACCGACTGAAATTTGAGACACCTGGGACGTTGATAACTTTCATTTGCTTGTTTGCTTTCTGAGACGAAGGTTGGCAAGTTTCCGATTGCAGTGTTTGTAAATCTGTACTGTGATATAGTGTAGGATAAAGTTGATCCTTACTTATGAAATAGACGAAAATGGTACGTATATTTAGTAGGGATTCATCAGATGTGGATAGATTTTTGCGTTATTTACTTTCGTTTATGTTTAAATGTAGTTTTATCAAAATTTTCAGTATGTTATTTTAAAAGGAAATGTGTTGGGACCTCTTTGGAGTCGAGTTCATTACAGTGATTAACATTAAAACTCAATGGGTGGTCTCCTCTCGAGAGCGGATCTCATTTTTGTCAACACCCGAGTAATTGTAACTTGCCGAATTACGATTGTTGTTTGTGGCGTGCTGAAAATTTTTCTTTGGCGAACGTTAAGCAAGAATTCATGGAAAACACCTGAGGGGAGAAATCTGAGTTTAATGTTTACATTGTTCATTACTGGGTTTTCTCCTCCATGGTGCGTTACCTTCAAATATACAAGTTTGCCAGATTGCAAATATTTTTATATGTTTCGTGCTTTATAATTTCGGTTATCCGTTAATACTATATTATGATGCCAGTTGAAATATAAGTTCACGGAATCTTCTTCGAGGTGAGATCATGACGGTGATGTAAATTTAACTTCACTGGGTGGTCTCCTCTCGAAGGCGGTTTTCATTCAACAGAAGAAAGAGGATACACAGAAATAATTGTGTTCTAGGATTTCTTTTCCACCAGTTGAAATAATAATGTGCGCACTTGAGAGGCGATTGCCAAGTATTGTTTTATTTTTCATTACTGGGTTTTCTCCTTCATGGCGCGTGATGCTTATACCCTCGACTGTTAAATAAAATTTTCTTATGTGGGCTTTGGTTCCACTTCTCTTTGGCTTTGTCCTATTTGGAACTGATAAAGCTATTGAGTGGTGGCACCGCGGCCCTTTCATCGATAATACAATGTATTAGTCCAGAAGTTAAAATTCGTTAATATTGCAAGTTTTTAAAATCTTGAAGGGAAACACTCCCATTCTTGGTGTTGGTGGTTAAATTTTTCTGGTTTACTATTTTGGATGTAGTGAATTCATGTCAATGCTTTTATGTAAGAAAATTATATTTTTAAAATGATACGTAAGCCGTTTCTTTTAAGGAAAAGAAGTACCTTGTGTAATTTCATTTTCATTGGATATTGTTGAAGTTGTCATGCTGTAACCAAATGTGCAGGCGAGTGGGAAGTAACTTGTTTCCCTCCCACTCCACCGACTGAAATTTGAGACACCCGGGACGTTGATAACTTTCATTTGCTTGTTTGCTTTCTGAGACGAAGGTTGTCAAGATTCCGATTGCAGTGTTTGTAAATCTGTACTGTGATATAGTGTAGGATAAAGTTGATCCTTACTTATGAAATAGACGAAAATGGTACGTATATTTAGTAGGGATTCATCAGATGTGGAAAGATTTTTGCGTTATTTACTTTCGTTTATGTTTAAATGTAGTTTTATCAAAAATTTCAGTATGTTATTTTAAAAGGAAATATGTTGGGACCTCTTTGGAGGTGAGCTCATTACAGTGATTAACATTAAAACTCACTGGGTGGTCTCCTCTCGAGAGCGGATCTCATTTTTGTCAACACCCGAGTAATTGTATCTTGCCGAATTACGATTGTTGTTTGTGGCGTGCTGAAAATTTTTCTTTGGCGAACGTTAAGCAAGAATTCATGGCACACACCTGAGGGGAGAAATCCGAGTTTAATGTTTACATTTTTCATTACTGGGTTTTCTCCTCCATGGTGCGTTACCTTCATATATACAAGTTTGCCAGATTGCAAATATTTTTATATGTTTCGTGCTTTATAATTTCGGTTATCCGTTAATACTATATTATGGTGCCAGTTGAAATATAAGTTCACGGAATCTCCTTCGAGGTGAGATCATGACGGTGATGTAAATTTTAGCTTCACTGGGTGGTCTCCTCTCGAAGGCGGTTTTCATTCAACAGAAGAAAGAGGATACACAAAAATAATTGTGTTCTAGGATTTCTTTTCCACCAGTTGAAATAATAATGTGCGCACTTGAGAGGCGATTGCCAAGTTTATGTTTTATTTTTCATTACTGGGTTTTCTCCTTCATGGCGCGTGATGCTTATACCCTCGACTGTTAAGAAATAAAATTTTCTTATGTAGGCTTTGGTTCCACTTCTCTTTGGCTTTGTCCTATTTGGAACTGACAAAGCTATTGAGTGGTGGCACCGCGGCCCTTCCATCGATAATACAATGTATTAGTCCAGAAGTTAAAATTCGTTAATATTGCAAGTTTTTAAAATCTTGAAGAGAAACACTCCCATTCTTGGTGTTCGTGGTTAAATTTTTCTGGTTTACTATTTTGGATGTAGGGAATTCATGTCAATGCTTTTATGTAAGAAAATTATATTTTTAAAATGATACGTAAGCCGTTTCTTTTAAGGAAAAGAAGTTCCTTGTGTAATTTCATTTTCATTGGATATTGTTGAAGTTGTCATGCTGTAACCAAATGTGCAGGCGAGGGGGAAGTAACTTGCTTCCCTCCCACTCCACCGACTGAAATTTGAGACACCTGGGACGTTGATAACTTTCATTTGCTTGTTTGCTTTCTGAGACGAAGGTTGGCAAGTTTCCGATTGCAGTGTTTGTAAATGTGTACTGTGATATAGTGTAGGATAAAGTTGATCCTTACTTATGAAATAGACGAAAATGGTACGTATATTTAGTAGGGATTCATCAGATGTGGAAAGATTTTTGCGTTATTTACTTTCGTTTATGTTTAAATGTAGTTTTATCAAAAATTTCAGTATGTTATTTTAAAATGAAATATGTTGGGACCTCTTTGGAGGTGAGCTCATTACAGTGATTAACATTAAAACTCACTGGGTGGTCTCCTCTCGAGAGCGGATCTCATTTTTGTCAACACCCGAGTAATTGTATCTTGCCGAATTACGATTGTTGTTTGTGGCGTGCTGAAAATTTTTCTTTGGCGAACGTTAAGCAAGAATTCATGGCACACACCTGAGGGGAGAAATCCGAGTTTAATGTTTACATTTTTCATTACTGGGGTTTCTCCTCCATGGTGCGTTACCTTCAAATATACAAGTTTGCCAGATTGCAAATATTTTTATATGTTTCGTGCTTTATAATTTCGGTTATCCGTTAATACTATATTATGGAGCCAGTTGAAATATAAGTTCACGGAATCTTCTTCGAGGTGAGATCATGACGGTGATGTAAATTTAACTTCACTGGGTGGTGTCCTCTCGAAGGCGGTTTTCATTCAACAGAAGAAAGAGGATACACAGAAATAATTGTGTTCTAGGATTTCTTTTCCACCAGTTGAAATAATAATGTGCGCACTTGAGAGGCTATTGCCAAGTTTATGTTTTATTTTTCATTACTGGGTTTTCTCCTTCATGGCGCGTGATGCTTATACCCTCGACTGTTAAATAAAATTTTCTTATGTGGGCTTTTGTTCCACTTCTCTTTGGCTTTGTCCTATTTGGAACTGATAAAGCTATTGAGTGGTGGCACCGCGGCCCTTTCATCGATAATACAATGTATTAGTCCAGAAGTTAAAATTCGTTAATATTGCAAGTTTTTAAAATCTTGAAGGGAAACACTCCCATTCTTGGTGTTCGTGGTTAAATTTTTCTGGTTTACTATTTTGGATGTAGGGAATTCATGTCAATGCTTTTATGTAAGAAAATTATATTTTTAAAATGATACGTAAGCCGTTTCTTTTAAGGAAAAGAAGTTCCTTGTGTAATTTCATTTTCATTGGATATTGTTGAAGTTGTCATGCTGTAACCAAATGTGCAGGCGAGGGGGAAGTAACTTGCTTCCCTCCCACTCCACCGACTGAAATTTGAGACACCTGGGACGTTGATAACTTTCATTTGCTTGTTTGCTTTCTGAGACGAAGGTTGGCAAGTTTCCGATTGCAGTGTTTGTAAATCTGTACTGTGATATAGTGTAGGATAAAGTTGATCCTTACTTATGAAATAGACGAAAATGGTACGTATATTTAGTAGGGATTCATCAGATGTGGATAGATTTTTGCGTTATTTACTTTCGTTTATGTTTAAATGTAGTTTTATCAAAATTTTCAGTATGTTATTTTAAAAGGAAATGTGTTGGGACCTCTTTGGAGTCTAGTTCATTACAGTGATTAACATTAAAACTCAATGGGTGGTCTCCTCTCGAGAGCGGATCTCATTTTTGTCAACACCCGAGTAATTGTATCTTGCCGAATTACGATTGTTGTTTGTGGCGTGCTGAAAATTTTTCTTTGGCGAACGTTAAGCAAGAATTCATGGAAAACACCTGAGGGGAGAAATCCGAGTTTAATGTTTACATTGTTCATTACTGGGTTTTCTCCTCCATGGTGCGTTACCTTCAAATATACAAGTTTGCCAGATTGCAAATATTTTTATATGTTTCGTGCTTTATAATTTCGGTTATCCGTTAATACTATATTATGGTGCCAGTTGAAATATAAGTTCACGGAATCTCCTTCGAGGTGAGATCATGACGGTGATGTAAATTTTAGCTTCACTGGGTGGTCTCCTCTCGAAGGCGGTTTTCATTCAACAGAAGAAAGAGGATACACAAAAATAATTGTGTTCTAGGATTTCTTTTCCACCAGTTGAAATAATAATGTGCGCACTTGAGAGGCGATTGCCAAGTTTATGTTTTATTTTTCATTACTGGGTTTTCTCCTTCATGGCGCGTGATGCTTATACACTCGACTGTTAAGAAATAAAATTTTCTTATGTAGGCTTTGGTTCCACTTCTCTTTGGCTTTGTCCTATTTGGAACTGATAAAGCTATTGAGTGGTGGCACCGCGGCCCTTCCATCGATAATACAATGTATTAGTCCAGAAGTTAAAATTCGTTAATATTGCAAGTTTTTAAAATCTTGAAGGGAAACACTCCTATTCTTGGTGTTCGTGGTTAAATTTTTCTGGTTTACTATTTTGGATGTAGGGAATTCATGTCAATGCTTTTATGTAAGAAAATTATATTTTTAAAATGATACGTAAGCCGTTTCTTTTAAGGAAAAGAAGTTCCTTGTGTAATTTCATTTTCATTGGATATTGTTGAAGTTGTCATGCTGTAACCAAATGTGCAGGCGAGTGGGAAGTAACTTGCTTCCCTCCCACTCCACCGACTGAAATTTGAGACACCTGGGACGTTGATAACTTTCATTTGCTTGTTTGCTTTCTGAGACGAAGGTTGGCAAGTTTCCGATTGCAGTGTTTGTAAATCTGTACTGTGATATAGTGTAGGATAAAGTTGATCCTTACTTATGAAATAGACGAAAATGGTACGTATATTTAGTAGGGATTCATCAGATGTGGATAGATTTTTGCGTTATTTACTTTCGTTTATGTTTAAATGTAGTTTTATCAAAATTTTCAGTATGTTATTTTAAAAGGAAATGTGTTGGGACCTCTTTGGAGTCGAGTTCATTACAGTGATTAACATTAAAACTCAATGGGTGGTCTCCTCTCGAGAGCGGATCTCATTTTTGTCAACACCCGAGTAATTGTATCTTGCCGAATTAGGATTGTTGTTTGTGGCGTGCTGAAAATTTTTCTTTGGCGAACGTTAAGCAAGAATTCATGGAAAACACCTGAGGGGAGAAATCCGAGTTTAATGTTTACATTGTTCATTACTGGGTTTTCTCCTCCATGGTGCGTTACCTTCAAATATACAAGTTTGCCAGATTGCAAATATTTTTATATGTTTCGTGCTTTATAATTTCGGTTATCCGTTAATACTATATTATGGTGCCAGTTGAAATATAAGTTCACGGAATCTCCTTCGAGGTGAGATCATGACGGTGATGTAAATTTTAGCTTCACTGGGTGGTCTCCTCTCGAAGGCGGTTTTCATTCAACAGAAGAAAGAGGATACACAAAAATAATTGTGTTCTAGGATTTCTTTTCCACCAGTTGAAATAATAATGTGCGCACTTGAGAGGCGATTGCCAAGTTTATGTTTTATTTTTCATTACTGGGTTTTCTCCTTCATGGCGCGTGATGCTTATACCGTCGACTGTTAAGAAATAAAATTTTCTTATGTAGGCTTTGGTTCCACTTCTCTTTGGCTTTGTCCTATTTGGAACTGATAAAGCTATTGAGTGGTGGCACCGCGGCCCTTCCATCGATAATACAATGTATTAGTCCAGAAGTTAAAATTCGTTAACATTGCAAGTTTTTAAAATCTTGAAGGGAAACACTCCTATTCTTGGTGTTCGTGGTTAAATTTTTCTGGTTTACTATTTTGGATGTAGGGAATTCATGTCAATGCTTTTATGTAAGAAAATTATATTTTTAAAATGATACGTAAGCCGTTTCTTTTAAGGAAAAGAAGTTCCTTGTGTAATTTCATTTTCATTGGATATTGTTGAAGTTGTCATGCTGTAACCAAATGTGCAGGCGAGTGGGAAGTAACTTGCTTCCCTCCCACTCCACCGACTGAAATTTGAGACACCTGGGACGTTGATAACTTTCATTTGCTTGTTTGCTTTCTGAGACGAAGGTTGGCAAGTTTCCGATTGCAGTGTTTGTAAATCTGTACTGTGATATAGTGTAGGATAAAGTTGATCCTTACTTATGAAATAGACGAAAATGGTACGTATATTTAGTAGGGATTCATCAGATGTGGATAGATTTTTGCGTTATTTACTTTCGTTTATGTTTAAATGTAGTTTTATCAAAATTTTCAGTATGTTATTTTAAAAGGAAATGTGTTGGGACCTCTTTGGAGTCGAGTTCATTACAGTGATTAACATTAAAACTCAATGGGTGGTCTCCTCTCGAGAGCGGATCTCATTTTTGACAACACCCGAGTAATTGTAACTTGCCGAATTACGATTGTTGTTTGTGGCGTGCTGAAAATTTTTCTTTGGCGAACGTTAAGCAAGAATTCATGGAAAACACCTGAGGGGAGAAATCTGAGTTTAATGTTTACATTGTTCATTACTGGGTTTTCTCCTCCATGGTGCGTTACCTTCAAATATACAAGTTTGCCAGATTGCAAATATTTTTATATGTTTCGTGCTTTATAATTTCGGTTATCCGTTAATACTATATTATGATGCCAGTTGAAATATAAGTTCACGGAATCTTCTTCGAGGTGAGATCATGACGGTGATGTAAATTTAACTTCACTGGGTGGTCTCCTCTCGAAGGCGGTTTTCATTCAACAGAAGAAAGAGGATACACAGAAATAATTGTGTTCTAGGATTTCTTTTCCACCAGTTGAAATAATAATGTGCGCACTTGAGAGGCGATTGCCAAGTATTGTTTTATTTTTCATTACTGGGTTTTCTCCTTCATGGCGCGTGATGCTTATACCCTCGACTGTTAAATAAAATTTTCTTATGTGGGCTTTGGTTCCACTTCTCTTTGGCTTTGTCCTATTTGGAACTGATAAAGCTATTGAGTGGTGGCACCGCGGCCCTTTCATCGATAATACAATGTATTAGTCCAGAAGTTAAAATTCGTTAATATTGCAAGTTTTTAAAATCTTGAAGGGAAACACTCCCATTCTTGGTGTTGGTGGTTAAATTTTTCTGGTTTACTATTTTGGATGTAGTGAATTCATGTCAATGCTTTTATGTAAGAAAATTATATTTTTAAAATGATACGTAAGCCGTTTCTTTTAAGGAAAAGAAGTACCTTGTGTAATTTCATTTTCATTGGATATTGTTGAAGTTGTCATGCTGTAACCAAATGTGCAGGCGAGTGGGAAGTAACTTGTTTCCCTCCCACTCCACCGACTGAAATTTGAGACACCCGGGACGTTGATAACTTTCATTTGCTTGTTTGCTTTCTGAGACGAAGGTTGTCAAGATTCCGATTGCAGTGTTTGTAAATCTGTACTGTGATATAGTGTAGGATAAAGTTGATCCTTACTTATAAAATAGACGAAAATGGTACGTATATTTAGTAGGGATTCATCAGATGTGGAAAGATTTTTGCGTTATTTACTTTCGTTTATGTTTAAATGTAGTTTTATCAAAAATTTCAGTATGTTATTTTAAAAGGAAATATGTTGGGACCTCTTTGGAGGTGAGCTCATTACAGTGATTAACATTAAAACTCACTGGGTGGTCTCCTCTCGAGAGCGGATCTCATTTTTGTCAACACCCGAGTAATTGTATCTTGCCGAATTACGATTGTTGTTTGTGGCGTGCTGAAAATTTTTCTTTGGCGAACGTTAAGCAAGAATTCATGGCACACACCTGAGGGGAGAAATCCGAGTTTAATGTTTACATTGTTCATTACTGGGTTTTCTCCTCCATGGTGCGTTACCTTCAAATATACAAGTTTGCCAGATTGCAAATATTTTATATGTTTCGTGCTTTATAATTTCGGTTATCCGTTAATACTATATTATGGTGCCAGTTGAAATATAAGTTCACGGAATCTTCTTTGAGGTGAGATCATGACGGTGATGTAAATTTAACTTCACTGGGTGGTGTCCTCTCGAAGGCGGTTTTCATTCAACAGAAGAAAGAGGATACACAGAAATAATTGTGTTCTAGGATTTCTTTTCCACCAGTTGAAATAATAATGTGCGCACTTGAGAGGCGATTGCCAAGTTTATGTTTTATTTTTCATTACTGGGTTTTCTCCTTCATGGCGCGTGATGCTTATACCCTCGACTGTTAAATAAAATTTTCTTATGTGGGCTTTGGTTCCACTTCTCTTTGGCTTTGTCCTATTTGGAACTGATAAAGCTATTGAGTGGTGGCACCGCGGCCCTTTCATCGATAATACAATGTATTAGTCCAGAAGTTAAAATTCGTTAATATTGCAAGTTTTTAAAATCTTGAAGGGAAACACTCCCATTCTTGGTGTTGGTGGTTAAATTTTTCTGGTTTACTATTTTGGATGTAGTGAATTCATGTCAATGCTTTTATGTAAGAAAATTATATTTTTAAAATGATACGTAAGCCGTTTCTTTTAAGGAAAAGAAGTTCCTTGTGTAATTTCATTTTCATTGGATATTGTTGAAGTTGTCATGCTGTAACCAAATGTGCAGGCGAGTGGGAAGTAACTTGCTTCCCTCCCACTCCACCGACTGAAATTTGAGACACCTGGGACGTTGATGACTTTCATTTGCTTGTTTGCTTTCTGAGACGAAGGTTGGCAAGTTTCCGATTGCAGTGTTTGTAAATCTGTACTGTGATATAGTGTAGGATAAAGTTGATCCTTACTTATGAAATAGACGAAAATGGTACGTATATTTAGTAGGGATTCATCAGATGTGGATAGATTTTTGCGTTATTTACTTTCGTTTATGTTTAAATGTAGTTTTATCAAAATTTTCAGTATGTTATTTTAAAAGGAAATGTGTTGGGACCTCTTTGGAGTCGAGTTCATTACAGTGATTAACATTAAAACTCAATGGGTGGTCTCCTCTCGAGAGCGGATCTCATTTTTGTCAACACCCGAGTAATTGTATCTTGCCGAATTACGATTGTTGTTTGTGGCGTGCTGAAAATTTTTCTTTGGCGAACGTTAAGCAAGAATTCATGGAAAACACCTGAGGGGAGAAATCCGAGTTTAATGTTTACATTGTTCATTACTGGGTTTTCTCCTCCATGGTGCGTTACCTTCAAATATACAAGTTTGCCAGATTGCAAATATTTTTATATGTTTCGTGCTTTATAATTTCGGTTATCCGTTAATACTATATTATGGTGCCAGTTGAAATATAAGTTCACGAAATCTCCTTCGAGGTGAGATCATGACGGTGATGTAAATTTTAGCTTCACTGGGTGGTCTCCTCTCGAAGGCGGTTTTCATTCAACAGAAGAAAGAGGATACACAAAAATAATTGTGTTCTAGGATATCTTTTCCACCAGTTGAAATAATAATGTGCGCACTTGAGAGGCGATTGCCAAGTTTATGTTTTATTTTTCATTACTGGGTTTTCTCCTTCATGGCGCGTGATGCTTATACCCTCGACTGTTAAGAAATAAAATTTTCTTATGTAGGCTTTGGTTCCACTTCTCTTTGGCTTTGTCCTATTTGGAACTGATAAAGCTATTGAGTGGTGGCACCGCGGCCCTTCCATCGATAATACAATGTATTAGTCCAGAAGTTAAAATTCGTTAATATTGCAAGTTTTTAAAATCTTGAAGGGAAACACTCCTATTCTTGGTGTTCGTGGTTAAATTTTTCTGGTTTACTATTTTGGATGTAGGGAATTCATGTCAATGCTTTTATGTAAGAAAATTATATTTTTAAAATGATACGTAAGCCGTTTCTTTTAAGGAAAAGAAGTTCCTTGTGTAATTTCATTTTCATTGGATATTGTTGAAGTTGTCATGCTGTAACCAAATGTGCAGGCGAGTGGGAAGTAACTTGCTTCCCTCCCACTCCACCGACTGAAATTTGAGACACCTGGGACGTTGATAACTTTCATTTGCTTGTTTGCTTTCTGAGACGAAGGTTGTCAAGATTCCGATTGCAGTGTTTGTAAATCTGTACTGTGATATAGTGTAGGATAAAGTTGATCCTTACTTATGAAATAGACGAAAATGGTACGTATATTTAGTAGGGATTCATCAGATGTGGATAGATTTTTGCGTTATTTACTTTCGTTTATGTTTAAATGTAGTTTTATCAAAATTTTCAGTATGTTATTTTAAAAGGAAATGTGTTGGGACCTCTTTGGAGGCGAGCTCATTACAGTGATTAACATTAAAACTCACTGGGTGGTCTCCTCTCGAGAGCGGATCTCATTTTTGTCAACACCCGAGTAATTGTATCTTGCCGAATTACGATTGTTGTTTGTGGCGTGCTGAAAATTTTTCTTTGGCGAACGTTAAGCAAGAATTCATGGCACACACCTGAGGGGAGAAATCCGAGTTTAATGTTTACATTGTTCATTACTGGGTTTTCTCCTCCATGGTGCGTTACCTTCAAATATACAAGTTTGCCAGATTGCAAATATTTTTATATGTTTCGTGCTTTGTAATTTCGGTTATCCGTTAATACTATATTATGGTGCCAGTTGAAATATAAGTTCACGGAATCTCCTTCGAGGTGAGATCATGACGGTGATGTAAATTTTAGCTTCACTGGGTGGTCTCCTCTCGAAGGCGGTTTTCATTCAACAGAAGAAAGAGGATACACAAAAATAATTGTGTTCTAGGATTTCTTTTCCACCAGTTGAAATAATAATGTGTGCACTTGAGAGGCGATTGCCAAGTTTATGTTTTATTTTTCATTACTGAGTTTTCTCCTTCATGGCGCGTGATGCTTATACCGTCGACTGTTAAGAAATAAAATTTTCTTATGTGGGCTTTGGTTCCACTTCTCTTTGGCTTTGTCCTATTTGGAACTGATAAAGCTATTGAGTGGTGGCACCGCGGCCCTTTCATCGATAATACAATGTATTAGTCCACAAGTTAAAATTCGTTAATATTGCAAGTTTTTAAAATCTTGAAGGGAAACACTCCCATTCTTGGTGTTCTTGGTTAAATTTTTCTGGTTTAATATTTTGATGTAGGGAATTCATGTCAATGCTTTTATGTAAGAAAGTTATATTTTTAAAATGATACGTAAGCCGTTTCTTTTAAGGAAAAGAAGTTCCTTGTGTAATTTCATTTTCATTGGATATTGTTGAAGTTGTCATGCTGTAACCAAATGTTCAGGCGAGTGGGAAGTAACTTGTTTCCCTCCCACTCCACCGACTGAAATTTGAGATACCTGGGACGTTGATAACTTTCATTTGGTTGTTTGCTTTCTGAGACGAAGGTTGGCAAGTTTCCGATTGCAGTGTTTGTAAATCTGTACTGTGATATAGTGTAGGATAAAGTTGATCCTTACTTATGAAATAGACGAAAATGGTACGTATATTTAGTAGGGATTCATCAGATGTGGATAGATTTTTGCGTTATTTACTTTCGTTTATGTTTAAATGTAGTTTTATCAAAATTTTCAGTATGTTATTTTAAAAGGAAATGTGTTGGGACCTCTTTGGAGGCGAGCTCATTACAGTGATTAACATTAAAACTCACTGGGTGGTCTCCTCTCGAGAGCGGATCTCATTTTTGTCAACACCCGAGTAATTGTATCTTGCCGAATTACGATTGTTGTTTGTGGCGTGCTGAAAATTTTTCTTTGGCGAACGTTAAGCAAGAATTCATGGCACACACCTGAGGGGAGAAATCCGAGTTTAATGTTTACATTGTTCATTACTGGGTTTTCTCCTCCATGGTGCGTTACCTTCAAATATACAAGTTTGCCAGATTGCAAATATTTTTATATGTTTCGTGCTTTATAATTTCGGTTATCCGTTAATACTATATTATGGTGCCAGTTGAAATATAAGTTCACGGAATCTTCTTCGAGGTGAGATCATGACGGTGATGTAAATTTAACTTCACTGGGTGGTCTCCTCTCGAAGGCGGTTTTCATTCAACAGAAGAAAGAGGATACACAGAAATAATTGTGTTCTAGGATTTCTTTTCCACCAGTTGAAATAATAATGTGCGCACTTGAGAGGCGATTGCCAAGTATTGTTTTATTTTTCATTACTGGGTTTTCTCCTTCATGGCGCGTGATGCTTATACCCTCGACTGTTAAATAAAATTTTCTTATGTGGGCTTTGGTTCCACTTCTCTTTGGCTTTGTCCTATTTGGAACTGATAAAGCTATTGAGTGGTGGCACCGCGGCCCTTTCATCGATAATACAATGTATTAGTCCAGAAGTTAAAATTCGTTAATATTGCAAGTTTTTAAAATCTTGAAGGGAAACACTCCCATTCTTGGTGTTGGTGGTTAAATTTTTCTGGTTTACTATTTTGGATGTAGTGAATTCATGTCAATGCTTTTATGTAAGAAAATTATATTTTTAAAATGATACGTAAGCCGTTTCTTTTAAGGAAAAGAAGTACCTTGTGTAATTTCATTTTCATTGGATATTGTTGAAGTTGTCATGCTGTAACCAAATGTGCAGGCGAGTGGGAAGTAACTTGCTTCCCTCCCACTCCACCGACTGAAATTTGAGACACCTGGGACGTTGATAACTTTCATTTGCTTGTTTGCTTTCTGAGACGAAGGTTGTCAAGATTCCGATTGCAGTGTTTGTAAATCTGTACTGTGATATAGTGTAGGATAAAGTTGATCCTTACTTATGAAATAGACGAAAATGGTACGTATATTTAGTAGGGATTCATCAGATGTGGATAGATTTTTGCGTTATTTACTTTCGTTTATGTTTAAATGTAGTTTTATCAAAATTTTCAGTATGTTATTTTAAAAGGAAATGTGTTGGGACCTCTTTGGAGGCGAGCTCATTACAGTGATTAACATTAAAACTCACTGGGTGGTCTCCTTTCGAGAGCGGATCTCATTTTTGTCAACACCCGAGTAATTGTATCTTGCCGAATTACGATTGTTGTTTGTGGCGTGCTGAAAATTTTTCTTTGGCGAACGTTAAGCAAGAATTCATGGCACACACCTGAGGGGAGAAATCCGAGTTTAATGTTTACATTGTTCATTACTGGGTTTTCTCCTCCATGGTGCGTTACCTTCAAATATACAAGTTTGCCAGATTGCAAATATTTTTATATGTTTCGTGCTTTGTAATTTCGGTTATCCGTTAATATTATATTATGGTGCCAGTTGAAATATAAGTTCACGGAATCTCCTTCGAGGTGAGATCATGACGGTGATGTAAATTTTAGCTTCACTGGGTGGTCTCCTCTCGAAGGCGGTTTTCATTCAACAGAAGAAAGAGGATACACAAAAATAATTGTGTTCTAGGATTTCTTTTCCACCAGTTGAAATAATAATGTGTGCACTTGAGAGGCGATAGCCAAGTTTATGTTTTATTTTTCATTACTGGGTTTTCTCCTTCATGGCGCGTGATGCTTATACCGTCGACTGTTAAGAAATAAAATTTTCTTATGTGGGCTTTGGTTCCACTTCTCTTTGGCTTTGTCCTATTTGGAACTGATAAAGCTATTGAGTGGTGGCACCGCGGCCCTTTCATCGATAATACAATGTATTAGTCCACAAGTTAAAATTCGTTAATATTGCAAGTTTTTAAAATCTTGAAGGGAAACACTCCCATTCTTGGTGTTCTTGGTTAAATTTTTCTGGTTTAATATTTTGATGTAGGGAATTCATTTCAATGCTTTTATGTAAGAAAGTTATATTTTTAAAATGATACGTAAGCCGTTTCTTTTAAGGAAAAGAAGTTCCTTGTGTAATTTCATTTTCATTGGATATTGTTGAAGTTGTCATGCTGTAACCAAATGTTCAGGCGAGTGGGAAGTAACTTGTTTCCCTCCCACTCCACCGACTGAAATTTGAGATACCTGGGACGTTGATAACTTTCATTTGGTTGTTTGCTTTCTGAGACGAAGGTTGGCAAGTTTCCGATTGCAGTGTTTGTAAATCTGTACTGTGATATAGTGTAGGCTAAAGTTGATCCTTACTTATGAAATAGACGAAAATGGTACGTATATTTAGTAGGGATTCATCAGATGTGGATAGATTTTTGCGTTATTTACTTTCGTTTATGTTTAAATGTAGTTTTATCAAAATTTTCAGTATGTTATTTTAAAAGGAAATGTGTTGGGACCTCTTTGGAGGCGAGCTCATTACAGTGATTAACATTAAAACTCACTGGGTGGTCTCCTCTCGAGAGCGGATCTCATTATTGTCAACACCCGAGTAATTGTATCTTGCCGAATTACGATTGTTGTTTGTGGCGTGCTGAAAATTTTTCTTTGGCGAACGTTAAGCAAGAATTCATGGCACACACCTGAGGGGAGAAATCCGAGTTTAATGTTTACATTGTTCATTACTGGGTTTTCTCCTCCATGGTGCGTTACCTTCAAATATACAAGTTTGCCAGATTGCAAATATTTTTATATGTTTCGTGCTTTGTAATTTCGGTTATCCGTTAATACTATATTATGGTGCCAGTTGAAATATAAGTTCACGGAATCTCCTTCGAGGTGAGATCATGACGGTGATGTAAATTTTAGCTTCACTGGGTGGTCTCCTCTCGAAGGCGGTTTTCATTCAACAGAAGAAAGAGGATACACAAAAATAATTGTGTTCTAGGATTTCTTTTCCACCAGTTGAAATAATAATGTGTGCACTTGAGAGGCGATTGCCAAGTTTATGTTTTATTTTTCATTACTGAGTTTTCTCCTTCATGGCGCGTGATGCTTATACCGTCGACTGTTAAGAAATAAAATTTTCTTATGTGGGCTTTGGTTCCACTTCTCTTTGGCTTTGTCCTATTTGGAACTGATAAAGCTATTGAGTGGTGGCACCGCGGCCCTTTCATCGATAATACAATGTATTAGTCCACAAGTTAAAATTCGTTAATATTGCAAGTTTTTAAAATCTTGAAGGGAAACACTCCCATTCTTGGTGTTCTTGGTTAAATTTTTCTGGTTTAATATTTTGATGTAGGGAATTCATGTCAATGCTTTTATGTAAGAAAGTTATATTTTTAAAATGATACGTAAGCCGTTTCTTTTAAGGAAAAGAAGTTCCTTGTGTAATTTCATTTTCATTGGATATTGTTGAAGTTGTCATGCTGTAACCAAATGTTCAGGCGAGTGGGAAGTAACTTGTTTCCCTCCCACTCCACCGACTGAAATTTGAGATACCTGGGACGTTGATAACTTTCATTTGGTTGTTTGCTTTCTGAGACGAAGGTTGGCAAGTTTCCGATTGCAGTGTTTGTAAATCTGTACTGTGATATAGTGTAGGATAAAGTTGATCCTTACTTATGAAATAGACGAAAATGGTACGTATATTTAGTAGGGATTCATCAGATGTGGATAGATTTTTGCGTTATTTACTTTCGTTTATGTTTAAATGTAGTTTTATCAAAATTTTCAGTATGTTATTTTAAAAGGAAATGTGTTGGGACCTCTTTGGAGGCGAGCTCATTACAGTGATTAACATTAAAACTCACTGGGTGGTCTCCTCTCGAGAGCGGATCTCATTTTTGTCAACACCCGAGTAATTGTATCTTGCCGAATTACGATTGTTGTTTGTGGCGTGTTGAAAATTTTTCTTTGGCGAACGTTAAGCAAGAATTCATGGCACACACCTGAGGGGAGAAATCCGAGTTTAATGTTTACATTGTTCATTACTGGGTTTTCTCCTCCATGGTGCGTTACCATCAAATATACAAGTTTGCCAGATTGCAAATATTTTTATATGTTTCGTGCTTTATAATTTCGGTTATCTGTTAATACTATTTTATGGTGCCAGTTGAAATATAAGTTCACGGAATCACCTTCGAGGTGAGATCATGACGGTGATGTAAATTTTAGCTTCACTGGGTGGTCTCCTCTCGGAGGCGGTTTTCATTCAACAGAAGAAAGAGGATACACAAAAATAATTGTGTTCTAGGATTTCTTTTCCACCAGTTGAAATAATAATGTGCGCACTTGAGAGGCGATTGCCAAGTTAATGTTTTATTTTTCATTACTGGGTTTTCTCCTTCATGGCGCGTGATGCTTATACCCTCGACTGTTAAGAAATAAAATTTTCTTATGTGGGCTTTGGTTCCACTTCTCTTTGGCTTTGCCCTATTGGGAACTGATAAAGCTATTGAGTGGTGGCACCCTGGCCATTTCATCGATAATACAATGTATTAGTCCAGAAGTTAAAATTCGTTAATATTGCAAGTTTTTGAAATCATGAAGGGAAACACTCCAATTCTTGGTGTTTGTGGTTAAGTTTTTCTGTTTTACTATTTTGGATGTAGGGAATTCATGTCAATGCTTTTATGTAAGAAAATTATATTTTTAAAATGATACGTAAGCCGTTTCTTTTAAGGAAAAGAAGTACCTTGTGTAATTTCATTTTCATTGGATATTGTTGAAGTTGTCATGCTGTAACCAAATGTGCAGGCGAGTGGGAAGTAACTTGCTTCCCTCCCACTCCACCGACTGAAATTTGAGACACCTGGGACGTTGATAACTTTCATTTGCTTGTTTGCTTTCTGAGACGAAGGTTGTCAAGATTCCGATTGCAGTGTTTGTAAATCTGTACTGTGATATAGTGTAGGATAAAGTTGATCCTTACTTATGAAATAGACGAAAATGGTACGTATATTTAGTAGGGATTCATCAGATGTGGATAGATTTTTGCGTTATTTACTTTCGTTTATGTTTAAATGTAGTTTTATCAAAATTTTCAGTATGTTATTTTAAAAGGAAATGTGTTGGGACCTCTTTGGAGGCGAGCTCATTACAGTGATTAACATTAAAACTCACTGGGTGGTCTCCTTTCGAGAGCGGATCTCATTTTTGTCAACACCCGAGTAATTGTATCTTGCCGAATTACGATTGTTGTTTGTGGCGTGCTGAAAATTTTTCTTTGGCGAACGTTAAGCAAGAATTCATGGCACACACCTGAGGGGAGAAATCCGAGTTTAATGTTTACATTGTTCATTACTGGGTTTTCTCCTCCATGGTGCGTTACCTTCAAATATACAAGTTTGCCAGATTGCAAATATTTTTATATGTTTCGTGCTTTATAATTTCGGTTATCCGTTAATACTATATTATGGTGCCAGTTGAAATATAAGTTCACGGAATCTTCTTCGAGGTGAGATCATGACGGTGATGTAAATTTAACTTCACTGGGTGGTGTCCTCTCGAAGGCGGTTTTCATTCAACAGAAGAAAGAGGATACACAGAAATAATTTTGTTCTAGGATTTCTTTTCCACCAGTTGAAATAATAATGTGCGCACTTGAGAGGCTATTGCCAAGTTTATGTTTTATTTTTCATTACTGGGTTTTCTCCTTCATGGCGCGTGATGCTTATACCCTCGACTGTTAAATAAAATTTTCTTATGTGGGCTTTTGTTCCACTTCTCTTTGGCTTTGTCCTATTTGGAACTGATAAAGCTATTGAGTGGTGGCACCGCGGCCCTTTCATCGATAATACAATGTATTAGTCCAGAAGTTAAAATTCGTTAATATTGCAAGTTTTTAAAATCTTGAAGGGAAACACTCCCATTCTTGGTGTTCGTGGTTAAATTTTTCTGGTTTACTATTTTGGATGTAGGGAATTCATGTCAATGCTTTTATGTAAGAAAATTATATTTTTAAAATGATACGTAAGCCGTTTCTTTTAAGGAAAAGAAGTTCCTTGTGTAATTTCATTTTCATTGGATATTGTTGAAGTTGTCATGCTGTAACCAAATGTGCAGGCGAGGGGGAAGTAACTTGCTTCCCTCCCACTCCACCGACTGAAATTTGAGACACCTGGGACGTTGATAACTTTCATTTGCTTGTTTGCTTTCTGAGACGAAGGTTGTCAAGTTTCCGATTGCAGTGTTTGTAAATCTGTACTGTGATATAGTGTAGGATAAAGTTGATCCTTACTTATGAAATAGACGAAAATGGTACGTATATTTAGTAGGGATTCATCAGATGTGGATAGATTTTTGCGTTATTTACTTTCGTTTATGTTTAAATGTAGTTTTATCAAAATTTTCAGTATGTTATTTTAAAAGGAAATGTGTTGGGACCTCTTTGGAGGCGAGCTCATTACAGTGATTAACATTAAAACTCACTGGGTGGTCTCCTCTCGAGAGCGGATCTCATTTTTGTCAACACCCGAGTAATTGTATCTTGCCGAATTACGATTGTTGTTTGTGGCGTGCTGAAAATTTTTCTTTGGCGAACGTTAAGCAAGAATTCATGGCACACACCTGAGGGGAGAAATCCGAGTTTAATGTTTACATTGTTCATTACTGGGTTTTCTCCTCCATGGTGCGTTACCTTCAAATATACAAGTTTGCCAGATTGCAAATATTTTTATATGTTTCGTGCTTTATAATTTCGGTTATCCGTTAATACTATATTATGATGCCAGTTGAAATATAAGTTCACGGAATCTTCTTCGAGGTGAGATCATGACGGTGATGTAAATTTAACTTCACTGGGTGGTCTCCTCTCGAAGGCGGTTTTCATTCAACAGAAGAAAGAGGATACACAGAAATAATTGTGTTCTAGGATTTCTTTTCCACCAGTTGAAATAATAATGTGCGCACTTGAGAGGCGATTGCCAAGTATTGTTTTATTTTTCATTACTGGGTTTTCTCCTTCATGGCGCGTGATGCTTATACCCTCGACTGTTAAATAAAATTTTCTTATGTGGGCTTTGGTTCCACTTCTCTTTGGCTTTGTCCTATTTGGAACTGATAAAGCTATTGAGTGGTGGCACCGCGGCCCTTTCATCGATAATACAATGTATTAGTCCAGAAGTTAAAATTTGTTAATATTGCAAGTTTTTAAAATCTTGAAGGGAAACACTCCTATTCTTGGTGTTCGTGGTTAAATTTTTCTGGTTTACTATTTTGGATGTAGGGAATTCATGTCAATGCTTTTATGTAAGAAAATTATATTTTTAAAATGATACGTAAGCCGTTTCTTTTAAGGAAAAGAAGTTCCTTGTGTAATTTCATTTTCATTGGATATTGTTGAAGTTGTCATGCTGTAACCAAATGTGCAGGCGGGTGGGAAGTAACTTGCTTCCCTCCCACTCCACCGACTGAAATTTGAGACACCTGGGACGTTGATAACTTTCATTTGCTTGTTTGCTTTCTGAGACGAAGGTTGGCAAGTTTCCGATTGCAGTGTTTGTAAATCTGTACTGTGATATAGTGTAGGATAAAGTTGATCCTTACTTATGAAATAGACGAAAATGGTACGTATATTTAGTAGGGATTCATCAGATGTGGATAGATTTTTGCGTTATTTACTTTCGTTTATGTTTAAATGTAGTTTTATCAAAATTTTCAGTATGTTATTTTAAAAGGAAATGTGTTGGGACCTCTTTGGAGTCGAGTTCATTACAGTGATTAACATTAAAACTCAATGGGTGGTCTCCTCTCGAGAGCGGATCTCATTTTTGTCAACACCCGAGTAATTGTATCTTGCCGAATTACGATTGTTGTTTGTGGCGTGCTGAAAATTTTTCTTTGGCGAACGTTAAGCAAGAATTCATGGAAAACACCTGAGGGGAGAAATCCGAGTTTAATGTTTACA